>NC_044031.1:104540174-105740174 GCF_901765095.1 Microcaecilia unicolor | reverse complement strand
AGATAAAAGGTTACATAATTATAGCTTGCTACCCTAAAGCTAGATTATCACTAGTTTGGTTGGGGGTAATTTTATGAAAGGATTGGACTCCTGAACTAGTTCCAGCAGTATATGTATTTTCACACAGACATTTACTCCTGCTCCAAACAAGCATACGTATACACTAAGGAGTAAATTCAATAAATGGCATCCAAAGTTAGGCACTAGGATGAACCACTCTAAGGGGCTCTTTTACTAAGCTGCGGTAAAACATGTCCTGTGCTAGTTTGGATGCATGAAACTGGCTTGCTAGGCCACTAGGAGGAGTAGCCTAGTGGTTAGTGCTGCAGATTTTGATCCCTGGGAACTAGGCTCAATTCCCACTGCAACTCCTTGGGACTCTGGGCAAGTCACTTAACCCTCCATTACCCCAGGTACAAATAAGTGCCTGTATATACTATGCAAACCACTTTGAATGTAGTTGCAAAAACCACAGACAGGCAGTATATCAAGTCCCATTCCCATTTCCCATTTTTTACTGCAGCAGGAAAAAAAGGCCTTTTTTAAATGGGACAGTAAATTTCCGTGTGCCCTTATTAAAAGTAACTCATGGCTATTTACTGCCTGAGCTCTTACCACCATCTATTTACTTGGCAGTACTACTAATACTACTTAACACTTCTAGAGCGCTACTAGGGTTACGCAACGCTGTACAATTTAAGGGCTTACGCGCTACTTGTGCGGTATTCAGGCAGTGTGCAGCAATGTGGCCACACTGCCGATTACCACCGGGAATGCCCCGTGGTAGAAAACAGAATAATAGTTTTCTACCACAGGAAACAGTGTGAGCCAACTTTAAAATTACCGCCAGGCGCCTGCGCTACACCAGTGATAGAGTAGGACTAACGCATAGGTAGTGCGCACCAAATCTACTCTATCACTGGTGTAGCGCAGGTGCCTGGCGGTAAAAGGGCCCCTATGCTAGTATTCTGTAAAGGGCACTCTGTATGGAGCACCCTTTAAAGAATACTAGCTTAGCGTGCATTTCATGTCTAACTTGGTCATGAACATTTATGCCTGCGAAAAGCTGGTGTAAATGCTTTTGCCCAGCTGTTAGGTGCACAAATGCAGGTATTCTTTAACATCGCAACCAATTTCCAGGAATGCCCCTGACCTACCCATGCTCCTCCTATGGCCACATCCCCTTTGGAACTGTGTGCTGTGAAATTTAGACACACAGGTTATGGAATAGGGCATAGGACAGATCTGCACTAAGTCCTAATTACTGTCAATTAAGTGCTTGTTAATTCCAATAATTGATTACTAGCATCTAATTAACTAATTAGTTTACTCAGGATCCAATATTGGTGGTAAGGGGATAATTATATAAAGATGACGCTAACATTTATGCGGCAAATATTGTTTCTGCATCTAGATCAAACTCCTCTTACTTACTTACAAGTGCATTCACTCTACAGCTCCTCTATAGCTCTACACTCTTATACTCCTCTCTGGGAACTCCATTTGTCAGGTAAATCTCTTATCTGTACCCTTCTCCTCCACTGCCAACTCCAGACTCTGGCCATCTTCAAATCTAGGCTAAAAGCCCACCTTTTTGAGGCTGCTTTTAACTCTTAACGCCTATTCTCTTGTCCAGTACCCATGTCTGTTTTATCATTCCCCACATCTAATCTATTCCAGCACTTAATATATCACTATTTCCTCCAAGGATGCAAAGCAGTGTATAGATAATAATAGGTAAACTTACAATTAATGTAGATTATAAATGTGCAATATAATTATAAAGTAAACAAATCAATTAAACTGAACTTATAACCAGGTAATCATTTTTTTTCACTGAAAAGTTTGAGAAAATTAAGGTTCTTGTGAAGTAAACCATAAGAGTTTTCTGATCTTAAATATGATGGCAAAAAATTCCAAAGGTGAGCTGCTTGATAAGGACACAATTGTTCATGGTTATGTTTAAATGTTACATGTCGAATAGCTGGATACATGAGAAGGTTATTATCCCTAATTCTGAATGTCAAATGAGAAATAGAGCAACATAAGTCATACAAATGAACAGAGACCTGACCATCTACAGACTAAAAAAAAAAAAAAAGCATGATATCTTATATATATAATCCCAGCCTGAAAGGACAGCAATTCATTGAACAAGGGTGTAACTGACATATCTAAGATACCCAAAAATCATATTAGCAGCAGTATTTTGCAGTAATGGTCATCTAGCTAACTGTTTCTTAGGAAGCCTAACATAAATCAAATTCCAGTAATCCAATTGCGACAATACAAATGATTGAACCAAGACAGCAAAATGTTATTTGTAAAAATAAGAACGGATTGATCTCAATTGACTCTATTTAAAAAATTATTTTCTTTACTACATTATCAATGTGAGGTTCAAATAACAAAGTAGTATCAAAAGTAACTTCAAAGACCTGAGAAGTATGTGCCACAAGTAGAAACAGGAACTGATGAAGGGATACTATCAAGGGTATTGCTAAACCACAGAATCTTCATTTTATTAGCATTAAGATTTTAAAAAATATTTTCTATTGCCCATGATCTTATGCTGGTAATATACACAGAAACAGCTGAGTAGGTTTCTTCAATAATATCTGATGCTGGAAGCCAGATGAAAATATCATCTGCATATGAAAATAGGTAAGCCCCAGGAACCAAAATTATCATACTCAGGGTATTCATAATCACATTAAATAAAACAGGTGAGAGAGGTGAGCCTTGGGGAACACCACATTCCAGTGTCCAAGGATCAGATCTATCCCACGCTTCAGTGCAGAATAGCTGCAGTTAGTTTTAAAAAAATCTCTAAACCAGGTATACACTGTACTAGTTAGTCCTAGATCTGCAAGTCTAGCAAGCACAATAGAGTGGTCCACAGTATCGAATGCCCCAGAGATGTCAAACTGCAACAATACTGATTGAACACCATGGTTTAAGGAAATCCTTATTTTCGTTAGCAATACAATAAGTAAAGACTCTGTACTGTGGTTGTCTCTAATCCTGAATTGAGAATCATGGAAAATTGAGAACCTATCCAAAAAACAGGTGAATCTGGCACCAATTATGGCTCCAACTATTTTAGCAAATAACAGAATGCTAGCAACCAGTCTAAAGCTAAAAGGTACAGATCTATCCAAATTATTAGACTTAGTGTATAAGTGAGTACTATTTGCCCTAGTTCTTTTGGAAAACAACCCAGCTGTAATATAGAATTAATCAAAACAGAAATCCAAGACATAATGAAAGGAGGAGCCTGATCTAATAAGTATGAAGGACAGCTATCCAATACACTATTGTTTACGAGAAAACTTTCGTACCAGAGAAGTTACTTTATTGCACTGTACTGGTTCGAAAGTAGACCACCAACCTGCTTATAATCGAATGAGAAAAACGCCCAAGTTCCGACCTAAATCGGGAGATGGACGTTTATCTCACAAAAACGAATAAAGCGGTATAATCGAAAGCCGATTTTTGGACGTTTTCAACTGCACTCCGTCGCGGATGCGGACAAAGTTGATGGGGGCGTGTCAGAGGTGTGGCGAAGGCGGAACTGGGGCGTGGTTATCTGCCGAACAAAGATGGGCGCATTTCACCGATAATGGGAAAAAAGTATGCGTTTTTAGCTAGAATTTAGGACACTTTTCCTGGACCCTGTTTTTTCACGAATAAAGCCCCAAAAAGTGCCCTAAATGACCAGATGACCACTGGAGGGAATCGGGGATGACCTCCCCTGACTCCCCCAGTGGTCACTAACCCCCTCCCACCACAAAAAAATGATGTTTCACAACTTTTTATTTTCACCCTCAAATGTCATACCCAGCTCCCTGGCAGCAGTATGCAGGTCACTGGAGGAGTTGTTAGGGGGTGCAGTGGACTTCAGGCAGGTGGACCCAGGCCCATCCCCCTACCTGTTACAATTGTGCTGCTTAATGCTTATTAGTCGTCCAACCCCCCCAAACCCACTGTACCCACATGTAGGTGCCCCCCTTCACCCCTTAGGGCTATAGTAATGGTGTAGACTTGTGGGCAGTGGGTTTTGAGGGGGATTTGGGGGGCTCAACACACAAGGGAAGGGTGCTATGCACCTGGGAGCTCTTTTACCTGTTTTTTTGGTTTTGTAAAAGTGCCCCCTAGGGTGCCCGGTTGATGTCCTGGCATGTGAGGGGGACCAGTGCACTACGAATCCTGGCCCCTCCCACGAATAAATGTCTTGGATTTATTCGTTTTTGAGCTGGGCGCTTTCATTTTCCATTATCGCTGAAAAACAAAAACGCCCAGCTCACACATTGTTGAATAAAACATGGGCGTCTATTTTTTCCCAAAATACGGTTCGGTCCGCCCCTTCACGGACCCGTTCTCGGAGATAAACGCCCATGGAGATAGGCGTTTTCGTTCAATTATGCCCCTCCAAGTATCGCCAGAAACGTCCTTACCTGCATCACACATAGATATGGTCTTATTTAATTTCTCAGAGGGTTGCAACATATCCAATTCTACCCTTATCAGTAGATACACTACTTTTATCTTATGTATGTTAGAAGAAAAAAAATCTGCAAATGATTGAGCATGTGTTTCTGATGGACAGATCAACTTATTGTATAAAAAAGCACTTTTGATGACAATGGATTAGATTCAGTAACTTCAGCATAATACATCTTTTTCACTGTTGAAACCATAGATTTATATTGTGCCATCTTAAATTTCTAAGATTGTTTAACACTGTGATTCTTAGACTTCCACCATGATGTCTCAAGTCGATGACATTCAGCTTTTTTAGTAGTATGTCGTCATACTAAGGTGTAGCTTTCCTAACAAATTTAGTTCTTTTCATCAAAGGTGTAATCTTGTCTAATACATCTCCAACAGAGCTGTTTCAAGGCCCTTTTATTAAGCAGCAGTAGGGCTAACGCATGGGTAGCACATGCCAAATTGGCACTACCGCCAGGGTAGAGCAGGCGCCCAGCAGTAATTCTGAAGTTGGCACTCGCTGTGGTGCTGAGAGCTGATATTCAATGCCGGTCCATTTCTGGTGACCAGCATTGAATATCCAGTTTAACTTTGGCCGGTCAAGCTTTAACCAGTTAGCACTGAATATCGGCTTGTCAGATCAGTTAAAGATATTCCAGGGTTTCACGCATCGAAATATGGCCACCAAACTTGGCTGGTCTGACTTTAAAAATCAGCCGATATAACCAACTAGACTCTATCTGCCAATATTCAGCAGTACATATTTTTTTTTGTTAAGTACAGGAACTCGGTCTTTTACATTGCAAGACCACGACTGTGGAAGTCTTTACCTGCTCAGCTTTGAGCCTTACAAAATATGGATGAATTTAAAAAGGCTTTGAAAACTGTTCTGTTTCAGCAAGTGCTTGATATTTTTCCTTAGGGGTTAGTCCTTATATTGGTTTGAGATATATATATATATATATATAGATATATATAGATATATATATAATTATTATTATTATTATTATTATTATTTGGCTCACTTGTATCCTACATTTTCCCAGCATATGCGGGCTCAATGTGGCTAACAAAGTTACTAGAAAATTACATAATACAACAGGATAAAATTGATATCTGTGAGCTGTGTAGTATTACTATTATGACTGTAAACTGTTCCCCACTCAGGACTGTGGATATGTGGGTTATATATTTTTTTTAAATAAATAAAATGGACGACCATGTACTGCTGAATGTCGATGGATTATCCCACATTTAACCAGCCAGGTGCTAATCCTGGATGGTCAAATGCGGCTGAATATCGGTGGGATAAGTGTGTTCTTTATAAACTAGGCTCCACACAGGCATCTCCTAGGTGCTCCTTTATTGAATTGTCCTCCATGTGGGTAAATTTTATTAACTTTTTTCACATACAAAATTGCCATGCCTAAAACTAAGCACAGTGCACACTGGTGCATACTTGCAGAGTAGATGTGCTCAGGGGCGGAGTCTGGGTGGAGCATGAGGAGAGCGGCACTTTACATGCCCTGCTCCCAGGCAGGCATGCATATCACTGCCCACAATCTAGGCATTAGTTTTGAAGGATCTGGTTTAGTATATTTCTAGTATATAAGTATATTAGAATAACCCTCATAGGCAGCTTTAAAATTGCTCTAAATGTTCAGCTCCTGCATTGCTTTAATTGCCTCACAAATCACTACAGCACTGAACAGATTAGCAATGGCCAGCAAATGAAGATGTAGTGAAAAATGATGCTTCATCTTCCTTCCTGAAGCTATGTTTGGGATGCTGGTGTAATAGGGCCTGCCAAACTGTATCTAAGAAGATTAATATTCTGATTGCTGGCAAATAAAATCAGTACTGTTTCACTACCTGAATGATACCTTTTTGAGACCACTTCCCTGACACTTCTTTCCCAATCCATGTAAATGGAAACTAACACCTCCATCCTCTAGCACCCACCAGGGTCTCCTTGGTGGCTATGTTGGTGTAGGGGGGGGGGGGGGGAAGCATGCATAGAAATGATAAGTAGTAGTAGTAGTAGTGAACCCTGGATGCATGTAAGCCACATTGAGCCTGCAAATAGGTGGGGAAATGTGGGATACAAATGTAACAAATAAATAACTGCACCCAGCTACAAAATGGTGGCCAAATCCACCTAGTTGAAGTCTCATTGTACTCCACGTAACCTCTTGTCACTTTTTATTCAGGCACTCTTAGTAATGTCTAAAAACTAACCATGTCCTACTGACAAAAAAAAAAAAAAAAAATAGAAGGGGAAAGCCTCACAATGCATAACAAGCCTTATCATTTCAGCTTCTTATTTGCTCAAAACATCATAACCATAGGGAAAATAAAACTTCCACTGAAAATTCTAATTTTACTAACTTGAATAATGGAATTTCAAAGACTCAAATACTTTCAAAACCTCAAGAATTTTATTCTAACTAACCCCCCTGTTTACTAAAGCTTTTTACCACAGTTTAGTAACTAACACTTAACAGACTATACTCTAAATCTTATTCAACATACCGAATCCATAAAAACTCACAGCTTTTATTTTACTTTAGACATTCATATTTCTGCAAGCTAAATCACTAGTCATATATATATATTTTTAAATGCAAACATAATTGGTAGAAAGTGTTACTTCTAGAAGAGACCTTTTTGTTCTCTTTGGGGCCCTTTTACTAAGCCGAGTAAGCATCTATGTGCACCAATTTGGAGTTACCACCCAGCTACTGCGTGGCTCTTGCAGTAATTTCATTTTTGGCATGCGTGTCCGTTATGCGCACCAAGTGGCATTTGGCGCGCATAGGTCATTACCACCCGGTTAACGCGTGAGACCTTACCGCTAAGTCAATGGCTGGCGGTAGGGTCTCAGACCCAAAATGGACACACACCAATTTTTATTTTGCTGCGCATCGATTTTTGACAAAAATTTTAAAAGGCATTTTTTACAGGTGCGCTAAAAAATGGATCTGCCTGCGCCCAGAACACGCACCTACACTACCACAGGCCATTTTTCAGCACAACTTAGTAAAAGGACTCCATTTTCAATTTAATGCAAAAGCAACCACAATACAATATAGTTCCATTTCTATTCCAAGAAGTCAAAATTTCACATCATCAGCTGTGCACATGGAACCGTACTCCAAAACATACTGCAACAATAAAAATGAACTGATTCTTAGGACTCATTTACGCAATTAAACATGAGAAAATTAAATAAAAAACACATAACCTTACTTGTATTCATTATTAAAATAATATTTGTCTATATGGAAGCAATTTTATAAAGTCATTCCCATATGTATGTGGCCACATAGTGACCATCAGTGGGAATTGGGAATAGTTAATTAAAGTAGCGAATCCAAAATTTTGAGACTGTCCAATTTTTCATGTCATGGGTCCATAAGCAGTCTGAAAGTTATGTGTTTGTACTCCTATAACTTTTTCAAAAATATATAGTCACATAAAAGGATGGGGTTTGGACTGTTGTATCACAAATTGTTTGCTCTAACATAATTCATTAAAACATATTTTTGTTTCTGGTAACTTAAGTCACCTTTTCCTAGAGTTGGTCACATATGTGCTTAAATGACCTCTTATAAAACACCTACATGACATGATGGCATGTATTTTGCCCGCCGGTGTGCATTTGGGCACAGTTTTGGCAGTGTGGGAAGAGTTAGCACGTATGCAAGTAGAATTTGAAATACCTTAAGCTACACACTGGGTCAAGTACACACCAGGGGCGTATCTGAAGTTTGGCGGTAGAGGGGCCAGAGCCAGAGTGAGGGGGCACATTATAGCCCCCCCCCCCCCCCGGCCGCCAAACTTCAGATACGCCCCTGGGCCTGTGAGTAAACTGGTTCTGAGCCTCCCTTTTTTTTGTAGCTTGGCTTTTCACCGAAGTTGTCTAAACTTTGTGCAACGCGAAAGCAAAAAAAAATATATATATATTTCAGCTCTTTCTTTCTCCGCTCCACTCCCTCCCATCCTTCTGCATTGAAATGCAAATATTGCAGTCGGATTCCTAGTTCTTCTTCGCCCTCCGTGTCCAACCATGCTGTTCAAAGGAGCTGCTGAATCCAGTTCGGAGTCTGACGTCGCTGCACATTGTACGTGCAGGACATCCCGCACGTACAACGTGCAACGATGTCAGACTCCGAACTGGATTCAGCAGCTCCTTTGAACAGCATGGTCGGACACGGAGGACGAAGAAGAACTTAAGACCTCGGCTCGGCTGGCGGGGGTTGGCTCGCCAGCAAAGGTAGCTCAGGCGACGGCGGGGGAGGGTTGTTGGCGGTAGGGGGGTCCAGGGTGAAATCTGCGGGGGCCCAGGCCCCTGTGGCCCCACACAGATACGCCCCTGGTACACACCTTTATTTGCAGTTATAAGTGATTATGCATGTTCTGTGCTACAAACCCTAGTATTTTATAAAGAAAAGGAGATGCTTAGTGTTTTTTTTTTTTTAAATCAAATAGCACTGATGAAGGTGCCTATCCATGGTGCTGTGTTATAAAGTTACAATGCACAAGTTAACACTACCTTGTAAGCTTGAAGTCAGAAGTTAACACAAGTGTAATACTTCTGACTTCAAGCTTACAAGGTTTACTCTTGAACTATCATTCCATAAAAGCGTATACATGTATGCAATGCACATTATAGACAGATATTATAAACGCTGCTAGGTATATATTAAGGTAGTGATTTTCAACCTTTCTAACCCATACCCGCCCGTCCCCAGCAAAGGTACCTGGTGGCAGCAGCGACGGAGGAGGGTCAGCGGTAGGAGGGAGGTCCAAAGTAGAGGGGGCCAGGTCTTAATCTGTGGGGGCCCATGCCCCCGTGGCCCCACCTAGCTATGCCCCTGCTGGAAAATAGGAACTAGATGGACTGTTACAGATTCCTACACAGATACCACATGCCAGCAGAATCCTTCATCTCAGGTGCAGATGAAGAACATGACTCTTGTTTGATACAAAATAGGGAACCACAAAAAAACATGCAGACATATCGGATTTTGCATGTTGTGCAACACCAGAGAAACAAAAGGAAATGCATGTCCTCCTGTACAGTGCAAAATACTACTAGCAGATGCAATTTCTCAAAATTCAATCACTAAGGGGTCCTTTTACCAAATTGCACTAAAAGGGGGTCCTGCGCTAGCATCAGCGCATGTTTTTGATATGCACCGAGGTCCCCTTTTACTGCAGCAGGTAAAAGGCTGTCTTTTTTGCTGGAAAAGAAATGGCTGTGCCATAAGTGAACCACTTGCCGTGTGGCCATTGAGGTGGTGGTAAGTGCTCCCGTGTTGCCTGATTACAGCTGGGTAAGCACCAACGTTACAAAAATAGAAACTTTTTGTAGTGCCAGAAATGGAGCACGCTGGGAGTGGGAACTGTCACTGGGCTCCTGTGGTAGCTTGGCAGTAGTTCCAGATTGGTGCGTGGCAAGCCTGTTGCTGCATGCCAACCTTATAGTAAAAGGACCCCCAAACAAAATAAAATTATTTTTCATATCTTTGTCTGGAGATTTTATTTTTCTAATCATCTTGTTCCCAGTCTCTGGTTCTGCTTCCATTTGTTTGTGAGCTTAGATGTCTTCAGGACCTCCTGTCCATTTGCTATTTTTACTCTCCTCTTTTCTTCTTCATTTCCTGCCCTATATCCATGTTTAGCACTGATCTTTCACATTGAGTTTTCTTCCATTTTCTTCCTCCTTCTCAAATCTAGTTTTCCATCTCTTCTCTTCTATCCATGTGCAGCATTTTCTCCTCTCCCTTCCCTTCCATCAATATGCATTTCCCCCTCCCCCTTCTATTCTTTATATATGTATGTTCCCCCACACACACACACACACACTTTCCTTCTATCCGTGAGCGGCATTTTCCTGTCCCTCTCTGTCCATTTCCCCCTCTCTCTTCCCTTCTATACATGTGCATGTCACACACACCCCTACACATGTTCCAACTATTGATGTACAGCATTTTCTCCTCTCCCTTTCCCTTCCATCCATGTGCATTTCCCCCTCCTTCCCTTCTATCCATGGGCAGCATTTCCCCCTTTCAGCTTCCCTTCCATCCATATGCCTTTAATAGGTAGAGTGACTGACTATACATTCACTCTGCACCTGGATTAGCTTGCTACACACACACTGTAACTTAAATCAGTTCCTTATCTCTTGCTTAACTAAACAAAGAACTTGCCTTGAGTTTAGATAACCATCAAATTATCCCAACTGACTCTGTACCACGCATCTTCTACCGTCATATATCTGCTCTTGGTCCCTCAGCTATATGGTAAGCTGTTTTGTGGAAAATTTCTAGCATCATATCTATGTTAGTTGAATGTTCTAATGCATGCTTATTAGGTGTATCATTAATATTATGCTAACATTGTATTATATCTTTGGTATTTGAATTCCAGTGCTGTTAAATGTGTATATTTTTTATTCTGTTTCATAGCAGTTCTATTACTAGGCTTCAATTTACAGTTTTCAAGTTTCCCTCATGCATTGTATTTATGTTTATTCTTGGTTATTTTACTATTGTTATGCTGTTAACAAAATTATAAGTTTTATGTTAAACTGTATCTGCTGTACACTGCCTTGGGTGAATTTCTTCATAAAGGCGGTTAATAAATCCAAATAAATAAATATGCATCTCTCACTTCCCTTCCCTGCTATTTGCTGTATCTTCTCCCTCCCTTTCTATCCATAGGCAGGATTTTCCCCTTTTCTTTCCATCCATGTGCAGGTTCTTCCTCTCCCCTCCCCCCGTTTTCCCCACCTGCGAGTTTGGCATGCCTTCTTTCCTTCCACTTCCCTCCCCCTCCCACAGGCCTACAGAAATTTGCAGCATTGACCAGCATTGTCCACACAAACAACCAGCCACAGTCTCTGCACAGCTGTTCACCCCTCCCACTGGTCCTTCCCCCATTTAGCAAATGATTCACCCCATCCCTTTTCCAAAGTCCTCCACCATCCCAGAGAAATCCAGGGGATAACAGTTTCTCTCCTCCCTTAGGCTGTCCACCGAAGCTGCACCCCCCCCCCCCCCCCCCTGCAGCTCCAACAACCTATGAGCATCAATTATCCCTCCTTTAGCCCCATGTGACAACCATAACTTTTGCCACAACCGAAAAGAACAACAGTAAAATTCACAATGATGAACAAAGGACTGATATACTGCCTTTCTGTGGTTTTTGCAACTACATTCAAAGCGGTTTACATATTATATATAGTTTACATATTATATACCGTTTTCAAGTCCAAACTTAAAGCCCACCTCTTTACCACTGCTTTTGACACCTAACCACTATTCACTTGCCCTGTCCTTTTATCCTCACCTCTTTATTCTTGTCCTTTTATCCTCACCTCTTTATTCCCTTACTCTTAATTGTTCTGTCTGTTTACCTGTCTTATCTACATTGTAAGCTCTTTGAGCAGGGACTGTCCTTTTTGTGTATGGTGTACAGCACTGCCTATGCCTTGTAGCGCTATAGAAATGATAAGTAGTAGTAAGTAGTAGTAGTAGTAATGTGACTGGTGTCACATTTTCAAATCTGGAACTGGGTTGTGAGCCCTTGGGCCACTGCCAAGGAGCGACAGTGGCAGGCAAAACCACCCCACACCAGGGCCAAGGCACAACTCTGACAACAGTTAGGCTTCACCTGTACCTGGCCACTTTCCACCAGGAGTTAAGCTCCCAGCTTCAGGTGGCCGACAGGACTTTGCAGGGCAGGAGCTGAATAACAGCTAGGCAGCACAGGGACTGAGTGTCAGAGGGGAAAGGAAGGAACATGGGCAGTAAGGCAGAAAACTGGGCTAGACAATACAACACAAGGCAGGGACAGGACAAGCTAGGGGACAGAAACTGGAAGCTGCAAGCAGCCACTGAAACAGGGAACAAAACACTGACTAACAAGACACAGAACTAAAAGCTGCAGAGCAGCCAGCAGGAATACAAACAGACAAGGACTAAACACCAAACTACCACACAGAGACAAGCAAACAAACAACAATCTAATCTAACTATCCACAGACTAGCAAGAACAGACAAGAATCAAGGCAGGCAAAAACTAGAACTGGAAACAGCAGAAGTGCACCAGCACCCCAACATACCAGGGCCTTAGACGCAATGCAAAGGCAAAGCAGAAATGTTCCAAGATGGCTGATAAGCCCAGAAGCAGTTGGAACTCAGCTGCTGCAATCACCAGGCAGCTACAGGTGCTGTGCAGGCTCAAACAGCACAAGCAACCCTGGCAGCCTGGAAGATCCGGACCGGACTGGGCTGAAATCTGGAACGGGTGACGGTCCACAGCAGCCACCAGTTCTGGCCACCAGAGGGCGAGGTGAGCACAGACATAACAACTGGAGAGAGATCCTACTGTAATTACTGCCAACAGTGCAAGTATGGAGGCCCGTGGGAGCAGAAGGAGGTAGGAAAGCTATGTTAGATCCATAGGAGGGAACAAGAAAGGGAGATGAGGAGGTAATGCTGGACTGCTGTGGGAATTTTGGGGTGAAAAGGCAATTTTTGGGGGTGGCACTTGCCACTCTGCAGTGACGCCTATGCCCATGGTTTCCCCGCAGCATACCTGGGGAGCAGCCATAGTACACCGATTGAAAAATGCTGTACTTAAGATATGCCAAGCACAAAAACGAAGGAGACCAACCTACACCAGATGACACTTCCAGTGGTTAAAAGAACTTTAATTTTCAACACCCAAGACTTGACTCATGCTGTGTTTTGGCCACTAGACATGCATCAGGAATCTGAAGTGTATACAAGCTTTTCTGTTCCACGGTGCGACGTATGTAGATGCCATTATTCTTATGCAGTGAAGTTCTTTAAGGAGCTCTTAGGTTAGGAAAAGCCCTTCTGAGATTGAGTTTCAGACTGCTGGGCTGCTCCTAAGAACACTTGCTTGCTCATTAATCATTATTTCTATGCACTCATGTAGGACCACCTAACTACAAGATCGATGTTAAGAGAGTGTCATCTTAATTTCTCAGTGAAAGGAAGCTACACTGTCATTTAGCGGAAGCTATGGTACAGTGGAGAAAAACATTTCTGAAACTTCCTTTTGGGAGATTCCATCACAACATGTGTTTGGCAGCAGTTAGTTACAGGACAAGGTAGAAAGGGAAGACATGCTAAAGGAAAGAAAAAAAATAATGCTTTCAGGCATTAATTTTATTTGTATGCCTTTGATCAAAAGGGAGTAAGGTATCCAGCGAGCCAGCTAGTGTATTCATTTTTCTTAAAAAGGAACTGAAGATTGAACACTACTATAGACAGAACCCATTTACAGCTAACATGAAAGTAATGAAGGAAAAAGCACTCACATCATTTCATTTTATGTACATGCTCTGAGCACTGCAAGAGTTTCTTGGTCTAAATATAGTACAGGTTTCTAATGGCACTTTATAGGCCTGATTTTATAAGCATTTTTCCAATCAACACAAAAACAGAAAAAAGGGTTAGTAAATCAAAAATTTTATGCCTAGCAGAAAATTAAAAAAACAAAACATATGTCCATTGGAGACCAGCTTTCAACAAGCATTACATTTAAACAATATCTCATGTGGTTGAATGATAATTGCAGTCTATCACCAAATAAAATGAACCTGTCCTCTTCACTGAGACTGCATTCCTTTGTTGCTGCTGCAGAACTGCACCCACAGCCTTATACTCTCAAATATGTGCATGGAATCAATGAAGCAAGCAACCCACTGCAAAACTGCTTAAGCATGGAGATATTGAGGAGCATTTTCGATAAAATGTCTGTCCAGTTTTACATGTTTTGCTAAAAATGTCCAATAATCAAGTGGTGAACAGCCATTTTTGAACATGAAAAAATGTCTTATCTTTTTGATTCGAAAATTGCCTTTTTCTAGACGTTTTTTGATCAGTGCGTTTTTCTTTTGGGGCCATTTTGGAAAATAAATATCCAAGAGAAAAAAAACACCTAAAAACCAGCCATTGGGATGTATTGGGGCCATCATTCTTAGTAGACTGGCCACACAGACATCCCAGCAGAGCACTACTCCATCCTCATCCTCCTCGACCTATCCGCTGCTTTTGACACTGTCAATCACAACCTACTTCTTGACACACTGTCCTCCTTTGGGTTCCAGGGCCCTGTCCTCTCCTGGTTCTCCTCTTATTTCTCCCATCGTACCTTCAAAGTACACTCTCATGGTTCGTCCTCCTCCCCTATCCCGCTCTCTGTTGGAGTTCCTCAGGGATCTGTCCTTGGGCCCCTCCTTTTTTCAATCTACACCTCTTCCTTAGGCTCCCTGATCTCATCTCATGGTTTCCACTATCATCTTTACGCTGACGACACCCAGCTGTATCTCTCCACACCAGACATCACTGCGGAAACCCAGGCCAAAGTATCGGCCTGCTTATCCGACATTGCCGCCTGGATGTCCAACCGCCACCTGAAACTGAACATGGCCAAGACTGAACTTATTGTTTTCCCACCCAAACCCACTTCTCCTCTCCCTTCACTCTATCTCAGTTGATAACACCCTCATCATCCGCGTCTCATCTGCCCGCAACCTCGGTGTCATCTTCGACTCCTCCCTCTCCTTCTCTGCGCATATCCAGCAGATAGCCAAGACCTGTCGCTTCTTCCTCTACAACATTAGCAAAATTCGGCCCTTCCTCTCTGAGCACACCACCCGAACTCTCATCCACTCCCTCATTACCTCTCGCCTTGACTACTGCAACCTACTCCTCACCGGCCTCCCACTTAGCCACCTATCCCCCCTTCAGTCCATCCAGAACTCTGCTGCACGTCTTATCTTCCGCCTTGACCGATATACTCATATCACCCCTCTCCTCAAGTCACTTCACTGGCTTCCGATCAGATACCGCATACAGTTCAAGCTTCTCCTACTAACCTACAAATGCACTCCATCTGCAGCCCCTCCTTACCTCTCTACCCTCATCTCCCCTTACTTCCCTACCCGTAACCTCCGCTCTCAAGACAAATCCCTCCTTTCAGTACCCTTCTCTACCACCGCCAACTCTAGGCTCCGCCCTTTCTGCCTCGCCTCACCCCATGCTTGTAACAAACTCCCTGAGCACATATGCCAGGCCCCCTCCCTACCCATCTTCAAATCATTGCTCAAAGCCCACCTCTTCAATGTCGCTTTCGGCACCTAATCACAACACCTCTACTCAGGAAATCGAGACTACCCCAACTTGACATTTCGTCCTTTAGATTGTACGCTCTTCTGAGCAGGGACTGTCCTTAGTTATTAATTTGTACAGCGCTGCGTAACCCTAGTAGCGCTCTAGAAATGTTAAGTAGTAGTAGTAGAGCAGTGGGGCAGCCTAGGGGGCACTGCAGTGGACTTCACATAAAAGGTCCCAGATACACATCTCACCATAATCTCCTTATATTGTATGGTGAGCCCTCCAGGAGCAGAAAAATACCTACTATGCATCACTACAATACCTCTCAAGCTTACAGGTGTCAACAATATGTAGCTACAGTAGGTATTTAGCGTGTATTGAAGGGCTCACACATTCATTCATTTACGGGTCCTTTTACAAAGGCACGCTGAAAATGGCTTGCGGTAGTGTAGGCGCAGGTTTTGGGCGTGCGCAGATCCATTTTTTAGCGCGCCTGTAAAAAAGGCCTTTTTAACATTTTTGCCAAAAATGGATGTGCAGCAAAATGAAAATTGCTGCGCATCCATTTTGGGTCTAAGACCTTACCGCCAGCCATTGACCTAGTGGTAAAGACTCACGCAGTAACCGGGTGGTAATGACCTATGCGCACCAAATGCCACTTGGTGCGTGTCCATTATACGCGCCCGAAAAGAAATAATATTTTACAACACGTGTATTGGACATGTGCCAAAATTACTGCAAGAGCCAAGCAGTAGTCGGGTGGTCACTCCTTAGCGCACGTTTTGGTCACTAAGTCATGATTGCTGATCTTGGTATCGTGCATGAAGAGTCAAACCTTAGAAGACAGCCTTTCAGCAATATCGCTTACAAAAATGTTAAAAAGAACCGGCCCAAGAACCAAACACTGCGGTACACCACTGGTAACATCCTTTTCCTCAGAATGAGCTCCATTAACTACTACCCTCCTGTCACCTTCCACTCAACCAGTTCCTAATCCAGTCAGTCCCTTTAGGGCCCATACCGAAGACACTCAGTTTATTTATTAGTTGTCTATGCAGAACTGTGTTAAAGGCTTTGCTAAAATCTAAATGCATCACATCTAGTGATCTCCCTCAATACAACTCTCAGGTTACTCAGTCAAAGAAATCAACTTTCAGGTTACTCACGTCAAAGAAATCACTTAGATTTGTCTGACAAGACCTACCTCTAGTGAAACCATGTTGCCTTCGGTTCTGTAATCCTTTGGATTCCAAAAACTTTACTATTCTCTGTTTTAAAAGTGTTTCCATTAAAAGTCAGACTTATCGGCCTGTAGTTCGCAATCTTTTCTTTACTTCTGCTTTTGTGGAGAAGGACCATATCTGCTCTTCTCCAGTCCTCTAGGACCACTCTCAACTCTGGAGAAGCATTGAAAATGTCAGCCAGCGAAGTCGCAAGAATCTCCCTAATTTTCTTCAGTACCCTCAGACATATGCCATCCAGCCCCATCACTTTGTCTACCTTTATTTTAGCCAGCTCCTCACGAACACAGTCCTCTGAAAATCACACATGGGCTGATGATCAGAAGGAAATGCAGGCGCTAGAGGCTGTTAGCGCCATACTACATAAGAATTGTCACTGGGACAGACCAAAGGTCCATCAAGCCCAGCATCCTGTTTCCAACAGAGGCCAATCCAGGTCACAAATACCTGGCAAGATCCCAGAAAATTCAATACATTTTATGCTGCTTATCCCAGAAATAACCAGTGGATTTTCCCCAAGTCAATTTAATAATGGTCTATGGACTTTTTATTTAGGATGCCGTCCAAACCCTTTTTTAAACCTTTCTAAGCTAACCGCCTTTACCACATTCTATGGCAATGAATTCCAGAGTTTAATTACACGTTGAGTGAAGAAACATTTTCACCGATTCGTATTAAATTTACTACTTTGTAGCTTCATTGCATGAACCTAGTCCTAGTATTTTTGGAAAGAGTAAACAAACGATTCACATCTACCTGTTCCACTCCACTCATTATTTTATAGACCTCTATCATATCTCCCCTCAGCTGTCTCTTCTCCAAGCTAAAGAGCCCTAGACACTTCAGCCTTTCCTCATAGGGAAGTCGTCCCATCCCCATTATCATTTTCGTCACCCTTCTTTGTACCTTTTCTAATTCCACTATATCTTTTTTGAGATGCAGCGACCAGAATTGAACATAATATTCGAAGTGCGGTCGCAGCATGGGCCAATACAAAGGCATTATAACGTCCTCACTTTTGTTTTCCATTCCTTTCCTAATAATACCTAACATTCTGTTTCTTTTCTTAGGTGCTGCAGCACACTGAGCAGAGGATTTCAACGTATCATCAACAACGACGCCAAGATCCCTTTCTTTGTCAGTGATTCCTAACGTGGAACCTTGCATTAGATAGCTATAGTTCGGATTCCTGTTTCCCACATGCATCACTTTGCATTTGCTCACATTAAACATCATCTGCCATTTAGACGCCCAGGCTCCCAGCCTCGTAAGGTCCTCTTGTAATTTTTCACAATCTTCTTGCGATTTAACCACTTTGAATAACTTTGTGTCATTATCAAATTTAATTACCTCACTAGTTACTCCCATCTCTAGATCATTTATAAATATGTTAAAAAGCAGCAGTCCTAGCACAGACCCCTGAGGAACCCCATTATCTACCCTTCTCCATTGAGAATACTGATCATTTAACCCTATTCTCTGTTTTCTATCCTTTAACCAGTTTTTAATCCACAATAGGACACTACCTCCTATCCCATTAATCTCCAGTTTCTTCTGGAGTCTTTCATGAGGTACTTTGTCAAACGCCTTTTCAAAATCCAGTTACACAATATCAACCAGCTCGTCTTTATCCACATGTTTGTTACCACCCCATGATCAGAGCCTCTGAGCGAATGAAACAACGTGCTTGCATGCTCTGAATGCAACTAGCATGCAAATGCATGCAAAACAGGGCTAAACCTATTCATCCCTAATGATCATCAACCAGTTTGCCAAAGATTGGCTTGCTGGCCGCAGCAAACCGTATGCCAGCTCGGAGCTGGTGTTAGGGTTTGCAGACCATTGGGGAGGAATGGTGAACCCCGTCCAGCATGCATTTGCATGCTAGCTGGCCCCTATTCCCACCAATACATCAGCCCCCCCCCCCCCACAGGAACCCTGATCAATAACCCCCACCCAGTGACAGGGGGCTGGAGGTCCGCGGACCTCTGGTCCCCCTGACCCCCCGACACAGGTTCAGGGGGGGGGATGGAGATCTGATGGTTCTTCCGCCCCCCCTAACCCCCCTCCCAGCATCCCACCGATGTCCCTGGTGGCCCAGTGAGCCATTGGTAAATCCCCCCCACCTGGTGGTCTAGCGGACCTTCCCCTCCCCCCTACCTGCAGTTGGAGGAGGGAGGTGGCCTCCTTCCTCTTCCATCGGAGCCACCAGGAAAATGGTGGCACCCAGCCCTGCCCAGTGCATCCTGGGATGTGCTAAGTAGGGTTTCATGCCATATGTAAATCTGGGTGAATAGGTGCTCAGGTTGTGTTAATTGCCAACCAAATATTGTGAAAGATATTTTTGCTGATGTAGCTATTTTGAGGGTCTCAATAATCCAACTGCCTGCACAGATGCAAATCCTGCAGATGTCTTGCACCAATAAGACAAGGTTTGGCACCAATAATTTAAGTAAAAGAATGTGCATATTTCTGCCTTGCTCTGATTAGTAGAGAAGATTGACTATTTCTTCTCCCTCACCCTGCTAACTTGCTTATAGGCTTTTCAAACTGTTTCTTGTCCTTCAACTTGCTAACTCTTGCTGTAGTATTATAACTTTGGCCACTATACTGTGGATTAGGTATATTTTCCATTGTCAGTCCTAGGTAAAAAAAAGCAGCTTTAGTCTTACAATTGGTTAATTTACCTTAATAAACTGCTATAATTCTTGGGAATATTTGGATTTAAAGGAGAAAAGTGAGTTTCTAACTGAATTTGATTAACAAAACAATCGGTGTCATTCCTTGCCCCTCCTATAGAACATTTTGATAGAGGATTTTGCTTACTCACTGGGACTTATAGTCTCACCCTCTGCCCTTCCCAGGGTTTTCTACTCATATATAGACAACCCAAAAAATCAGTTAACATTTGTTTTCTTCTCAGTTATACACAGAGAATCTTGAAAATTGTTAAGCCTATCATAGTAACACCTGTTCATACCCATTCTAACCAATCAAGATGACTTTTATTCTATGTAATAATTGTGGTGCTCCAGTTCCAAGGCACACCATCTGGAGGCTTAAGGTTTGTCCTGTCTGTCTTCAGCTTGCTTCTATAAAACAGGAGCTAAGCAAAGTTAAAGCTTCTATCACTGCACTGAATCATACCAGTTTCTCACCACTGCCTCAAAGAATAAAATCACCTAAGAATAGATGGATCACAATAGGCTCAGGTAGACTACAACATAGGCACAGAAGCATCCACCCTCACAATTGTTGCCCCTACAGAATTCTTTAGCTCCATTACCACACTGTGATGCTCCAGAAAATAGAAATGAGGTGGAACAAAAAGCAATGTTGATGTCCCAAGAGAAAAGACAACCCAAAAGCACCAATAAAGAATCTCATACTAGAAAACTGTTGCTGATAGGGGATTCCATTATCAGAAGCATTAACTTTGGAACACAGTTCAAGGAGCCCAGCAAAGTGAAATACCTTCCAGGCTCCTAAGCTACCAGGAGTACTAGGCAAATTCTGACTATAATCAGAAAAGAAACTAAGGAGTCTAACACTGATGTTGTTATCCACCTGGGAACAAATGATCTGGCCAATAATATCCCACTTGCAGCACAGAGAGCTTTTCAGGAGCTAGGGAAGGGGTTAAAACCTTTTGTACAAACAGTAGCTTTTTCTGAAGTAATACTTATTTTTGGAAAGGGAGAGAAAAGTTTATAAAATACTAAGAATTTCAATAGGTGGCTCAAAGCCTGGTGTCATCAAGAAGGTTTTAGGTACATAGGAGGCTGGGGCAATATATGGAAAACCAAAAGACTATTTTGTAATGATGGGCTGCATCTTACTGTGGCAGGAAAAAAAATCCTTGGTAAGAAATTCAGACAATATGTTTCTAAACATTTAAACTAGAAGGTGGGGGGGTGACATTGGAGGCAGGTCATTTCCAGTGGTCATCCCCAGCGAAATACAAGATGGAACAGTAGCAAAGAAAGGAAGAAGTGATATGGATCACCTTGAAAAGAGATAATGGAATATCTGTCCACATGGGTATTGTCTACTGACCCCTGACACAATCGGAGGAACTTGAGATGATGTAACCTCTATCCACATGGGTGTTATCTACAGACCCCCAACACAAATCATAGGAACTGGATAAAAATCTGGTTACAAATATCCAATAGTTGGGAAATAAAAAAAAAGAGGTGCTGTTGCTGGGAGATTTTAACCTGCCAGATGCAGATTGGAAAGTTCCATCTATGAAATCAGAAAGACATAGAAAGATCGTGGATGCCTTTCAAAGTGCTCTGCTCATACAAATGGTGACAGAACCCATGAGGGAGGCAGCGATGCTGGATCTGGTGCTCACAAATGTGAAAAGTGTGTCTAATGTCCAAGTGGGTACCCACCTAGGCAGCAGTGATCATCAAACAGTTTGGTTTGATATAACAGCTAAAGGGGAGGGCAGCAACTCAAAATTCTAAGTCCTGGATTTCAAACATGCTGACTTTAGTAAAATGAGGGAATTCCTGAAGAAAGAGCTGACAGGCTGGGAGGATATACGAAAAGTAGAAAGGCAGTGGTCTAGGTTGAAAGGAGCTATAAATGTAAGCCACACCCCCTCTCAGGCGGTTTAGACCTGGTGAAGTGAATCGGAGTTCTCTATGTCAGTAGTCCTGCCAGGAACTCTGAATCATCCACAGGAGCAGGGTGAGGGATACAAAAAAAAAAAAAAAAAAACTAACCTCCTTACTCACCTTAAGAAGGTCAGGAAGGAAATTAAACTCAATTTTCCAATTTAACCCAAATCTTGGAATAATCAAACCTTCAATTTTGCAAGTTAAAACTGTTGGGTTTTTTTTTTCTGTGTTTTCAAATTGAGGTAAATATTTAGCTATATTATGGTTAGAACAATTCTTCTACCCTTAACAAGACTACTGTTTTTCCTTAATATGTAATTTTACATTTAACCTCTGTCCTGTATATCAATAGGTCAATTCTACTCTTCAGACAGAAAACCCAAACATCAGATAAATATTTTTTTTCCCTTTTACAACATCTTAAATTTGTGAACCTTTACCTTCAGTGAATTCTGTAATTGTTCCTTGATGTAAATGCACAAAGAATTTGATTCTTTGGGTTTCAATTTTGTTTTACAGGACCATCCCTTTCAGTCGTCCGTATTACCCAGCTGAATTCTCAGGTAGGTATTTTTCCCTCTCCTCTATCCTAATTCAAATTGGTAAAACTTTTCCTCTGATATTGGCACTTAGGTGAAACTGTTCAGTCTGTGACCAATTGGAGCAAATTCTTTCTTGCGTGAAGGCCCTTGAAGAAGTCTTTGATGCAGGATGCTTCACAGGTTTCTTCTTCCTAAACCTCACTTAAAAAGAAAATAAACTGGGAGGCAAAAACCAAAACTCCCTGTGCTTATTCAGGAACTGACTCCTTTCTGGTGACATATAATTAGGTTTCAATAATGTGACCACACACTCTAATCAAAACCAAATAAATTTAAAGTTTTCTCACTCCAACACCTATTTCTCACTGTTGATTCCCTAATCTAAAGTGCTGCAGCAGGCTCTTACACTGCATTCATGAACCCCACACAGCAAAGCATCCCCTATTCCAATGAGGTTTCAGCATTCTAACCTACAGACTTCACTTAAATACATAACATTGCTTTCTATAGCTGTCAATTCAAACTAGAGAGTACAGAACACTCATGCAAAGGCAGTGCGGGATTTTCTTTAACCTGCAGTCTGATCCCAAACCTTTGTACTCAGAACATCCACACAACTCACCTCTTACACAGACACAGCCTATTAGCTTCTTTCCTCAAACAGCAAATTCCCCCTCAATCTCCCATCTATCACACCTTCAATCCTGTCACATTTTTTTTCCTGGCATCTTATAGTTTTCCTCCCTTGAAAAAATTACCATCAGAAAATACAGTCACTCACACATTTACCAGTCACTCACAACCTGAGTTTCCTGCCTTCTTCAACATTTGCACCGTCCCCAAATACTACTACTACTACTACTTAACATTTCTAGAGCGCTACTAGGGTTACGTAGCGCTGTACAAATTAAACAAAGAAGGACGGTCCCTGCTCAAAGGAGCTTACAATCTAAAGAACGAAATGTCAAGTTGGGGCAGTCTAGATTTCCTGGGTAGAGGTGTAGTGGTTAGGTGCCGAAGGTGACATTGAAGAGGTGGGCTAATGTTTCCATTAAAATGGATCCATTAAAATGGATCATCAATTTACTCCTGGTTATATCTCCACCCATACTTTTCAAACTACAAACCCAAAAAGAAGTTCAGCTTGCTTCTTATACCTATTTTTTTATATATATGTTACCAACCTCCAGCTTAATCACTACTAATCATTTCAAAGCTAGTGATATTAAATTTGCTTACGAATACTAAGTGGGGAAAATGTACTATTTATTGCTAGTGTTTTCTTATCCCATATTTTACTGGCTGAAAGCCACATTATAAGAAAACAAGTCATGGCAATACAACTTTCAACTTTTTCCTCTCTTTCACACAGACCACAACCAACACAACCTCTCACTCTTGGTGCTTCAGCCTTCTCTCTCAACTCTCAACTGACCAGAAAGCCATTGCCAAGGCAACCAGCAGGTTTATTTTTGAAAGGGATCACCAGCAATCTTCCGACACAAATCGGGAGATCGCCGGCGATCTCTCAATCCCGACCAAATCGGTATTATCGAAAGCCAATTTTGGCCGGGCCCAATTGCTTTTTCATTGCGGCGCCGGCCAACCTTCAAGGGGGCGTGTTGGGAGGGTAGCGAAGGCGGGAAGGGGGTGGGGTTACGAGATGGCTGGCTTCACCTTATTATGAAAAAGAAAACGCCAGCTCGAACGAGTATTTCGCCGGGCGGACTTGATCTATGTATTTTTAGGACCAAGTCCCAAAAAAGAGCCTCAACTGACAAGATGACCACCGGACGGAAGCGGGGATCACCTCCCCTTACTCCTCAAGTGGTCACCAACCCCATCCCACACAAAAAAAAATTAAAACATTTTTTGCCAGCCTGTATGCCAGCCTCAAATGTCATACCCAGCTCCCTGACATCAGTATGCAGGTCCCTGGAGCAGTTTTTAGTGGGTGCACTGCACTTCAGGCAGGTGGACCCAGGCCCATCCCCCCCCCCCCCACCTGTTACACTTGTGGTGGTCAATGTTGAGCCCTCCAAAAAAAAACCCCACTGTACCCACATGTAGGTGCCCCCCTTCACCCCTTAGGGCTATGGTAATGGTGTAGACTTGTGGGCAGTGGGTTTTGGGGGGATTTGGGGGGCTCAGCACACAAGGGAAGGGTGCAGGTTTTTTTTTTTTTTTTTAAAGATTTTTTAAGCGCCCCCTAGGGTGCCCGATTGGTGTCCTGGCATGTCAGGGGGGCCAGTGCACTACAAATGCTGGCTCCTCCCACGGCCAAATGCCTTGCATTTCGCTGGGTTTGAGATGGCCGGGTCCGGTTTCCATTATGGCTGAAAATCGGAGCTGGCCATCTCATCTAAACCCGGCGATCCACCGGTGATCCTATTCTAAACCCGGCGAGAGCGATTTGGCCGGCGCCAAGCGTATTTCGAAAATATGCTTGGCTCTGCCCGCTTACGGCACCGGGCCCTAAGATGGTCGACCATCAATTTCGCCAGCGCCATTCGATTATTCCCCTCTAGGTCTCAGCTTGCTCAGCTGTTGTCCCATAGTGATGTCACTATAGAACCCTCATTCTTTCCTCTGGAGGAGCCCAGTTAAGATTATTTTAACCCCTTAGGGTTACATAAATATGGCTACTAACCTTAATCTACAGAGAGTAAATAACAGCAAGAGAAAAAGGAAACCAATATGGTTCTGATGATATTAAGATTACATTTGAAAATAATTGTCTCCCCATTCATAGAGAGGAATATTAGAGGTTAAATGTTATTATAATAAATAAGATGGTAAAGACAGCATTTAGTCATTTTCCATCTTATCCTAATAAATACATAAATAAATCTGCCCTGATGGGGTCTTAGGCAATCAGTTCTCCAAGCAAGTAGCTGAGAAAATAAAAACTAAAGAGTTGGCATTCATGAAATACAGGAAAACTCTAGAAAAGGAACACAAACAGGAATACTGAATGAAACAGAAAGAAGCCAAGAGAGATATACATCTATCAAAAATGCAAGTAGAACAAATGGCGGGGGACAAGAATTTTTTCAGGTATGTTAGTGAAAGGAGGAAGATTAAAAATGGAATTGTGAGACTGAAAAATGCTGTGAACTGCCAAGTGGATAATGATGAGGAAAAAGCAAACATGCTAAACAAATACTTCTGTACTGTGTTCACAGAAGAAAATCATGGAGAAGGACCACGATTGACTGGCAAAGGTACATATGAGAATGGAGTGGATATAGCACTATTTACAGAAGAAAGTGTTTATAAACAACTTGAAAATTTAAAGGTGGACAAAGCTATGGGACCGGATGGGATCCATCCTAGGATATTGATGGAGCTCAGAGAGGTTCTGGCGGGCCCTCTTAAAGATTTGTTTAATAAATTCTTGGAGACAGGGGATGTTCTGCAGAAGTGCCTTTTCACAACAGTAGTGACCAAGAAGAAGCTGAAAACTACAGGCTGGTAAGCCTCACTTCGGTTTTTGGAAAAGTAATGGAAGCAATGTTGAAGGAAAGGATAGTGAATTTCCTGGAATCCAATAGGTTACAAGATCTGAGACAATATGGTTTTACCAAAGGTAAATCATGCCAAACGAATCTGATTGAATTCTTTGACTGGGTGACCACAGATTTCGATTGAGGATGCACGCTAGATGTAATCTACTTAGATTTCAGCAAAGCCTTTGACACAGTTCCTCATAGGAGGCTCTTGAATAAATTTGGCAGGCTGAAATTAGGACCCAAAATGATGAACTGGATTAGGAACTAATTTACAGACAGTTGCCAGAGGGTGGTGGTTAATTGAATTCACTCAGAGGAAGGAAAGGTGAGTAGTGGAGTGCCTCAAGGATTGGTGCTGGGGCCAATTCTGTTCAATATATTTGTGAGCGACATTGCCAAAGGGTTAGAAGGTAAGGTTTGCCTTTTGCGGATGATACCAAGATTTGTAACACAGTGGACACCCTGAAAGGAGTGGAAAAGATAAAAAAGGATCTGCAAAAGTTAGAAGAATGGTCTAATGTTTGGCAATTAAAATTCATTGCAAAGAAGTGCAGACTGATGCACTTAGGGAGTAGAAATCCAAGGGAGATGTATGTGTTAGGCGATGAGAGGCTGATATGCACGGACAAGGAGAGGGATCTTGGGATATTATCTGAGGAAATGAAAGTGATGAAAAAGTGTGACAATGCAGTGCCTTTAGCCAGAAGGATGCTAGGTTGTATAGAGAGGGGTATAACCAGCAGAAGAAAAGAAGGGTTGATGCCCCTGTACAAGTCATTGGTGAGGCCCCATCTGGAGTATTGTGTTCAGTTTTGGAGGCCGTATCTTGCTAAGGATGTAAGAAGACTTGAAGCGGTCTAGAGGAAGGCAACAAAAATGATTGCACCAAAAGATATATGAGAAGAGACTGGAAGACCTGAATATGTATACCCTACAGGAGAGGTGGGTCACAGGGGAGATATCATGCAGACGTTTAAATACTTAAAAGGTATTAATATAGAAACAGATATTTTCCAGAGAAGGGAAAATGGTAAAACTAGAAGACATGAATTGAGGTTGTGGGGTGTAGACTTAGGAGTAACATCAGAAAATTATTTTTCATGGAGAGGGTGGTCAATGCCTGGAATGAGAAAAAAAACTGTGGCTAAATCCAAAATGGCATGGGATGAACATAAAAGATCTCTAATTAGAAAAAGAATGATATTAAAAAAAAAATTAAAGGGTTGCATATGTGTTTGCATATCAAGTGGTGCTTAAATGGCAACTGTGGTTGTATTAACTAAGGCTGGTGCTGGGCTTGTGTGTATGGTCTGAGTCCCGCATATAGCAATCTGGTTTACAATGGGCTGGATAGAGCTTCAACAGAAACTCCAGTAACTTGGAACGCGAGAACAGTGCTGGGCAGAGTTTTACAGTCTGTGTCCTGCAAATGACAAGACGGATTCGAATAGGATTTGACTGCAGCTCCAGTAGTTGGGACATAAGGACAGTCACAGAGCCAGGCAGACTTCTATGGTCTATGTCCCAGAAACAACAAAAAAATACCATGATCAATTATATAATATCAAGTTCATTGTTGAATTAATCTAGAATTGATAATGAATGTGACTGTTGGCAGACTGGATGGACCATTCGGGTCTTTATCTGCCGTCACTTACCATGTATGTTACTATATTTTTTGCCTTGATTATTGACCTGAGAAAAGGTACTCTCAGAGATTTGCACCTGCTTTGGACACTTTTAAGCATATTGGACTAGATTCCATTAATGGTGCCTACATATCAGTCCTGAACAAAAATAGCACTTAGCTTAAATTTAGGCGCCATTTATAGAATAACACTTATGCTGGGACCCCCGACTAACTTTAGGTAAAAGCATTTATATCAACTGAAACGGTGTAAATCCTCATGCCTAAATTAGACACAGATCCCTGTTATTCTATAATTATGCACATAAATTGGAAGAATGCCCCTGATCTGCCTATGACCCGGTGCTTAACTTTAAGCGCCTAAATTACAATTAGCACTGATAATTGATTGTTAGGGCCCAATTATCAGCACTAATTGGATCATTATACATAAGTACATAAGTAGTGCCATACTGGGAAAGACCAAAGGTCCATCTAGCCCAGCATCCTGTCACCGACAGTGGCCAATCCAGGTCAAGGGCACCTGGCACGCTCCCCAAACGTAAAAACATTCCAGACAAGTTGTACCTAAAAATGAGGAATTTTTCCAGTCCATTTAATAGCGGTCTATGGACTTGTCCTTTAGGAATCTATCTAACCCCTTTTTAAACTCCGTCAAGCTAACCGCCCGTACCACGTTCTCCGGCAATGAATTGCGCAAATTTCCTTGTTTGCGCAAATTGGGCACGTGCTCAAATTTGCACACAGAACTCAAAAGCACCATATAGAGAATCCAGGGGATTATCTGCATGCATCAGTTCCTTTCCCTTATCTAAATGCACCTGCAAGAACGCTTCCTGGCAATGTGGATAAAATTATGCATTTTACAGAGTATTGCACATAATTTTACCCATGTTGAAAATGGGCAATTTTCAAGCAGCATTTTACCCATGGAAATGGCTTCAATTATTACAATGCCCTTTTGCTATATCTACCATTGAATAGTACTGAGGGGCCCTTTTACAAAGGCGCATAAGATCCCATGTGCATCCAGCATGCACCAAATCGGCATTACCACCCGGCTACCACATGCCCCGGGTGGTAGTTCTGCATTTGGCATGTGTCAAAAACACGTGGTAGAAAATATTTTCTATTTTCTAACGCATGGCGCTTACGCGGCAGTAAACGGCAGTGTGCACGCATTCTGCATGCCTACCACACAGGTAGATGCACAAAGCAGAGAGTAGGAAAGAGGGCTCTTCCAAGAAACCGGAGAAGACGTATGTTGAAAATCAAACCTTTATTCCAAGAAAAACACTGACACACTTGACTCTGACTCGACACAGCTGTGTTTCAGTGCTGAAATGCGCCTTCATAAGGAGTCTTATAAAATATGGCTGATCGCGTAAATCCAATTATCTGTTATATGATGATATTATATCAGATATGGCTATCAACCGAGTATTCTGCCAGGAAAGGGCTCCGTGGTGTGCGAGTCGCTCCTATGTATAACTTCTAATGAAGAAAAGAACCTCTTTGAAAGCACCGATACTTAAATGTTGTAAAGCGCGCCAAAAGTTAAAATGAAAGCACCTTTGTGGTGGTTCGTCCCTGTACCGCCCAGGTAGTGCATGAGACCTTACCAGTAAGTCAATGGGTGGCAGTAAGGTCTCAGGCCGAAAATGGACGCACGCTGATTTTTATTTTGCCACACATTCATTTTCCGGTCCCTTTGAAAAAGGCCCCTTTTCCAGGACCTGTCAAAAACTAGCCCGGCTCGCATTGCCACAGGCCACTTTTTGCTGTGGCTTAGTAAAGGGCTCCTACATTTCTAAGGCTTGAATGAATTTTTCAATTGCTAATGACCTAGGCATGCAGTTTCTTTAAAGCATTGTATCTCACAGTGATTTGGGAATCTCTGATTGCAGTAAAATTATTAAGTTACTTTAGTACCTATTTATTTGTGTGTAAAAAAAAAACTGTGATAATATTGGAGTTGAAAAGTTGCCAATTTTCTTGCTGACCAGCTCATCAGTATTTCCAGATTTTCATTTTAAGAGTATTCCATGTTGATAAGCTTCAGTGGAAACCCTATACAGAACCTGTAATCAGAGCACCATTCAACAGTCACCAATTTATGTTCTTGCCAATTTGTATTTTTTGAAAGCTTTCACTGAAAGGGCAAATTTATGCATCCCTATTGTTCATAAGGACCCTGCAAAAATAGTACACTTTCTCCTCTTATCCAGGCTCTTTTCCTATGCTGTGAATATAAAGCATTTTGCAGATTCTGCCAGTTCAAGTTGGATTAGAAAGGTAGACTATGCACAGTTACGAATTGAAGGTGTGTGTTAGTTTCCATGGGAATTGATTCACTGTTAAAAGAATTGCGGACTTATTCAGGTTTAGATGTTGTAATGCTGCTGTAGGTCTCCATCCTTTTCTGCAGCCTCTCAGACTGATATTATTTTACTTTCCTAAATCATCCAAACAAAAGTAACTTTACCAGACTATACTCATGAATTTGTCATCAGAGTTTGAGAGTTGAGCTTTGATTCATCTGTAACACTGGGTTTACATGTTACCTAAGCAGTCACTTAGTGTGTGCCTGGTGTAGTAGGAACCCAGTGCATAAAGAAGATTTAATAGTTTTTGGGACCAGGGCCAGGACTAGTTTACTCCAGAAGGCCAAATAAGCAGTTATAAATAACCCAAGTCAAATAAAAAGCACTGATAAGGAAGACAAAAATACATATTTGGAAAAGACAAAAAAAAGATTGCTTTGGAGGCAAAAATACAATGAAAACAATTTTTTTTTTTTTTAGGTACATTTGAAACAAGAAACTGGTAAAAGAATCACTTGGACTGCTAGATGATAGAGTTGGGACACTGAGGCAGGACAAGACCCTAGCGGAGAGATCAAATAAAGTTTTTGCTTCGGTCTTAACTGTACCAGAAATGGTATTTAATGGTGATAAGCCAGAGGAACAGAAACAAACCTCTGTAGACCTGGAAGATGTAATGGGCCAATCTGACAAACTACAGAGTAGAAAATCACCTCAACCAGATGGTATACATCCCAGAGTACTAATAGAACTAAAAAATGAACTTGAAGAGCTAGTATTAGTATTATTTGTATTTTATTGTTGAAATCAAGTATGGAGCCAGAAGGTTAAAGGTTGGCCAAAGTAATGCAAATTTTTTAAAAAGGGTTCCAGAGGTGATCCTGGAAATTATAGACTGGTGAGCCTGACATTGGTGCTGGTTAAAATAGTAGAAACTATTATAAAGAACAAAATTACTGAATATTTACATAGGCATGAATTAATGGGAGAAAGCCAACATGGATTTAGGTAAGGAAAATCTTGTCTCACCTACCTACTACATTTCTTTGAAAGGGGTGAATTAACATGGGATAAATGTGAGCTGGTTGATATTGTGTATCTGGATTTTCAGAAGGCATTTGACAAAGTACCACATGAACAACTCCTGAGAAAATTAAAAGTCATGCGAAAGGAGGCAATGTCCTATTTTGGATTAAGAACTGGTTAAAAGATAGATAACAGATTAGGGTTAAATGGTCAATATTCTCAATAGAGAAGGGTAAATGGGGTGGGGGTCCCCCAGGTATCTGTGCTGGGACCACTACTTTCTAATATATATTTATAAATGATCTAGAAACAGGAATAACAAGTGACATGATCAAATTTGCTGACAAGACAGAGTTGTTAAATCACAAGAGGATTGTGAAAAACTGCAAAAAAACAAAAACAACTTACAAGAATGGGAGACTGGGCATACAAATGACATTTAATTTGAGCAAGTGCAAAGTGATATATGTAGGAGAAAGGAACCCAAACTAACTATATGATGCAGGATTCTACTCTAGGAGCCACCACCTAGGAAAAGGATTTAGGTGTCATTACTGATGATACATTGAAACCTTCTGCTCGGTATGTAGCAGTGGCTAAGAAAGCACATAGAATGTCAGGAATTATTAGAAAAGGAATGGAGAATAAAACCAATAAATTTAATGCCTTTGTATTACTCCAATAAACTTAATGCCTTTGTATTGCTCCATGGTGCGACTACACCTTGAATATTGTGGGCAATTCTGGTCATCGCATCTCAACAAAAAAAAATAGCGGAATTAGAAAAGGTAGAGAGATCGTGATGAAAATGATAAAGGGGATGGGACAACTTTCCAATGAGGAAAGCATTGTTCAACACATTTTGAAAAAGCCAGCACTAGACCCCCCCAAACTCCAGTGCACTATTGGCTGATGTCAAATCTGTATTTCCTTTTAAAACTACTAGAAAAGATTAGGTTTTCCTCCTTTATCAAAAAGTCCTTGGCTCTCCATCCTAGACAGTCTGGTTTTAGACCTCATCTCAGCACTGAGACTGTCCTTACAGCACTCCTTAGTGAAATCCATGTACACCTGGATAAACATTACGTTGTTTTGGCCATCTCACTCGATCTATCCTCAGCTTTTGACCTATTTAATCATTCCCGTCTTCTGTCTCGGCTTGTTTTGCTAGGATTGTCAGGTTCTGTTTATTCTTGGTTCTCTTCCTTCCTTTCCAGTTGCTCCTATCATGTCATCGCTTCTTGTTCTACTGCCTCTCTTTGCCCCCTGCCTTTAGGGTTCCTCACAGCAAAGTCCTATCTCCCATCCTTTTCAATGTATTCATTAGTCCTATGGAATCTCTTTCCACTTCTGTGCTGATACTTTTCCCAAACAATCCCTCCCCCCCAAGACTGTTAGGCCTAGTACAAAAATGGCTTCTGGAATATCACCTGGTTCTGAACAAAATCAAGATAGTAGCATATTGGTCACTGGTGGGCCAAAAATTCCAACCACCTCTCTGAATCTTTTAGGAATATCCATATTACCAGTTGACTCATTCTGTTATTTAGGTATTATTTTAGATTTCCCCTCAGGTATCTAAACTTTATAAATCGGGTTTCTTTATTCTTCATCAGTTAAGAGTAGTTATGAAATATTTTGATCAAGTCACATTCCACGTGCTTATTCTCTCTTTGCTGATCTCGCGTAACCCTGGCAGCGCTATAGAAATGCTAAGTAGTAGTGGTAGTAGAATCGATTATTGCAATATTGTCTACTTAGGATCTCCACGTTATATCCTAAAATGCATCCAAACTCTACAAAATATAGCAATTAAATTACTATGTTTTGCAAAGAGATCTGATCACATCACCCTTTTATTACAGAAACATCACTGAACAGAGACTCATACACAAGCTCCTGGCTCTTACATTTAAAGCTTTCTGGGCGGGACTACTGCAGTATCTCACCACCCTCGTTATCCAATACTCCCCACCACAACTACTCTGCTATTTAAGTGACTATCGTTTGCTCCTTCCAAATCCTAAACAGGCCACTCTAGAATTTACCAGACAGCAAGCTTTTTGTTTTACAGCCCCATTCTATTGGAACAATTCCCCTTGATATCCAGGCTGAATTAATATTTAACAGGTCCTTTTATAAAGGCGCACTGAAAATGGCTAGCGGTAGTGTAGGCGTGGGTTTTGAGTGCGCACCAATCCATTTTTTAGCGCGCCTGTAAAAAAGGCCTCTTTTTTTTTACGAAAATGGATGTGCAGCAAAATCAAAATTGCCACACGTCCATTTTGGGTCTGAGACCTTACCACCAGCCATTGACCTAGCGTAAAGAATCTGGGCGGTAATGACCTACACAAGTCAAATGCCACTTGGCACGTGTCCGTTACGGGCGCCAGAAAATAAAAAATATTTTTCAGATGTGCGTAGCAAATGCGCCAAAAAGTGAAATTACCACAAGGGCCACACGGTAACCGGGTGGTAACTTCAATTTGGCACGTGTTCGGCACACGTAGGCGCCTTAGTAAAAGGGCCCCTAAGAAATTTAAAGCAGCATTGAAGGCTTGGCTAGTTGGCCAAGCCTGGAATCCATTAGGGCAGGATGTTGCAGAATCCGCTGGTTTACCCCCAACTTCCTGACTCCCTCCTATACCTACATCTTTCCTCTGATACCTCCCCTTTACCCCTTTTATCTTTTGTCCTTGGTTGTGTTTGTGCTAGAGTGACTGACTATTCTTTTCTATCATACTATGTAGTTCCTTTTTCTGCTTTCTGAAATGATAGCATTGTAAACTGCCTAAATCTATTTGTTAGTTAAGAGGCAGTATCGTAAATTCTTTTTAAATAAATAAAGAGGCTAGGGATCCTCAACTTGAAAATGACTGAGGGGAAATATGATAGAGGTCTATAAATACTGAGTAGGGAGGAATGGGTAGACATGAAACACTTGTTTACACTTTCCAAAAATACATGCAACGATGCTACTAAGTAGTACATTTAAAACAAATTGAAGAAAATTCACTCAGCATTTAGGGCTCCTTTTACAAAGCGGCACTATCAATTAATGTGCGCTGAATGCGAAGAAACCCATGGGAACTGAATGGGCTTCTTCACATTCAGTGTATGCTAATTGGTAGCGCTGCTTTGAAAAAGGAGCCCTTGATTAAACTCCGGAATTTGTTGCCAGAGAATATGGTAAAAGCGGCTAGATTAGCAGGGTTTATAAAATGTTTGGACAAATTCCTAAAAATAAAAGTCTATAAGGCATTATTAAGAAGGCCTTGGAAAAATCCATTCTTAAGAATCTTTTCATGATGTGGTCAGAGCCACGCAAATAAATAGAAAACAGTTTCTTGCATTGAAAGTTCATACATTAGCTGTGTGAGCATCTCTTTTCTTAGATTTTCATGTCTTTTTTTTCCACCCTTCTTAACTAGAATGTTTTAAAATAGATAAAGAAGATGGTGGGATTTATTTTAGGGTCTAGAATATTGGCAGGAAAATATGGATTTTGAGTTCTGATTTCCTAATGAGCGGTTTAACTTTTTTCCCCATTCTATGTTCACTTCCTATTGTATTGCGTAAGAAATTCAATAAAAACTGTTTTTAAAAAAATCCATGCTTATAATTTAGCTGCAAACACTTATGCCTGCCGTAGAGCTGGTGTGTTAGCACCTAAATGCCAGAAATGTGCATAATTTATAGTATTCTATAAGTTACACATGTAAGTATGAGACCCACCTCAAGTAAAATACCTGTAAAATATGTGCTATATAAGAGGGGAGGGTCTGAGGGGAGATATGATAGGTCTATAAAATAATGAGTGGAGTGGAACGGGTAGACGTGAATCGCTTGTTTACTCTTTCCAAAAATACTAGGACTAGGGGGGCACGCAATGAAGCTTCAAAGAAGTAAATTTAAAACGAATTGGAGAAAACTTTTTTTCACTCAACGTGTAATTAAACTCTGTAATTCGTTGCCAGAGAATGTAGTAAAAGCAGTTAGCTTATCAGGGTTTAAAAAAGGTTTGGCTGCCTTCCTAAAGGAAAAGTCCATAGGTCATTATTAAAATGGACTTGGGGAAAATCCCCTGCTTATTTCTAGGATAAGCAGCATAAAATGTATTGTACTGTTTTGAGATGTTGCCAGGTACTTGTAACCTGGATTGGCCACTGTTCGAAACTGGATGCTGGGCTTGATGGACCTTCGGTCTGTCCCAGTATGGCAATAGTTATGTAGCTCTTAAGTAGCATTCTTATGTATATACATATATGCAGGTTTGACTTAGTAACTGTCCAAAAGGTAAATCTGTTAGCATTTAACTTTCAAAAAGGAGGCTATGAGGAAAGTTAAAAAACAAAACAAATAAAACAAAAAAAGAAAAAGAACTTACAATGGTCAAACATTTACATCAGACATGGATGTTGCTCAAAAACACTATACCGAAAGCTCAGACCAGATGAAATCCATGTATTTAAAAAGGCAGAAGGAAGGCAAAACAAGAGCCAGCATGATAAAAAAGTGGGGTGAAAGAGGTTATTAGGAACTAAAAGAACATCCTTTAGAAAATGCAAGAAGGATCCAACTGAAGATAATAGGAAACAGCATAAGGAATGGCAAGTCAAATGCAAAGTGCTGATAAGGAAGGCAAAGAGATACTGTGAAAAGAAGATTGCCTTAGAGGCAAAAACATGTAAGAACTTTAAGTATATTAGAAGCAAGAGGCTGATAAAAAACATAGTAACATAGTAGATGACGGCAGAAAAAGACCTGCACGGTCCATCCAGTCTGCCCAACAAGACAACTCATGTGTGCTGCTTTTGTGTATACCCTACTTTGATTTGTACCTGTGCTCGTCAGGGAACAGACCGTATAAGTCTGCCCAGCACTAGCCCCGCCTCCCAACCACCAGCTCTGGCACAGACCGTATAAGTCTGCCCAGCACTATCCCCGCCTCCGACCACCGGCTCTGGCACAGACCGTATAAGTCTGCCCCGCACTATCCCCACCTCCCAACCTCCAGCCCCGCCTCCCACTACCGGCTCTGCTATCCAATCTCGTTTAAGCTCCTGAGGATCCTTTCCTTCTGAACAGGATTCCTTTATGTTTATCCCATGCAAGAGGCTGATAAAAGAAACAAATTGGACCTCTAAATGTCTGAGGGGGTAAATGGGGGCACTCAGGGAAGACAAGGCCATAGCAGAGAGACTAACGGGCTCATTTTCAAAAGAGAAGGACGCCCATCTTTCGACACAAATCGGAAGATGGACGTACTTCGCACAGGGTCGTCCAAATCGGTATAATCGAAAGCCAATTTTGGACGTCCCCAACTGCTTTCTGTCGCAGGGACAGCCAAAGCTGATTGGGGCGTGTTGGAGGCGTAGCTAAGGCGGGACTTGGGCATGCCTAACACTTGGATGTCCTCAGCCCATAATTGAAACAAACAAGGGCATCCCTGACGAACACATGGACGACTTTCCCTGGTCGTGTTTTTCTCATGACCAAGGCACAAAAAGGTGCCCGAAATGACCAGATGACCACCAGAGAGAATCGGGGATGATCTCCCATTACTCCCCCAGTGGTCACTAACCCCCTCCCACCCTCAAAAAATATCTTTAAAATTATTTTTTGCCAGCCTCTATGCCAGCCTCAAATGCCATACTCAGGTCCATGACAGCAGTATGCAGGTCCCAGGAGCAGTTTTAGTGGGTACTGCAGTACACTTCAGGCAGGCGGACCCAGGCCCATCCCCCCTACCTGTTACATTTGTGGAGGAAACTTTGAGCCCTCCAAAACCCACCACAAACCCACTGTACCCACATCTAAGTGCCCCCTTCACCCGTAAGGGCTATTGTAGTGGTGTAAAGTTGGGGGAAGTGGGTTTTGGGAGGGTTTTGGGGGGCTCAGCACACAAGGTAAGGGAGCTATGTACCTGGGAACAATTTATAAAGTCCCCTAGGGTGCCCAGTTGGTGTCCTGGCATGTTAGGGGGACCAGTGCACTACAAATGCTGGCTCCTCCCACGAGCAAATGGTCGTTTCTGAGATGGACGTCCTTGGTTTCCATTATCGCCGAAAATCAGAAATGACCAAGTCTAGGGACGACCAAATTTAAGGATTTGGATGTCCCTGACTGTATTATCGAAACAAAAGATGGATGTCCATCTTGTTTTGAAAATACGGGTTTTCCCGCCCCTGGATGGGGATGTTTTGCAAGGACATCCTCATCAAAACTTGGATGTCCCTTTCAATTATACCCCTCTAAAGGTACCTTTTACTAAGGCACGTAGGCGCCTACGTGCGTCCAACATGCATCAATTTGGAACTACCGTGAGCCCTAGATGGTAATTCCATTTTTATGCGCATCTGATATGAGCGTCCAAAAATATTTTTTATTTTCTACCACATGGCGCTAACTAGGTGGTAATCAGCAGTGTACGTGTGCTGATGATTATCACCTGGTTAACGCGTGAGACCTTACCACAAAGTCAATAGGTGGCAGTAAGATCTCAGGCCCAAAATGGACGCATGCCATTTTTTATTTTGCCACACGTCCATTTTCAGCCAAATAAAAAAGGCCTTTTTTGCAGGCTTGCTGAAAAATGGACCTGCGTGCATCCAATAAACGTGCCTACAACAGTGCAAGCCATTTTTCGGCGCACCTTAGTATAAGGACCCCAAAATGAATTCTTTGCATTTATCTTCACTGAGGAAGATATGGAGGAGATACCCATGCCAGAAATGGTATTTAATGGTGATAAGTCAAGAGGAACACTAACAAATCTTTGTAAATCTGGAGGATATAATAGAGTAACTTGCCATACAAAAGAGTAGCAAATCGTATGGACTGGATGAAACACATCACAGAGTATGGACAGAACTTTAAAAATAATAACTTGTAGAGATCATTAGCAATATGTAATTTATCTTTAAAATTGAGCATGGTAACGAAGGATTGGAGAGTTACTAATGTAATGTTAATTTTTTAAAAGGACTCCAGAGGTGGCCTGGGAAATTATAGTCATACATCATTCAAAACAAACTCCTTGTGAAAAAAAAAATCGATTAAAATATTTTAATCATGTGTAAACATATATCTGCATACAATCAACTAGTTTTATTAAGAGGCTTAAAACATTGTACCACCACTTGTACACAAACACTCTCATAACCAGTGGTATGATGTATATTTCTAATTGTGTAACCAAGAGTCCTCTTAAAACCCTTTAAATCTCAATTAACTTCCTGGCTTCAGTTTCATAGCTTCAACCTGGCTTGCGGTTTTGCTGGTATGACCTTATCAAGAAGCCACTGATAGAATATTTCTATGAAGCTGTTTTGTTCCCTCCTCATTACAAATGGTGCACAAAAGCATGAAGCTGAAGCCAGGAAGTTAATTGAGATTTAAAGGATTTGGCAAGGACTTGGTTATACCTTTTTAAGTAAAGAAGGCACAATATGATATATACATCTTACCACTGCTTATGAGGATAAGTTTTATGTATGAAGGAGGATTGGGGAAGGGATATCGTAGTGATAGGATGGATCGAATTGGTGGAGGGGTAGCATTGTATATTAAGGAGGGCCTTGAATCAAATAGATGGAAAATTCTGCAGGAAACAAAACACTTCTTGGAATGACTATGGATTGAAATTCCACGTGTAAAGGGGAAAAGGATAATGATAGGTGTGTACTACCGTCCACCTGGCCAGAATGAACAGACGGATGCAGAAATGTTAAAGGAAATTAGGGATGCAAACAAACTGGGCAACACAATAATAATGGGTGATTTTAATTACCCTGATATTGACTGGGTAAATGTAACATCGGGGCATGCTAGGGAGGTAAAATTCCTTGATGAAATCAAGGACAGCTTTATGGACCAGCTGGTACAGGAGCTGACGAGAGAAGGAAACATTCTAGACCTAGTCTTTAGTGGAGCGCATGATCTGGTCCGGGAGGTAATGGTGCTGGGGCTGCTTGATAACAGTGATCATAATATGATCAGATTTGATATTAGCTTTGAAGTATACATAGGAAATCAAATAAGTTAGCGTTTAACTTTAAAAAAGGAGACTATGATAAAATGAGAAGAATGGTGAAAAAAAACCTTAGAGGAGCGGCTGCGAGGGTCAAAACTTTACATCTGTGCAGAAGGAAGGGATCCTCAGGAGCTTAGCCTAGAATGGGTGGCAGAGCTGGTGGTTGGGAGGCGGGGCTAGTGCTGGGCAGACTTATACGGTCTGTGCCAGAGCCGGTGGTGGGAGACAGGGATAGTGCTGGGCAGACTTATACGGTCTGTGCCAGAGCTGGTGGTTGGGAGGCAGGGTTGGTGGTTGGGAGGCGGGGATAGGGCAGGCCAGACTTATACGGTCTGTGTACTAAAAAGGACAGTACAAATAAAATAGTAGCACATATGAATTTATCTTCTTGGGCAGACTGGATGGACCGTGCAGGTCTTTTTCTGCCGTCATCTACTATGTTTACTATGTATCAGGCGTGGATGCTGTTCAAAATCACCATCCTGGAAGCCCAGGCCAAATATATTCTGCATTTTAAGAAAGGAGGACGGAAGACCAAACGGCAGCCGGCATGGTTAAAATGTGAGGTGAAGGAAGCTATTAGAGCTAAAAGAAAATCCTTCAGAAAATGGAAGAAGGAACCGACTGAAAATAATAAGAAACAGCATAAGGAATGTCAAGTCAAATGCAAAGCACTGATAAGGAAGGCTAAGAGGGACTTCGAAAAAAAAGATTGCGTTGGAGGACAAAACACATGGTAAATTTTTTTTAGGTATATTAAAAGCAGGAAGCCGACAAAAGAATTGGTTGGACCGCTAGATGACCGAGGAGTAAAAGGGGTGATCAGGGAAGACAAAACCATAGCGGAGAGATTAAATGAATTCTTTGCTTCGGTCTTCAACGAGGAAGATTTGGGTGGGATACCGGTGCCAGAAATGGTATTCGAAGCTGACGAGTCGGAGAAACTTAAATGAATTTTCTGTAAACCTGGAGGATGTAATGGGGCAGTTCTACAACCTGAAGAGTAGCAAATCTCCTGGACTGGATGGTATTCATCCCAGAGTACTGATAGAACGGAAAAATGAACTTGCGGAGCTATTGTTATTAATATGTAATTTATCCTTAAAATTGAGCATGGTACCGGAAGATTGGAAGGTGGCCAATGTAACGCTGATTTTTTAAAATTTATATTTATTGATTTTCATTTTAAAAAAAGATACAATCTTTGAATAGATACACCAGTATTTAGCAAAATATTAAAAGAAAGAAAAAAAAGAAACAGAAGAAGATAAAAAAAATGTTCTTCTTCTAGTAAACAATGCAATATTGGTTTAAACAGTCCACTAATATGGGAAAGATATCAAGATTTAATCAATATACCAAAGGAAGTTGGCTAAACAATGAAAAATTCCTAAAGAAAATAAGCAGGAAGTTACCCCTATCAAAAAAAAACCAACCGCTTCATGTCTGAGATTGCTCCTTGCTGCTTTGCATAATAAGAAACATATGTAATTGTTTCAGTTCAAAGAAAACATATCTCTTATCTTTAAATATTAATAAACACTTGCAAGGAAATCTTAATTGGAAACGAGCATTTATCCCAATGGAATCTTGCTTCATATCCAAAAACATTTTTCTTCTCTGTTGTGTCCATCTGGAAATATTAAAACTTTACTGCCTTTAAATTCTGGATGAATATTCTTAAAGTCTTAATAAGGCTTCTTTATCCTGAAGAAATACGAATGCAACTATTAAAGTTGCCCTAGTTTCAATATTCTCTTTAGATTGTTCCAAAAAATCTGTTATATCAAGTGCTTCTATTAAATTATCCTGCTGTGATGGGACATTTTGTTGTTGATTTGATTTCAAATCCAAATAATATAGTCTCTGTAAAGGTGGAAGAGATTGTTCTGAATATTTGTAGATCTCTTTTAGAAATTGAACAAACATGTCTCTTGGAGTAACGTATTGAGATTGTGGAAAGTTTAGTATACGTAGGTTCAAATTTCTGGATAAGTTCTCTAGGTTTTCTATTTTTCGATGAAGTAGTAAACGGTCCCCAGAGACTTGGGCTTGTTGATCTAATACTTTAGCCATTTCTGTTTCCAAGTTAAGTCTGTTTAGTCAAAACACCCTCTACTTTTTCTTTTAAAGCTCTTATTTGAGTAACATTGTTTAATGATACTGTTATAAAGGAAGTACAGACCTTATGCAGAGACTCAAGGGCAGTCCAGATTGATTCCAACGACACCTCATGGGGCCTAACCAATGGCTGAATCGCCATTGCACAAAGGGAAATTTCTTCTTGTAAACCAGCATTTCGGGACGTATCAGCCGAGGTATCCCCTGTTATCATTCCTGGTAGTCGTTGTTCTCCCTTCACCGTCCCAGAGATATTTTCTGTTGCTGCTTCCACTGATGGAGTCCGCTACCCCTTCGAATCTGTTTCAGTTCCAGGACTCAGTACAGCAATTCCGTCTGGTTATGGAGGTGGTGGGGTAGCAGGTCCTAACGGGCTGAGCGACAAATCACTCTCCTGAACGGGGCTCTTCCTTGCCTCGGTAGTGGAAACGCCCGTAAGCAGGGTCGAAAACAAAAATGTGGAGATTAACGATTGCCCGGTTAAGGGGGGTATTTGCTTTGGGAGGGGTGGTCCCTTTGGCTTACCCTTCCTTTTCGCCATGCTCTTTTAAAGAAAAAAAGTATATTTTTAGAATATGTGGAGAGTGTTCATCTCACACAGCCTGCTTAGTCGCCATCTTGAATCATTCCCCCCCATAATGCCGATTTTTAAAAAAGGTTCCAGAGGAGATCCGGGAAATTATAGACTGGTGAGTCTGACGTCGGTGCTGGGCAAAATGGTAGAGACAATTATAAAGAACAAAATTACAGAGCATATTCAAAAGCATGGATTAATGAGACAAAGCCAACATGGATTTAGTGAAGGGAAATCTTGCCTCACCAATGTACTACATTTCTTTGAAGGGGTGAACAAACAAGTGGATAAAGGTGAGCCGGTTGATATTGTGTATCTGGATTTTCAGAAGGCGTTTGACAAAGTACCTCATGAAAGACTCCAAATGAAATTGGAGAGTCATGGGATAGGAGATAGTGTTCTATTGTGGATTAAAAACTGGTTAAAAGATAGAAAACAGAGAGTAGGGTTAAATGGTCAGTATTCTCAATGGAAAAGGGTAGTTAGTGGGGTTCCCCAGGGGTCTGTACTGGGACCGCTGCTTTTTAACATATTTATAAATTACCTAAAGATGGGAGTAACTAGTGAGGTAATTGCATTTGCTGATTACACAAAGTTATTCAAAGTTGTTAAATCACGGGAGGATTGTGAAAAATTACAAGAGGACCTTACGAGACTGGTAGACTGGGCGTCTAAATGACAGATGACATTTAATGTGAGCAAGTGCAAAGTGATGCATGTGGGAAAGACGAACCCGAATTATAGCTACGTCATGCAAGGTTCCACGTTAGGAGTCACGGACCAAGAAAGGGATCTAGGTGTTGTCGTTGATGATATGTTGAAACCTTCTGCTCAGTGTGCTGCTGCGGCTAAGAAAGCAAATGGAATGTTAGGTATTATTAGGAAAGGAATGGAAAACAAAAATGAGGATGTTAAAATGCCTTTGTATCGTTCCATGGTGCGACTGCACCTTGAATATTGTGTTCAATTCTGGTCACTGCATCTCAAAAAAGATATGGTGGAATTAGAAAAGATGCAGAAAAGGGCGACGAAAATGATAAAGGGGGTGGGATGACTTCCCTATGAGGAAAGGCTAAAGCGGCTAGGGCTCTTCAGCTTGGAGAAAAGGCGGCTGAGAGGAGATATGATAGAGGTCTATAAAATAATGAGTGGAGTTGAACGGGTAGATGTGAAGCCTCTGTTTACACTTTCCAAAAATACTAGGACTAGGGGACGTGCGATGGCACTACAATGTAGTAAATTTAAAATGAATCGGAGAAAAATTTTTTCACTCAACGTATAATTAAACTCTGGAATTTGTTGCCAGAGAATGTGGTAAAAGGCGGTTAGCTTAGCGGAGCTTAAAAAAGGTTTGGACAGCTTCCTAAAGTAAAAGTCCATAGACCATTATTAACATGGACTTGGGGGAAAAGTCACTATTTCTGGGATAAGTATGAAATGTTTTGTACTTTTTTGGGATCTTGCCAGGTATTTGTGACCTGGATTAGCCACTGCTGGAAACAGGATGCTGAGCTTGACCTTTGGTCTTTCCCAGGATGGCAATACTTATGTACTTATGGGAGACATGCTGGAGAACAGGAGGCAGGAAGGGAAGCCATAGAGAGAGATGTTTGGAGGGGAGGGAGGAAGAGATGCTGGGTAATAGTCAGTAAGAGAAGTAAGAGGGCAAGATGTTTGAATCAGAGGTGGGACAGGAAGGGGAAAGTGATGCTGGATAACTGGAGAGAGAGATGTTAAATATCCACTGTCTCTAAATTCCTCCTCTGTCTCAACATATCTAGCTAATATGGTAAAATTGGGGGATAAGACTTTTTCAGATATGTAAGCCAAAGGAGGAAATGCCAAAATAGCATTGTGAGGCTCAAAGCAGAAGGAGAGGAATACGTGGAAGCTGATAAGGATAAAACTGAACTGCTTAACAATTATTTCTGTTCTGTGTTCACGGATGAAAGGCCAGGGGTAGGACCACAGAAAACAAATGCAAAAGATGATGGGTGTATAATAGACCAATACCCATTCTCGGAGGACAGTGTTCATGAGGAGCTAGCTAAACTAAAAAATAGACAAAGCGATGGGGCCTGATGGGATACATCCGAAGGTGACAAGAAACTCGGAGAAATTCTGATGGTTCCACTGACTGACCTCTTCAATGCTTCCTTAGAGTCTGGTGTGGAGAAAGGTGGATGTGGTCCCTTTGCACAAGAGTGGAAGTAAAGAGGAGGTTGGGAATTACAGACCTGTCAGTCTGACCTCGATGGTGAGTAAACTAATGGACATTGCCCCCCCCCCCCCCCCCAAATGGCTTGACTCTTCATTTTATTTATCCGGCATCTCTCTCTCTCCTTCCAACCCCTCCTTGCAAGGTCCAGTGTCAAACCTCCTCCTCTCCGCTCTGGTCCCGCTGCAGCCTTTCCATCTTCCGGGCTGCCAGCAACATTAGCAAAGTAAGCATGCTGCCTTTGCCCGGCAAGGAAGCCTCTCTCTGTTGCAACTTCCTGTTTCCGCGTACAATGGTCGCTCATTGCAGAGAGAAGGCTTCCAGGCTGGGCAAAGGCAGCATGCTTACATTGCTAATGCTTCTGGCAGCCTAGAAGATGGAAAGACTGCAGCTGGGGGGGGGGGGGGCAAGGAGGAGAAAGAGAGACAGCATAACACCGGAGTTTGCAGGGGGGAGGGAGAGTGTGTGACATAGGACCCAGTGGCGGTGGTGGCGGCGGCAGGGGGGGGGAGGAAGGCTGACACTGGACTTTGTAGGAGTAGGGGAGGAAGGGCGTGTGACACCAGACCTTGTAGGAAAGGAGGGAGAGAGGGAGGGAGAGTGACACTGATCCTGTGGAGGGGAGGGAGAGAGGAAGAGTGGAAGATCGACACCGGACTTGTGAGGGGAAGAAGGGGAGGGAGGGAAAGTAACACTGGACCTTGTGGGGAGGGGAGAGAGAGGGAAATAACACCAGACTTTGTGGGAGGGAGGGGGAGGAAGGGAAAGCAACACTAGACCTTGTGGAGGGGGAGAGGGTGGGGGGGAGGGAGGGAGGGAGAGCAATGCCATACCTTTTAGGGAGGGGGGACACCATACCTTGTAGGGAGGGAGGGAGAATGACATTGGACCCTGCAAGGGTGGGAGAGGACGGAAGGGAGGGAGAGCGACACCGGATCTTGCTGGGGGGAGCAATGCTGGATCTTGCTAGGGGTTGGTAGAAGGAAAGAGAGAGAGAGATGCTGCGCCTGCGGATTGAGAAGGACAAGGTTAAAAAGGGTGATGAGATCCAGTGGAGGGTAGATGAGGGCTAAGAGGATGGGAGTGGGGGCTAAGGAAGTGGGTAAAAGATGGGGAACGATAGGGGTTTAGGAGACTGGATAAGTGAGAGACAGAGGGAGCAATGGGGGTGCTGGAGAGGGAATGAGAGGGTAATGGTAAAAGCTACTAGGTAGATGAGAAGTGAAACAGAGACTAAAGTGAGAGAAAGTGGGATAAACGCAAAGGAGAAATAAGGGGGGGGGACATGAAATGAAAGGTCACTGCCATACAGATGTAGAAAAGAAAATGAAGAAGCCAAGAGGTGAGAGAACGAGAGAAGAAATGGAAAAGCCAAGATGGAAAAGAATTTAGAGAAGACTGACATGTGGAAAGTGGAGAAGAGACTGGGACCAGCCCAATTAGAAAAATAAAGTGCTCAGATAACAAAGGTAGAAAAAAATATTTTTATTTGATTTTTTTTAAGGTCCGAGATGTGCCTGCTTTGTGAGATGTACATCTTTTCTATTTTTATATTTTGCAGAGTGCAAGAGAAAATACATGTCTGTTTCTCTTTTACCAGTGTTTGCACTACTTACAGAGTCTGGCTTTCTTGAGGGAGATCTTTATTTCAGTTTTTCTGTGGTTCCCTGTTTTGTATAGTGATAAAAACCACCTTGGTGGAGGAACAGATGACCACTGTGAATAGTTCAGAAGGGAAAAGAGGGAGAGTAGTGGAAGGGTCTTCCAACTTACCTGAATGATAGTGTCCTATGTTGGAAGATCCTTCCACTATCCCTCTTTTCCCTATTTTGTATCATGGTCTCTCCATGTTCTGCATGTGCAACTTAGGTGATGTAAAATGATGATTATCAAACTTGGTGTATATTGTGACTTATGCATGCTTCACGTTCTGTTGTAAATATATTTTTTCTCTCTTTTCTCTTCCTTCTCTCCCTCTCTCCCCCTCCTCGTTTTTTTAACTTTACCTATGATACTGTTCTCTCTCATGATTATGAGCTCCTAGCTCGCCTTGTACTGTAATTGGTTACTTGATATCAAGACATGAGCTCAGTGGCGTTCCGAGGGGCGCTGACACCCGGGGCGGATCACCGATGCGCCCCGCCCCCCCAGGTGCAGCGCGACCCCCCCCCCCGGCAAAAGGACTCCCCCCGGCAAAGGGACCCCCCCGGCAAAAGAACCCCCCCCGGGTGCACGCCGCTGGGGGGGTGCCGCGTGCCAGTCAGCGTCGTTGGTTTCCACGAGCGTGGAAACCAACGACGCTGACCGGCACGCGGCACCCCCCCCCCCAGTGGCGTGCACCCGGGGAGGACCGCCCCCACCGCCTCCCCCCTTGGTACGCCACTGCATGAACTCTTATTTTAATGTTTTACTGAAAAGCAATAAAAAAAATTAAACATTAAAAAAAAACCAAGCAAGTTAAAGTCACTACCCCTGATGACGCATTACGGCGAAACACATTTGTGTAGGGTGTGGCAGGAATTTGGATTTATACCTCAACTGGGAGGAGAGAAGTAAAAGCGAAGTAGAGGTGACTCAAGGAGTGTAACTGGAAGATAAATGGAAGAACAGATAAGATATATGTGCAAGTGATCTTTGATGCAAAAAGAATTTAATACAAGTTGGAAAAGTTGTGACTCGAATTGAATGCTCATTACAAACAACACATGAGAACTGAGGCAATATGGCGATTGTACGCAGCCAGTTGCAATAATAACAAATAAACGGAACTGCAGTGTCTTTGTTATTGATGGCATTTAAGGGCCATTTTTATCTATAGGGAAGAACAGAACTGTAATGATTTTATGAGTTGATAGGCTGTAATATTACCAGATATTGATGATGATGGTGTAAATTGGAGTTATTTGAGTTTTTGAGGCAGATAATATAAGAGCATTCAGTGAGACAACCAAGTACAACGTAGTTGGTAGTAGGATTGAGTGCATGTATTGGATGAATGAGGTGAGGTTAGGACTTTAGAATTTTAAAGAGTATTAACAATACATAAAATAGATGTATTCTAATGTATATGTTTAATAAAGCAGGTTGACACTATATATATTGATAAAAGTGATTACTTTAGTAAGCAGTATCTATAATTATGAGATTTGATATACTGCATTTCTGTAGTAGAACCAAAGTGGGTTTACATATTACATCCAGGTACAGTTGGTATTTTTGCTGTCCCTAAGATTTAATATATCACCCAATTCCACAGCTCCTCCTAACTCTTCTGCCAGATGCATAGTGGTTTACCCAGCCCAATACACAAGTCTTCAGTTAAATTATAAGTAAATTATCCAAACATGGTCAAATATTTTTAAAATGGAGTTTTCAACCTGGTCTTAAAATGTTGTACAAAATCATTCCAAGTGAAGGCCAGGAGGCCGTTCATTCCAGCAGCAGGGCACCATTACTGTGATCTAATCAAATTATTGCATGGGTAGAGATTACCAATAAATTATAGAGGGGCATAATCGAACGGGGCGCCCAAGTTTTCCTGAGGACATCCTCGCAGGACGTCCCTGCAAAGGGGCGGGGAAACCCGTATTATCAAAACAAGATGGGCGTCCATCTTTTGTTTTGATAATACGGTCGGGGACGCCCAAATCTTAACATTTAGGTCGACCTTAGAGATGGTCGTGCTTAGAGATGGTTGGCCCTGATTTTCGGCGATAATGGAAACCGAGGACACCCATCTCAGAAACGACCAAATCCAAGCCGTTTGGTCGTGGGAGGAGCCAGCATTCGTAGTGCACTGGTCCCCCTCACATGCCAGGACACCAACCAGACATCCTAGGGGGCACAGCCGTGGACTTCAGAAAAAGCTCCCAGGTGCATAGCTCCCTTACCTTGTGTGCTGAGCTCCCCAACCCCCCTCCCCCTCAAAACCCACTCGCAACAACTGTACACCACTACCATAGCCCTTAGGGATGAAGGGGGGCACCTACATGTGGGTACAGTGGGTTTCTGGTGGGTTTTGGAGGGCTCACATTTACCACCACAAGTGTAACAGGTAGGGGGGATGGGCCTGGGTCCATCTGCCTGAAGTGCCCTGCAGCACCCCCTAAAACTGCTCCCGGGACCTGCATACTGCTGTCATGGAGCTGGGTATGATATTTGAGGCTGGCATAGAGACTGGAAAAAATATTTTAAAAAAAGCTTTTTAGGGTGGGAGGGGGTTAGTGACCACTGGGGGAGTAAGGGGAGGTCATCCCCAATTCCCTCCAGTCGTCATCTGGTTATTTAGGGCTCATTTTTGTGGCTTGGTCGTAAAAAAAAAAAAAAGGACCAAGTAAAGTTGTCCAAATGTTTGTCAGGGACGCCCTTCTTTTTTCCATTATTGGCCGAGGACACCAATCTCTTAAGCACGCCCCAGTCCCGCCTTCGCTATGCTTCCGACATCCCCCCCCCCCCCCCCCCCCCGTGAACTTTGGTCATCCTCGCGACGGAAAGCAGTTGAAGACGCCCAAAATCTGCTTTTGATTATGCTGATTTGGGCGACCCTTTGAGAAGGACGCCCATCTTCCGATTTGTGTCGAAACATGGGCGCCCTTCTCTTTCGAAAATAAGCCTGATATTGTATTAAATACAGTGAATAAGGTTAAGTATATGGGATCAATAAATTAGCAAGATAAATTGGTAGCCTAGAGATGAAGGTTCTGAGGGTTATTAGAATTGTGAGGGAAACTCTGAATGAAATTGGCAGCCAATGTTCTTCTATAAGGAGTGGAGTGACATGGTTAAAATTTTTGGCTCCAAAATTGAGTCTCACTGCATTTTGATAGCATATTTAGGGCCTTGAAGAACTGAATTACAATAATCCAGGCAAATGATCATAAGAAGAGCATGTAACAGAATTCAAAGAACTTGAGTATCTAATAAATTCCTGGTAAAATCAAATTAATTTTTACAACAATATACATTTTTTACTGCAATTGAAACTTGTAATTGGGGATTGTCAACAATGACTCCAAATATCTGAACAGATTATTTTTAAGGGAATTAATCCTAGTAATGAGGGATTCTTAATGCCCCTTGTCTTCTACACTCCATCGTAAATTAGTCTGTTCTGCTCTATTCCGTCTTCTCTTATACCAGCAGCTAGATTCAAGTATCATATTCTATGATTCCTGTTCAAAACCTCTTGGTCTTTTTGCACCCCTACATAAAGGTCATCTAGCAGCCATCTCACCTTTCCCCGCTAGGTGATACATTGATTTTGTTTCCATGATGTATGCCTGCTGTCACCCTTTGTATTGTTAATGTACAATGCTGTGTTGAATTGGATGACCTGTATAAAAATAAATTGATGATACTTTCAGTAATGGAGTATGACAAAAAGGATTTTATCACCTGAAATAGTGAACCATCAATTCTTGTAAACCACTATTCCATCAGTAGTATTCTAAATCTTACTGCTGTCTTTAGAGTAGCTTTTATTGAGATAAGAATGTATTTTACTAACGTTCCCATTCTTTTATTGCAAAGAATTAAAAGGTTGTCTTTGTACTTTCATGTAAACATCCATTTCAATGGTTTTATTTTTGGCATCATTTATTGTATAATATTAACAAATATGGATTCCTGTTGAGAAATGAAGAAAAATGGACCTATTCAATAAAGCACACCATATGAGTGCATCAGGTGAATCTGACATAATACAAGTTGTGTCTAAATGATACATGCATAGGGTTTTGCAATTCTGACCTTGAGTGCTTTTGTGCATCGATATTTTATTGTATTTGTTTTTGTTATTTACTTTCCAATTGCTTTATTGTGGTGAATGTGACCTTTCAGTCAAAGTGCAGCCTAGTTCTGAAGTTTAATTGTCATAAGAATAGCCATACTGGGTCATACCAATGGTCCATCTAGCCCAGCATCCTGCTTCCAACAGTGGCCAATCCAGGTCACACATACCTGGCAGAAACCCAATTAATAGCAACATTCCATGCTTCCAATGCCGGGGCAAGCTGTAACAGTTAAGTCTCATCTCATCCTATAGATATTTCATTCATTCCAGTATTTATATACCGCCTAGACCTGAGCAGTTTACAGTTTCATTTTACAAGTACTAGGGGGGTCCTTTTACTAAGGTGCGCTGAAAATGGGCTGCGGTAGTGTAGTCACGTGTTTTGGATGCGCGCAGATCCATTTTTCAGCGCACCTGTAAAAATGCCTTTTTTTTTTTTTACTTTGACCGAAAATGGATGTGCAGCAAAATGAAAATTGACATGCGTCCATTTTGGTTCTGAGACTTTACCGCCACCCATTGACTTATCAGTACGATCTCACGCGTTAACTGGGCAGTAATGGTCTACGCTTTTTACCACCCAGCAGCACCACGCAGCAGAAAATAAAAATTATTTTCTGGCGTGCGTAGTGTACATGCATCAAAAATGAAATTACCACCTGGGCCATGTGGTAGCCTGGTGGTAACTCAGAATTGGCGTGCATTGGGCGCGTGTAGGCGCTTACATGGTTTAGTAAAAGGGCCCCTAGGTCTGTCCCTAGTGGGCTCACAATCTAAGTAGTACATTGTACTACTGCTGTACCTGGGGTAACGGAGGGTTAAGTGACTTGCCCTTAAGGCTATGCATGTTTCTGGGGGGGGGGGGGGGGTTCAAAGTATCTATGGTAAATATTAAAAGATATAGGGCCCCTTTTAACAAGCTGCGGTAAAATGGGGCCCGCGGTGGAGTTAGCGCATGATTTGCCATGTGCCGAGGTCCCCTCTTAGCACAGCAGTTAAAAGGTTGTTTTCAGCCCCCCCCCCCCCCCCCCAAAAAAAAGAAATTGCCCTGTGCTAATCACAGAAAGTGGCGTGATTTTTTACGGGGCGCCACCCATTTAAGTGATGGTAAGGCTTCCCGCGCTAACCCGGTAGTAATCTGGCAGTGATTACTGTCAGGTAAGCCCTGGCGCTACAAAAAAAAAAGCTGCCAGGCACATGCTGGGGGTGGGATCTACTGCCGGGCTCCTGTGGTAGCTCAATAGTAGTCCCGATTTGGAACGCAGCAAAACAGTGGTAGTTCTACTGCCACTTTGTAAAAGGGTCCCATTCTTGGGTGGAACAATATGAATTTAAATACTCTGTGACAAATTTGTATATTTTGATGATTCTGAAAACCAACTGTTTGCTGTCTTCAGGACTGAAATTAGTGATCACTAATACAGATAAAATGATGTTGCAGTTCTTTATAATTCCTACAAAATAAACAAAGGTGTTTAAGTAAGCACCATTATTTATTGCAAGAAATAGTACATTCTACAATTATATGATTTAGAGAATATCACTAAAAAAAAAAAAAAAATAATAATAATAATAATAAAAAAGCCAAACTGGAGTGATTAAAAAAGTTAATTTAATGCTTTCATTCCTTGCACCATTCTTACAGTAGAAATAATTTTTGCATCATATGAACCTCCTCTTATTCACAGAACATTGGGAGCATTTCTTACATAGCTATTCGTAATAGTTAGCAGACACCTGATCAAATTCACTGGAGCATCATGTTTATGCTTCTCATCTTATGTAAGTACTTATGTACTTATATCTCTGCTAAGTGAAGTCTCCCCTGCTTACATAAGTGCATAAGTATTGCCATACTGGGAAAGACCAAAGGTCCATCAAGCCCAGCATCCTGTTTCCAACAGTGGCCAATCCAGGTCACAAATACCTGGCAAGATCCCAAAAAAGTACAAAACATTTTCTACTGCTTATCCCAGAAATAGTGGATTTTCCCCAAGTCCATTTAATAATGGTCTATGGACTTTTCCTTTAGGAAGCCGTCCAAACCTTTTTAAAACTCTGCTAAGATAACCGCCTTTACCATATTCTCTGGCAACAACTTCCAGAGTTTAATACCCATCATCTCTTTCCAGAACAGTTAGAACTCCTACCACAGACCCAGCTCCAACACAAACACAGATCCAGTAATCTACTTTTTATTTCTCGCCCTGCACATAACTGTCACTTACTCTTGGTCTCACCAGCAGTCCTGACAGAGACGGCTTGCCTCAAGTAAGTCTAACCTGGCTAGGCCCCTATGGAGAGCTTCCACCTGCTGTATGCAACCTAACATAATGATACAGCAGATGCTCCTTGGAATCGTACCAAGCAAAATAGAGATGACAGCTTAACATCTTTTAGTAAGGTTTTGACAAACTCATAAGAGAACATAACTCCACCCCTTTCATCCAAGGGAATAAATACAGCCAAAGAACATTAAAGACAGTAATATACTGTAATCACTTCTCTATTCCTGGAGCTTTCCAATCCCCACAGAGTTCACATCCATTACTTCTGTGTTCTAACCTTTCACACAGCTAATGCCAAGCACTGTTAGGTTCTAAAACTTCTCCCACACAGCTGACATTAAGCACTGTTGGGTTTAACCTACTGCAACAATTACACAACCCAGGTTTGCCTCATAAGAAGGTTTCTCTCCCTTACCTCCCAAACAAGAACTCACAGGTCTGACAGTGTGCCAACAAATGTTATATAATTTTAACCAACCCTGGTTCCATGACAAGTGAACATGCAATTCCTTGTCACATTTTCTCTCTCCAACCACCGTTCTTTTCACATCCATCAGTCCCTTTCTCCCTTTCAACCTCCACTCTTCTTATCCAAGCAGTCCCTCTCATTGTAAGCATGAAAAAGACTACCTACCTCTCAGGCCCATCTTCTATCTAAATAATTCTCACCTGCAACATTCTGAAGCTCACTCTGTGGGAGGGAAACAGTGAAGGCTAGGCTGTCAGCAACACTCACTCTCACTCATGCACCACTCACTGTCACTCATAGACCCGCCCTCAGCCACGCCCCTTCCGGACATAATTCGCAACCCCAACGTTCTAAATGAAGCCTCCACTGGAAGTGTGAGGCATTGAGATATCCGTTTCGGCCCATTACTGTGTGCCCCGCCCTCGTGTCACAACGTGATGACGATGAGGGCGGAGCACTGACACTCCAGGAAAAGCGATCTCCCCCTGCCCCTCGGTGGCCATCTTTCACAGTGAACCCGCATCACGGAGCACCCATGTGCCTGGAGGGGGGGTTGGGGGACAGCTGTGTCACTCATGATGGGTGCTCATGAGGCTCACAGGTTACACGGGCAAGACATGCGGCGGTGCAGGTAGGCGCTGGGGCCGGGGAGCAGGCCTCCGATACCGGCGAACGTGCGACAATGCCCAAGGACTCGCTGCGAGTGGCAATCGAGGTGCAAGGTGCAGGTAGGTGCTGGGGGCGGGGAGCAGGCCTCCGATAATGGCGAACATGCTACAATGCCCGATGACTCGCTTTGAGTGGCCATCGACGTGCAGGTAGGCGCTGGCACCGGGGAGCAGGGCTCCCATACTGGTGAACGCGGTAAAATGCGACCACTACCCACAATCGCAAAAACAAACACTGCCAACAAACAGTACTGGAAAACCTTTATGCTTCTCACTTCAGCTAAGTACTCACTTTGAAGTCTATGCACACTGCCCTCCAGGGATACCCTGCATATATTATGGAATAATTCTGTAAAATTCTTGAGTTGCATACATGGCTGAATATCTGGAGAATATCAGCATTTTTCATATACTTCATAAAAGATATTCAGGACAGCTAAGGAGTGTATTTGACTCTGTTCTACAGAGATTTACACCTTTTGTGTGATTTACACCTTTTGTGTGATTGCCAAAACCTGTCGTTTCTTTCTCTATAACATTAGCAAAATCCGTCCCTTCATCTCTGAGCACTCTGCCAGAACCCTTATCCACACTCTTATCACCTCTCGTCTTGATTATTGTAACCTGCTTCTTACTGGCCTCCCTCTTAGCCATCTCTCTCCTCTTCAGTCCAAAACTCTGCTGCGTGTCTCATCTTCCGCCAAAGTTGCTATGCTCACATTAGCCCCCTCCTTAAGTTAATTCATTGGCTCCCTATCCGTTTCCGTATTCAGTTCAAGCTTCTCTTACTGACCTATAAGTGCATTCACTCTGCCGCTCCCCAGTACCCTTCCACTCTCGTCTCTCCCTACACCCCCCCCCCTCGGGTACTCCGTTCTATAGATAAATCTCTCTTATCCGTTCCCTTCTCCTCTATTGCTAATTCCAGACTCCGTTCCTTTTGTCTTGCTGCACCTCACGCCTGGAATAGACTTCCTGAGCCTGTGCGTCTAGCCCTGTCCTTGGCCGTTTTCAAGTCCAAACTTAAAGCCCACCTCGTTACCACTGCTTTTGACCCCTAACCACTACTCACTTGCCCTGTCCTTTATCCTCACCTATTTATTCCCTTACCCTTAATCGTTCTGTCTGTTTACCTGTCTTATCTAGATTGTAAGGTCTTTGAGCAGGGACTGTCTTTTTGCGTATGGTGTACAGCGCTGCGTATGCCTTGTCGCGCTGTAGAAATGATAAATAGTAGTAGTATTTCAGATACTCCTTAGAAACTCAGAACTCTCTCCCCAGGAAAATGATTCTGCAAAAATAATGGGAGTCTTCAATTGGCCACCCAAATGATTCCATTATAAAATATATCGGGGCCAATATTCAAAAAGGCCTTATCTGCTTAGCCCAATATTCAGCAGCACTATCTGGATAGTGCAGCTAAATATATCCTCTGAATGCAGAGTTGGGGAGATACCAACACTTACCCAAAAGTGACGATTTTCCCTGTTGTTATCTGGATTTTCATTGTTGTTATCAGGATAAGTATCCACATAACATGGGACAGAAAAAGAGGCTCTCCTAAGTGTATGAGGATTAGCTATCGGGAGAGTGACTGAATATTTCTGCTCGCTAGATAGCCACAGCACTGACCACAAACTTGGGATATCCAGCGGCAGCCATTATCCCGATATTCACTGCAGGCTTAATTTAGCCCTCATATTTTTACCAGTCCACCTGACTACTTGCCACTGATGTCAGTAACTACTCTTTTTACATACCACAGAATTTAACTTTATGAGGATTTTCACCCTACCTATGTGTTGGAGTCTCAATGCTGAATGTTGTAGTACAACATTATCTTTGCTAAATATCACTGCTATCCATATAGTTTTTGAGTCCCCCTCCCCCCATCACCAATGGCTGACCATATAAGTAACTTTGGATACTACCCCTAATAATCTTATAATATATTTAAAGCAAACAAATTCATAAGAGAGCATAAGAGTAGCTATACTGAGTCAGACCAATGGTCCATCTAGCCCAGTATCCTGTTTTCCAAACAGTAGCCAAGCCAGGCCACAAGCCATGTATGCAACTCAAGAATTTTACAGAATTGCTCCATAATATATGCAGGATGTCCTAGATGTTTTTGTGCTCTGTGTGTTTAACCTTTTGGTCTATTTTTGAAAAAAGAAAAAGTCCAAGTGAAAAGGGCACAAACTCAAGCCATTGGGATGTAGGAGGAGCCAGCATTCTTAGTAAACAGGCCACACAGACAACCCAGGAGAGCAATGGGGCACCCAAGGGGACACTACAGTGGAGTTCAAATGAATGCTCCTAGGTACACATCTTACCATTGCTCTCTTATCTTGTCTGCTGAGCCCCCCAAAGCCCACCCACTACCCCCAACTGTACACCATTATAATAGCCCTTATGGGTGAAGGAGGCACCTATATATGGGTATAGTGGGTTTCTGGTGAGTTTTGGAGGATGGAGTTTTGTAACAGGTAGGGGGAGGTTTGGGCCACTTGGTCCACCTGCCCACCACTACACTACTTCAGGGACCTGCATGCTGCTCTAATTGACCTGAGTATTGCATCTGAGGCTGGCATACAGGCTGGTAAGTAACATTTTAATTTACATTTTGAAGGGTGGGAGGGGGTCAGTGACCACTGGGGAGTAAGGGGAGGTCATCCTTGATTGCCTCCAGTGGTCATCTGGTCATTTAGGGCACCTTTTTGCCTTATTCATTATAAAAACAAGTCTAGCTCAAAATGTCTTAGTTTTAGTCCTGAATGGTTTTGTTTTGTTCCATTATGGCTGAAAAACATCCAAGGAACACCCAGATCCCGCCCTTAATACACCCCTACTGTGACGTGGTGTCAGAAAAATGGTTGGCATGATGTTTAAACTGAGTCCCTGAAGAAATCATTGAAACCCGCGGTGTCGGGCGAGATTAGGGGAAGCTTGAAGGATTCATGTTTGAGAGACCTGGAAGCTGAATGAAATGAATGTGCTCCGTTTGAGCGAGTGATTTAAAGAGAAAAAGTAAAAATAATCAACAAAAGGAAGATAAAGCAGCAAGTAATTGTCTTAAAGATAAGTTCACGTTTTTTATGAGCACTGTTTATGGATTTTGTTAAGCACTTTGGTATTGTGGTTATAGCACGTACACATACACAAAGAGGAAGCCCAATGATAGAGGTGCTATTCCACCAGGCAACAAACAAATGATATTGCCTTAAAAGTGGTGGTTCATTCTGAGGGCTGTCCTTTAATTACAACTTGTGATTTTAGGTGGCATATTTAAATAATTAATTTTGTATGCCCATATGTGTTTGGAAGAGTGTGGTGCTATTTACCTGTACTAGTAGCACATAGTTTTTGGTTTTGTATTTTTAATACACCCCTGACACGCCCCTTTGTGATTTGAATGCACTTCTGACAGATTTCATAGAAAAACATCTAAAAATTGGTTTCAAAAATACCAATTTGGATGTTTTTGTGAGAAAAAATGTCCAAATGCAGATTCATGCCACTTTTTGGACATTTTTCTTTTTGAAAATGAGCCCCTTAATGTAGCCAGCTTTGACTCTATAATGGAAGAATGCCAGGAATGGAATTTTAGAAAGGATGTACAAATCGAAAGTGAGATGTCCAGGTTGGAACATCTCAGATTCTCCTAGCATTTTAGAACAGGATCTGCCAACATAGAGCTTGTTCTACAATACATGGAGATACATACACTTATGGGATGGTTACATGCATCAAGTGCATCCATTTTAGAACAATAAACATCCAAAATATCAATGGAGCAAAAATGGGCACATAAACTTTTATATTCTAAAATGCAAAATACACACATTTATGCGGCAAAACATTATGTTATCCATTTTGGAAACATAAATGTTTACTTTTCCTAAACTGTCACAGAGTCCAATATCCCTTGTCAGTTTCACATTCAGAGGGGACATTAACCATGGGAGATTATGGGGGCAAACAAAAAAAAAACAGAAGAACAAGCCTCTTCAAGAGTCAGAAACCACACCAAACGCAGCAAAGGTGATGAATGAAAGCAAAAGGTGCTCTCAACTAATAAAAAAAAAAATCTTTATTCTCAATATATCCAAATTCGACATGGGCCATGTTTCGGCCACTGGGCCTGCATCAGGAGTCTGAAAATTAGTGTGTAGTCTGCTTTTAGAGAAATACAACTGAAAAGATAAGCATTAAAGTACAAATGTGATCATACAATACGAGCAATACAGCGTGCACCATAAATAAATGCTTGCCAAACTATTCTGTTGTCTGATAGCCAGCAAAGAAACTGGTATAGGTATGCATGTGCTGACAAAATCATATCTACTCATATCCACACTGCTTGTAGGCATTGATGGGGCAGTGACATAGCTCGGGGGGCCTTGGGAGCTGCACCCTACTTTAGGCACACACCCCCAAACTGTAGTACCCTGAACGGCTGATAGGGATGCCCAAGCCCCACCAGCCAAAGAACTCCGCATGTACAACAATACTCTGCCTAAACTATGCACCCATCACAAGGCCAGCATCCCATAGCCAGCATCCCATTTTTGGAGTGGAGCCTAGGGTGGAGTGGAGGGAGGGCACACATTCCTCTCTGCTCCCCTCCCCACATTAAAAATTTTACCTTTGCTGACCTGAACTTCCACCAGTGTGGATCAGGCAACCCTCAGGGGGAGGAATGCTGGCTTTGGCCTAACCCCTGGTAAGGTGCCCAGCTCTACCACCGGCTGCCTTTCAGGTGCTGTGGAGGATTTGCAGCTCATCTGCATATCCTTTACAGCCTTCTCAGGGGTGACTCCCAGGTCCACTCTGATCCACTCAGGGCCTCCGCTCTAGGTGCCACGTGCCGTCATTTTTCTCTTTACATTTATTTTTCTCCCAGTTACTACTTATGGCTCCAGTACACTTTTTCTTCTTGGTACTGTCCCTTCCTAATCTGTTTCTCCATCTGAAACCACTGTACACTGCAGGAACACATTGTCCACGCTCTGTATTCATCATCTCACCATCTCTTTTTTCCTCTTCCTTTCTCTCAGCTCTCAACCTTCAACATTTCCTTCCTTCCATTCATCCATCTCCTTTCTGAGTACATCTCGCCTTCGTCACTGTCGTCATACCTCTCCTATTCTTCTCCGTACTCTCTTGCTCCTTCTCCTGCTCTCCGCTGGGGACATTAATCCCAATCCTGGTCCTCCACATCAGCTCTCATCCTATTTGTGCAGGTCACACCGTGATATCTCCAATCTAATTTATTTATTTATTTATTGCATTTGTATCTTACATTTTCCCACCTATTTGCAGGCTCAATGTGGCTTACATTGTTCCGGAGTGAGAGATACAGTGGTATTACAGTAAAGGTCTTAATTGATATAGTAGATTGAGCAGTCAGGTATAAGGAGTGCATACTCGGAATAAGTGGTAGGGTGGTATTGCGTTAGAGTTCATTCGTGGTAGAGTGGGCCTTTGTAGTCAAGTATAGAGAGTTAGGTTTTATCCAGTTCAGGCCTGGATTTCGTGATAATGCCGTATCAAAACCTCAAAATATGTCTATAAAGCAAATATTGTATTTTAAAACATGCTCCAAAATAAACATCCAAAAAAACAACAAAATCTTTTCTGAAATATCATCAGTCACTTAGCTGAGATAAATAAAACCGACTGCAGTTCTACAAGGTGCCCCATGTTGTAATTTGTATCACTTCTTCAGGAGCTATAATTGCAGTCAAAAATCGGATTCATTCACTCAATGCCATCAGACTCCAGGATGCCAATGATGCTTTGTTGGGATATTGTATTGTATAATACTGCATTGTTTTGCCCTACTATGTCCTATAAAGCATTATAGAATATTAATAGAGTGTATTTTTGGTGAAGGTACTGAATAATATTATTATTGGGTCCCAGGCCTGACTTTGGGTCAGGATTTAAAATAAGATAAAAACTTACAGGCCTGTGTCTCTGACTTGAACTTCAAGTGTTGCTCAAAGGCATACAAGCTATTGGGACACTGCAGAACAAACAGAAACCCACAAGGGTGGGGGTCTAACTGACAGGGTAACATTATTTGGCAACATGGTGGCCACAGATGTGTTAGTGAAAAACAGTATAAAATGGCTCCTCAGGTAGATGTAGCAATATGGTGGTAACAGATGGTCTTGAAAAACAACAAAGATGGCTTCATAGGAAGACAACCAGGTGGTGTTTTGAGGAAGATATGGTCAAAAATGTAAAAATGAGGGGGCTTGTTGAAATTTGTGGTCGAGAGATTCAATAACTGTTGAATCTAAAGATGTAAACATGTTTACAAGATTTGAAGCTACTCATTACCATAGCCAATCAGTGTTAACACATGGATCCAATCAGGTGTGCATACTGTCATATTACCTGTATCCTGAATGGGCATATAAAAATGGGTGTACTTCCTACTTCAAGCTGTTCCTCTCCTCCCCCCTTCTTTCCTGCCTTTCTCTTGCGCTCTGTGGAATGCCCGCTCTGTCTGTAACGAACTTTCCTACATCCATGACCTCTTTATCTGTCGTACTCTCCATCTGCTTGCCCTAACTGAAACTTGGCTTTACCCTGAAGACTCTGCTTCAGTCGTGGCCCTATGCCATGGAGGTTATCTTTTCTCCCATACTCTTGCCCAGTTGGCCACGGAGGTGGTGTCAGGCTACTACTTTCATCCTCTTGTAGATTTCAACCTCTTCTTCCACCTCAGTGTCACTGTTTTTCTTCCTTCGAAGTCCACTCCATCCGTCTATTTGCTCCTCTCCCTCTCCGAGTAGCAGTCATTTATTGACCCCCTGATAAGTCCCTTTCTTCCTTTCTCACTGACTTTGATGCCTGGCTTTCCTTCTTTCTTGAACCTTCATCTCCTTCCCTCATTCTTGGGGATTTTAACATTCATGCTAATGATCCCTCTGACTCTTATGCTTCTCAGTTTCTTGCTTCAACATCCTCTTTCAATCTTCAACTGTGCTCCACTGCCCCCACTCACCAGAATGGCCACTGTCTTGATCTTATCCTCTTCTCAAACTGCTCACTCTCCAGTTCCTGTGCCTCAACTCTTCCCCTCTCTGACCATCATCTGATAACTTTCACTCTTAAACACCTTCCTCCCCAGTCCCGTCCAATCTTAACCAATACATTTAGGAATCTTCAGGCTATTGACCCTTCTACTCTGTCCTCAGTGTTTCAAATCTCTTCTCTACCACTATGTTATCCAAGTCTGTCAATGAGGCTGTCTCTTCCTATAATACTATTCTCTCCTCTGCTCTGGATACTCTCGCTCCTTCCATTCCCCGTTCTGTAAAACATACCAAACCCCAGTCTTCGCTGACCTCTAGAATTTGCTACCTACGTTCCTGTGCCCGCTCTGCCGAACGCCTTTGGCTGAAATCCCGTGCCCATGCTGACTTCATACATTTCACATTCTCGCTGACCTCCTTCCAGTCTGCTCTTTTACTTGCCAAAAACAGGACTATTACATCCAGTTGACAAATTTTCTTGGCTCAAACCCTCGACGTCTCTTTGCCACACTGAACTCTCTCCTCAAAGTGCCTTCACCTCCACCCCCCCCCCCCCCCCCACTTCACTTTCCCCCCAGACTCTGGCTGAGTTCTTTCATGATAAGGTTCACAAGATTAAACTTGAATTCTCAACCAGGTCACCTCCACCTCTCCTTCCCTTAGTCCATTCTCTCAATCCTCCAACCCCTGCCTCCTTTTCTTCCTTTTATGAAATCACTGAAGAGGAAACTACACATCTTATTTCCTCCTCGAAACTAACTGCCTGTTCCTCTGATCCTATTTCCACTCATCTACTTAGCACTCTCTCTCTTACTGTCATCCCTTTTATCTGTCATATCTTCAATCTTTCACTGTCCACTGCGACTGTTCCTGATGCCTTCAAACATGCTGTAGTCACACCTTAAAAAACCTTCATTGGACCCTACCTATCCTTCCAACTATCGCCCCATCTACCTCCTCCCTTTCCTACACAAGATACTTGAACGTGCTGTTCACCGCCGTTGCCTTGACTTTCTTTCATCTCAAGCTATTCTTGATCCACTTCAATCTGGCTTTCACCCCCTTCATTCAACTGAAACAGTGCTTGCTAAAGTCTCCAATGATCTGTTCCTGGCCAAATCCAAAGGTCTCTATTCTATCTTCATCCATCTCAATCTATCTGCTGCTTTTGACACTGTTGATCACAGCCTACTCCTTGATACGCTGTCTTCACTTGGATTTCAGGGCTCTGTTCTTTCCTGGTTTTCTTCTTATCTCTCCCAGCGTACCTTTAGTGTATAGTGGATCCTCCTTTTCTTCTATCCCACTGTCAGTTGGTGTAACTCAGGGATCTGTCCTGGGACCTCTTCTTTTCTCCATCTATACTTCTTCCCTTGGTACTCTGATCTCATCCCATGGTTTTCAGTATCATCTTTACGCTGATGACTCCCAGATCTACCTCTCCACACCAGAAATCTCAGCTGAAATCCAGGCCAAAGTATCAGCCTGCCTGTCTAATATTGCTGCCTGGATGTCTCAGCGCCATCTGAAACTAAACATGACCAAGACTGAGCTTATCTTTCCCCTTAAACCAACCTCTCTTCCTCCCCCATTCTCTATTTCTGTGGATAACACTATCATCCTTCCTGTTTCATCAGCTCGTAACCTTGGGATCATCTTCGACTCCTCCCTCTCCTCCTCTGCACATATTCAGCAGACTGCTAAAACCTGTCATTTCTTTCTCTATAATATCACCAAAATTCGCCCTTTCCTTTCTGAGCACACTATCAGAACCCTTATCACCTCTCGCTTAGACTATTGCAACTTGCTTCTCACAGGTCTCCCACATAGCTATCTCTCTCCTCTTCAATCTGTTCAAAATTCTGCTGCACGACTAATATTCCGCCAGTGTCGTTATGCTCATATTAGCCCTCTCCTCAAGTCACTTCACTGGCTTTCTATCCGTTTCTGCATACAGTTCAAACTCCTCTTATTGACCTATAAGTGCATTCACTCTGCAGCTCCTCGGTACCTCTCCACTCTCATCTCTCCCTACATTCCTCCCTGGGAACTCCGTTCACTGGGTAAATCTCTCTTATCTGCACCCTTCTCCTCCACTGCTAACTCCAGACTCCATTCCTTTTATCTTGCTGCACCATATGCCTGGAATAGACTTCCTGAGCTGGTACGTCAAGCTCCATCTCTGACCGTCTTCAAATCTAAGCTAAAAGCCCACCTTTTTGATGCTGCTTTTAACTCCTAACCCTTATTCACTTGTTCAGAACCCTTATTTTATCATCCTCACTTTAATATTCCCTTAGCTCTTGTTTGTACTGTTTGTCTGTCCTAATTAGATTGTAAGCTCTGTCGAGCAGGGACTGACTCTTCATGTTCAAGTGTATAGTGCTGCGTACGTCTAGTAGTGCTTTAGAAATTATAAGTAGTAGTAGCAGTGTGGGCAGAATAGAGGCAGAGTTTTGTTGTTCATGCATAATTTATAAAATACACAGGTACAAACATATACACACACATTTATACCAAATTCATTAGGATTTACTCACGGTTGGGGCTGGATCAGGGTGCCTATTTATAAAGGTACATAGATCATATGTTGCCTTTATAAAACAAGTATAAAATAGGAACCTTCTTGGACTTCCAACATAGATGTCTTGTTATAAAATTACTCTCCACAGTACAGATGCAGACTTGCCACCAATGATTTTCAAGGTGGCTTTATCATTTGTTATTTTAAAGTACTTTATAAAGTTAAAGAATCACACTGGATATAGCAGAACCAGGCACTTCATATCAAATTGGTAGCCCATCATTCAAATCAAGTGAGTTGAGTTGACATATTAAGGAGATAAATTATCAAAGTGGGCTAATGTTAAGACAGGTTATTTTACTGCAAATCATCCTATTTTAGCATAGAGTTCCATTTTATCCAATGAAACCCTGTGCTAAAATAGCATGACTTGTGGTTAAAAAAAAAAAAGTCTTAGCAGTAGCCCATGTTTATAACTCCCCCCCCCCCCCCCCCCCCACACACCCAAATTTTGACACTTCTGATTGATACTGTTTATGCCTTGTTACTGTACACAAAAAGATAAAAGAGCAAGTTCCCCTAGGGGAAGGTCAACGGTCTTCTCCACAGCAAGAACCTTTGTTTTATTTGAGTCCTCATTTTTATCTTTTGGAAATACAGCAAGGCTTTTTGTTTTAACATATTAGCAATTTTGTTTTATGTGCTGACACCTAATACATTTTTGGAATCCTTGCTTTGCGGAGAAGTCCTTGACTCCCTTAGAGGAAATCTTTCTGCACCAGGTTTCCTCTTTTATGTGTTGTTTTGCTGTTTCTCCTACTTTTTCCTATGTTACTGCACATAAATATTTAATTGTCTTCATGGATCAGATTCTAACTTGTTTGTTATTTCTTTATCAAAGTGATAAAAGTTTCATACATTTACTTATTGAAGAATGAGTATCTAAATGAGGATGTTGATGCAAAAGTTATTGAATACGACAATAATAGGCCTCTCCTTGATATGTTTTTGCAAAGACCCATGGAATTATTGTCTCTTCTGGATAAGAAAATCCGATTCTCTCGAGCATGTTGATAAGTGTCACGTACTCAGATGAAGTGAGCCCTTGGACCATAGCTGGGAACTAGCTAGCAGCAGGCGAGTCATTCGAGCTAGGCACAGCACTAGGCAAAGTACTAGGCACGGCTTGGCAGAAGACAAGGCACACAGGACCACAAAGACAAGACAGGTAGGGCATGAACTGGAGACAAGGCAGGCAGGGCTAGGCAGGACAGGGCAGGCAGGGTTAGGTGAACTGGATCCAGCCAAGACCAAGAAGGGCAAGGCAGGACAGGAGCAGGAGACAAGATAAACAACACACTGGCTACCCATCCAGCACAGAATTACATATAAAATACTCCTACTGGTCTTTAAAACCCTTCTCTCAGAAGAACCCTTGTACATTTCTTGACACTTGATTCATTATGTTCCCACCTCGAACTCTTAGATCCCTCAACCAAAATCATCTCTTCACACCCAGCCATAAAGAAATTATCTTAATACAAAAATTGAATATGGCCACAATAATTTGAAATAAATAATATCCAGCCATAAAGAAATTATCCACAAACATACAAGAGACAGCATTTTTTTCTATTCAGGGTCCTCTTCTTTGGAATTTCCTACCTGCTCACCTTCATCTCCAAACATCATTGACACAATTCAAAGCTGACTTGAGATTTTTCTCCTTAGAACCCCATGCAATGATCCTTGTGAGACACAAATGATACCTTTTCTCTGACCCAAACCCACTTTCCCATCTGTAATTTTAGATATGCCCTCCTCCCCTCACTTCCCTCCCCCAAAATGTTTAGATTTTTAACTGCCTAGATGGAACATCCACAGAGTGGTGTAGAAAGTTAAAAATAAGCTTGGACTGAAACTGGAGACAAGGTAAGGCTGGAATAGGCAAGGCAGGAACTTAGAGACAAAACAGGGCTGGTATAGGCAAAGCAGGAACTTGGAAACAAGACAGGGCTGGAATGGACAGGAACCAGGCAAGGCTTGGCTTGAACAGGAGACACATGAGGCAAGGCACAGCTGCTGGAGACCTATTGCGAAGACCCAGTTTGAGAGCCAGGAGTCCCCTCAAGTACTCCCCAGACAGGAAGTGGAATCTGGGGCATCCCTCCTGCATCTCACTCTGACTGCTGAGCAAAGTCCTTTTTGCACCAGTCAGGGCTGGAAATGCCGCCGCAAAGCCGGCCATAGGCCCAAGGAGCTTCATAAAGGCTGACCACTGCACTTAAATGTGAGTCGAGTGCAGGGCACAGTGGAGCCATGACAGTAAGTATATGTTCTGTTTGCTGTGGTCCCACAGTAGAAGATACACCTAGAACTATCTTATTTTACCTTTAGAAAGAAACTGAAAGCCTTCTTATTCAGCGATTAGTGGCCCATGAGGAATCGTGAACTCTTCTGCACGTTAACAATATCGCCTCATGTAAAAAGTTATTAATCACATATAAAATGTCAGTGGCTAATGTAATTCAGAGGAAAGTATTTGTGTTGATGATTAACATCTTATGTAAAATGTTTGCAGTTCCATGTAAAATGTCTTCTGTGTTGCTAATGTAATTGAGAGGAAGGTTCTTTGTCCTGTGTGAACCGTGAAGCCTTCTAGGGGATATAGCGGTATACAAACAATAAATTGATATTAATATTGTTATTACTAGAGTGCATAACATGTTGTTCTGAACGCTTGAGTCCCTTATAAAATTACCCCCATATTGTGTTACTCCTCAGCATTGATTACCCTTAAGAGCAGAGCTGGCCATGGCCAAGTTTCTGTGATTGACTAATCTTTTGGGAAATCTACTGCTATGTTCTGGCACTCTTATTTCTGAACCATAAAACTATAATCATTTTCAAAGTGGAAATTTTACATTCACTTGCAAAGCTGGAATTAAAAAGTAATCGTATGCTACATTATGTTGATGTCTTTGAAGAAGAGTGATGAATTATGATCTTGCTAGGCTATAAGCATTTAAAATCTCAGGTACTTTATCATCTAGAATTAAAGTAGGAAACCATGAATTTTTCCTAAGATTTCACTTTTTTCTCTGTAGAGTGGAGCTAAGTTGCTAATTTAAATGTGAGTGCCCCAATGGGAATTATTAATAAAGGAGCTAACACATGTTTTAATGGTTACACGGTGATAATACAGGTTTAGCATATTATTAATATAGCACTGTAGAAATGATAAATAGTAGTAATAGTAGTAGTAGTACATTAACGCTGCATTACCTTTAATATCTGTGTATGTTTGTTTATTTATTTATTTGTTACATTTGTACCCCACATTTTCCCACCTATGGGGCTCATTTTCAAAACAGAAAAACATCCAAACAATGACAGAAAATGTCAGATGGATGTTTTTTCACAAAACCGTCCGTCACTATTTTCGAAACTCATTTTTAAGATGTATTTCTATGCAGTTTGTCTAAATCTCAAGGGGGCATGTTTTGGGTGGGACTAGGGCAGGCTGGCTTATGATTTGGACATAATTGAGGTCTATAAAATCCTGAGTGGTGTAGAACAGGCAGGGGCATAGCCAGACCTCACGGTGGAAGGAGACCAGAGCCCGAGGTGGGGGGACACATTTTGGTCTGCCGCCCTGCCGTTGCGCCTCCACCACCACCTCACCGTCCTGTTGCTTCCCACCCACTGTCGCAGCAAATACCTTGGCTGGTGGGGATCCCTAGCCCCCACTAGCTGAAGCCTTGTCCAGCACCAGTTTCTGGCGCCACCACGTTGCCTGCCCTCCTCGTTCTTCCCCTCACGTCCTGCATGCTCCTTTTAGCATCCACGGTTTTCTCCCTTTGAGTTTATGCTCAGTGGGGACTTTGCTTTTGGTCTCACAGAGTGCATATTTGGTGGCAACCTTCCAGTTAGTGTACTCTGCGAACACTATGTGTGACCTCTGAGGCAGGCGTTGTGTCACGCCGAAACACAAACCATGTCGGGTCTTTTGTGCAAGCATTTAATAAAGCATTTTCTAAGCACCATCTGCCGAATTGGCTTTGTCTGTAGTTGGCCTCTACTCCTATTGGTTGGTTGGTTTGAATTATCATGGAGGTTTTGCCTGTTCTGCTGTTCCAGAGCAAAAATGGGACATTTCTGGCTAGAATGGTTTCAATAATGCCAAAAAGGTGCCCAAACTGACCAGGTATGACTCTTCCTTAATCTCCCAGTGGTCACTGACCACCTCCCACCTTCTAAGAGGTAAAAGTGACAGTACATTTCAGGCATTTTGACAGCTGCAGATATAAAGGCATTCCTCTTACAGCAGCAGCAAGCATGTCCCTGGAGGAGCCTAGTGTCGGTGCAGTAGACTGTGAAGAAGGGGACCCAGACCCATTTCCCACTCTAACTGGTATACTTGTGGTGGAAAGTGTGAGCACCCCAAAACCCATTAAATACCTACTGAACCCACATATAGGTGACACCTATAGGCATAAGGGCTACTGTAGTGGTGTACAGTTAGGTACATTTTTTGCTATTTCTGGAGGACTCACCATGCAATATAAGGGGGCTATGATGTGACGTGTACCTGAGTCCTTTTATGTGAGTTCACTGCAGTGGTCACTAGACTGCCCCACTGCTCTGCTGGGATGTCTGTGTGGCCAGACTAGTAAGACTGCTGACCCCCAGATATCTCAATGGCTTGTTGTTGTGTTTTTCCCTTGAACCTTTCTTGTCTGAAAATGGCCTTTAAAGAAAGACAAACTGAGCACAAAAACACCTAAAATAGGGTGATTTTTGAATCAAAAAGATAGATGTTTTTCTGGTTAAAAAATGACCATGTTTGGGACTGGAGTTTTGGACGTTTTTTGCAAAGCGTCATATTGAAAATGCCCCCCATGTAGCATTAATTCTAAGTTAACATGGGCTTATGTTAAAAGTATTAATGAGCTGCATTGCATGCAAATTAATGGTGCATATTTTGTTCATATTAATTAAGATTAATGCAAATCACCTTATGCAATGGAATATGAGTTACCCTGTTGGTAATGTGAATGAGGGTGGGCCAGTAGCCTGAGTAAAACAGAGCCACACAATAGGTTAAGGTGAACAGAAATAAAATTTATTAAAGGTGTCAGGTAGGAGGTCCTTTTCAATTCACAGGTAGGGGAGGAAGGTAACAAAAAACTAGTCCTTAGATGTAAGAATGTCCTCTCGTGAAATTCTCCTGCAGGGCCACAATGTGCACTACTGTCTCTTAGCCAGGCAACACACTTCACTGGACTCTGGTCTGGATCCCCAAAGTTACCAATACAATCTTTAGCAATTAATATAGGCTGGCCTGAGTCCAGCTGGGCCAAAGATACAAGTCTGCAAGGTCCCAAGTTGAACCTGGACTACCTGACTGTTGCAGTTGCAGTTCACAGATATGCAGTGGAAGTATATGCAGTCAGGCATTGCTGTTTCCCTCTGGGTCTCCTTAACCTAGCTGTACCCTGAGCTTTTTCAGGAGGGCCCACACTTGAGAACTGATCATATCCGCCTGCGGCCTCGGGTCAGTGGCGCTGGCCCAGGCCCCAATAACGGCACCCGACGTATCGGAAAAGCACCGAACAGAGTCTGCCTGTTCCGGATCGGCGGTGAGAGAGTGGTAGTGGCCTTGGCCTCTGCCCGCAACCTCAGGTCAGTGACGCTGGCCGGGACCTGACTGCAGGGAGAGATCGATGACCAGATCGCGTATCGAGCCGCAACGCGGCCGTGGAAGTAGCGAATCGGGTTGCACCGGCGCCGTAGGAGTCTCCGAGCCATGCTAGAGTGCCAGAAGGTCGATCGAGAGTCCCAGCCAATCCTGCCCATGAGCGGGACACCAAGCACCTGGCTGGACCTGAGAGGATCCGAGGAGATGCTGAACAACCAGGGCAAGAGATCGGAGATTAGCAGAGACGCCCTGCTGACCTTCTCCACAGAGGGACCGCCGAACACCTCCAGGAACCGATCATAACCCCCCCCCCCCCCACCCGATTTAGAACTCACCCCTCCCGACTTGATGATGCTGCGCTGGCCCCCTCACTTATAGAGGTCCAAATAGTCTCACTTCCACTACAGTTTACTAAACCTCTTGCAGCAGCTTATAGACTCATACGCTTTGTTCTGAGTGCATAGGGTGACGGCTGCTTAGAGGTAGTAGAAACAGAGACTAACCAAATTGGCTTCCTGCTTACAATGGACTAGAAACCTCCTGCAGCTGCTCATAGATTGCATGCTTTGTTTTGAGTGTTCTGGATGATGGCTGCACAGGGTAGAGGAAACAAAGATTAAGTAAATTGGTTTCCTGGCTAACTTTCTCCCCAGTCTATAGAACCTCCATCGATGCTGAAACTGCTTAATACTGATACTGCTTAATGTTGACACTGCTTATTGTTGTTGCTGCCTGATGCTGACATTGCTTAATGTTGATACCGCTTGATGTTAATACTGCTTAATGTGGACACTGCTTGAAATTACATTACTCACTACTAATTAATGTTCACACTACCTGATGTTGACACGATCTCATGCTGATATTGCTTGACGCTCTTACAAAATCTTATTCGCTAACACCCTCAGGCACAACCAAGCACCGCGAACCATAGCCAACATGAATATCAACAAATTGCTCATGATAATTTACTTCCTCCCCCTAATCTACCACGCATGGACTACTCCTAACATAAACAATAATCTACCTACAGAACACAAACCCTATAGACAATCCATTCATAGCTCACATGACCAAAAGAATAACAATCAACTAAAAGGAAAAACAAATACATACGGAAATAACCAACAGAAAGGGAAGAAAGGACATAATAAAACCAGATACCAAGAAAACAGGCAACTAATAAAAATCAACACATCTAGAACCCAAACCGAACCTTACCATTCAATCCAGATGGGATACGTAAACGCCAGATCAGTAGTAAATAAAACAGAGATTATAACAGATTGGATCACTACAGACAATCTTGACCTCCTATTCATCACCGAAACCTGGATCCACAACCTTAAAGACCCCATAATCTTAGACTTGTGCCCACCAGGATACAAAATCACCCACTGGACAAGAAACGGAAAAAGAGGAGGCGGAATAGCCATAATATACAAATCCGAGTTCACCATCACAACCACAGCTGAATCCATTCTGCCACAACTTGAAATCGCATCAGTAAGAATCAGCCACCCAAACCTGCAGGAACACCTTAACGCAGTCTTACTCTACAGACCACCAGGCAACTGACAAGATTCCCCAACACATTTTATGGACTTTATCTCAAACACATGTGTCACTACCTCAAACCTTATCATAATAGGAGATATCAACCTACACCTCGAAGATCTTACCTCAACAAGCGCCCAAGAATGCAAAGAGTTCCTACAACTGTTGGATCTTCACGGACCAAACACACAACCAACTCACACTAAAGGACACACACTAGACATTATCACACACAAATTCAATCCCGAATCAAACCTTATACTAACAGATACAAAATGGACACCCGCACCGTGGTCAGGCCATTATAAAGCATACATCTCTGTCCAATGGCGAATGAAAGACACAATTAACAAACAAGAACAAAAAACCTACACCACAAGAGGAAAAATAGACCCGGTAATATTCTGTCAACAGATCTACCACAACGGATGGACAATGAAGGCAGAAACAAACCAATTCCTCCTAGAATGGGACGATAGATGCAGATCAATATTAGACAACATTGCCCCAACTCAAACTAGAACTTCACACAGAAAGAACTCAATACCATGGTTCAATGAGGAACTGAAAAAACTTAAAACACAAGTTAGAAGGTTAGAACGTGCGTGGAAAAAAAAAAGAAAGACGACCCCACACTCAACGCCTGGAAACAGCTTCAAAGAAAATAAACTAAAAGACTATATTACAAAACTGAAATTGGATCAAACTACAAGGACACACATAAACTCTTCCAACTCGTGAATAAACTACTAGATATCACGCCAGTCCCAACCAACAGCAAAGATACACCAGGAGCAGACAATCTCGCGAGATACTTCAATGAGAAAATCGTACAAATGCGACTTGAAATACCTGTCAGCACCATCGACAACGCCATACTCCTTGATTGTCTAGACCCAGACCCTGGTGTATACCCAGCAGACAGAATCTGGACCAACTTTGAGATATTATCGGAGGATCTCATCTCCCAAACGCTCATAAGATTCACCAAATCTCATGGCAAACTAGACGTATGCCAAAACAACCTTATGACATCTGCCCCTCAACATTTTATAACAGACCTAACGAATCATGTGAACTATATGTTACAAAATGGACTTTTCCCGAAGGAGAAAGGAAACATTCTACTCACCCCCATACCCAAAGACGCAAAGAAAAGTGCTAGTGAACTAACCAACTACAGACCAGTAGCATCCATTCCCTTAATAACCAAACTAACAGAAGGGATGGTGACCAAACAACTCACAAATTACTAAAACAAATTCTCAATACTACACGACTCCCAGTCAGGATTTCGGTCTAACCATAGTACCGAAACAGTACTCTCATGAATAAGTTCAAACAAACGATTGCAACTGGCAAGAATATACTACTTCTGCAATTTGACATGTCCAGCGCCTTTGACATGGTTGATCATGATATACTACTACATATCCTCGAGTACTTCGGAATTGTAGGTAACGTTCTCAATTGGTTCAAGGGGTTCCTAACCACACGATCATACCAAGTGACATCTAATTCAACTACATCAGCCACATGGATACCTGAATGCAGATTTCCACAGGGATACCCCCTCTCACTGACCTTATTCAACCTAATGATGATACCCTTGGCCAAACTACTATCAAACCAAAACCTTAACCCATACATATACGCAGACGACGTAACGATCTCCATCCCATTTAAACAAGATTTAAAGGAAATTTCCAATGACATCAACCAAAGCCTACATATCATGCATTCATGGGCGGATGCATTTCAACTGAAACTCAATGCAGAAAAAACCCAATGCCTAATCCTCACCTCTCAACATAACACAAACAAATTCACCACCATTAACACACCAAAACTGAACCTTCCAATTTCGGATACCCTAAGAATTCTTGGAGTTACCATTGATCGACACCTAACTCTTGAGAGTCACGTGAAGAACACAACCAAGAAGATGTTCCACTCAATGTGGAAACTAAAAAGAGTAAGACCTTTCTTCCCAAGGACCGTCTTCCGCAACTTGGTACAATCAATGGTACTCAGTCATCTAGACTACTGCAACGCACTATACGCTGGCTGCAAAGAACAAATAATCAAGAAACTTCAGACAGCTCAGAACACAGCAGCTGGACTCATAGTCAGAAAAACAAAATATGAAAGTGCGAAACCCATACGAGAAAAGCTACACTGGCTCCCACTCAAAGAACGCATCACATTCAAAATATGTACCCTAGTTCACAAAATCATTCACGGAGATGCCCTAGCCTACATGTCAGACCTGATTGACTTACCAACCAGGAACGCTAAAAAATCATCCCGCACATTCCTCAATCTTCACTTCCCCAACTGTAAAGGTCTAAAATACAAACTAACGCATGCGTCAACCTTTTCCTACTTGAGCACACAATTCTGGAACGCGCTGCTGCGCAGCCTGAAAACGACCTATGAATTAACTAACTTCTGCAAACTACTGAAGACCCATCTCTTCAACAAGGCATACCATAAAGATCAACAAATGTGAACTCCTACACATAAATCCAGAATTGTCTTATAATATTTGCTTGCTACACTACTATCATGTTTCATCATTATCATGTAACCCAACATCCTTATGTAATACTAAATGTATATTCTCTTATATATTTCCACCATTCATGATGTATTGTAAGCCACATTGAGCCTGCAAAGAGGTGGGAAAATGTGGGATACAAATGCAATAAATAAAATAAAATAAATAAATAAAAATTGGTCTTGTCCAGTAATATACCTCAGTGATTCTGGCTCTTAACACTAATGGTTCTCAAGGAAGGGAGGGTTTCAATGGAAGATACAGAGTAGCTTATGGCTTCCTGTGAACATCTGTCATAAGTGGAAGATTAAAGTTCCAAGATTAAAGGGAAAGATCTGAAACTCTTGGTCAGTGGTTGCTATTGACAGTCTTTTACAGAAAGGAAAAAGAGCCAGTTAAAACAACCACTTTCCAGAGTGACAAAACAAAAAAATGGATTGTTTTTCTGTTATATGGCTAAACAAATACATAAAAAGTAAATAGACTAACTTGTTATATGAAAAATGGCATAATGAACATCAGAGAGTACCTAAATATTTTAACATTCAGCATTATACCTTATTATCGAAACAAAAGATGGCTGCCCATCTTGTTTCGATAATACGGGTTTCCCCGCCCCTTTGCAAGGATGTCCTGCAAGGACGCCCTCAGGAAAACTTGGGCGCCCCGTTCGATTATGCCCCTCTTGGATGGTTTGCCTGAGTTGCAAAATGCTACTGCAGGCATCAATAATAGGACATTTATTGGGCTTATTTCAAAAAAGACAACCATTCAAAAAGTGGCACAAAGCAGCAGATGGACATTTTTTGTCCAAAACATCCAAATTGCTACTTTTGAAACCCATTTATAAGACTTTTTCTATGCAGTTCATCTGCAGCACATCCAAATCACAAAGGGGTGTGTCAGGGGTGGGAGTTAGATGTTCCCAAACTTTGGATGTCTTTCTGCCATAATGGAACAAAGCAAAAACGTTCAGGGCTAAAAGTTAGACCTTTTTGTCTTGACCTGGTTTAATCACAACTAAGTCACAAAAAGGTGCCCTAAATGACCAGATGATTAACGGAGGGATTAAGGCATGACCCTCCCTTACTCCCCCAGTGTTTACTGTCCCCCTGCCCCCCCCCCCCCCCCCCAGGATGTGAAAGAAACAGTACAAACCAGCCTCTATGACAGCTTCAGATATTATGGCCAGTCCTATTAGAGCAGCAAGAGGGTTCCTGGAGTAGCTTAGTGGTCGATGCAATGCACTGTAGAGAAGGGGACCCAGGCCCACTCTAACTGATATACTTGTGGTGGAAAGTGTGAGCCCACCAACAACCTATTGTACCCACATATAGGTGACACCTGCAGACATAAGGGCTATTGTACTGGTATACAGTTTGATGAAGTAGGTTTTTGGTGGGTTTTGGAGCGCTCCCCATACAATATAAGGGGGTAATGGTGAGATGTGTGCATGGGACCTTTTATGTGAGGTCTACTGCAGTGCCCCCTAGGGTGCCCCACCTGCTCTGCTGACCCACCATACGTCCCAATGGCTTGGTTTTCTGTGTTTTTCCCTTGGACTTGTTTTTTTTTTTTTTTTTCAAAAATGGTCACAAAAGAAAAACACACTGAGTACAAAACATCTAGCAAATGACCATTTTCAAAACTAAAAGATGTTTTTCTGGTTTGAAAATCGCTATGTTTGCCACTTGATTTTTGGACGTTTTCAGCAAAAGGTCCAAATTTAAATTTAGACATCATATCAAAAATGACCTTCCACATCTGGAGAACCCCACCACTGGATTATATGGGGATGGCCCCCAAAGCAAACATGGCAGACTAGGGCTCTAGATTTCTCTCCAACAGCCTAGTGGCTGAAGGGAACTCATTTCCCAAGACATGTTTATTAGATTTCAGTGCCCTAACCACTAAATTGCTCATCCTGCCTTTCTATTAATTAGGTGCTGGTTTTAATTACTTCTGGCTCTCAATCTCAACTATATAGTAGCTTTCTTATAACAGCTGAACAGTTAAACTATGGTACTGTTAAAACAAATGCATTCAATGAGCCAAGTTGCTGGAAAGTTAATAACTTTTAATGATCTCTTACCTCTAAATTTCTTCTTCTTGTAAATCTAGGCATAGCAGTTTTCTATCTGCTAAATTTAGAATAGCATTACTGCCACAGGCCACAGCTTTTACAGATATTAGTACAGTCTGTCCTCGCTTGGCTTATTTTCTGAAACCTGCACACAACAGCTACAATATGGTTTTAATCTGCAAAGGGCATTGTAAGAACCCTGAGGAAATCAGACTCTTAACACTTTAGGTTCTTTCTTTCTTTCTTTTTTTTGCTTTGTTCTTTCATTTTAAGCTTAGATTTTAGATTGCCTACCTGTAATCATGTGCTCAAATAAAATGTCTCATGTCTTAAAGCTTACAGGGGCTACATCGTGTGAAAAGAACATGGCCAAGCAAAAAATAAGAAGCTGGAGATGTTTATTACTAGACTGGTATGAATTTGTTTTTACTTTGTCTACAGTGGCAACAATTGTCTTTCCCAGCCATATCACAGCTTGGGAATTCTCATGACACAATGCAATCACACACATCAGCTATGGCACATTGCTCTGGCCCATTGTAACTGTCAATGGCACTAGGGTGTTAAGGATTGATGCTGCTGGGAATGAAGGTTGGTGCCATCTTTAGTGATTGTAGGTAGATTACCTTATAATTCTTTCAGATGTTTACCTTCATAGGGGTGCTGTAACATCTTTCTTAGTTGCAAAAGGGTATTTGGTGAGATGTGACCACAAAAATGAGTAAATAAAGAAAGTGAAGCTGCAACAATAATTCTGACACACTACAGAGGATATAAAGAAAGAGAGAGCTTCAAATGGAAGGAAGAGGTAACAATCTTTCTGTTAATAGTTTTGTCTGGTCAGATAATGAGTAATTTGATAAGGAGCTGAGCCTTATTAGGCACTGAAGTGAGCAGAGTAGCCTAGTGGTTAGAGCACTGGTCTTGCAGTCTAGAGGTGGCCTGTTCAAATCACACTGCTGTTCCTTGTGATCCTGGGCAAGTCACTTAACCCTCTATTACCTCAGGTACAAACAGATTGTGAGCCCTCCTGGGACAGAGAAATATCCAGTGTACCTGAATGTAACTCACCTTGAGCTACTACTGAAGAAGGTGTGAGCAAACTCTAAATAAATGAAGTAGGCACACGGACCTGTAGCACCTACTGTTATACAATATGGGATCAAATTCTATAAAGGGAGCCAAAAATTAGGTGCCATGACAGTGAGCTAAATGTTCATTTAATAACAGCATCTAGGCATCCAGTCAGCATTTATGCGCCAATATTAAGTTGCATTTACTGATGTCATGTCAATAGCAGATATAAATATGTACTCCTAAATGCAACGCCATGTCATTTACAGCATTTTGTAAGTTACACGTGTGAATGTGGGGTCCACCCATGTGTACATCAATGCTATAGAATCCTGCGTGAAGGGTAGTTTTCTATCATTTACACATGCAATTGGCACCTATCCTTAGGTGGTAAAGTTCTACACTGAGAGGGTATATATGAAGGCATTTCCAGGGGTTGAGAATAAGCGGATAAGGGATGGGATTGTCATTTATGCATGTATTTTATTAATACGTGCATATGCACCTATTCTTTCTGGCAAAAAACATACATAAACTCAGGAGTCCTTTTACTAATCTGCAGGAAAAAGGGCCCTGCGGTAGCGGTGGGGCTGTTTTTCCTGCGTACCAGGAAAATTTTTACTGCAGTGGGTGAAAAGCCCCTAAACAAATAGCCATGTGGTAAGAAAACTCATCGCGTGACCATGTGGTGGGGAGCACTTACGGCCACCCATTGAGGTGGAGTTTAAGGGCTCCTGTAGTAACCCAGTGGTAACTGGGCAGCACGCAGTGATGCCTGATTACTGCCAGGATAGCGCCGCGCTATAAAAAGTTTTTTCCAGCGCGCAGTAAGTGGCACATGCTCAAGCTGGAACTACCACCAGCGGCAGCGTTGGGCCGGCGGTAGTTCCAGGATAGCATGCGGTAAGCCCACGTTGGGCTTACCAATGCCTTATTAAAGAACCCCTTTATTACTTCTGCCTCAGAGGAGGTGTAAAAGTGTGTGCCTACTTTCTCTGGGGTTATGTCCTCTGTTATAACTAGTCAGACCAGCCCCTTGTTCCATTGACCAGCTTCAGTACAGGCTCATTCTTGTTCTCCAGTCTTTGTCTTTTCCTTGCTTCTTCTCATAGGATCCAAGGTGGGCACGAGGGGTGGGTAGAAAAATAGAAAACCAGTTGAGAAATGTCAGTCAACCAATTTATTCACCACAACATATAGAAATTACATGCTGTGAAGATGAAGCTTCTGCTCCCACTCTCCAGCAGTCCTCACTGGTCTGTGGCCTCTGAACAGGACTCCAAACAGTCTCTTCCCAGCAGCCTGAGCAATCCAACCTCAAGCTCCTGGGCCCCTTTTTCACTCAGGATGAGCTGGTTCTCAGTATGCAAATTGTATGCAGATTAGCATGTTATCCTTTCACGCTCAGGGTGACCTGGTTCTCCAGAGGCAAAATTAAACAGGTCTTACCAACAGCATATTCAGGCACAGTTCTTCTAGCTTAAATACTTTATACCTTTTACATATCTTCACACTGAGCCTCCCCACACAGATTCCTGGGCTCAGCACTAACCTCAATACTTTTGGGACTTCTAGCCCCAGGCTTTGCAGCCTGCTTCTCAGTACTGGGACACACAGCCTTTCCTTCTTTGGACACACAGTCCAACACTAATGCTTTAGGGACTTCTTACCCCAGGATTTTCAGCCTGCTTTTCTCCTTTGGACACACAGTCCACCACAAGTCCATAGGGTTAGCCAGTATCTTCTAGGAGAATCTCTCTTCTTCTGCTGCAGTGCCAGCTCACTTCTCTTCCCTTCACAACTCAGGTGGGGTATGAAGTGGTTAATTAGCTACACAGGACCCAGCCCATAACCTCCTACACCTGTGGACATCCCAGGGCTCTCCCCGGTCCTAGCGACCTCCAACTATTCTCCTACTAGCGCCCTCTAGTGACCTTCCCCGGATAGGACAGCCTCATACTTATCACAATGCTAACTGTCCAACACAGCCATATTTTTCCACATTCGGGCTGTATCAGGGGCATAAAAAGGACTGTTAATAAATACATAAAAAACATATGTTAGTCAAATCATAAGATACTGATGTAAATAAATACATATCAAATTACTTATCAAATGTCTATAAAACAAAACATAGAGGTCCTTTTACTATGCTGTCATCAGCACGTGTTTTTGATGCATGCTAAGGCCCCCTTTTACCGCAGTGGGTAAAAGGCTGGACTTTTTTTTTTTTTAAATGGTACTTGCCATGCAGGCGTTTGGGGGAGGCACTTACTGCACCCACTGAGGTAGCGGTAAGGGCTCCCGCGCTAACCCAGCAGTAACCGGGCAGTGTGTGGCACTGCTCCATTACGGCCGGGTAAACACCGGCATTACAAAAATTAAAATATTTTTGTACCACCAGAAATGGCACACGCTGGGGGCGGTACTTCCTGTTTAACAAGCAGTAAGCTTGCATTGGGCTTACCGCCGCTTAGTAAAAGATCCCCATAATGAATAAAACAAATACTATGCAGACATAGGTATAGGATGATGAGTAGATGGATGATAAAATAATGTTGAGAGGTGAAATAAGTTTGACATACCCAATAGGTGTGTTCTAGCAGTATCACCTAATTGTCAAGAACTAGAAAACAAAAGTTAAACAAAATTGTGATCTCATATGAAGACTCCATCTTAATAATTATAAAACAAAAATTGTGGAGACTAAAAGGCATTAAAGACTTACCAGCTCTCTCCACAGTAACAGCTTGATGCTCTATTGAATCTGCCATCACTGATTCACGGCAGCTTTTAAGTTTTGGCTATGAAGAGGTCAGAACTGAGTATTATAAAAAAAGGTTTTGTTTTTTAAATTCTAATATTTATAAAGAATGTGCTAAACAGCTGGGTTTTGGCAATCAAACCACATTGAGAGAGTATCAATAATATTTATATATTTAAATGGCTTCAGCTACATTAAAAGTGGGAAACATGTAAATATCATTTCAAATTGAGCAAAATGATTGAAATCAATATGGAAACCTATAGTTGGTAAAATGCAATTTTAAATCTCCATAATTGCTTTAAAAATGCTATGCATTCCAGTGTGGTCATGGAATGTGTAAACAGGTAATTGAGAGCTGGACATTATAGGAAATCGTAAGTATTCAAACTGGAACCTTAGGAAAACAATCAAAAAGCATTTTTAACATTATTTCACCTCTCTGAAATTGAGTTAAAAAGATCATAGTCTAAAAACTAGTAACATCTACATACCATATATAAATCATTAGCATAAAAACATGCAATATAAATACACCCATATATACTCGAATATAAGCTTATATGAGTATAATCCAAGTTAAGTTTTCCCCTGAAAAAGAGGGGAAAACTTTTAACTCAACTATAAGCTGATGGGGGGGGGGGGGGGGGAGTGTGTTATATTCAAGTATAATCTTTCCTCCCCTGTAGTGTCCTGCATTTCTCCCTTTCCCTTTCACCCTTTCCCCTTGGAGTTCAGCATTTTTCTCTCTCCCTCCCCCCCCCCCCCTCTCCCTGTCCACCAGTGATTGCCACTACTCTCCCTCTCCTAACTAAACAATTGTCAGCAACCTTACTTGTAATGTTGCATTAATATCTTTAGCGCAGGAAAAATAAAACCATTGTATTATCTGATGCATTCATAAACATAAACCTAAATTAATAGCAACATTACAAAGAGGCCACAGATTTAAGTTAATGAGCACAGTAGGCACAACAGATTCCTGTAGCACTCCTTTCTCCATTGCAAGCCAGCCAGAATTGTCTACTCCACATCTCGTTTGTTATCTAAAAGCTCTTCCTTTATACTTTTTATAATGTAAACTGGGCACAGCTCATTTGCAGTAGTCCAATTTGAAAATGTTTGCAGTATTGAGACTAGATAATTCTTGAATGCTGCTCCCCCACCCCATCTGTCAGTGACTGTCACTTTTCTCCCTCTCCTATCCCCCCACATGACCAGTACTCCTATCTTGCTCCCCCCCCCCCCCCCCCCCCCCCATTGTGACCGCCATTTCTTACCACTCGCTCTTGGCTTCTGCTGCATACTGCAAGTTACAAAATAACAGTATCACTATTAACAATTTACATTCTAACTACAGATTCTGTGTAAACATAAGAATAGTCATAATGGGTCAGACCAATAGTTCATCTAGCCTAGTATCCTGCTCCAACAGTGACCAATTCAGGTCACAAGTACCTGTCAGAAACCAATTAGTCCAAAACATCAAAAAGAAGGCACCAAGAGCCTTCAAAATAGGGACACAAATCCTCTTAATAATATAGCTTGAACAACAATCTTGTGTTGATGACCCAGCATGAGCTGTGTTTCCGAATCGTTTCCGGATTATGTCGGACTATTTTGCACTTGACAGCGAGGAGCAGAGCATTCAATCCAGTGTACATTGTATGGGATACTTACTGTAATATAGGGTTTAGGGAAAAGAAGAAAAAGAAAGTTTTTTTATTTACCTGGATGCCAGGGAGATGTGCCAGTGTCCAGGCACTGTGGTGGTCCAGACCCTGGTTTTTGGCAGGGCTTGAGGCCTTGCAGGGGCAGCAGTGCTGTTTTGGGGAGGCCCGGGACGGTTTGGCATGTCTCCGGATCCAGCATGTTGTGCTGGGGCTGCTGAGGCCGATTTGGAGCCGTTCTCGTGGGAGGGAGGCGGCACTAAAGTTTTCTGACTCCCGGGGACGATGGGGCACATCCCTGGGAGAGTGTCATGATTTGCTGGGTTCTGGGTTGGCCGGAGGCGTCCCCGGTAATAGCGGGGTTGGAGCGGTGGTGTTCTGGGTGGAGTGAGGCAGCTCCAAAATTTCTGGAGTCCCGGGGACGTTAGGGAATGTTCCGGGACTGAAGAGCTGCGTCGGGAGGAACGGTGCGATGGTCCGGGGTGGCTGGTTCCTCTGGCGGGCGGCGTTGGGCCGGGCTTCATGGTTCCGGGAGGCTCGGGTCATTTTGGAAGCTCCGTTTCATGGGTGGGGAGCAGGAGGAATGGCCGGCAAGAAGAGGACGTCGGCGCACATATCGGGATCGCGCGTCTTCGCGTGTAGGCCGAAGCCGGGGCCTAAATTTTGGGCCGGCTTCGGAGCTTTTTTATTTTTGGCTCCGATTTTGAACACGGACGTCGAGGACCGGAACGGAGGGAAGTGGAAACGTGAGAAGAAAATCAGGAATCAGGTAAGGAGGTTTTTGTTTTAAAATTTTAATTAGTTTAATTTTAAATTATGAAAATACGGTTTTTGATTTTTAATAAAGCAGGGGTTTAACGGATTTGGACGGGGTTTTCAGTTTTAGGTTCAGAGAATATTTTAGGATTTTTGTGGTGATTTAGTTTTTCAATGTTTAATTTTTAAATAGGGGTTTTGGATGAGCGTGGGTTTAACAGGGTTAGGAAAGGGTTAAATTGTTAAATTCGATGGGGCAGGTTAAGGAAGTATTTATTGAATTTTTGGAATGGTTTTTACTGAGTTTGGGATTTTTGGAAGGGGTTTAGGTGGAATAATGGCGGGCGGACGTTAAATTGTGGGATATTTAAATTCTAAAAATACAGTTTAGTAGGGAATGGGAAGTTTAGTGGGCATAGTAAATTTGGGGTGATTTAGCATAAATTTATTGTGGTTTTTAAATAATTTAGGAATTTCTCATAGATTTCTATGGGGATTTCCTATTTAAAATGGAGATTAAGTTGTGCTGCTCAGCATTCCGCTTGTCAGCAGGCAGCTGCGGAATGCTGAGCAGGATTTAGGATTAGCTGCTAGGGTTTGGAACCCCAAGCTGAAGGGACCGTTTCCTAGGAAACGGCTTGGTGGACAGTTGGTCAGAGTGGTTTTGACCTTCAGAGAGTGAGGAAGCGCTGTGGTGTTGTGAGTGAGAAAGAGTGATTTTGGGTGAAAAGAGAAGAACAAATAATTTTAGGGTAATAGAATTATTAAGAGTAGTTAGGAAGTATGTATGTGGGATTAAAATTTAGAGTGAAGAGTGTTCCATTAAGTTGATTTTGAGTTTGAATGTCCTGGGTGAGTAAAAGGTGATTGAGAGTGAAAGTTAGGTTAGATAAGGTGAGGGGGGAGGTTAGGTGGCTGAGTTAAGTATTTTTTAAAGTTGGGTTTTGGGATTTTAGGTGAGAGTAAAGGAAAGAATCTTGAAAGGCTGTATGAGTGCAGGGAAGATGAAGGAGCGGAATGTTGGGAAGTAAGGCTGGCAGTGGAATGTTGAGCTGCACTGCTCTGCTGCAAGTGATCAGACACTCTGTTTAGCCTAGGGCATATATAAAATAAAGCCTAGAATTGAAATAGAAGGGTGTTTAAGTTAATTTTTGTTTGACTTTAGCTAGTGAGCCCAGTTTATTATTATAAATTCCCATAAATAGAATATTCTAAAAGGTTTAAGATAAGAAGGTAGGGTTTTGCTCCCATTTTATTTGTTAAGCGAGAGGTGTAGCACGAAGACGTCACAGAGGGAAGAGTGAACATCCGAAGTTTGGGCCCCACCGCAAGAAAGATCCAGTGTACAAGTTCGGCGACAGCTAAGTACAATTGTATAAACAAAGAGAGTTAAAGAATACAAATAACAGAAACAGACAAAAATTATTACTTACCTTAAGTCTCCCGGGAGTGAAGATCCTTGTGACACCTGTAAAAGAAAAGAATAACAAAGAATCAAATTCTTAATAGGGGTGGGTCGCTGATTGTAGGGGTTTTTCTTAAAAATATACATTTTCTTGTTCAAAAAGGGGTAGGTTGAAAGTTATAATACTTATCTAATTTGTTCTTGTCTGCGATGGTAAGGTTGCGAAACCTGTAAAGAAAGGAAAAGTTAAAAGGTTAATGTTTTGTAGATGTGTTGGTTCAACTAAGGAAACTGATAATAGAAATTATAGTTCAATTATTACAAAAACTTTTGACTATTTTTATTCACTGAAACTGTTGGTGTTATTTAATAAATATAAAATTATTTAAATCTTTCAAGCTAGTCTGGTTTTTTCTCAAAATCAGGAGTAATCCAATTTTTAGTTTTTTTCCCCCTTTGCTTCTAGGCAGTAAATGGCGTGGTTAGTGACCTGTGCAGCTTTCTGACGCTCAGTGGTGTGGAAGCTGGGAGTTGGCCACGACTAGTTACATCAAATTTCCAGCATGCTAACTGAGCGTGAGCATAGCTGATTACATTACAACCAGGGTTGTCTCAGAATAATCTTTTGACCCCTGATGCAGGTACTGTGCACTGAAACACGGCCCATGTTGGGTCATCAACACAGGATTGTTGTTCAAGCTATATTATTAAAAGGATTTATGTAGAGAAGGAAAAGGGAGATGCTTGGGTTGGGGTACAGCTGGGGATGGGACTGGGGTTGGGGCAGAGCTTGGGACCCCCCCCCCCCCCCCAAACAAAGAGGTGTTCTACTGCTCCTGGGTATTTTTCAAAAGTTAAGGTGTGATAAGTGCAAAGTCTGTGCAGAAAAGACAGGGGAATGCCCTGCATTTACCACACAAGGCAGTCACTTACCACACAGGCACTGCGGTACATTCAATGCCAGATAGCATGAGAGCATCTGCACTGTCAGACACAATATATACTGCCGTGCCAGTTACTTGAAACTCCGTGCTTGTGGCAGCACATCTAGCCAATCCCCCCCCCCCTCTAAAGTCAAGATATTCCTCCTGATCCTCCCTGAACAAAGAGGATCACCCCTCCCGATCACCCCCCCCCCCCCCACCCCCACACACACATCCTAATAAAGAGAACAGAATCTAGATGTCCAATTTAACTTTGATGCCTTTTGGAGTAGTATCAGTACCATGGAAAAATTCCTTTTTGGCAAATTAGTGCCATCTCCATTAAGTCTGAGAGCTTTTGTGAATAGTCTTCAGTCCAAGAGACAGAGGTTTTGGAGATGAAACAATATATAAGGAAGCTGGACTCTCAGCAGCAGGAGTTTGAAGTCTTTATTGTTAAAGACAATCTTTTATTTTTCCTCTGCAAATAGGCTTGAGTCCCTGAAGAATGTGGTGAGGGGGCGTAATCTAGACTCCACCTCATCAATTTCCCCAGGATGGCGGCAGTTACTCCAATTGATATGTTTAAATGAGTTATAATGGAATTCTTAAAGGTTCTGTCAGAGCCTGTTTCTAAAGTGTATTATTTGCCTCCATTTAAAAAGAAGATGGAATGGCAGTTACCAGAGTCACAATTATCTGTAGATAGTTTGAACTTTACTATTTTCTGAAGTCTTCCAACTCAACCTGCTGCTTTAATTCTGATTGTGGCATTAGAACATGATAGGGATTGAGTTTTGAGGTCATTCTTTATGATTTATTTTATTTATTGGTACTTATAGACCACATTTACAAAGATAAAAGATACTACCCCCCTCCCCCAAATAGCATGTGGAAGTTAGATTTTTTAAATGTCAGCCGCTGTGAGTTTCTTATTCTTAGATATTCAGCACTAGTAGCCAGATTGTGGACGATGCTACTTATGTGGATAGTGTAATATTCAGACTGGTACTCGGGTAAGTAGCAGCTTTTTTTGTTGCTCTGATTTTAATCAGACAGTTACCCATTCAGCAAAATAAATATCGCTGTTAATCAGGTAAATGCCAACTCTGCCCAGGCTTCGACCAGGACTATGCTGGCACTAGTCAGATACCCCCAGATTCTATATAAGCTGTCCAAAATTGGGCACCCAGATTTGGCCGTGGAGCCCAGATGTGCATGTAAACCAGGAGTGGACTGACAGTGATCTCAGCCCTCGGGCAATAAGGGTCATGGGCTACTAACCACCTATCAAAAGTTATTATATTAGATGGAAGCTAGGGGAGATTGGATCCCCTACTGCTGTGAGCCCTCAGACACTGCCCTGCTGTTCCCATGGTCAGTTCTGCCCCTGACATTAATTAGTCAACTGGATGCTAACAACCAGTTATTGATGTTAATTGGCACTACTTTAGATTTGCACATGCATCTGCCTATGTGCTATTCTATAACGATGCACACCAACTGCCTCATGTGCAACCCAACAGGGGGCATGATCATGGGAGAGGCATGGAGGATCAGGGGTGTTAAGCACAGTGTTGAAGAATACTGGGGTTATCCCCTGGATTCTATAAATCGCACTGATATTTCCACATGGAAATCAAAACACATTCCATAACAATGCACATAGCCTCATTGGTTAACAAGCCAATTTGCACTGCTAATTGCCAATTAACAAGCAATTATTGACACTAATTGGCATTAATTAGGATTTACGTGCAGACCTATCTAAGCGTATTCTATAATGTACTGCATGTAAATTCTGTTGCATAGTTGAAAAGTAGGCATGGCCATGGGCATGTAATGGGCAGGTTGAGGGCATTTCTAGAATCTATGCATGTTGATGTAGAATTCACCCAGTCCACGTCTAATTTAGGAATTGGCATTTACACCAAGTTTTACTTGGCATAATTGCCCATGACTAAATTTAGTCAAATGGACAGGCGCTCGGCATATTCTATAAACCGTGTGGAAATCTAGGCTTATTTTATAAAGTATGTCTAAATTGAGGTATACTTTATAGAATGCACTTAGGTGAATTTCATGTCAGTGCCGAAATTTTAGGCGTGATATATAGAATCTAGTCCTACGCGCCTAACTTACACACCCAGGACTTATACCAAGTTTCAACTGGCATAAGTCCTCCTGCCCACAGCTGGGCACATGAATGTGCTCCAAGTGCTATTCTACTACTACTACTACTTAACATTTCTAAAGCGCTATTAGGGTTACGCAGCGCTGTACAATTTAACATAGAGGGACAGTCCCTGCTCAAAGAGCTTACAATCTAAAAGACAAGTGAACAGTCAGTCCGATAGGGGCAGTCAAATTGGGGCAATCTGGATTTCCTGAACGGTAAGAGTTAGGTGCCGAACGCAACATTGAAGAGGTGGGCTTTAAGCAAAGACTTGAAGATGGGCAGGGAGGGGGCTTGGCGTAAGGGCTCAGGAAGGTTGTTCCAAGCATAGGGTGAGGCGAGGCAGAATGAGCGGAGTCTGGAGTTGGCGGTGGTGGAGAAGGGTACTGAGAGGAGGGATTTGTCCTGTGAACGGAGGTTTCGGGCGGGAACGTAAGGGAAGATGAGGGTAGAAAGGTAGTGAGGGGCAGCAGACTGAGTGCATTTGTAGGTAAGAAGAAGAAGCTTGAATTGAATGCGGTATCTGATTGGAAGCCAGTGAAGTGACCTGAGGAGAGGGGTGATATGAGTATATTGGTAAGACGTGCAGCAGAGTTCTGAACAGATTGAAGGGGGGATAGATGGCTAAGTGGGAGGCCGGTGAGGAGTAAGCTGCAGTAGTCAAGGTGAGAGGTAATGAGAGTGTGGACGAGAGTTTGGGTGGTGTATTCTTTAATGGGCACTCAGCCTGGAGCACCGTTTATAAAATAACGCTTAGCACGGCTTTTTCCTGGCACCTCAATTTGCGTATTCCACCAAAAATACTTGGGATAAATTAAACTAACCATTCACACACATAACCACTAATATAATTAATTAAATTATTTAAATTGTGCTCAGTCCATATCCATTACACCCATAGCGTTCCCAAGGAGAACATGTGGTAGTGTTTAGATGGAACCATCATAGCACAACCTGTGTTCCACCTCCTCAAAGTGTATGCGCACACACCTACTGTTATATGTAATGCAACTTACAGTTAACGATGTTTCAAACTTTTAAGACCCAGATCTCATTGAATCAGCTATACAATGAAAACATGTACCCTTTAGTTCTTATTATACCACAAAGCAAGTAACTGTAATTATAATGTGAATCCCAGTTCTAAGTAACATTCACTTGTAAAGCACATACAATTAGTTATAACCACTAAATTTTACACATACCACAAATACATACTCAATGAACCTGAACATGTAAAAAGAAGAAATCACTTCCCTTAGGAACCCAGTGTGCTCGTGCAGGTGATTTAAAATCCCATCAAAGGGGACTTGGGTAGTTTATCTGATTTATTCTTCCGTTTGAGTAGAGAGTTTATACCTCAATTTGTGTGCCATTTACTGAATCTGGCCGACAGTGCTGAGATGGTCTGTGCAGATTTTTAGCAACATGATCCAGATAATGCCTCTGAAAATTCAGGTATGGACCAGATGAGTGTGGGTAGCACTGTTCCTACCAAGAAAAGTCCCACTGAATATCGACCCTATGCTTTTGAAATGTAGAGTTAGTTTGTTTCCTGATGTCAATGCAGAAGAAAAGGAAACAGTTCAGGCATATGTGCCCTCAGGTCCTAGGGTTAGGTGACTGGGGATGTTCTTCTTACAATTTCCACATAAAGGTGTGGTGAAGTATCAGAACGTTAAGCAACATATTTTTTTACAAATTTCCCTCCCTAAATTAATTGCTTTCTTAACTAGAAAGTAGGTCTGCTTTCGAGGGGGTTATAACATCTTAATAGTTCTGTATTAGGGTAACTCTCATTATATGTTAGCTGTGTGATGGCAAATATGACTATATAGGGGCCCTTTTACAAAGGTGCATAAAGTTGTTAATGCACGATTTAGCATGTGTTAACTGCTATCACATGCCAGTCATGCCAGTTAGCGTGTGCAAATTCATGTGTTAACTACATGTTATAGGAGGTGGAAACTTGGTGGAGAGTAGGTGGGGACTGCATATTACAGTTAGCATGCAGTACTTACCACTCGCTGTCACTTTTGTTGTTAGTGTGGATTTACTTTGTGCCTCCAAGTTTAGACTTGCTAATAAAGTTTTCAGTGTGCTAATTGTAGAGGATATGCTGGGCAGGACTCCAAACTATTAGAGCATAAGAACATAGGAGTAGCCCCAAATTGGTAAAACTTTATTTTAAAAGAAAACAAACTGAAATTTTTTGGGCCATGCAGATCCCTATTAAACAGAACAATTTAAAAGCATGAACTGCTGTTGGGTATTAATCTTTAGCTTGGTACATTTTCTAAATAAAATAATGTTGTAGCATGATATGAGTTTAATTGTCAGAGTTATTGATTTTGCTGGATCAGATACAAATGTAAAATTTATAGCTGCAGAGACTTATTGGAACAGTATCGGATAAATTGCTCTGACCATCACCCTCCCATGTAACAAAAACTAGCTGGGTGGATACCTAAGTCCATCAACACATCTCCAAAGAACAAAATCTGAAGATGGACAGCAATCACAGAGACTGGACTTAACAAAAGACAGCAAAACTCCACCTAATAAGCCTATCTACTCTCAGACAAAGACTCTTTTAATCCTGTCAGATGCCTTCTGGATGTATATCACAGCAGATGTCCAGACAGAAACTTTTATGATGTCATTAAAACATGTGACCAGTTACCATGCTCTATCTCAAAACTAGATGAAACCAGTTTTATGCTATGCCTGAGTTTTCATTGGATCGAGTACACCCCACCTGACTTCAGCCTATGGTTCAACAAGAGATTATAAAAAGCCTGGAAAATGCTCTTGTTCTCTCTTGCTCTTGGCTCTCTTGGCTCTTGGTCTCGATTCCTGATTTGCACCTCCATGATCCTTGCTAGACTTCACACACATCCAAAATAAGACTCTCTCCAGGCTCCTGCAACAACTCTGCAACAAAAAGACTTCTTTTCCAGCGAGGATCTCCTTCATCACTCCAACCAGCAACCTTCATCAAAGTGAGTTACCATTATCCAGCCTAATTTATAATTCAGATTTGCTATCTTGAAAGCACGTTCCCCTTGTGAAAGATTCCTAAAAACTGCCTCTCTCTTGTAACATTATTACATTACCTGTATTGTAAATAAACATTTTAAAGTTAAATATATGGTCTTTATGTCATGTCCTTAAACCTTACAGTGCAGGTTAATGTAATTCACAAATATAGTATTTAATTCCCCCTTTTCTTACATATTCTTATTCTTATCATATTACCTTATATTTAGTTGGTGGAGAATAGAATATAGAAGAATAGAATAATATTATATAATTATCTTACAATGTAATATCTTTAATAGGAATTGATATAGTGCGCTAGATAATAGGCCATCTGTGTCTCCACTGGGAAGAAAATAAAGAGTTGCACGGGGACAAAAATTTCACTCGTCCCCACTGGAATCTAACTCATCCCTGCCCGTCCTCACAAGTAATCTCCTCCATCCCTACCCATCTCTTGTACTAAAATAACTCGACTAGCTTATGGTGATAACTTCCCCTCTCAGTGCTTATGGGGATTTCAATGCTATCAACCATATCCATTAAATTTTTTTAGTGCTATTATAATTGCTATGTCAACTCTGAAAACGAGGAAAGGATAGGTAGGCTGGCCTGGCACTACACTTCCGCAGGAACCCTGCATCCGCGTCGGATTCCCACAGAGCTGGAGGTGATCCCCGCAGGAGCTCTAAAGAACTGAAAGGGATTCCCATGGGACTCCCACTAACCCTGTTCCCGTACAGCTCTCTAGAAGGGAAAGCTTAATTGTAACAATTGGACTGTGCTCTATATTTTTCAGTTTCTGATGCTAAACTTTTGCAGGTGTAGAGAAAATTGTCATCTTTTTTGGCACCCAGCATGGATCTCGTTCATGCATTTTTAGACATCTGGATCAATTTTTTCCTTGAAGCCAATTTCAACTAAATAACCTTCTGAAATGTAATTTCTTCATTTGTACTTAATGCCAGTTACAAAAAGGTCAAAGTTAGCATGATGGGAAAACTAGAAAAATATAAGATGAAAACCTAGAAACAGTAAGATTTGTCTTTTTTATTCCCTTCCCAAACAAACCACAGAAGGGAATAGTTATCAGAAAGAGAGTTATATAAGATCTTCCTGGCAATTCAGCTGCCAAGTGATAAATGATAGTCTATTTACAGATAAATGCAGATAGGCCTCCTGCCTTGCAAAGAAAATACATTTCATGATGGCAACATTAGAGTTGAAAATTGACATTTTTAACAAGAGAAATTGGGGAAATTTGGACAATTATAATTTAAACCCACACAGTAATAATTATAGAAATCTAAATGTCATTTGATTTAAAGAGGAACAAAAACTCAGCACTGATTATTACCTTTATCAAGGAAGGAGTAGTAAGGATGGCTCACTGTCAGATCTCCTTTTTACAAAACATTTTTTTACTCTAGTAAAGGTTATATGCGTCTGTTTTGTTTCAGAGTGAATACTCTGAAAAAAAATAATCAACTATTAAACACAATGAAGTACAGTAGAACACCAATTATCCAAACTCTGATCATCAGGAGTCCAATTATCTGCCCGATAGTAATGTACCTTCTCAGCCAATCCTTGTGGTCCTTGAAGTCTGCTGCAGCAAATGATGTGTGAACGAGAGCAGGGACACAGCAGAGAATAGCCCTGCCTTTTCCTTTTCCGGTCCTTTCCTGACTCGTACACAGCAGAAATAAGCCCTTTCAGCCTGGACACGGCAGAGAAAACAGCCTTGCTCTTTCAGCTTGTGGGGATTGGCAGAGGAAACACCTTTACTCTTCCTTTTTTAGGGGCCCTTTTACAAAGGCACGCTGAAAAATGGCCTGTGGTAGTATAGATGCGTGTTTTGGCTGCACACAGACTTTTTCAGCGCACCTGCAAAAAATGCCTTTTTTACATTTTTGCCAAAAATGGACATGCTACTCATATGTGCTACTTTTTGTGTATACCTTACCTTGATTTGTATCTGCCATTTTCAGGGCACAGACCGTAGAAGTCTGCCCAGCACTAGCCCCGCCTCCCAACCACCAGCCCTGCCTCATACCACCAGCTCTGCCACCCAATCTCGGCTAAGCTTCTGAGGATCCATTCCTTCTGAACAGGATTCCTTTATGTTTATCCCACGCATGTTTGAATTCCGTTACCGTTTACATCTCCACCATCTCCCGCAGGAGGGAATTCCAAGTATCCACCACTCTCTCCGTGAAAAAATTGTTGCGCATCCATTTTGGGTCTGAGACCTTACTGCCAGCCATTGACCTAGCAGTAAAGTCTCACACGGTAACTGGGCAGTAATGACCTATGCATGTCAAATGCCACTTGTCGTGCGTCCGATACGCGCATCTGAAAATATTTTTTGGATGCGTCTATTGAACGCTTGCCAAAAATGAAATTACCGCAAGAGCCAAGCAGTAGCCAGGTGGTAACTCCATTTTGGCATCCGTTTGGCGTGCATAGACGCTTACGCAGCTTAGTAAAAGGGCCCCTTAGTGTACAGTAGTGTATGTATGTACAAGAGATACAGCACTGCACTGTACTTTACTTTTAAATACAGAACTGTACAGTATTTCCCTTTTAAATTATAAATACAGCAGTGGCGTAGCCAGACCTGATATTTTGGCTGGGCCCAGAGCTAATATGGGTGGGCACTATATATATACTGTATATATATATATATATATATATATATATATATATATAGTGCCCACCCATATTACCCAAGGCAATGAGGAGCTCATCCCCACCCAGAAATTCCCCAGCAATAAATTTTAATAGTGACCACCAGCCCCAGGCAGGCAGCAGGCCCCAGCTAGCTCAATTTAAAAAAAATTACACAGCACATGTCACACAATGTTAAAAATTATGATTAAAAAAAGTACTTAAATTTTTATTACCGGCTCCTATTGCTGCTGGGCTCGCCTCGAAATAATGTTGAATCATGAAGAAGAACCTTCCAGGGCCAGGCTCGTGCTCCTCAACTCCGCTCTGCAACCCTCCTGTAAAACGTGCACTGCATGGCGTGCACATGATGGTGGTGGGCTGGACTGGAGTCCTGGACTGGCAGCTGAGCTGGTGCCCTTCCCTCTTTCTCTCCTACCCTTCCATCCAGTGTCATCCTTCTTTCTCTCTCCATCCTTCCACCTATTACCCTCTCCCAATCCTTCCATCCGTCTCCCTCTATCTCCCCTTCCTTCTAGACAGTTATCTCTCTACCCTTTTCCATTCAGCATGCCCTCTCTCTTCCCCCCCCCCCCCCCCCCCCCCCATCTACCAGTGGCTTTCCTCTTTCTCTTCCTATCCTTCCATCCAGCGTCTTCCCTCTTTCTGCTCCCTCCTTCCAGCATTTTCCCTCTTTCTCCCTCCTTTCATCCAGCATTTCTCCATTTGACCAGCTAAGGTCTCCCCCAGTTTCTCTCCAGCAGTTTCTCTCTCTTTCTCCTGCCATTTTCCATGTACCCTCCTTCTCTTCCCCATCTTGCTACTCATCTGTCCCTCTCTCTCTGTACCCCTCTTCCATCTAGCATCTTCCCTCTTTCTGCCCCTTCTAGCATTTTTCCTCTTTCACCCTCCTTTTATTCAGCATTTCTCCTCTTTCTCTCTCCATCTGACCAGTCAGGGTATCCCCTGTGTTCCCTTTCCTTCTCCCCAGCAGCCTGTCTCTCCCCTGCTCTTTTCCATGTCCCCTCTTTCTCTGGCTCTCCCCTGTTGTTTCCATGTCCCTTCTCTCCCCATCTCTCTCTGGCTCTCCCCTGCTCTTTTCCATGTCCCCTCTCTCTCCATCTTTCTCTGTGCTCTCCAGGGTCATCTTCTTTTTTTCTCTCCCCTCTGCTCTCTCGGACACCCTTCCCCTACCAACCACGTTTCCTCTCTCACTCTCTGGCCCTCTGAAACAGGAGCAGCAGCAGCGTCATCAACACAAGAAGAAAAACAAGCGCGGGGCCGCCCACAGCAGCTTTCAGTCATGGGCTGTCGGCTCTCCCATCCTCTGCCCCCGCTGACGTCAATTTCCCGTTCCGGGGGCAGAGGACAGGCAGAGCCGACAGCGCATGCCTGCAGCGGCGCAGCCCCGCGCTTGTTTTTCTTCTTATGCCAGCTGAAGCTGAAATGAAGTGGCGGCTCAGCGAAGTGCCTGTTTTTGTTCCTGCCGAGGCTCAGGAGCGGTGCGACTATGACCGGCGGCGTCGAGCGAGGCGAACTGAGCGCAGCGCTGCTTCAAATTTCAGCACTCCGGAACAAAGGTGGAGATGTGGGATCACGAATGGGTGGGCCTGGAGGAAAAATGGCTGGGCCCGGGCCCACCCAGGCCCACCCGTGGCTACGCCCCTGAAATACAGTATTGTATGCTCTACAATTACAGAACTGTATTGTATGTTGTCGTTTTTTTACTGCCAACTTATTGATGAAAATAAAACTAATGTTCAATTCAATATGCCATGCTCTGATTGCATTTTCCTTAGAAAATTTTGATATGTCTAATTATCCGGATTTATGATTATCTGGGCCACCCTCTGCAGAGGATAGTCCTGATAATTAGCGTTCTACTGTAAGTGTGTATCTCACGTTTATGTTACAGCTCCTTCTTGTTCACCCCCACCCCATATGTGCACATAGTGGAGTACTGTATCGCATACCATATTCAAGTTATGATTTTATCCTTACGGGAAGGCGGTAGAACTAGAGGACATGAATTGAGGTTGAAGGGGGGAGACTCAGGACAGGAGTAATGTCAGGAAGTATTTTTTCACAGAAAGAGTGGTGGATACGTGGAATGCCCTCCTGCGGGAGGTGGTGGAGATGAAAATAGTAATGGAATTCAAAGATGCTTGAGATAAACATAAAGGAATCTTGTTTAGAAAGAATGGATCCACGGAATCTTAGCGGAGATTGGGTGGCAACACAGGTGATTGGGAAGCAAAACCAGTGCTGGGCAGACTTCTACAGTCTACGCCCTGATCGTGACTGAATAGATATGGATGGGCTGGAGTGTAAATTTTAAGGGACTTCGACGTTAGCTTCAGAAATTTTATTTCAAGAACAGTGCTGGGCAGACTTCTATGGTCTGTGCCCTGAGAATGGCAAGGACAAATCAAACTTGGGTATACATACAGTGGGGGAAATAAGTATTTGATCCCTTGCTGATTTTGTAAGTTTGCCCACTGACAAAGACATGAGCAGCCCATAATTGAAGGGTAGGTTATTGGTAACAGTGAGAGATAGCACATCACAAATTAAATCCGGAAAATCACATTGTGGAAAGTATATGAATTTATTTGCATTCTGCAGAGGGAAATAAGTATTTGATCCCCCACCAACCAGTAAGAGATCTGGCCCCTACAGACCAGGTAGATGCTCCAAATCAACTCGTTACCTGCATGACAGACAGCTGTCGGCAATGGTCACCTGTATGAAAGACACCTGTCCACAGACTCAGTGAATCAGTCAGACTCTAACCTCTACAAAATGGCCAAGAGCAAGGAGCTGTCTAAGGATGTCAGGGACAAGATCATACACCTGCACAAGGCTGGAATGGGCTACAAAACCATCAGTAAGACGCTGGGCGAGAAGGAGACAACTGTTGGTGCCATAGTAAGAAAATGGAAGAAGTACAAAATGACTGTCAATCGACAAAGATCTGGGGCTCCACGCAAAATCTCACCTCGTGGGGTATCCTTGATCATGAAGAAGGTTAGAAATCAGCCTACAACTACAAGGGGGGAACTTGTCAATGATCTCAAGGCAGCTGGGACCACTGTCACCACGAAAACCATTGGTAACACATTACGACATAACGGATTGCAATCCTGCAGTGCCCGCAAGGTCCCCCTGCTCCGGAAGGCACATGTGACGGCCCGTCTGAAGTTTGCCAGTGAACACCTGGATGATGCCGAGAGTGATTGGGAGAAGGTGCTGTGGTCAGATGAGACAAAAATTGAGCTCTTTGGCATGAACTCAACTCGCCGTGTTTGGAGGAAGAGAAATGCTGCCTATGACCCAAAGAACACCGTCCCCACTGTCAAGCATGGAGGTGGAAATGTTATGTTTTGGGGGTGTTTCTCTGCTAAGGGCACAGGACTACTTCACCGCATCAATGGGAGAATGGATGGGGCCATGTACCGTACAATTCTGAGTGACAACCTCCTTCCCTCCGCCAGGGCCTTAAAAATGGGTCGTGGCTGGGTCTTCCAGCACGACAATGACCCAAAACATACAGCCAAGGCAACAAAGGAGTGGCTCAGGAAGAAGCACATTAGGGTCATGGAGTGGCCTAGCCAGTCACCAGACCTTAATCCCATTGAAAACTTATGGAGGGAGCTGAAGCTGCGAGTTGCCAAGCGACAGCCCAGAACTCTTAATGATTTAGAGATGATCTGCAAAGAGGAGTGGACCAAAATTCCTCCTGACATGTGTGCAAACCTCATCATCAACTACAGAAGACGTCTGACCGCTGTGCTTGCCAACAAGGGTTTTGCCACCAAGTATTAGGTCTTGTTTGCCAGAGGGATTAAATACTTATTTCCCTCTGCAGAATGCAAATAAATTCATATACTTTCCACAATGTGATTTTCCGGATTTAATTTGTGATGTGCTATCTCTCACTGTTACCAATAACCTACCCTTCAATTATGGGCTGCTCATGTCTTTGTCAGTGGGCAAACTTACAAAATCAGCAAGGGATCAAATGTAACCAGGGTTAAAAAAAAATAAAAAATAAAAATGTTTTTACCTGGGTCTCTGGGGGGCTCAGGGGAGCCGCAGGGTCTGGGCGCGATTTTGGGGGGCCACTGGAGGTAAGCTGGGAAGGGCCGGGAATGTTTCCGGGCCAGGAGCAGCTGGCTGTGGTGGTCCTGGGTGTTGGGGATGCTCCGGGAAAGAGCGCTGCAAAAGGCAGCATTCCCGGAGCCGGCGTTGCTGTCCGGGGAACCGGGGGCGCTGTGTGAAGGGAAGCAGTGCTCCCGGTACGGCGCCGTTGTTTTTGGGCTCCCGGGGACGATTGGGCATGTCCCCGGGAGCGAAGAGAGGAGCACCGGAGCAGCGCCGTCATTTTTTTGATGGGGGTAGCGAGCGGGGCCTGCCTGGCCAGAGGGAGGAGCGCGACAGGCGTGACGGGGGTGCGCGCACGCGCACGAACAGTTTTTGGGTAGGAGCTCCGGCGAGGCCTACAAGCCTGGGCCTCGATTTTTAAGCCGGAGCTCCAGAAGAATCGCGGTTTTTGGGGCAAATTTTTCAAAACGCTCCGTTTTTGCCTCAGGACGTCGGAGACCGGAACGGATGGAAGGCTTAACGTGAGGGGAAATTCTACAACAAGGTAAGGGGTCGTTTGGCCCGGAATTTTGATTGGTTAATTTTTAATTTGTGAAAATAGCGTTTTTTATTTTTAAAAAATCGGGGGTTTGACGGATTGGAAATATTTTTACATATTTGGGTTCAGGGTATTTTTCTTTATTTTTGTGGGGGGTTACATTTTAAATTTTAAAATTTTTTGGGGGTGTTCTGGTGTAGTGTGGGTTTTAAGGGGTTAATTACATTGTAAAATTTTAAATTCGACGTAGCAGGTAGAGGGGATGGGGATTGAATTTTTAAAGTGGGTTTCAAATTATTTTGGGATTTTTGAGGGGGGTTTAGGAGAGATAATTGCGGGCGGACTGTAAAAAGTGGTATTTTTAAATTTTAAAAGCAGGATTTAATAGGGAATGGGAAGTTTAATTGGTGTAGAAATTTTGGGGTGATTTGGATATAGTTTTATAGGGTTTTTATTTAATTTTATTACTTTTCCATTAGTTTCTATGGGGTTAAAATGGGGATTTTGCACTGCTGGCCAGAATTCCGCTGGTCAGCAGTGGAAATTGGAATCTTGGTACTAGTCAGGGATTGGCTGGAAGGGTCTTGGAACGCAAGCCAAGGCTGTCTTGGAACGCAAGCCAAGGCTGGTTACCAGGGCAACCGGGGAGTTGCAGTTGGTCAGAGTGGGATTGATGGTCAGAGAGAGTGGAGGAGCTGAGGAGGTGCTGGTAGTGAGAAGAGGGTTTTAATGGTAAAAGATAGGATATTGAGAAAAGTTTCTGGTGATTGATGGTGAATGAAAGTGAGGTGTGTAAGGAAGGTGTGATTTATAAAATAAGTTTTAAAATTTTATTAGGATAGGGTGAATGTATGAATAGGGTAGGAGTTAAGGGGAATTTGATAAGAGAGGGTTATTAGTGTATTTGTAGTAATAGCATAAGGAGTATTTGGGAAAGGGTTTAGGAATAAATTTAAAATTTAATTCAATGGAAGTAGAGTTATAGCTTAAGGGGTAGTGAGTTGAATAAGAGTTTGAACAAGTGTAATAAAAGAATTGTGTGGGAGTGATTGTGTGAAAGGGACAATCAATCTTACCACTAGTTCAGGAAAAAAAAACCTAAAGATTAGATCTGGAAGATAGGGAACGTTTGGTTATTTTATTTTTAAAGAAAAGTTGGCCACAGTTTTTGGACAAATCCTTTAGAGTTCCCGTACGAAATCAGGAAGAGAGGGTTTTGCTTCCTGTTCATTTGCTTAAAGGAAGGTTTAGGAGGAAGACTTCAAGGAAAATAAAGCATCTGCTGTCAACGGGCCCCCACGCAAGAAAGACGGCGACAGGAACAGAGAGTTAACCAAAGACAGCTAAGTGACATTTTGGGACATATAAAAAGAATTTAAGTAAAGAGTGAAAGACTGATAGGAAAAAATATATAAAAACATACTTACCTTATTACCTTGATGAGAGAGGTGAGCTGCTTACGGAGACCTGAAAAGAGAAAAGAAAACACCAAAGAATCAAATTCAGGGAAATACTCACAAAGAGAGAGAAAATACAGAGAAAATTTGGGTTTGCTAAGGTTAATTTGTACTTATCTGATTTTGGGGTGTGTTCTGACGAAAGCGAACCTAAAAGAGAAAAGAGGTACAAAAATAAGTAAGATAGCACAACAAAAGAGTTAATCTGCACATTGTATTACAATTATTATCTACTTTCAATGTTATAATATTTGTTATAGAAATTTTTGAAATAGGTTTTAAATTTTTTGGGAATTTTTTCAGGGGTTTTTAGAAGATTGTTGCGTGGCGGGGTTAAATGTTGGGATATTTAAATTTTAAAAACACCGTTTAAAAGAGGATGGGAGGTTTAATTGGCATGGGAAATTTGGGGTAATTTGATGGAAATTTTTAGGGGTTTTTTATTAATTGAAGAATTTCCCATTGATTTCTATGAGGATTTTTCAGTTAAAATGGGGATTGAGCAGTGCTGCTCAACATTCCGCTTGTCAGCAGGGAGAGTTGGAATGTTGAGCAGGACTAGGGATTGGCTGGCTGAGGGCGGAATCCCAAGCCAAGCAGCCGTCTCCTAGGTAACGGTCAGTGGGACAGTTGGCAGAGCGCTGGTGACTGTGGAGGTGGAAGGAAGTGTGTTTGGTGGTGTGGTTAATGTGGTGAGTTTGGAGTGAATTTGAGAAGGTTGGAAGTGGGATTTTGACTGAGTTTGGTGATAGGAGGGCAGTGTGTGAGGGGAAAGTGGTGAGTTGGGAAGTGTTTGTAATTTTTCCTGGTGAAAGGTGTAAGGAGGGGTATATATGTTTGTGCTCATTAGTTTAGGGAAAAATAAGTAAGGTTAGGGGGTTTAGTGAGGGTATAGTTATTTTAATTTTCTTAGTTAAGTGTTGCCCAGTGTTATAAATTATATATATTTAAGTCATTTAGTGGGGGAAGGGGTTAGTTAAGAAGATAGGGTTTTTCTTCCATTTATTTTTATTAAGAGTGAGGTGTAGGGTGACGGTGGCAAAGAATCCTGGAAAACCTGAGCTCCCACGCAAGAAAGACCGTGAAGGATTCTGCATCTGAGAAAAAAACTGCAGCTAAGTGACAACACAGTGACAGGACAGAGAAATATTTTTTTTACTTACCTGAGTTGGGTCACTGGGGTTGCTTTACGAGGACCTGTGAGAAAAGGGAAGAGAAAAAGGACACAAAGTATCAATTCTTTAAAGTTGAGATACAAGGGAGAGTTAATAAAGAAATTATTCAGAAAGAAAAATTTACAATTAATACTTATCTGATAAGAATCTTGGTATCGATACCAGAGAGGGAAATTCTGAAAAAGAGAAAAAAAAGTTATACAATTGTAAAGTACATTTCTTTTGCACTAGAATATAAATGTTAAGGTTAGTGGTTAAAGTCTGTTAATTAATAATTTATTCTTTAGTATTTGAATTGAATTAAAATATTGTTGTTGTTGATTAAGCATTTTTCCCGTTTGGTTATTTCAAAACAGGACAAATCCAACTTTAGTTTATTTTCCCCTCATTTTCTTTGAGATTTTGAGGCGAGGTTAGTGAACTGTCGGCCTCTCCGTCCTTGGTGAGGTGGTTCTGGGCACTGAAAGAAATTTTAAGTGCTCAGGGACACTTTACACTGAGGAACGAGTGGGGTACAACGACACAAATACTTATTTCCCCCACTGTATAAAGTATCACATACCATGTAAAATGAGTTTGTCTTGTTGGGCAGACTAGATGGACCGTTCAGGTCTTTATCTGCTGTCATTTACTATGTTACTATGCAAATCGTAGTACATCCCTTACCTTGCTTCTTCCATTGTCTCTTATGTGCCCCCCCCCCCCCCCCCCCCAGGCTTCTCTACTCCCTGAATGATGGCCACTTGGAAATCTCCTCTCTTTGAAAGTGGTACGTTTGGATACAACCAGAAACAATGCCTCCTTCTACATTGCTCCCTCTGTGGAATTCACTCCCCCAGGTTTGTCTAGAACTATCATACCCAAATTTAGGAGGGCTTTTGGGGATCACCCACTTCTTATGGCTGTGATGTCCTGAACTAGCTGGCCCATTTTGCATTGTGCAATGTGCTTTTGAATCTGTGTATGTCTGTGCTGCATGGTTTCAATAATGTATATTGTGAAAATCATGAAAGTGAACCTGCCTTGTGCGGCTGACTTCTTTCCTATCACACAAAGTACAGGAAAGAAGTCCTCACCCTTTGCTTTCTTTTAATTGCTTTTATTGTGTTCAGCGCGTTGCAATGCCTGCAGGAAGAATGATATATCAAATTTTAATTAAACCTTAAACCATAAAATACAACACAAGCATTAAAACAATTTTTGTTTCATTAGATTTGTGCCTATTTGTTTTTGTCATTTTCCACTTCATATCATTTATGCCTTTTGTTTTGTTTCTCTTCTCACTCACTCTATAAAAAATGCTCTGGGATCTGGGGGCAAAAGTTCCTCCCCTCCACTGCCACACCCCAAAAACAAATTCCCCCAAATTCCTCATGTCAGACTAGCAAGAGGACAACCTCTTACCTCCTACTGGCTTGCTGTCTAGTGTTGTCCTGGTCATGCTACACCATCCACGCAAGTTACAGATGTTAAGTGTATGTGGCATTGGGTTGCAGAGCAGCACTAGGCTAGATCTCTTGGCTATCTTTACTTTATCTAGCTAGTTTGTCTTGTTGGAGTAACATTGGATGACAATCTGGTAGCTAGGAAGGTGGCATCCTTTGGCTTGTGATGAGAAATTTTGAGGGGTTCTGCATGATCGAGGGGGACGTGAGGGATGGGGTTTTGTTGTACAGATTGGTTAGTGGGGGGGGGGGGGCATGTGAGGGCAGGAAATGAGGCCTGAAACTGACAGCATTTTTTAAAGTAAGGAGTAAAGAAAATAAAGAACATAAATGAAGCATTGTTAAAGGAGTTTATGCATTTCAGATGCACACATAGTAACTGGTAACATAGTAGATGATGGCAGAAAAAGACCTGCATGGTCCATCCAGTCTGCCCAACAAGATAAACTCATATGTGCTACTTTTTGTGTATACCTTACCTTGATTTGTATCTGCCATTTTCAGGGCACAGACCGTAGAAGTCTGCCCAGCACTAGCCCCACCTCCCAACCACCAGCCCCGCCTCCCACCACCAGCTCTGCCACCCAATCTCGGCTAAGCTTCTGAGGATCCATTCCTTCTGAACAGGATTCCTTTATGTTTATCCCACGCATGTTTGAATTCCGTTACCGTTTACATCTCCACCATCTCCCGCAGGAGGGAATTCCAAGTATCCACCACTCTCTCCGTGAAAAAATACTTCCTGACGTTTTTCTTGAGTCTGCCTCCCTTCAATCTCATTTCATGTCCTCTAGTTCTACTGCCTTCCCTTCCTCGGAAAAGGTTCGTTTTCGGATTAATATCTTTCAAATATTTGAATGTCTGTATCATATCACCCCTGTTTCTCCTTTCCTCCAGTCAGTGGCGTAGGAAGGGGGGGCGGGAGGGGCGGTCCGCCCCTGGTGCACACGCTCGGGGGGTGCCGGCCCCGCTGGTTCCCTGCTCCCTCTGCCCTGGAACAGGTTATTTCCTGTTCCGGGGCAGAGAGAGCAGGGAACCAGCGGGGCCGACGCAGCTCCGAGTGACGTGCACTCGGGGCGGATCGGCCCTCCCGCAGGTAAGAATGCGGTCCGGGGGGGGGGGTTCGCTCCGGAGGGGGGTGCGCCGCAGAGAGGCGGGTCGCGCTGTGCTGCACCCGGGGGGGTTGCACAGCGCGACCCGCCCCGGGTGTCATTAGCCCTCGCTACTGCACTGCCTCCAGGGTATATATGTTCAGGTCAGCAAGTCTCTCCTCGTACATCTTGTAATGCAAATCCCATACCATTCTTGTAGCTTTTCTTTGCACCGCTTCAATTCTTTTTACATCCTTAGCAAGATACGGCCTCCAAAACTGAACACAATACTCCAGGTGGGGCCTCACCAACGACCTATACAGGGGCATTAAAACCTCTTTTCTTCTGCTGGTCACAACTCTCTCTATACAGCCTAGCAACCTTCTAGCTACGGCCACCGCCTTGTCACACTGTTTCGTCACCCTCAGATCATCAGATACTATCACCCTAAGATCCCTCTCCCCGTCCATACATATCAGACTCTCACTGCCTAACACATACGTCTCCCGTGGATTTCTACTCCCTAAATGCATCACTTTGCATTTTTTCGCATTGAATTTTAATTGCCAAACCTTAGACCATTCTTCTAGCTTCTGCAGATCCTTTTTCTTGTTTTCCACTCCCTCCCGGGTGTCCACTCTGTTACAAATCTTAGTATCATCTGCAAATAATATTAATAAAATTAGATAACATTACTATTAATATTAACATTATTATTAATATTTTCATGTCATTTGAAAACAAAAGGACATTATTAGTAATATATACCTCTATCTACTTATGGAGGCCTTAACAAAATTCATGGTGTATGTCGAGAGTTTTCTTCATAAGTAGTCTGCTATGCAGTAAAACCATAACATGCATTTTAAGACAGTCCCTCAGTATATTAATTAGGGGTGTGCTACAATTTATGCTTAATAAGGCTATACTGGGCCTCATGTCAAGCAGACCCTAGTCAGGATCTCCCTGGGCCAGGAATGTAAATGGAGTATCCAGGTTCAAGGCAGGGTGGAGCAGTGCAGGAAACTGGTGTGAGCAGAAACCAGACATGAAGTAGGAAGGTATGGAGCAGAAACAAGGTATGAAGTAGGAGCTAGACTCAAAGCCCAATAGGAAAGAATTCTCTACTAGTTAGTAAAGCATTGCTGGGTTACAGTAAAACCCACAGCAGACACATCATGAATTGTTGTACCAGCAAAGATGTGTTTCCCTGGCTCTCCTTATATATGATCACTGATTGGACCACACACCTCTTGCTAGTCCAATGGGCTCATGTAAGGGGTGGGCATGTCCTTCTACCCTTGGAGCTCATGTTTCATTAAACTTAGGTTGCAGCTGAGTGGCTTCTGTGGCTCACCAACAAGGCTCCAGTCTCTAGAGCACAAGGTCATGTATCTGAATCTTGGGAAACCTTACACCCCTCCATGTTCAGCAGTTTAGTATAAAGAATTTTTTTTCCCTTTTCCCACTACTATAGACCTGATCCCCTTCCATCATGATCCTTGATCTTGAGCCTCAACCAGGGAAATTCTTTCCCTCCTGAAGCAATTATGCAGTGAATTCTGTATACTTTTTGCATAGTTATTATCAGTAAAATTGCACAAAAGACCAATATTTAATTGAAAATTCATGACCTGATATTCAGACCACAGGAGTTAGCCCAGCTAAGTCCTGCAGTCGGTGCTATGCCTGGATATTCAATGCTGGGTTGTTTCCGGTGATAGGCATTGAATATCCGCTTTATTTGTGGTTGGTTCAAACTTAACCAGCTAAGTCAACATTCAGTACTGGTTAAGGTAGGCCTGGTATTCACACGGACAAATATGGCCGCCAAACTTAGCCGGTGATGTGCTGAAAATTGGCAGATAGTAGGCTATATCGTGTGATATAACCGGCTATCCGCTAGCCACTAACCGTGAATTTTCAGCTGGTCATGGTCAGCTGTGTCCTACTGAAAATTCATGGGTAGCCTGTTATGGGACATTTAACCGGCCCGGTGCCGATCCTGGCTGGTTAAATGCTTTTGAATATTGGGGGGGGGGGGGGGGGTCATCTTTCACAATGCTTTATGCAAGTAAATATGGGCTTCATATTCAAAACTATTTAACTGGCCAGGAACAGCTCCTGGCCAGTTAAATAGCATTTTAATGCCTAACTTCGGATATTCAGCAGGAGATCATCGAGCATAACTGGTTATCTCCTGCTGAATATCCATGGTTAAGTACTAAAACACTAACCAACTATATCGCGTGACATAGCCAGTTAGGCACAGATATTCAGCGCCAAACTGGCTATGTTTAGCATTAAAATAGGCCGTATAAATAGCAGACCTGTCTTTAACTGCTAAGAACTTAACCAGTTATCTCTGAATTCAGCTTAACCGGTTAAGTTGCCGCAGCCAAAAATGTAACCAGATAGTCAATGCCGGTTGCCAGAAATGGCCCAAAATTGAATATCCGGGTTTAATGCCAGCAGCAGACAGCAAAAGCACTGCCCACTGCTGGCTGAATACTGGAGGTATATGTTTACCCATGTCCAACATACTTGTGAAACCTTTTCCGCCCCCACAGTTTGTATATGCATATGCATGTACAACTTGTAAAGTAAAGCAAGCTGCTTCCTGCTTTTGTCCTATAAGCTTTGTATCCACAGTATAGGTTAAATGATACATGTTACCGCTTTTATCCAGTCTCCTTGAGATCTGCCTCTCTCATACCCATCCCAACTTTTGACCCTACTGGTCAAATCCAGAGCCCTCTAGCTTTTTGAGTATCCCTCTGCATCCCTCCCTGTAGGGAAAAATCTCCTTCTTGGGTCTAGAAAGCAAACCTCCTCATACTCCTAGACAGCGACGTTCCTAGAGTGGCTGACACCCGGGGCGGATCGCCGATGCACCCCCCCCCCCCCCCGGGTGCAGCGCGACCCCCCCCCCCAATGAAAGAATACCTCCCCCCCCCGGGTGCATTTTTACCTGCTGGGGGGGGGGGTGCCGCACGCCTCTCGGCTTCGCTCGTTCCATGCTCCCTCTGCCCCGGAACAGGAAGTAACAGAGAGAGCCGACAGGCGTGCAGCAACCCCCCAGCAGCGTGCACCCAGGGCGGACCGCCCCCACCGCCCCCCCCCCCCCCTTGGTACGCCACTGCTCCTAGAATTCCATTATCTTTTCAACAGTTCAGCATTCTTACTTCAATATCTACTCCCACAGTTGTTCAGTTAATTCTACAATCCTTCTACTCGGCAACTGCACAACTGAAGACGTGGTTTCAACTTATACAGTAAGTCCCTTGTTCACTTGTTTGTAATAAACAGTTGAAAATTAAGGGGGCAAATCTAAAACTGAGCACCTCCATTTAGGTGCTCTGAGGATATGCAGTTGGACTCTATTCTATACTAGCATCTTGATGCCCACATTCCATTATAGAATAGAGAATATCACATAACCTGGTATTGGCACATCTAACATGTATGTGCTAGCAGTTAATGTAAATACCCTAGTGGTGAGTTGGTGTTACTACAATTTTTGATGGAATTGTGTCACAGTGTTTGGGTGCCCACAACCAATCACTTAAGGAATTCACAAAAAAATGTAAAATAAGAGAGTGGAAAGGGGTTTTAAGAGTTTGTGTGATGTTACAACCTGAACCTTTACAGTAACAATGTTAGATAACAACTTAAATTGTAATGTAAAGACCAACCTTTCAGTTGATGGTTTAAAAGTTTTATCGCACACAAATATTTTAAAAGTGGAATAAATATGTTAAAACACAGCAAATGCTGACAAATAAAAATATAGCTGCACATTAAAATAATTACAATACGCCCGATTTACTAAGCTGTGCAGCAGTGCAGATACAGCCCAAAGTGAATGGGCTGTGTCGGCATTAGCGCAGGGCAGTCGCTAGCGCAGCATAGTAAACAGGGTAGTTAAAACGCTCCAGATCTGAATTGCACCAATAAAACAGGTAAAGTGTTATCTAATTTAATAATTTTAAGTAGCCCTCTTTCTCAGTTAAACAGAAGCATTATCAGAAACCATCTTGAAACTCTCATTTTTGACAGATCTCCAATCAATAGAATTGCAACCCAAGTTGTATGTCAAATAAGTATTCTTTTTGTTTTCACCCTTCAAATTCTTCATCTTTTCCTCTCTTTCTTTAAGAATTGATTCTTTGTGGGGGGGGGGGGGGGTCATCTCTCAAATGTTTCAAATACCAGACCAGAATTACAAACAAATTCAACCAGGGTAAGTGTATACTCCTCCCCAGCATTAGCAAAGTCCCATGTAATGTTTTTTTTCCCTCTAGATTGTGCTCTGGATGGCAGTCACCACTTATCTGTGGGGCTCTCTCTTGTCCAGGCGTTGGCTTTGCTTGCGGAGGGGCTCTTGCTGTTTCAGTGATGTGAAGATCTCTGCCACATTCCTCAGAAGTTTGGCTCCCTGGTCTTTAGATAACTTTAAAAAAGGAAGAAAATCCATAACTCCCTTTTTCTAAAAATCAGGCACAAGTTTTCTGTGTTTAGGCACTGTGGACTCTAACTAGTTTTAAATAAGAATTAATTGTTTTCCGTGTAGGAGTGTCCCATTCTTTCACTGAGTTCTCTATTCTACAGGAGCCTTGGCAGAGCTATGGCCTCAGCCCACTCATTCAATACAGCAATTGATTGAACCATCTCTCTCAGTTCCAGTTAGAGAATCTTCCTTCAATGCAAATGTTTTCCAGCTTTTTGTTCAGCACGTCAATCAAACAATTTTTTGACAAGCCATTTCAGGCAGGAAACTTTCTCAGCCTGCTGACACACTGAGCAACCACATTATATAAGTTACTCCCCTGCCCAAGAAAGCCATTTTTTAAAAATATTTTCAACCCTTTATATTACACTGGCCATAAACCTGGCCAGTGTAATATATTGATAACCAATCAAATATAAGGAATCTACTTATGCAAGAGTGGATGCTCAATGGGAGAAAAAAGCCTCAAAAGAACCGTTAAGTCTCTCCTTATGTTAAAGAATCAACTTTAGGGAGGACTGCAGACTCATCACAGGCAAAAAAAAACCCCAGTCCACTGTTATATTATAATTCTTTTGGTTACTTCTTTATATTAATTTTTTGAAAACACTTAGCTTTCCAGCTGTCCAGTTACTTGATTTAGGCTGCCCACGGCCCATCCAGTTGTTCGGTAAGATTAACCACGGCCCGACTTTGGCCAAGGTTTCGATAACTGCTTCAGGGTTACCGTTGTCTCAAACTGGTGCACGGACTACACCTAATAAATCTAAAAAAGAGCACAGTGTCAATTGCATCGTACAATCTTGCTAACATCACCACATCAAAAATTCTCTCCCCGCAGTACATTACCGTATTTTTCGGACTATAAGACGCACCGGACCATAAGACGCACCTAGGTTTTAGAGGAGGGAAATAGGAAAAAAAAATTTTCCTTTTTCCCTCCTCTAAAACCTAGGTGCTCCGGTGCGTCTTGTCCGAATCCCTCCCTCCGAGTTCGGGATCGCCCTCCCCCCGGCCCTGTCACCACTTCTCCCTACTCACGTCACGCGATGTTCCCTGGTGGTCTAGTGACATCGGGCAGGAAAGAGCCCCCTCTTTCCTGCCCAGCGTGCTGCTCTCCATCCTCCTGTATGCACTGCTGCCTGACGGTCTTGGCGAGATTCAAAATGGCCGCCGAGAATTGAAGTCTCGGCGGCCATTTTGAATCTCGCCGAGACCGTCAGGCTGCATACAGGAGGACGGAGAGCAGCGCGCTGACCAGGAAAGAGGGGGCTCTTTCCTGCCCCGATGTCACTAGGCGACAAGGGAAGATCGCGTGACATGAGTAGGGAGAAGTGGTGACAGGGCCGGGGGGAGGGCGATCCCGAACTCGGGGGGAGGGAGGGAGGGAGGGCGGGCGGGCGATCCCGAACTCGGAGGGAGGGAGGGAAATCTCTATCTTTGGACTATAAGACGCACCCCCCATTTTCCTCCCAAATTTGGGGGGGAAAAAGTGCGTCTTATAGTCCGAAAAATACGGTACTTGCTTCGCTGGAACAAAGCTCCTGTATCTAACAGGGCTAACAAAATGGCGTGCGATTTAAAATACATGATGTCACATGCCGTCAGATAGGCCCTCCCCTCTTTCCATTGTCTTATCAATCCTATTGGTTTACAAAACAATTCAGAAAAATTGATTCCATTCAACTTTAATATTGAGTCCATCCGGTTGAGTTGTTTTAAGACGATGGATCCAAGGCTGTTCTTGTTGCAGTAGTGTCAACCTCTTATCTCCTCCCATGTGAAACCACATCATTTGCTGAAGAACCACGCACTTTAAAGATGTAAACAGATGTTTTTCCACTTCACAATGTGCAGCCTGATGCGCTGTGGTTTTCTTCAAATGAATGTTGCTCCTATGCTCAATGAGCCTCGTGGATAACTTCCGTGACGTTTGCCCAATATACACTTTCTTGCATGGGCAAAGAATCGCATAAACCACCCATTCTGACTCACAGGTGGTTCTATGTCGGAGCTTGTATGTTCTACCTGATTGTGGGCAGCCTAAATCAAGTAACTGGACAGCTGGAAAGCTAAGTGTTTTAAAAAAATTAATATAAAGAAGTAACCGAAAGAATTATAATATAACAGTGGACTAGGGTTTTTTTTTTGCCTTTGATGAGTTTGCAGTCCTCCCTAAAGTTGATTCGTTAACATAAGGAGAGACTTAGCGATTCTTTTGAGGCTTTTTTCCCCCGTTGAGCATCCACTCTTGCATAAGTAGATTCCTTATATTTGATTGGTTATCTGACATTGTGGTATTCTACTAGCTCTCTAGGTATTCAGTGTAATATATTGGTCAGGAAGTATTTTTTCACAGAGAGGGTGGTTGGTATATGGAATGCCCTCCCACTGGAGGTGGTGTTGATGAAAACAGTAATGGAATTCAAACATACATGGGATAAACACAAAGGAATCCTGTTTAGAAGGAATGGATCTAAGGAATCTTAGCAGAGATTAGGTGGCAACACCGTTAATTGGGAAGCAAAACTGGTGCTGGGCAAATGTCTACAGTCTACGCCCTGATCGTGACTGAATAGATATGGATGGGCTGGAGTGTTAGCTTCAGAACTTAGTACAAGAACAGTGTTGGGCAGACTTCTATGGGTCTGTGCTTTGAGAATGGCATGGACAAATCAAACTTGGGTATAAAGTATCACATACCATGTAAAATGAGTTTATCTTGTTGGGTAGACTGGATAGACAGGTCTTTATCTGCCGTCATTTACTATGTTACTATATTACTATAACTGCAGCTTCTTAAATGCAACAAGGATGTACGCAACTTACAGTATTCAGTAAATCATGTGTATAAGTGAGAGCCCCACCCATACTTGACCCATGTATTCACCACTCTTGTATTTACACACTATCCTCTGGATTCTATATAGCACAACCTAAGTTGCATGTGCAAATTCAGTTGTATTCTGGATTTGTCCACAATCAGTGCCCATAATTGCCACTTAATAAGCAATTATTGATACTAATTGACATTAATTAGAACTTGCATGCACAACTCTCTAAACGTCTTCTGTAACGTGAAGTAAGTCCCATAGTTAAAAAGGGGGTGTGGCCATGGGCAGGTTGTGAGAGTTTCTAAAATCTATGTGCATTGTTATAAAATACACCCAGTCTGCTCATAATTTAGGCCAAGCTTTACTTGGTGTAACTGCCCAGGACTATGGTTTATAGTACACGGGCCCTCAGCGTATTCCACAAACCATGTGGAAATTTAGGTTACTTCAATAAAGTATGCCTAAATTTAGGCGTACTTTATAGAATATGCATAAGCATATTTCATTTCAGCACCAATTTTTTAGGCGTAATATACAGAATCTAGTCCTGTAGGGGGAAGTTATCAGCATGGGCTGTGGTTAAGTCAGGTTATTTTACCAGAAGTTGGGTTGTTTTATCTCAGAGTTCCATATTATGCAATGGGAAATTGTGCTAAAATTACCTGACCTGTAGTAAAATAAAATGATTTAACAGGAGCCCATGCTGATAACTTCCCTCCTATGTAAGTTATTTGTGCTGTTACAGAATAGCGATTAGGTACCCTGCTGGCACTTTCTCAGGTAAGTGTACACTTACATGTGTAAGTGCTAGTGTTCTTCCCCCACAGTTATGTGTGCATGTTCTGCATTTGTATTTCATATTAAACTGGGAAGTTGGGTAAATTTGTTATAGGAACAGTTTTGAGTAAGCTGCAGTGGGTTGACTTGTTGCTAATGTATTGCTTATAAGGATTGCATTCAGATGGTGATTTGAACAAAAATAAAGTTAGAAAAAAAAGCACACGCCACTGTGGTAGGTGCTGCCACTTGCTGAATCAGTGGCAGCACCTACCACAGTGGCGTGTGCTTTTTTTTTTCTAACTTTATTTTTGTTCAAATCACCATCTGAATGCAATCCTTATAAGCAATACATTAGCAACAAGTCAACCCACTGCAGCTTACTCAAAACTGTTCCTATAACAAATTTACCCAACTTCCCAGTTTAAAATTCAAGACAGGGATTGTGATGGCATGGGCACCTTTTATCACATCTGGGACATGCCCTTATACTGGACATCCATTTTAGATTTGGTGCAACAAATTATTTGTAAACCCTACCCTCAAAGGGCTGAACATTGCCTTTTGGTATTTGAAGCCATCGGAAATCAAGGTGGAACATCATAAGCTGCGATTTATCTATTTACAGCTGGGAAGCTGTTGCCGGCCCAGGCTTGGAAGCAGCATTCTCTGCCATCAGTGTCGCATATCCTTTAAAAAGTGGACTTTATGTTTCAGATGTCTAAACTGACGGCACTGAATCATGGATGTTTAGTTACTTTTTATAAAATCTGGTGTAGCAATGAAGCATGGCAGACTCCATCGATCCAGAACTCTTAAATGTAGATGGTACCACTGCAGTTTGGTGGGGAGGGGGTTTTGGGAAGAGGGTGGGGGGGGGACATTGGGAAGGGGGGGTTCGTCCTTTTTTTTGGTATGACCATTTGTATGTGTGGTTATTGCATTTGTCTTATTTTTGTATTTGCCTATTTTCACAAAAAATAAAGAGAAATTAAAAATAAAATAAAACTTAAGACAGTGAGGTGTTTTATTGTTTGTAATGATATTATACTACACCTCCTCTTCTCCTAACCCACCCACGTAACCCCCTCCATCCCTCCCCATCCCTCAGAAGTCCCCTTGCTCCATCCAACCTTGCGAGTCTAGATATCACCAACTTACAGAGGCTTCTAGTGCAAACACCAATCTTCCTAACCTTATGACACTGGGATGGTATCATTTTACTCAGCTTCTGTTGCAGGGATAAATAATTTTCAGATAGTTCTGATATGTGGAATATATAGATATACTTTGTACATAATGATTTTGTAACTATTTATTATTATTTATTTATTAGTTACTTAGGCCCTCATGATCAAAAGCCCTGTGCTGTTCCAAACAGCGCCCTAAAAATAGCGCCGGGACAGCGCAGGGCTTTTCTGCATCGATGATCAAAGATAATGCATGCAAATCTAAGCAGCGCTATTATCTTTGATTATCATGTTGAAGTGCGGGAGAATTGCGCCTGAGCATGCGCTCAGCACAATCCTCCCGCACTTGTTTGACAGGTCTGGGCTGTCAAAAGCCCAAACCTGTCAAACAGCCTGCCAGGCCCGAACAACGAGGGCTGGAGGACCGAACGTTGTCTCCAGCCCCCCCACAAACTCCCAGAAAACGTTGAGGCCGCCGCCGCCGGCCAAACCCTCTCCCACCCTCCCACTCAGCGACTGGGGGGCTGGAGGTCCCCCTGACGATTCGACCTCCTTAATGCCCAGGGAGGGCTAGAGATCCAGTGCGTCTCCAGCCCCCCCCCCTCCAACCCCCATAAATCGTGGTGGCCGCCTCCGGCCAAAAGCTAACACACCCTGTTATCCATCGACGAGGGGGGGGGGCTGGAGGTCTGGTGGACCCCAACTCCTCCCCCCCCAGCGTTCTGCATTGAATCCCTGGTGGTCCGTAGTCACCCTCCGTCCCTCCCGGTCGCCCCCCCCCCCTACCTTTTGTTGGAGGAGGGACACAGCCTGCCTGCCTCCCTCCTCTTCCTGTCAATGCCGCTGAAAAATGGCGGCACCCAGCCCCGCCAATTGCATCCTGAGATGCGCTGGGCGGGGCTACAGACCATGTAAGGGAGCGATTCCCTTACATGGTCTGTAGCCCTGCTCAGTGCATCCCAGGATGCAATTGGCGGGCCTGGGCGCCGCCATTTTTCAGCGGCGTCGACAGGAAGAGGAGGGAGGCAGGCAGGCTGCGTCCCTCCTCCAACAAAAGGTAGTGGGGGCGGCCATGGACCACGGACCACCAGGGATTCAATGCAGAACGCTGGGGGGGAGGAGTTGGGATGGGCTGGAGGTCCACCGGACCTCTAGCCCCTACCCCCCGTCGATGGATAACAGGGTGTGATAGCTTTTGGCCGGAGGCGGCCACCACGATTTATGGGGGTTTGGGGGCTGGAGACCCACCGAACCTCCAGCCCCCCCCCCCCCTGTCACTGAGTGGGAGGGTGGGACAGCGTTTTGCCGGAGGCGGACACCACGATTTATGGGGGTTCGGAGGGGGGGCTGGAGACCCACCGGATCTCCAGCCCTCCCTGGGAATGGAGGGGGTTGGATCATTGGGGGGGGACCGGAGGTCCACCGGACCTCCACTCCCCTGTTTGCGTTTGCTTTTGGGGGGAACGGGGGCCTGCCAGCATGCAACTGCATGCTGGACAGGGCTCACCATTCCTCCCCAATGATCCGCAAAGTCTAACGCCAGCTCAGAGCTGGTGTTGATTTTGCCGCGGCCAGTGACCCAATCTTTGGCGCGCTGGTCGCTGATCATTGGGGTTGAATGCGTTAAGCGCTGATTAGCATGCATTTGCAAGATAGCCTGGCATTGATTATCTGGGCATAAAGCCAGCTTTGGTGAAAAAAAAATTGCTGACCGCCTCTGGCTGAATATTTATCCCATTGATTTCAATTCCATCTCTGTTGTTCTCAAAGTTTTGAAAATTTCTTCAAAACAATGTGACATTACATAAAGAAAAAAAAACATCTAATGGCAAATGTCAACCATTTAGCTGACAGCAGGGACAAAGCATTGATTTTAACGCACTGCACCACATTTCAGCCAGTATTTAATAACAACACTTGCATTAAAATAGTTCAATAAACAGTTACCAGGTTTCTGGTTTATATCATTTGATTAACTGCTTAGGGAAAATCCGTCAAGGCAGAGTACAACAAACAATGTAGAACAAGGGACTCGCAACATCCAAAAGGAACTCCAACACCATAATAGAAAAGAAGAGCAAAGGTACTGCACATCCATCATGCCTCCAGGCCCTGGCACATGGCCCCAACCAAACTAAGGGGTTCCTTTTACTAAGGCCCGCTGAAAAATGGCTTGCGGTAGTGTAGGTGTGGGTTTTGGGCATGCGCCGATCCATTTTTTAGCGCGCCTGTAAAAAAAGAGCTTTTTTGCCAAAAATGGAAGTGCGGCAAAATGAAAATTGCCGTGCATCCATTTTGGATCTGAGACCAGCCATTGACCTAGCGGTAAAGACTCACGGGCTAATCGGGCAGTAATGACCTACGCACGCCAAATGCCACTTGGCGCACGTCCATTACCCGCACCCGAAAATAAAAAATATTTTTCAGACGTGCGTATCGGACACGCACCAAAAATGAAATTACCACAAGAGCCACGTGTTAGTCGGGCGGTAACTCCATTTTGGCGCATGTTGGGTGCCTGTAGATGCTTACGTGGCTTAGTAAAAGGGCCCCTAAACGTATCAACCACACAAGCAACAGTAGATAAATTAGAATTCATCATCAAATGCTTCTCAAAAAAGCTTTTAACAGTTTCTTAAAAGAAAACAAAGAGGATTCTATACACAAAGAAACTGGAAGCTGGTTCCAGAGTACAGGGCCCAGCATACTGAACACTGAATTTCAGTAAGTAGTCAGCGAGATTTGGCGAAAGGACAGAACCGAATGGACTGTGAAAGAGGTATCATTTCCCAGTAGAAGCTGCATGCACCATACCAATAAATAGATGTAATTTCAGCATTCCATAGGTTATGAAGATGTGGGAGTAGGTTTATTTGTTGAAAATGAGTCATTCTGTGCTTTTCTTTTAGAATGTAATATAAATTACTGAAAAGGTCGTTTTAGTGTTTTGAAATAGCATTCTTACCTATCTGGTAAAGTCTGCCAAATCATAGGCCTCATTTTCAGAGCTCTCCTTTGGATTTTTATGACCTCGATGAAGAGTTTGGGAAGCTTTAGGTTTGTTTGTTTGTTGTGTGCAATTTCTCATTTTTTTTTAGTTGTGGTCTTTCACTGTAGCCCAGATAACTGCTCTGAATTATCAGTGCTGACTGGATTTCTTTATTGTTGAAACCTTGTTTTCCTGACTCAAGTTGCTTTTGTGCAGCTTCTACTGATTCTTTCTTTAGCTGTGATTTATTTTTATTGTGTATATTATCTTCCTGTTGCAGATGGCTTCCCACCATGTGGTCAGGACAGCTACTCTCTGCAAGAATAGCTGCTAAATGGTCCACGTTTCCACAACTTATTAGCTGTCCTTTTTCCTCTTGGTTGAAACTGGATTCAGGCATCTTTGTAATGGAACATCTGTTAGTGTCCTGTTGAGGGGTCTGCAGTTCTGGCAGCTTGCTTGAGTATTTTTTTGGCACAGAGGCTTTGCTCTTTCCCTGAGGCAGCTTTCCTTGCTCCTGAAGCTTCTTTCTGTCCACATGACCATGATAGTTACACTGAATGACCACAGCAGCTTTATCTTGTCTAGCTGCAATGGCATCTTCCTCATTGGTTGCGTTTTGCGTGGACATTACTTCTGGTGTTGAATTTCTGACTGGAGACAACTTTTTGACAGTCACGTTGTGATGCTTCTCTCTGTACGTCTTATGCTCTCAATACCCTCTATACTTACTTTAAATAGGAACAGCTGCTTCTTCTGTATCTGGGCCTGGAGAAGTATTTTTATGGCCTTCATTGCTTTCAGGTTGCTCATATTTTTGATTTTCTTTAATTTGTGCTGTATTTGAAGTGTGCTGTTTCTTCAGAACTGATTCTCTGCAGAAAGACACACTAAGCTCATAAACGAAGCAATAAGCAAACATGCAAAAACTTGAAAAATCAAAGTCAACTATGTAAACCCTGGTCTCACTCATACAATTCGCAGGCACTAGCTAAGCTCTTTGGATCAGGCACCCCAGGATCAGGAGGCACAAATACAGAGTTCAAATTGTTGAGCTGGGTGTAGGCCGGGGCCAGGCTAAATCCTGGTAGGTCGAAAGGTACTCTTTTCTGGGCACTTTGTATTTCATTCACACACAAAATAGGCAGCAGTCTCTGTATTTCAACTTCAACTTGCTTTACTAACAGTAACATGAAAATACAGTTCATAAACTTGTCAACTTGGTCTGTACATTTCAGGGCTTTTCAGATGGTCAGCACAGCATCAAACATAATCACCAAATGATATCAGGGCATCCAGATCTTAGTTCCGTTCTATATTTCTCCTCTATTTGCAACCAGAACAAAGGACTTGGAAAACTCCCCATAGACTTCATACAGTTTCACAGTCATCTCCACATGATTAACTCAGTTCTCTCTCCCCCATCCCAAAACAGGGATCATTCACATGTACAATAAAAGTCCTGCCAAAAGTGAGGCACACCCACTCCTACTTCTCCTACCTGGGGTGTCATTTTCCCCAAGCACTCCTATTTGTTCCCAAGTTGAGAACGCTCTGCGGGCACTTATTTCAGGGGCTTCAATCATCACCCACTGTAAAATCCTCCTGCTTTGGTTCCCTGGATTTCCCCTCAGTACTCAGGGTCTTGGCAGGAGCGGGCTACCAAAGACCAGAAATTTCTCCATGTAAATGTCTTTAATTACATCTTGGCCCTGCCCCCATGGGCTGGTTCTTCACAAAACCTCCCCCAGCCTCTGTTGTCTTAGGACTGGGAAACCAAGGACACCTCCACACAGGCTGAGGAATCAGGTGAGGTGTAGAAAATAAAAAATGTGCTGGCTACTTTATCTATTTCACTCTCTCTCCAGAAAGCTTGGACGGTGTGGGTGGCTGACAGGAAACCCATGTGTACTACAGATTCTCAGAGAGGTGGAGGAAAGGGGTAAGAAAGCATCCTGGAATACAGGGAGAAGGGCTGGTGATCAGGTACCATGTTCTATCAAATCAGCATGGAATGGTGGTTAGTGGCTAGTTCTTGGCCTGTGTAGCTGGGTCCCCCTTCCAGGACCCAGCTGGGCTCGACCCTGCTTAGCTTCCTTCTTCACCCAACTGTTGCCTCGCTCCACACCACCTTGGCCTGTTCTGGGAACTCAGCGCCAGACCCCCTGAGCTTGCAGGACTTCCTCCTCTCTCTAGTTTCCACAAAGGCTCAATCAAGGCAAAACGTTTATAGAAAAAAAACAACTTTATTTTCTTGCTTCCATTCAGCATAGACACAAAAGGAAAACACCTTACTCCCAGGTTGTTAAGGTTTGCTGCCAAAGTCTCATTCAGGGTTTAAACAGCCCATATAACTTCACTTTAGCCAAAATTACTTATTTTAGGGAACAGTACATTATCAGAAAGAAAACACAATAGCTTGGTAGGTTGCAGGCCCAGACCTTTCCAGTATGAAACAGTTTACACAGTCTTTCTTACAGAACAGCTACACAGCTTTGGTCCCACCTGGTTCAGACTGGGGTTTCAATTGTGCCCAGCCCTCTTTCTCTCCCAGGGGCTGCACCTGTTTCCTCTTTAGTAGAGATCTCCCCCAGCGCCTCAGTCTCTCTCCTCTGGTCTTCCACCAGTCTCTCCAAGGCACAGCTAGCCACCCTCTTACAGCAGCTTTTCGGGTTTGAGCCAGAGCTCCAATCTCCATCTGTTCCTCCTCTAGTCCTTCAGTAACCTCCATTTTATCCTCCTCTTCAACTTCCCCCGCCCCCAACCTCTCCAGCTGGCCCTCATCACCTTCCTCAGAGACCATTTCCCAATCTTCTATCTCCTCCCCTAACTCTTGCACAGCCGGGTGGGGAAGAGAGGGATTCTGGGACTGGTAGTTCCTCCTCTTCTTCCTTAACCCGGCCAACCTCTCTGCCTCCGGTAGCGCAGCTTTCTGAATGTGGGTGTTGTGCACATGAAGTCTGCCCTGTTGGGGTTCCCCGGCTGCCTGCACCCCCCTTCTGTGTGCCTTCCCGGATCCCCTTTCACCTACCCTCTCACACCCGTCACCAACCAGTGTCTATTCCTGCTTTCAACACATCTGTAGAGTTGGAGGCAGAGGCTGGAACCAGCAGCCAGCAGGCAGTGTAGGTGCCTCAGGAGGAGAGGGAGAATTCAGTGTCAGCAGATGAGTCACACTAGAGTACTAGTCCAGCAGAAGAGCCTGCTGAAAACACCAACCAGGAGCCGCCTGCAGGGGAGGAAGAGGAGAACCAATTAATGCTTGAACCCACACCCCACTGCTCAGATGTACCTAATGCCCCTGTCGAGGCTAAGGAGCCAGAAGAGGAGTCACAGTTGGCCTGTAGGGGATCGTTCTGCTACAGGTGGCAGGTTGTGAGACTGGCCAATATACTCCTAGTCCAAAATGTCCAGCTGGCTGACTACCGGCACCTGATGCTACAGCTGCTGCGTGTGTTCAGGTTCAGCAGCACATGCTCCAAGCCCAAGATGACTGCCTGCAGGTGCTACATACAATGCAGCAGGAGAGCAGAGATGCTAGGCACAATATGAGGCTGCAGCTCCGGGGCATCCGGCAAGATCTACATGACTACACAGTGGTCTTGTCAAGCACATTGCCTACCCAGCAGGTGCCTGACCCTCCCAGGAGAAGCAGTGAGGCCAGAATTCTAGCAGCACCACCCTCCACACTAGCTGCAAGTGGCACCAGCACGCACACCACTCACCTCAGCTTCACAGCAACCTCCTCAGCTCTGGCCAAGCAACTGGCATCCATGTGGAACGCAGAAGACCCCATATCAGTGGGTCTAGCTTGCAGCCAGGTCCCTCTGGAGCAGTACACACTGCCTTACTGGGTTCTTTGCCCAACAGCGACTCAGCCACAGGGTCAACCAGATAGCCTGATTTCCATAGGGAAGCAGAAGCAGCTGCATCTCTTGACACTTCTGAGGACAGTGGCAGCCCCACAGAGGAGGACCTAGGCACTGAATTTGCTCTTGCAAGGCCTGGACCATCCTTTGCAGCTAGAGGGGTGGGAGAGGTGGCCCCAGATGGGATCAGGAGATCAGGAGGGGGAGGGGGAGGGGAGGACAAGGTAGGGCTGTGAGGCAAATACTTAGCATGCTGTGATGGTGTCTGATGGGGAAGGGGGAAGGGGTGGGGTGTGTGTGCTGGGAGGGCGGATGGTGGTGGTGGGAGATAGAATAAGATATGGTGAGCACAATACTGTACTGACATTTACTGGACACTGGTCTGTTTGTCTGGTGAGGTCTCCCAGCTGGTGTCTTCGGGGGGGGAGGGGGGGTTATCATCCTCTTGGTCTTCCTGCTGCTGCTGCTGTGTGTCCTCTGACAGGGGCTGTCTTCATTGCAGTGCAAAGTTATGCAGCAGGCCAAGAATAGCTTGGTGATCTTTTCTGTGCTGTAGAGGAGCTTCCCTTCGGAACAGTCCAGACTTCTGAATCTGTTTTTGATCTGGCCAGAGGTGCACTCAATGATGGTGCGGTTGTTCTTATGGTTCTTGTTATATTCCTCCTCTGCCTCATTTTGTGGGTGGACAAGGCTTCCATTAGGCAGGTTCACTGGGGGTAGTCTCTGTCATCTGTGGGGTGAGATGGATTCATAGATATAGGTGTGTATTTGCATTTAGACCTTGTGGATGTGATCATGGGTGTGGGTTCTGGGGCATGTTAAGTGAGGTAGGGTGGTGACATAAGGGGGGAGTGGGTATGGGGTTAGGAATCCCAGTACTGCTTACCTAGGAGCCAGCCACCGGTGATCTCCCCTCAGTCAAGCCTGCAGTAGATTCCAGAGTGCTTTAGGATATATACAACTTGGGTGGACCCCGGGTAGTGAACACACATATCCACAATCTCCCTCTGGGCATCACACACTACCTGCATGTTCATGGAATGATAATTCTCTGTTCCTAAAGGTCTTCTCATGTGCCCAGGAGGGGGTGGGGAGTCTGAGTGTGACATGTGTGAAATTGATGACTCCAGTGACTGAGGGGAAGCAGTCTATGGTGTAGAACTGAGCCATATTGTTCTGGAGGGCCTGGGAGGTAGTGGGGAAGGTAATATAGTGTGAGGTGTGGGTGAGAAAGGTATCGAGGAACTAGACAAGGCAGTTGGTGATGGCAGGCTGGGTGAGGCCTTCATGAGACTGCTAGCACTGACTGAAAAGTGCCAGTGTCTAGAAAGGTGAGGGAGGCAGTGACCTTAAGTGGACTGGCATTGGATTATTCCTTCGTGCCCTGGCCTGGAGGAGGGATTGTATCTGGTCCTTTCAAAGTGGTACCTAGTAAGATATTGCTGGTCAGTGAGGTCAATGAAGCAAATCCTGGGCCTAAATACTCTGGAATTGGAATATCTCCTCCTGGGCCTCCCTTTCAAACTGTCATCTACATCCAGCAAAATGTCAGCCCCAATAGCATTCAGCACAACCATGACTGATGTGCAGGTTTCCCACCACCACAGGTGCAACCCACTAAGCCCAGTAACACCTATTATACCCAGTGAGGCCCAGCACCAGCACCCAGCATGCTCTCTCCCAGCACCAGGAAACAGTCCTCACAAAAAAGAGCAGCAACACACAGTACAGTCTCTCCCAGCACCAGCACAGTGACAAACTGGGAGAGACAGAAGACAAGCATGTAGGGGGTTTGAATGGGAGATGTGGGGGTTTGGGAACAGTGAAGGTTTGGTGGGGGAAGGGGATGAGATACAGAGCAAGGGATGGGTGTGGCTGGGGGCTGGAAGGTGAGGGCAAGGACTTGAGGAGGTAAGACACAGAGGAGGCAAAGCAGGAAATGTGAGGATCAAAAGGTTTATACAGGGGCAAAGAAACAAAGATTATAGACCACTCAGCAACTCTCCATTCTTTTTCAGAAAACAAGAATTCCACCTCTCCGACTCAGCAAAATCACAAATAGGACCAAAAACAAGTTTGATGTTGAACTAGTCGCTTTTAAAGCAGGTCTAATTCACAGCATTTTTCTTTCTTTGTGTAATATTTGGCAATTAAGCAATTAAGATAGGACTGAGTTTTATATGGTCCTATTTATGCGGCCAGCTTAGCTGACTCTATCCCTGGAATGCCCACAAAATATTGGGTTTCAGCTTGGGCTCTAACCGCGCATTTTTAGCAGCATTATCCAGTTAAGTGCCACTGAAAATGCTCGGTTAGCCCTGGCAGGTGATTTAAATTGCCATGAACCTCTCTTGCCGGTTTAAATCGTTTTGAATATTGAGCTCTATTTTGCACACTTTGCCTTGTTCTCATCTTTATACCACAGTTTGACTAATCAAAAAAGAACAGGCCCTTCTCAATCAGCACATTCGTTGTCTTCCACAACTCAAGGGATATATTCTCCCTCCAGCCCACCTAGAATAGTATGCACCCCTATCTATTCACTGCACACTACTGGTCAGGCTATTTAAACTGTGAGAAGGGTCTGGATATAAAAAAAAATGAAAAAGAAAAAAGAACTACAGTCTGCATAGGATTCCTAACCAACTGCGTCTCACAGCTCATTGAAGAAATGGGTTATTTCATTAAAGCATAATGACACTCTCATAAGAAAGTACAATCATAATTGTTCAGACTCAATGGCAATCCCTTCTACTGGAGGTGTACACAGCAGGATATATCATTAAAATGCATAGCAAAAGGTTTTAATGTAAAACTCCTCAACACCAAATGGTTAAAGTAGGCAGCTGTGAACCAGAGAAAGCAGGGTTCACATCCCACTGACACTCCTTGTGATCTTAGGCAAGCAACTCACTCAACTTTCTATTGACTGAGGTACAGATTAAGGGCCAAATTTACTAAAACATGCTACTACATTAACATGGGGTGTTTATCACAGGTTCAATTTTATGCAATGAGGTCTATTTATGAATAATGTTCATCAACAGCATTAATATACACTAGCATGGTAACACACTTCAGCAAACTTAGGGGCCCTTTTACTAAGCTATGGTAAAAGGTGGCCTGCGGTAGTGTAGGCATGTGTATTGGGTGCACACCGGGACAGTTTTTACCGCATCTTCAAAAAATGGCTTTTTTTTAATGGGACGGGAAAAGGGACTGCAGTAAAAATAAAACCAGCGCATGCCCAAAACCGGCCTGAGTCCTTAACGCCACCCACTGATCTAGCGGTAAAGGCTCACACGCTACACATTCGGTGACCAGTCGGCATGCGCCAAATGCCGATTACTGCTGGAACCAGCACGCGTAGGAGGAAATTACTAAATAATTCATCCACGTGTTATGGGCACCCAACAAATCTGAAATTACCGCCAGGAGAGCATGCTACTGTACTGAAAAAGGCATGGGGTAAATCAGACATCTCCAAAAGTGTAATATGTAATAATTTCTCCAACTCCAGAACTGTTAACTAACTTATTTATTTATTTATTTATTACATTTGTACCCCGCACTTTCCCGCTCATCGCAGGCTCAATGCGGCTTACATAGTAACAAGAGAATACAATTTGTAGTATCAGAATCAACAAAGGAGGTATGTGGTAGGACAAATGAACAAGGAGTAAATGGGATAAAAGAGGTATGAGAGAAAGGATAGGGATAGGTAAGGAAGTGGAGAGATAAAGAAGAGGTAGGGGAAGAGCATGGAGGATAAGAAGGTTGGTAGGAGGTAATTTCTGGGTCATTGTTGTTAATGATTACATAAAAGGTAAATGGATGTGTTGATTATGTTTGCTTATGGTAGGTCAAGTCATTTGGGTAAATCTGTTTGAATAGATGGGTTTTCAATAGATTCCTAAAGGGAAGGTATTCACTAGTTGATCAAATGTATCTGGGTAGAACTTATCCAGTACAGAGTTAGGAAATCTACTACTGCTACAACTGACCATTTCTATAATGCTACTATATATATGCAGCACTATGGGAGGTGATTTTCAGAGGGTTATGTTACACATATAAATAACAGATTTATAAGTGTAAATCACCTTACACGTACTGAGTGGTAATTTGTGGTAATTTGTGGTAATTTTAGAAAAGCAGCTACTTATCCACAACACAGCATAAGTGCTCGCACTATAATTTAGGTACGCACATGTTGACTTACACTGTATTCTATGACGATATCCTAACGTGCAATTGCCATTATAGAATTGATGCTTAAGACTAGATTCTATATATCATGCCTAAAAAATTGTTGCCGAAATGAAATTCGCATAAGCGTATTCTATAAAGTATGCCTTAATTTACGCATACTTTATAGAATAGGCTTAAATTTCTGCAGTTTACAGAATACGCCGAGTGCTGGTGCACGTGACTAAATTTAGTCGTGGCCAATTACGCCAAATAAAACCTGGGATAAATCCCAACACCTAAATTACACGTGCAGTGGGTGTATTCTATAACAACATGCATAGATTTTAAATACACCCATGACCCCCCATTCCACACCCACGATATATAGAATCCTGGGGTTAGTGTCCTTTTTTTTCATGCTTAATTTTTGGCAGTCTTTGGGAAAAACAGGCACCTACCTTTTCTTTTTTTTATAGAGGAATTGTAAGATATTGATAAACACAGTTATTTTATTTTGTTTTATTCTGAGCCTGGTAACAAAGATTAGGGTTTAAAAGAGGAATCATACAATTTTAAAATAAAAAAAGCAAGCAAACTTTATTAGCTAGTCTCCGTACCCTTTTCCCCATAGTTTTGAAACTTAAGTTTCTGTCACAGCTGATTAGGGTTTAAAAGAAGAATTGTAGGATATTGATGAAAACAGAATTTTAATTTTAAAAATAAAAAAAGCAAGCAAACATTGGAGACGTTTTACTAAACCACGTACGTGCCTACGTGCACCGAATGTGCGCTAAATTGGAGTTACCGCCTGGTTACCACGTGGCCCTTGTGGTAATTTCAATTTTGGCATCCTCTATGTATCTCCTTGTCTCCTTCAGCTCCTCCAAGTCTGCTACTCTAGCCTCAAGAGAACAGACTCGTTCTCTGAGAGGTAGGAGCTCTTTGCATCAAGCACACACATATGACATCTCCCCAAATGGTAGATAATCATACATTTGACAGTGCAAAAGACAGGATAGCACTCCTCTTGCTGCTGGACTACTGTCTGCATCTTAGTATTATAGAGTTGTTTAATTTAAACTTCTTAAGGTACTAGGGATATCAGATGAATATAATGATCATTTTGACTGTTGTAATTTGTAATTTATTTAGGGTTTGCTTCTTAGAAACTAATTAAATGTAATTCAGACTCTAATGAAAATTGAAAATTCCCCTCTTGTTCTCTTAATTAGAATAATTGACTATAAATGAAGAGTTGAGCTAGGAGCATGTCCATTTTGGGTCTGAAACCTTACCGTCAGCCATTGACCTAGCAGTAAAGAATCTGGGTGGTAATGACCCATGCACACGAAATGCCACTTGGAACATGTCCGTTACGTGCGTCAGAGGGAGGAAGACCAAACGACAGCTGGCATGGTTAAAAAGTGAGGTGAAGGAAGCTATTAGAGCTAAAAGAAAATCCTTCAGTAAATGGAAGGAACTGACTGAAAACAATAAGAAACAGAATAAGGAGTGTCAAGTCAAATGCAAAGCGCTGATAAGGAAGGCAAAGAGAGACTTTGAAAAAAAGATTAAGTTGGAGGCAAATACACATAATAAAATTTTTTTTTAGGTATATTAAAAGCAAAGAGCTGGCAAAAGAATTGGTTGGACCGTTAGATGGCCGAGTGGTAAAGGGAGCATTTAGGGAAGACAAAGTCATAGCGGAGAGATTAAATGAATTCTTTGCTTCAGTCTTCACTGGGGAACATTTGGGAGAGATACCAGTGCCAGAAATGGTACTCAAAGCTGACAAGTTGGAGAAATTGAATGAAATCTCTGTAAACCTAGAGGATATAATGGGGCAATTTGACAAACTGAAGAGTAGCAAATCTCCTGGACTGGATGGTATTCATCCCAGAGTACTGATAGAATTGAAAAATGAACTTACGAAACTATTGTTAGCAATATGTAATTTATCTTTAAAATTGAGGGGGTACCAGAAGATTGGAGGGTAGCCAATGTAACGGCAATCTTTAAAAAAGGTTCCAGAGGGAATACGGGAAATTATACACCAGTAAGTCTGATGTTGGTGCCGGGCAAAATGGTAGAGACTATTATAAAGAACAAAATTACAGAGCATATTCAAAATCATGGATTAATGAGACAAAGCCAACATGGATTTAGTGAAGGGGAATCTTGCCTCACCAATCTATTGCATTTCTTTGAAGGGGTGAACAAACATGTGGATAAAGGCGAGCCGGTTTATAATGTGTATCTGGATTTTCAAAAGGTGTTGTTGATGATATGTTGAAACCCTCTGCTCAGTGTGCTGCATCAGCTAAGAAAGGAAATAGAATGTTAGGTATTATTAGGAAAGGAATGGAAAACAAAAGTGAGGATGTTATAATGTCTTTGTTTCGGTCCACGGTGTGACTGCACCTCGAATATTGTGTTCAATTCTGGTCGCCGCATCTCAAAAAAGATATAGTGGAATTAGAAAAGGTACAGAGAAGGGCAATGAAAATGATAAAGGGGATGAGATGACTTCCCTATGAGGAAAGGCTGAAGCATCTAGCGCTCTTCAGCTTTGAGAAAAGACGGCTGAGGGGAGATATGATAGAGGTCTATAAAATAATGATTGGAGTTGAACAAGTAGACATGAATCGTTTGTTTACTCTTTCCAAAAATACTAGGACTAGGGGGCATGCAATGAAGCTATAAAGTAGTAAATTTAATACAAATCAGAGAAAATGTTTCTTCACTCAAAGTGTAATTAAATCTGGAATTCATTGCCAGAGAATGTGTTAAAGGCAGTTAGCTTAGTGGGGTTTAAAAAATATCTGGACTGCTTCCTACAGGAAAAGTCCATAGATCATTATTAAATTGACTTAAGGAAAATCCACTGCTTATTTCTGGGATAAGCAGCATAAAATGTATTGACCTTTTTGGGATCTTGCCAGGTATTTGTGACCTGGATTGGCCACTGTTGGAAACTGGATGCTGGGCTTGATGGACCTTTGGTCTGTCCCAGTGTAGTAATACTTATGTACAGAGTACTAGCATGAGTGGCAGAGGCTACACATTCATCAATGTACAAATACTTACACCAGCCTTATAGCTGGTATAAATGCCCATACTGAGATGTATACCTGAACATGTGTAAATGATATGATTATATAATTTGTGTGCATACCTGTGTGATCTGCCTACATTTCTCCCATGGAGGCTGGCTCCAGGTTTCTAGGTTCTAACCGGCCAATATTCAGTGCTATTTAACTAGCCAGGAATGGCTCCTGGCCAGTAAAATAGCACTTAGCCGGTTAAGCGTTAATATTCAGCAAGAGATGGCTGGTTATCTTTGCTGAATATATTAGTGCTTAGAGTGTAGTGGCTAACAAGCTATACCATGTGATATAACCAGCTAGCCACGAATATTCAGTGCTTCACTGGCTAAGTTTAGAGGCCAAATAGGACCACCTAAATAGCAATCCTGTCTTTGGCAGCTATAACCTTAACTGGTCTGTGTTGCATATTAACTTGGCCAGCTAAGTTTAAGCCGCCCCCCCCCCCCCCCAAAAAAAAATGGATATTCAATGCTGGCCACTGGAAATGGCCCAGCATTGACTATCGGGGCTCAGCTCTGATTATGGCACTTAGCCGGCCTGCCTCCTTCTGACTGAATATTGGCCAGTGAAAGTTCATGGTTTCTTATGCTACCTTTTGGGACTTTGTGCCTAGCCATCCTCTTGTAAAATTAACCCTTCTGCTACTTCCTTTCAAATGAGATAGCTTACTACCCACTGCATATACACTCACATGTGATCCTATGACATCTCATTGTCCACTTTGTCAGAAGTTATAGGCATCCAACATATTGGTGTGCCATTTCAAATTATTGAACCACTAAGGGCTTCTTTTACCAAGCAGCGTTAAAAGAGGCCTTGTGATGGCATCAGTACGCAGGTTTGCTGTGCGGCAAGGCCACCTTTTACCACCAGGACGGAAAGGTGACTTTCTTTACAGGGCCAGTAAATGGCCATGCACTATTGAAACACACTGGCATATGGTCGTTTACTGGGGGAGCTGTTACTGCCTCCTGTTTTGAAGGCAGTAAGGCTCGGCGGTAACGGCTGCCCAATTACACTCCCAGTGCTAGAAAATACAAAACAATTTTTTAGAGCCAGACATGGCACACAGTGGGGGCCAGAACTACCGCCAGGCTCCCCCGGGAGCCCAGCAGTACAGCCAAATCGCCGCTCAGCAAGCCTACGGTGGGCCCATAAAACAGCCTCTAAGTTTGTCAAAATTGTGGTGAAAACTATTCTGCTTTAATACAAGGATTCAATTAATATCATTATAACTTGTTGCTTTAAATAAAATATGAGTTGCTAAGTGGTGTGTGTCTTAAGACATTATGCATTTTGATTGTATTATTTTGCATTCCACAGACAAAATGAAATATAATTAGCAGTTAATTGTGGATTTCTTTTACAAAGCTGCGGTACTGATTCCTGGTGCGGCAAATCCGATGAAGTCCATTCAAGTTCTATGGGCTTCGTTGCATTTGCCATACAGCTTTGTAAAAGGAGCCCTATGTTAGATGCACACTAATGCAGTATTACATTTTGGTTAGAAATTAGAATAAAAACATTCAATTATTAACCGAGCTACAGTCCAATTATTCCTTCTGGCTTTTTCAATATCCCAGTGACCTTTTCAAACTCGCAGATAGCAGACAGAGCAAAAGCCAATTTTGCTGGTGCCAGCATTAAGCATTGTTGATTGTTTGCTTTCATAAACATTTATGTTTTTCTTAATTTGTGAAACAGCTAATACGTTTTTTTTCCTTTTATTGTGGTGCCTCGAAATGACAGAACTATTTCAGTTTCCAATGAAACTGTAGTTCAAAATGTGTTTTGTGGTAAGACCCTGAAATTGAGTGATGAGAGTAGGTTAACTGCTAAACTCTAATCCTTGTCTCCTACTGGCTCCTTGTGAAGTTGAAGAATGTCATTTTATCCCCCTTTATCTCAGTTTACCCAGCTGTGCTGTGCAAATAATCAAAATTGTTTCTTTCTTCCCCCTCCCCCTCCCAACCACACACTGTCCTGGGAAAATGTTGATGTCTGGTTGCTAGAAGAGCTGATTGTATGTACATTTTGTCAGATTAGAAATGCAAAGGACAGGCTAGAGAGCTTGCTGATAGATGGGCATGTAAGACCCAGTCTCTGAGAAATAAGTCAAAAAGTAGTAATTCCTGCAAGTAAATCTAATGTATCTTCCAAATACTTACCTTTGGAAATAACATGTCCAAACCAGCTAAACTGGATGAAATGAGAAACAAGGTTTGTGATATATCCCAATAGGGATATATCACATTGGGATATATCACATTGGAAATCCACCTAAAAAGCCAAAGTAGCAAATTTAAAATAAATCAGAGAAAATGTTTCTTCACTCAACATGTAATTAAACTCTGGAATTCAATTGCCAGAGAATGTGGTAAAGGCGGTTAGCTTAGCGGGGTTTAAAAAAGGTTTGGACAGCTTCCTAAAGGAAAAATCCATAGACCTTTACTACTATTTGTGGGATAAGCAGCATAAAATGTTTTGTACTTTTTGGGATCTTATCAGGTATTTGTGACCTAGATTGGCCAATGTTGGAAACAGGATGCTGGGCTTGATGGATCTTTGGTCTATCCCAGTATGGCAATACTTATGTACTTATGTACCGATGATAGACACAATGTTAGCATGATACATACAAATGAAACACTTTAATAGGCTGCACTGTAGAACATTCATATAACATAGATATAATACAGTAAAATATCAGCACGTGGGACATATAAACTGGTCCAACAAAGCATTAGAGCAAATAAAAGTGGGTAGGGCTAACTTGAGGGTAAATTATATGCACAGTTGAATAAGCTAAGTGAAACTGGTCTCAGTTACAATGTGTGTGGCAAGCTGGTCTACTACATGCAGTGTGAGTGAATGGATAGTCAGTCACCACAGTCATTAAGAGCTTGGGAAAAGAACCAAGCTTTCACCTGAAGTAAAGGTACTTTGGGGATTGAGTGAGCTCCAGAGTGTGGAAGGTACTCCAGAGAAGGCTAGCTGATGGGTGCCTTCTTCACAAATAGGGTGATATATCAAATTGTTTTAAACTATTAAACTATAAACATTGCCTGATTTCTTTTGATGAGTGTATAATTTGGAGGCCTCTAAGGTCTTCTCAAGCATTTAGCAGTGAAATGCTGTTGAGCCACTGGATCGATCATCAGCATTTGATTTGATAAATCAACTACTCCTCTCATCTCTTTATTCAGATGGAATTTGTGAAATGGTATTAAATGGTTCTCCTCATTTTTGTCTAAGTAAACAGTCATAGTATCTTCATGATTAAATAAATCTAAACTTCAAAGGTAAATTGTGGAGTCCCTCAAGGATCTGCCTTATTCCTGTATAAATTTTAAAAACTCCAAATGTACTTTTAATTTATGCATTTCAGGCACCATCTTGTCATGCGTTCCAGAAGGACAGCAAATGTGTTCCAGGCGCCATCATACCATGTGTTCCAAAATGATACCAAATTACTATTAGTCCCCTCATAGTATCAAGAATTAATGTTTCTATAATATGTAGCTCAATAATGAATTGCACCCATATTCACAAATCATAAATGTCAACCCAAAAAATATTACCATAAGCTAATTAATTACTAAAATAATGATTCAATGTCAGAACAACAACTTATTATAAGAACACTATAAATCACCAAAATAACACCACAATTGTTTTTAAAACAAAAGTGATAGCTGAAAACGCTAAAATTAAATCAAAATACATAAAAGAGACTCTGTAAATTGCATGCAAATCTCTCTCATGAATATTCATTGTGGATATACTGAAAACCTGACTGGCTGGGGTGCCTCCTGGACCAGATTTGGGAACCACTGAGTTAGGTACAAGCAATTAAATAAGCCATAGTGCTGGTATGTTAGCCCCTTTTTTAAAAAAATATACCTTTCATCACAGCTTGATGCTTAGTTTGTCATCACCTTTTTCATAGACCTTTACCCCTGACGCAGCCTGAGGGCAAAACGTGGCCACGTCAGGTATTGTTTTCAATAAAGATTCATTCGTTATTTTGTTTTTATTTTAGTCTGCTTTTGTGTTTGTATATCTGACATAAGTAAGTGGCCTTTTTGCCTTTTTATTTTTCTTTGATAACTATCTAATGTGCATCTAGAAACATCAAAAGAAAAAAGTATAATCATGGTCATGCAGCAACCCAGGATCATGTACTGTGGAAGGTCATCTTCATTCCTGTGGTTTTATGGATTGCAAGTAATGAATAAGGATTGGACTATATTGACTTTCATTGTGTTACATGAACCCAGGATGTGTAGGATAGGATATAATGCTATTTACTAATATTTAATATTTGTAGGAAGTTAAGAAAGTTGTGGCCAAATTTCACCCATTATGGGAACAATTCTATAAGTGGGCACCTTCACTTAACAACCCCAATGTCATGCAGCGAGAACCTATTCTATAAGAGCATCTGGATGTCCATATGTTGTTATAGAATACTAGCATAACCTGGTATTGGTGCATCTCACATTTATATACCCCCAATTACACCAGTCACAGACCTGCATGCTTACAGTCACGTAAATACCATAGGGACACATTTAATATACACTAACAGCAGCCATTACCTACCTGAGCTCTGACCCTGACTTAAGCTGCTGGAAACAGTCTGCAGAACTGAAGACTCCTTGGCTACAGATCTCTTACTATTTTTTTTTGTATGGTAGGAGGTGCAGTAGTGACTTCCCAGAACGCACATCAATTACATCAGCTATCAACATTTAAGTGACGCCACTGCTGAGGTGTCATGCCTCTGGCATTGTGCCAAAGGGTATGCCGAAGGGGCATGCCCCTTTGTGTGCAACTGAAGGAGTAATTGAGGGCACAGTTTGTTTTAAATGTTAACGGTGTTTTTATCTGAATATAGTGAGTTAGTTTGGTCTCATAGCTCGCTAGAATGAATCATTTTAACTGTTTTTTGTTAGGGGTCTTGCTACTCCTTGTTGGACTAAGAACAGTGTTTCCGCTGACCCTACTCAAGCAGTCAATTCCACATCATGTGAGGCATTCTACCTATAATACTGGATATAATAACATCAGGAATTTGATTGTTCTGATTTTATGCAACGAGAAATTCCCACCATTAATTCAGGTAGAAGATTTAGGAAATCATCTTCCCATAGGACCATACTAAAAGTGATTCAAATTTAGTTAGGCTTTCTATTACTACTAGTATTGTTGAATCTTTTACTCCAATCCCCTGTTATATTAATGCCAGATCAGTGGCAAATAAAACTAATATCATTAGAGATTTATTAGAAGAGCAGCAACTAGGCCTTCTTTTCATAACTGAAATTTGACTTCCTCAACAAGATGATCCGAGGCTAAGAGAATTGTGCCCTGCAGGTTATAAGATACTACACTTACCTAGGCTTAATTAACACAGGGGTGGAATTGTAATTGTATATAAATCATTTTTCAATGTTAAGCTGATTGATTCAATCACCTCTCCTTCACTGGAGCTGTTGGTATGTGAAGTCAGATGATTCATTTCAGGGTTCCATATGCTGTATATTTTATGTTCCCCCAGGGAAGTGGTCATGTGAGATGGGCAGCTTTGCTGAACATGTAGCTAAACACACGATAACATATGATTCAATGCTGTTAGGCGATATGAACTTACATCCCAATAATTTTTCTGATTGTAATATTTCTAGATGCGTCAAATTTCTTGATTCTTTAGATTTGTTTCATCCGAGAACTTCATCGACACGAGAAAAGTCATTGTAGAAAAGTCATTGTCTAGATTTACTAGCACTTTCCGATTCTTAAAGTTATAATTGCTCATTATCATTTAATACCATTTCTAAAATTCTCTGGTCGGACCATTTTCTACTTCATTTTTCTTTATCTTGGAAGGACAAGATGTTATGTTTATATTAGAAGAACAGATACCACAGTAATTACAACCACAAGACAGTTTAGGAAAAAGTTAGAACCTTCTTTATTTTGGCAAGTAGTTGATGAAGAATTGTCTTCTGATGCTCCCATTACTGAGTGGTTTTTTTTGTTTTGTTTTTTTACAGGTTGGAGCCAAATTACTGATTCTGTATTAGATAGACTAGCACCTTTGGCTCAAAAAGTAAAAAAACAACACCAATCTAAGAAATGGTTTGATCAAGAACTGTTGTCTTTAATACAGCAGTGTAGAGCTAAAGAAAGAATTTGGAAATGATATCCTACAGATCATAATAACAATTGGCGTACTGATATCCATGAGTATAAACTGAAATTAACTACTAAAAAAAGGGAATTTTATTCAAAACTGGTGGGGCACAACAAACCTAACATTAAGAAATTGTTTTCATTATTGGATCATACGTTAGATGTAGGATCTATTACAGACAATTGTGGTATTTCACCAACAGCTGATGATTTGGCTCCATATTTCCAAAATAAGGTTTTAAAGATGAGAACAATTACCACTGGAGAATTATCATATAGCAACCTCTTTTTCTGAGCTGAACGATATCCCAGCAGATACTAGTCTCAATTTAACAAAATGAATGTTAATGACACAGAGGGGCATAGCTACGGGTGGGCCTGGGTGGGCACAGACCCACCCTTTTTTGCCTCAGGCCCACCTAGTCTAGTGGCCCCCAAAGCACCTCATTGGTGGTGCCTCACACTTCTCTCTTTCACCCTCATGGCAGCTGCCCGTCTCTCTCTAAATTCCCCACCCTTGTCCCCATCTACCTTTGAGCTATCGCCGGCAGTAATTCCTGTAATCAGCCTTGCAGGCTTCCATCTACCATGTCCCACTCTCGATGACATAAATTCCTGTTTCTTCACTGGCAGGGACGAGGTAGAGGGAATACTGCAGGGCTGGCGCAGACAGCTTACTGGAATCGCTGCCGGTAACAGCTTGGAGTTAGACCAGGGAGGGAGAGAGGACCGGATGCAGGCGGGGGGAGGGGGAAGGAAAGAGAGGAACGGATGCTTGGGGGGGGAGAGAGGAACGGATGCTGGGTGGAGGTGGGGGGAAAGAGGAGCGAATGCTGAGCGGGGGGGGGGGGAGAAGCATGGAGATAGCAGGGGCAGAGGGAAAGTTTTTGTTAAAAAGCTGTATGTATTGACAGGGGTGGTGGTGAGAAAAGCCCACCCGGGTTTAACTCGGGGTCCACCCAAAATAACAGGTCTGGCTACGCTCCTGATGACACAATGAGAATGTTGTTGAAGTATGATAACTCTTTCTGTAGTTTAGATGCATGCCCTTTTTATTTGATTAAACTGCATCTCTGTATGTTTGTTTGTTTGTTTGTTTGTTTGTCTGATTGTTTTGTTTTTGTTTTTACATTTATTGCCTAACTGGTTAAATTCACGTGGTGAATCTGGTAGTTTTCCAACATTAGGGAGAGACATTATACTTACTCTTATTCCTAAAAATCCTAAAATTAGTTTGGCAGAAGGTTAGAAACTATAATCCTCTGGCTTCTATCCCACTGTTTGCAAAAATAATGGAAGGGTATGTTGCAGAGCCGATAGAAAATTATATGGTGCACAACATGATATTCACATCTCTCAGTCAGGTTTTAGGAAAAATCACAGTACGGAAACAGTGATAGGCACTTTAGTGACTTATGGAAAAAACTTAGAGTAGAGGTCAATGTGCAATCATTATTCAGTTTGATTTGTCTTGTGCTTTCAACCTTGTTAGCCATGATTTAATGCTACAAAGATTACATCAATTGTGTATACAGGGGAAGATGCTGAGTTGGTTTCACGGTTTTCTTTCTAATAGTTATTATTCAGTAAAGAAGGAGGGAGCTCACTCAGCCAAATGGAAAACAATTTGTGGTGTGCCTCGGACTCCCCTTTTTCTCCTATACTTTTTAATATCCTTATGCAGTCATTGGGTGTGATCTTAGACCAACTTCAGGTGATTCGTTATATCTATGCCAGTGACATTACGTTTTCCTACCAGTACTTGAGTTTTGGCCAGATACTCTGTCTCTTATTCAAACTTGTATTAGATCAATAGGACTGAGTCGTGATTCATCGCTTAAAACTAAAGCTTAGCTCGAATTATCTGCAGCAGGGCCCTTTAGGCTGCGTGAAAATTGCCCTGTTAAAGAGAAGAAGGCCATCTCAGATTTTTTTTTTAGCAGTCCAGATTCCCTCGGTGCTTTGCAGAGGATATCACACTGCACAGAGTAAATAGAGCCATACCTGGATGTCAATCACAGGGAAAACAGGAAATGGAGATCAGGGTACGAAAGGCTTAAATTCGGGAAACAGATATTGTTTCATATGACTGAAATAGAAAATGGTTTGCAAAGCTGAAAAATACAGGTATATCAGAGTCAATTCAGATCAGAATGCTAGCAAAAATTGCATGTTATCATGAGATGTTAATCTAGTCCTTAACTGTGGTTAAGATATTTTTCTGTTCCGTGTCTATGGAAAAAAGTCTTTATTTAAAAAAATAACTCAAAGGGGATCAGTCAAGAACTCTTAGGCTGATACCTATGTGCTTCCTGCCTGTGTTTATAATTACACCAAACTCCCAAACAAATGCAAATGTACTCTGAGGCTGCATTTTAGCCATGATTTCTGCAGCTTTTGTTAAGCTATTTTATAAAGACACTTAAAGACCCATGTCAAGAAAGGAACATCCAAGTGAGGGTGTCCAGACTAGCAGTATTACTTTACAAAAGACAAGCTGAATATGGAGCACATCCTCCCCCCTCTAACTGCACAGCACTGCATTAAGTGGTACAGAGGGGCATAATCGAATGACGCAGGCCATCTTCAGGGCTGGTGCCAACCGTATTATCGAAAAAGATGGCCGACCATCTTTTCTTTCGATAATACGGTTGGGACTGGCTAAATCTCAACATTTAGGTCAAATGTTGAGATCGCCCGGTTTACAGATGGCCAGCTTCAAAAAAATTGGAAAAAAAATTAAAGTGATCATCAGGGACAGCTTTTTCAGTAGTACAAGTGGGATTTGAACTAGCCACCTCTGGATTACAAAACCAGTGCTCTAACCACTTGGCCACAGCTCCACTTACTTGGGTGTCCTTCCTTTTTGATTATGTCCCTTCACGTCTTTCTCAGCCAATCACAGACAGGGGTCTCTCAGCCAATCACAGCGCATTTAGCTGTCTGTGAATGGCTGAGAGAGACCCCTGTCTGTGATTGGCTGAGAGAGACCTGAAGGGACATAATCAAAAAGGAAGGACACCCAAGTAAGTGGAGCTGTGGTTAGAGCATCGGTCTTGTAATCCAGAAGTGGCTGGTTTAAATCCCACTGGTACTACTGAAAAAGCTGAGTAAAAATGGTCTTGATTTAGTACATCCCTGATGAGCACTTCAATTTTTTTGGGGGGGTGGGAGGGGATTGGTGACCACTGGGGGAGTAAGGGGAGGTCATCCCCGATTCCCTCCGGTGGTCAGTTGGAGCTCCTTTTTGAAGCTTGGTCATGAAAAAAAAAGGGACCAAGTAAAGTCGGCGAAATGCTAGGCAAGCCTGGCTTTTTTTTTTCCATTATCGGGTGAAGCCGGCCATCTCGTGAGCATGCCCCCGTCCCACCTTCACTACCCTACCGACACGCCCCCTTGAAATTTCACCGGCTCTGCGACGGAAAACAGTTGAAGCCAGCCAAAATTGGCTTTTGATTATACCGATTTGGCCGGTTTCAGGAGATTGCCGGCGATCTCTTTCGAAAATAAGCCTGACAGTTAACTAAGGAACCTTTTGCCAAACAGCTATAAAAAGTGCTCTTTGCACACCATTATGCAGGTCATTCCAGAGTGCTACAGCTATTTTTACCGCTGATGTAAAATGGTACATTTCCTGAATTTTTCAATAATGGCCAAGTGCTAATGTTCACATTAATGTATGGCTATTAGCACATGACCCCTACCATCACCTGTTTTGTAGGTGGTAGAGACTCACGCACTAAACCTGCATTAATCGGTTAGCATGCAGCAATGTACCTGCACTAATCAATCAGTGCAGAGCATGCCCACTTGTGATGGAAAATATTAAAAATTGCTTTTCAGTCTTGCTTTAATCGATAATACATTTTTAAAATCCCCTGTCTTTGACCAAAAGTGACTTTCCTGGTATATCTCAAAGAACAGGGTGGAATGTAAGGCACATCTCAAGGACAATATATGAGATAAGGCACATCTCAAGAACAGGTTGGAATGCCTCTGAAGCCACCTTCTCTAGCCCTAAATGTGGCCTGCAGCCACTAAGGCCTGTACTACTACCTTCATTGAAGTTATTGTGAATGGGGTAGAAGTGGAGTATGGTTGTATCAGCTGATTTCTCTTTCAACCCTAGTGCCCACCCATCCAACCTGTTAGCCCACCCAAAAATTGCCTTCTGGCTACGCCACTGCTCCTGCTCCCTCTCATGGTCCAGAGTCTTTCCTTTTGCTTCCCTCCCCTGTGGTCCGGTACCTTTTGTCTTCCTCCTCCCCTTGCAAGCAGCATGCATCATTCTATCCATCCCCCCCCCCACCTGCAGATGGTCCGACAGCTTTTCTCCCCTTTCTCTCAAACCCCTTCCCCCCTGAAGGTAGTCCAATATCTTTCCCCCCTCTCTCAAATCCCTCCCTCCCAGTTTGTTTACATTTGCTGGCTGCTACTGGCCACGCCTTCTCTTTAGCACATCCTGCCCTGTTTCTCTCAAACTCCTCCCCCCCCCAGGTGGTCTGGCATCATTTCCCCCTCTCTCTCTAACCCCTTCCCCCCCTTGGTATATTTATATTCACTGTCTGCCATTGGCCTCTTCTTCTTTTTACCGTGTTCTGCCCTGTCTCTCTCAAACCTCCCTCCCCTCCCCCCCCCCCAGTTTACCTCTGCTTGCTTGACAGCAGTGATTCACATTCGCGGCCTGCTGCCGGCCTCTGAGTCTTCTCTTTAGCGCGTCCTGCCCCTGAGGAAACAGGAAGTTATGTCAGACAGGGCAGGACATACTAGAGAGAAGACTCAGAGGCTGGCAGAAGGCAGCGAATGTGAATCACTGTCACAGCCTAGAAGCTCTGCCAAGCAAGCAGAAGTAAACCAGAGGGGGGGGGGGGGATGGGGGTGAGGGGTTTCAGAGAGACAGGGAAGAATGCGGTAAAGAGAAGAAGAGGCCGGCGGCAGGCAGCGAATGTAAATAAAATGGAGGGAGAGGTTTGAGAGAGAGGGGGAAAAGATGTTGGACCGCCTGACGGGTGGGCTTTGTGATGCCACTGTTTCTAAAATGCCACTCTCCCTAAAGTGCCGCCTGAGGCCTCTGCCTCAGTTGGCCTTATTATAGGTCTGCCCCTGAATAGTGCTGTGTGCGAGTGTGAAAGCCTAATGATTAGGAACTGTGCTATAACCCCGACCTGGCTAGAAGTGCACCCCCTGTTGAAAATTCCTGGCTACACCACTGCCCATAGGTATAAAATAAGGAATGCAGCATTTAGCATATGCTAAATCTATTAGCACATGCTAAGCTTTAATAAAAGAGCCCCATAATTCAGATATTGTACATATGGGGGGGTCTTTTAAAAAGGCACGCTAGTGTTAGGTGCACACTTATTTTTAGCATGCGCTAAAAATGCTAGCGTACCTTTATAAAGGGGGCCTATGATGAATTACAATTTATGTGTGTGTTGCTTGTGCCTCAGTGGGGGAAAAAATGCAATTGATGTAGAAACACAAAATCATTTAAGTCCTGTTTAGGCAAAAAAAGAAAAGGAACTGTTCCTGTAAAGTACAAATGCTTTTAAATCCAGTACAGTTCATTTCTCCCTCAGTTTTCACAGGCAGTAAATATGAGTGACTGAAGCTGCCCTACAGTGCTTTCAGGTCTGCAGGCTGTTATCACTAGACACCATATTTAAATACATTTGCATATAATTATTGATTGCCTCACCTTCATTGTCATACTTTAATAGAGGCCTGGGTGTACCCAGAGCAATTTGTGTTTTTGCATGCATGGAGGGCTAATCTAGGTGCTAATCTAAGTGGCAGTTATTCTCCTGCAGCTGCAACAGTTCAGTGCCTAATATTTCATGAATGAGTTTGTGCTGGAGCTCATTTGGTGCTCTAAAGACACGTTCCTTTTTGAAGGGTAATTTTGTTGTGGGGGAGGGAGTAATATGAAGAATCTGTTTTAGATGTGGAAAGGTATATACATGTGTATGTGCCATGTGTAGGTGATTCAGTTCTTTTCCTATTCTGTGTGCCTAGGCAAAAAATATTTTAGTAACTCAGTCATTTAAGAAACCTCTGCAAATTTCTAGCAGAAATCTGCAGTCTCACTTCCCAAAGCAGTCTTGCAACAGTGTGACAGCAACCCCTTGATAGGTGAAGTGAAGAGGCAATTGCCTCTTTATTCACATATCACCATAGCCTGGATGCTTTCCAGCCTCTTTCTCTTTATTATACTCCTTCCAGCCTTCACCCAGGGACTCCCTCTATCCTCTCCCCAGAGACACCAAGGGTGGCCCATCCCAGTGCTGGAGATTTACCATTGAATTGCTGGAGATTGAATGCCAGTGAGTGAAATGTTTCTCACAGGCCCCAGCCATGTCAAAAACTAGTTCTAGTAGTTGCATATTCCCAAAACTGATATATTCCAATCAATAGATAGAAAATAAAATTATTTTTTTAACCTTTGCTGTCTGGTAATTTCATTTTTCTTATTATGTTGGTCCTAGTCTCTGGTTTCTGCTTTCCTCTTTCTTCTCTTAACTGTCTTTCCAAAGTCTCCTTATCCAGTTGGCACTTCTTTTCTCCCCATGTCCACCATCCATGTTCTTTCTGCATCCCTATCTATCTGACCCAGCATCACCCCTGTTTTCCTGCCATGCTGGCTTCTCCCATCTCTGTATCCCTATTCTTGCCCTGTCCAACACAACTCTTCTGTGTTCCTATCCACCCCACACACAACACTAGAGAGCTGCACGGGAAAGGGGTTTGCTGGAATCCCGCGGAACCCGCGGGATTCCCACAGGGACGGAAGCAGTTCTGTGGGGTTCCCGCGGGGACGGAAGCAGTTCTGCGGGGTTCCCGCGGGGACGGAAGCAGTTCTGCAGGGTTCCTGCGGGGATGGAAGCAGTCCCTGTAGGGTTCCCGTGGAAGTGTAAGCTACACCTGCACCAGCCTCTCATCTACTGAGTACCAAGTTCTTTGAGTGCTGTCTCCTCCACCTCCTTTTCCTTCTTGCTTTAACAGCACAAATGTGAAAAGTCTTCCATTAAGGAGGTGGTAGAGACACAAATGATGATGGAATTCAAAAAGGCGTGGGATGAACACAGAGGATCTCTAATTAGAAAATGGAAGTCATAAAGAACCTAACCTTAAATGGCTGTATGTGTGTGGATGTGTGAAGTAATACTTAGATGGTGACTCTGGCTGTGATTAACTATGGCCAATACCGGGTAGACTTGTATGGTCTGTGTCTAATACATGGAAGTCTGGTTTAGGATGGGCTGGAAAGGGCTTATACAGCAACTTCAGTGGCTGGAACATAAGGACAGTTCTGGACAGATTTTTACGATCTGTGTCCCACAAATGAGAAAATGCATAGACTGGAGTGGGTTTCAATGACAACTCCAGCAGTTGGAACGGGCCAGATAGACTTCTATGGTCTATGTTCCAGAAACACGAAAGAAAGACCATAATCAAGTATATAATATCACACTCGTTGATTTAATCATGAATTGATAATGAGTGTGACTATTGGGCAGACTGGTCTTTATTTGCTGTCACTTACTATGCTACAATTAATCCTCTTTGCTCCTGGGCTGATGACCAGACCTCAGCTCTGACACAGGCACAGGGCCGGTCCTAGGGTCTCTGGCGCCCCCCTGAAGACGATGAGTTGGCGCCCGCGCCCCCCCCCCTCTGGCACCCACGCACCCCCACCCCCCACCCCAGCATCTCCTTTCTCTTTTCGCCCACCCTGCCCCTGTCCAGCGATTCTCCTTCGCCCGAATCGCCCCCATCCCTCGCCGCCCTTGGTGCTTTAAATCTTTAATTTACCTCCGTTCCAGCAGCCGCGTCATTTGAAAGCCTTGCCCCGTCTCTAGCGTTCCCTTCCTGCTCCCTTCGTGAGTTTGTTCTGCAGTCCCGCCCTCGAGGAAATGACATCAGAAGGCAGGACTGTGAAACGAACTCATGAAAGGGAGGGAAGGCTAGAGGGTTTGACCGGCCCTGTACAGGCATGAGCATCAGATGTCACCTGACCTACTGGCACGTGCATGTAGTGACCTCTCAGCACACAGTGCCAATAAATCAGAGACAAATCTTACATGTGCACCCCAGAGTGTTCCAAGTTTCAGCTTCCATTCCTTCCTTGCCTACAGTGCTGTGGCTCAAATCCAGAGAGAGACTGAGGGAGCTGACTGGAATTTTCTTTTATGTACCATTAAATTCTTACAGTGATGGGTGGGGATGGGTTAAATTCTTGCGGGGACAGGTTGGGATGGGCTATATTTTTGCGGGGATGGATGGGGATGGGTAAGATTTCTGTCCCCGTGCAACTCACACACATGCCATCATCTCTCCCTCTCTCTTCCATCCCTCTGTAATTCCCAGGGGTCCAGCAGGTGTTCCTCTCTCTTCCCTTGCTCCTGCTCTGTCTTCCCTTTGAGAACCAGCACTTCTTCCTCTGCCTTCTTTTCACACAAGTCCTGGCACTGCTCCTTTCTTGTCCTGTCCTTCCCCCCCCCCCCCCCCCCCCCCAAGTCTAGCACCTCTTTTTGTCTCTATGCCCACTCTCTTCCTCATCCCGTTCATTAGATCTTTCACTTCCCTATCTGACCTCCCTGTGCAGCACCTCTTTCCCTCCCTGCCCAAGCAGCTTCTGTATCCCTCCTCCCCCCCCCCCCATGATGCAGCACCTGTCTCTGTCCTTGCCCCCCCCCCATGATGCAGGACCTGTCTCCCTCCTTGCCACCCCCACAATGCAGGACCTCTCTCCTTCCTTGCCCCCCCCCCCCCCGATGCAGCATCTGTGGCCCTCTTTGCCCCCCATGATGCAGCACCTGTCTCCCTCATTGCCCCCCCCCCCATGATGTAGATCCTCTCTCCTTCCTTGCCCGCCTACAGTTCAGGACCTGTCTCACTCCTTGTCCCCCACGATGCAACACCTGTCTCCCTTGTTGCCTTCTCCATGAAAAGCACATAAGTAATGCCACACTGGGAAAAGACCAAGGGTCCATCGAGCCCAGCATCCTGTCCATGACAGCGGCCAATCCAGGCCAAGGGCACCTGGCAAGCTTCCCAAACATACAAACATTCTATACATGTTATTCCTGGAATTGTGGATTTTTCCCAAGTGGTTTATGGACTTGTCCTTTAGGAAACCGTCTAACCCCTTTTTAAACTCTATCAAGCTAACCGCCTTCACTATGTTCTCCAGCAACGAATTCCAGAGTTTAATTATGCATTGGGTGAAGAAACGTTTTCTCCAATTTGTTTTAAATTTACTACACTGTAGTTTCATCGCATGCCCCCTAGTCCTAGTATTTTTGGAAAGCATGAACAGACGCTTCACATCCACCTGTTCCACTCCACTCATTATTTTATATACCTCTATCATGTCTCCCCTCAGCCGTCTCTTCTCCAAGCTGAAAAGCCCTAGCCTCCTTAGTCTTTCTTCATAGGGAAGTCATCCCATCCCCGCTATCATTTTAGTCGCCCTTCGCTCAGGGGCATAGCCAGACAGCAGATTTTGGGTGGGCCTAGGCAAGAAGTGGGTGGGCACCAAATGTTCTCTCCCCCACCCCCACATCAAAAAAATATCTCAGCTGGTGGGAAAATGCTTCTCTCCAATCTCCACCTTGGTAGTCTGCAGCAGGCATGCACTGAAAACTGAGCATGCGAAGGTGCCAGTATTGTGGAGAGCAGCATTTTCATTACCATGTGCTATTGTTGGATGGGCCTGAGCCCTAAGTGGGTGGGCCCTGGCCCACCCAGGCCCACCTGTGGCTACGCCACTGCCTTCGCTGCACCTTTTCCAATTCTACTATATCTTTCTTGAGATACGGCGACCAGAATTGAACACAATACTCAAGGTGTCATCGCACCATGGAGCGATATAACGGCATTAGGACATCCTCACACCTGTTTTCCATACCTTTCCTAATAATACCCAACATTCTATTCGCTTTCCTAGCCGCAGCAGCACACTGAGCAGAAGGTTTCAGTGTATTATCGACAACGACACCCAGATCCCTTTCTTGGTCCGTAACTCCTAACGTGGAACCTTGCATGACGTAGCTATAATTCGGGTTCTTTTTTCCCACATGCATCACCTTGCACATGCTCACATTAAACGTCATCTGCTATTTAGCCACCCAGTCTCCCAGTCTTGTAAGGTCCTTCTGTAATTTTTCACAATCCTGTCGCGAGTTAACGACTTTGAATAACTTTGTGTCATCAGCAAATTTAATTACCTCGCTAGTTACTCCCATCTCTAAATCATTTATAAATATATTAAAAAGCAGCAGTCTTAGCACAGACCCCTGAGGAACCCCACTAACTACTCTTCTCCATTGTGAATACTGCCCATTTAACCCCACTCTCTGTTTCCTATCCTTCCACCAGTTTTTAATCCACAATAGGACATTTCCTCCTATCCCATGACCCTCCAATTTCCTCTGTAGCCTTTCATGAGGTACCTTGTCAAACGCCTTTTGAAAATCCAGATACACAATATCAACCGGCTCCCCTTTGTCCACATGTTTGTTTACTCCTTCAAAGAACTGAAGTAAATTGGTCAGGCAAGATTTCCCCACACAAAAGCTTGCTGACTTGGTCTCAGTAATCCATGTCCTTGGATGTGCTCTGTAATTTTGTTTTTGATAATAGCCTCTACCATTTTCCCCGGCACCGACGTCAGACTCACCGATCTATAATTTCCCGGATCTCCCCTGGAACCTTTTTTAAAAATCGGCGTTACATTGGCCACCCTCCAATCTTCTGGTACCACACTCAATTTTAAGGATAAATTGCATATGATTAGCAGTAGCTCCGCAAGCTCATTTTTCAGTTCTATCAGTACTCTAGGATGAATACCATCCAGTCCAGGAGATTTGCTACTCTTCAGTTTGCTCAACTGCCCCATTACATCCTCCAGGTTTACTGTGAAGTCAGTAAGTTTCTCCGACTCGTCCACTTGAAATACCATTTCCGACACCAATATCCCACCCAAATCTTTCTCAGTGAAGACCGAAGCAAAGAATTCATTCAATCTCTCCGCTATGTCATTGTCTTCCTTGATCGCCCTTTTACCCCTCGGTCATCCAGCGGCCCAACCAATTCTTTTGCCGGCTTCCTGCTTTTAATATACTGAAAAAAAATTTTTACTATGTTTTTTTGCCTCTAATGCTATCTTTTTTTCGTAATCCCTCTTGGCCTTCTTTATCTGTGCCTTGCATTTGCTTTGACACTCCTTATGCTGCTTCTTGTTATTTTCAGATGGTTCCTTCTTCCATTTTCTGAAGGTGTTTCTTTTAGCCCTAATAGCTTCCTTCACCTCACTTTTCAACCACGCTGGCTGTCTTTTGGACTTCCGTCTTTCTTTTCTAATTTGCGGAATATGTTTGGCCTGGGCCTCCAGGATGGTATTTTTGAACAGTGTCCATGCCTGTTGTACAGTTTTTACCCTCTCAGTTGCCCTCCTAAGTTTTTTTTTCACTGTTCTTCTCATTTTATCATTCTATCCTTTTTTAAAGTTAAACGCTAACGTATTTGACTTCCTGTGTATAGTTACTTCAAGGTTGATATCAAAACTGATCATATTATGATCACTGTAATCAAGCGGCTCCAGTACCATAATGATTAGAACTTCTTCCCCTTCTTGTCCCCCACAATGCAGCACCTGTATTCCTCCTTGCTCCCCCCACGCCACGATACAGCGCCTCTCTTCCTCTTTGTCGTCCCCCATCTGATACCTCTCCTCTTCTCTTAATTTCTTCTTGCTACCATTAATCTGTGCAGTGCCCTCAGCAATAGCAGGCTGCTACAGCCAATCCCTGGGTGTTCCTTCATCAAGGGCAGGATGCAGCTGAGGGAAGGCCCCAGGATTAGCTGAGGCAGCTGTTGCTGAGTAGCAAGCTGTTTCAGCCAATCCCAGGGCCTTTTCAGAAAGGGCGGGACACAGCTGAAGGAAGGCCTCCAGAATTAGCTGAAGCAGCCTACTATTGCTGAGGGTTTCGACACTGCACAGATCACAGCAAGAAGAATTGAAGAAGAGAGGTACCAGTTTGCATTGGCGGGGGGGAGGGTGCCAATGCGTGAGATCGTGCCCCTTAAGCACACATTTGGCACCTTGCTTCCATTACAATGCTTTTCTGCACTGAAAGCGCATCACTGAAATAGCATATAATGCTAGGAGCCCTATATAGAATTTCCTAGTAAAGGTACCTTTCTGAACATGCTACATAGGCACCCTGTTATAACCCCACCCCATGCAAAGCCACACCAATTGATTACAAAGCCTGTAATTTTTATAACAGACAACCTAACTTAGGGTTCCTTTTACAAAGTGGAATTACTGATTAATGGTGTGATGAATGTGAAAAAGCCCATTCATTTCTCATGGGCTTCTTCACATTAAGTGCATGCTTATCGGTATTGCTGCTTTATAAAAGGAGAACTTAATGCTTTTATTAATTTGCTTTATTTTATTTTATTAATTTGCTTGGGTCTTTTTGATTCAGTTTTATTTATTGTATCTTAGGTCAGTGATTCCCAACCCTTTCCTTTTCCAGTCTGGATATTTACAATGAATATTCATGTGAGAGATTTGCTTGCACTGCGTCCACTGCATGCTAATCTCTCATGAATATTCATTGTGGATATCCTGAAAACCTGACTGGCTGGGGAGCCCCTAGGAAAGGTTTGAGAGCCACTATCTTAGATTTTATATATATATATATATATATATATATATATATATATATATATATATATATATATATATTTAATAATAATTATTACATATGTTTATGTTAGCTGCTTAAAATTATGATATTGAGGTGGATATAATTTTTAAATAAATAAACAAATAAAATATAGAACAGGTATGTGCATAAATTATGACAATTTTACAAAAGGAATATAAGAGTATAATAGTCCATTTGAAATTACCTGGCAGGAAGTACATTTATATATTTACACCTGATTTGAGGCATGCACTTATTTCCTAGTCAGTGACATACATACACGAGTATTTTGTAAAATGTGCATATAAAATCAAACCTTGCCCCAGCCCCACCCCTAGGGACATCTACATTCAGATCAGAGACACATATGCATATATAGGGCATATACATATATGTTTATATACTTCTACCCCAAGCAATTCCATAAATGATCACTTCTGTGTGTAAGATGCTGTTTTCCATGAAGGAACGTCTTATAAAATTACCCCCAGAGGCATTAATTAATTATGTGCAGTCTACTGTGTTAATAAGTGGAAATATCTGTATCCAATACTGACACTGCAAATTAGAGATGGGCAGTGTTATTGTGATGCTTTGCCATGAATATATTCATATTAATCCCATCAAATCCCTAACTTTATCAATCACTTTTCTCAGCGAGTCACTAACTACACACACATATTTTCATAAAACATTAAGACCATCAGAATATGGCAGACTTAGGGGGTCTTTTACTAAAGATTAGCTCGAGTTATCTGCAGCAGGGCCCATAGGAATAAAATGGGACCTACTGTAGATAACTCGAGCTAACCTTCAGTAAAAGACCCCCTTAAAGCATTCCATTTTCTTTATGCAGTAACTGCCGAATCACCATTGATTTTGCACTGCAATTTTTTTATATAATATTTAATAGGTTTTTTTCATAAATTTTTCTTCAATGTGTATATATTATAAAGCACCAATATGTACTTATCTTCGACACTTCTGTCAACATTCAGACTTGCTGCCGACATGGCCAAATTTTGAGTCTTCCTCAGGGTAGCAGTCCGCTATAATAAAAATATAAGCAGTCTTACAAATTTTTTTAGGCAAGCAAAACACTTTTCCAATAATGACCAGCACTTATAGCATTTTGACAACAATCTTCTGCACCAGCAGCCAAGATGGCAGCGGCATCCTACTGCCGTTCTTATATACGTAACAGAGACATTTATCATATGATTGGCATGATATTGAATAGTGCCCGACATATACCAAGTTGCAAGGACAAAGTATAATATAAATGATATTTTTTGAAGTACAGAAAGTATAAGAACAGCTCCATCATTCTTATACATCTTGTACTTCAAAAAAACATCATTTATATTATACTTTGTCCTTGCAGCTTGATATATGTCGGGTGCTCTTCAAGATCAGTGAAAATTCATTTGACAGAATATAAGTCACGTATATTGAATGAGGTGTTGTCTGCTCCCTTAGTTCAATATTGGTAAACACTCTTGACAAGACGTGAAATGGAGAATCACTGATAGTCTTCAGCTAGGGTGGGAGGGTGGAATGCTGAATAACTTCTTTTAATTACAAGGAACAGCGATGGATTTATCAGTTAAGATTTGTGCATTCGGTGAGTTGAACACAGAGTTGGAATGATGGTCTTTGATATGATTACAGTTTGAGACTATGCTAACCAATAGTTTTCCGTCATGCCAGTCATGTGATAAATAGCTCTGATACATATATAAGAGCAGCAGATAGATGCAGCTGCCATCTTGGCTGCTGGCGAAGAAGATTGTTGTCACAACGCTATAAGTGTTTGTCACTATTGGAAAAGTGTTTTCAGTGGCGTTCCTAGGGGGGCTGACACCCGGGGCGGATCGCCGATGCGCCCCACTCCCCCGGGTGCAGCGCTCCCCCCGGATGCAGCACGACCCCCCAGGTGAAAGGACACCCACGCGAAAGAACCCCCCCGGGTGCACACTGCTGGGGGGGTGCCGCGGGTGTGCCTGTCCTTTGTTCGTTCCTGTTCTAGGGCAGAGGGAGCATGGAATGAACGAAGGACAGAAGCGCGCGGCACCCCCCCCAGCGGCGTGCACCCGGGGCGGACCTCGACTGGCGGGGGTTGGGGTCCCCCACCTGCAAAGGTAGGCGACGGTGGGTTCGCGGCAGGAGGGGGGTCGAGAGGGTCGTCGGCAGGGGGGGGCAAAGTTGGTGGTGGCAGCAGCGGCGGGATCGGCAATGACGGGGGGTGTCGGCAATGGCGGGGGGGCTAAAATGTGCCCCTCACCTTGGGCTCTGCACCCCCTCCCGCCAAAGTCTGGCTACGCCTCTGCCTGGCAGTAGTGCTGATTTGGCGCACGCTACCCATGCATTAGCTCTACCGACTTAAAGGACCGCTAAGTTAAGTACATGTTGGTGCTTTATAACATATTCACATTGAAGGAAAATAGTATATGAAAAAACTATAAAATATTATATCAAAAATTTCCACTGCAAGACCAATGATGATTCGGCAGATACTGCGTAAAGAAAATGGAATGCTTTACGTCTGCCATATTCAGATAGAATTAAAACCCTGCCTTGTATCAGGATTGAGCTTTCCGCACGTATTTGCGGCAGGGCTGGCTTGACTATGTAGCTGAGAATGATGCTCAATAGGTAGGTGCCAGGACCTATTGGGAAGCTGCAAAGTCCGTGCTCTGCGGGAAGATTATTGCTTGGTATAATGGGTGCATGCAGGGCAGGGGAGAGGAGGATCACTGCTGGACATGGGTGGATGGAGGGCAGGGGAAGGAGGGTCACCGGGTATGGATGCATGCAGGGAAGAGGAGAGGAGGATCACTACTGGACATGGGTGGATGGAGGGCAGGGGAGAGGAGGGGAGAGGAGAGGAGGGGAGAGAGAAAAAATGCTGGACATGGATGGAGGGGAGGGAAGAGTGAGGAAGGAGATGAGATGAGGGAAAAGAAAGAGAGGAGAAAAACTACACATGGATGAAGAAAATAGGCAGAAGCTGAGGACCAGAAATGAAGAAGAAAGGAGGAAAGGAAAGAAAGAAATGGAAAGGAAGCCCTGGAAACGGAGTTAAGAGGAGAGATAGCAGCAGAATCGGATACTGGGCCAGCATGATCAGAAAAACAGTCACCAGACAACAAAGGTAAAAAACAAAATCATTTTATTTTCATTATAGTGTTTGGAATATGTCCACTTTGAGAATAGGGTGCTCAACATTAAAAGTTTATATTTATTTACTTATTTATGGCATTTTATCCCACATTAAACATGAATTAGGGTGTTTTGTGGCTCTACATGAGAATTGTTGACGGTCTGCATTTTCCGTATGGGTGGTATATTGGTGTATTAGGTTCTGCCCAGTGTAATATTTATGGTACAGTAAGGTTCTGAGTGTGTTTTTGCACAAAGTTGTGCATAGTGTTTTGCAGTTGAGCGATTGTGGTTAGTATATGCTTTGAGCAACCACTTTATTCTTTGACATATGATACATATCTAATATCTATATTTAATAAAAGGTATTAATTGTGACTTTTATTTTATTTATTTTTTCTGTGTGTTATCAGACAATTATGGATTTAAGCTCCACCCCTGGCTCCACCCCCTAACCCCGCCCCCTTTAGCCTCCCCAAACAGTTGGGCCACCGACCGCCTATGCCCCCATTCTTCTCCAAAACGCCCACAACTCTCCCATTTCCACAACTCCTTTTTTGGAATGTGTGTAAATTTTAGTTGTGGATCCTGCATCTAACTTTATGTGCATTAGTCCAAATTAAATCAATTTAGTGCCAATAGTTTCTTATTAAAAAGCCAATTATTGGCACTAATTGGCTTGTTATTCAATTAAATTGTGCATGCAAATCGGGAACTCAATTTTTGGCCACCTTTACAGAATCACGGGATAGCACTCAAAATTGCACATGCAATTTAGTTGCTTAACAAGCCAATTAGTGTCGATAATTGGGCGCTAATAATCAATATTGGTGCTAATTGGCAGTGATTGGAATTTACATGCGCATCATTATAGTCACTATTAAGATGTAGGTGTATATTTTTCCAGAAAAGGGGGTATGGCTACAGGAGGGACATAGGCAGGTCAGGGGCATTTCTAGGATTTGTACATAGTGGTATAGAATTCGGGGGATCCACACCTAATTTAGGTGTGGCTTTTACATCAGTGTTCAGTGGGTGCAAATCCTCACTCCCAAAATTGGGCATGGATCCTAAGCACTATTCTATAAATGGCACCCAACTTTGAGTACCATTTATAAAATAATGCTTAGCATATTTTTTGCGGAGGGGTAGGGGGTTGGCACCCAAACATGGGCACCATTTACAGAATTGGGTCCTAACTGTAAGCTCCAAATTGCTCCAATTTTTATTCTGTTTGCCCAAATGCAGATTTGTACATCACACTAGTTTCTCCTGAATCCCTTGTCCTTTTGTTTAGTTGTTTGCTTGGCTTTTTCAAATTGAATGCCCTTAAGCAGATTTTTACTTATGTGATCTGTTGACTGGAAGCCTTGTCTTTCAAACCAGATGATTTATTGATATTGCAAGCTGTTGAACTCATCGTCTATCTTCAATATGAAATTAAGTAATCCAACAACAGGTGAAAACATTGGTTTCTGATCATTTTCCTGTAAATGAGTAGCACCACCTTTGAGCTAGGCATTTTATCCCCACCCCCACCTCTTCCCCTCTTCCCCTCTCTCTGATGATGTTGACTGGAAAAGTCCATGTCTATGACAGGCACCACAGCATTGCTAAGGACAGGGATCAACAAATTGTCAGTTTTGTTCTTCAGATGGATGCTAAGCAGGCAATTAGCAAATGTCTGTAGAAATAAAGGTTCTTACTTAAATGTCTGAAAAAGCTTATCCTTAATCCTTAGGTCTTTGACTGCAGAGGTGCCCCAGGAAGAGACTGTAATAGAAGATAATCCCTATGACTACAAGAAACTGCTTTGGAAAACCTCTCAGCACCAATGTCTGATTGAACACTTTTAGCTGGCACAGCAGTTCAGCATTTATGCTTCTAAATTTATATGGTTTTATGTCACGTGCTTTCTCTTTGGGTTGCTAATATATACATTCTTTTAACCTTTTTTAATTGCCTAAGATTGATAATCATTTTTTATGTTTTGCAGCAATAAAGAAATATGGTGCTGAAATGTTACAACTCTTCTAAAAATGTGCATTAAAAATTACCTTTTTTTTTGTGGGTATAGATTCTTAGTTTGACCACTGTATGAGCTTACAATGAGCCAATGTTATAAAAGACCACAGTACAAATCATCACAACATTTTTAGCACTGACTTTTTACTACTGCTGTATATTTTTACTTTTCTTCAAATACAGCAAGCAAGCAACATCATTAGCACACAATAGATAAAATCCTGCACTAATGGGCCCATTTACTAAGCTGTGTTCAGCACCTAAGGTGGGGTTTACCATTTGGTAGACAGTAGCACAGACCCATGCTACTCTCTTCTGCATTAAAAGTAGCCACTGTGGTAAAAATCCAACACTAATTGCCTAATGCAGGAAAGGGCAGGATCTAGGTTTGATATATGCAGATAGAGGAGTGGCTGACTGTGACAGTTAGCACATGGGTCGGTACTGTGTGCTAGTTGTCATGACTGCTGATAGCACGACTGAACTTACTGCCACCTCAAGAGGAGGTGGTAAGGTCAGCTGTGGTACTGGCAGTCCGCTGATGCAGTGCTCAGTAACTAGTCATGCAGTGTTGCTACCCTAAACCCCTTGAACTGACACTCAACTGAACCTGATATAATGCAAGAACCCCTGATCATGAGGCCCTAATCTCTCTGATGCCAGCCTGACACACCAAAAAAGACAATACAAACTCCCTGATGCCACCTAGACTCCTTTGACAGTCAATACAAACTCTCTGATGCCAGCCTGACCCCCTGACAGACAACACAAGCTCCCTAATGCCAGCCAGACCCCCACAATAGCCAACCCAAACTCCCCAATGCCAGTCTGACTCCCCAATAGAAAACTCTGCTCCCTTTCAATGCCACACTCACCCCAACAAATAAACCCCTCCCCCGAAGCCTACCCACTCCTGAACCTCAAGACTTGCTTGAGGGTGTGCATTGGTGAGTCAGTGGTCCAAGATGGCAGCGATCCGTCTCTGCTGCCACCAGGGTCAATGTCGTCATCCAAAATGGTGCTAAAGTCCCTTAATGGTAGTCTGGCTGGCATGGTGGGGGGGGGGGGGGTATGGATGGCATCAGGAAGTTTCTGTTGGCTGTAGGGGGTCTAGATGGTTTTAGGGAATTTGTGATGTCTATTGAGGGACTCTGGCTGGCATTAGGAAGTTTGTGTTGTCTTTCAGGGGATCAGGTCTAAATTACAAACAATAGTATGCAGCTTGACGTTTCAGAATAACATCTTTGCATCTTTTCTCTGTCAATTCATACAGTTTCATTACCACTTTGCAGCTTATCAAACAACCTTAACAGGCAGCAGGGGATATCAATAGAGGCTATGGTTAAAACATGTTACTTTACACTAACTCGTGCTATTTTAGCACAGGTCTCATTTTATCCAATGATTCCTAGTTACTAATAATCAAGGTTAACAATAAAATAACATGTCTTAACCAAGGAAGTCTGATAACATCACAAGGCTGAAGCTGGACTCCACCCAAGGAGATTTTAATTCTCCCCAATGCAGCTGCTGTCATCTAGGTACACCCAAAACAATGAAATTGATAGAGTGGCAAGCTCCACCTACTAGCTTCAGCCCACATAATGGGCCAGGGCTCATGCCATCTTCTGTTATGAAACCTCTTTGGTCTTAACAATAGCTCATATTGATAATTCCCGCTCCCTCCCTCCCCCCTCCCAGTCTCTATTGGCAATAGCACAGCCTCTCCCTCTACTCTCAAGGCTGTTAGAATGAACAAAAAGGTGCTAACACTAGCTTACAAGTCAAAACCATGGTTTCTTTTCTACTCCTGAAAAGAAGTTTCCAGGGCTTTCAGGTTCACCAAGAAATAAATGCAAGGTACCTCTTGCATTACTTTATCTATAAATACCAGTGTTGGTTCAGCTTTCCCTTTTGCTGCTCCTCTTTGTGCTCTTCTGACAACACCATGTACCTTTTAAAGCAACTTGTCCATGAATGCCAGATCAGGTTCAAACTCATTCTTCAGCCATTCTCTTTTTATTATTTGTAGGAGAAGTTTATTGAGGAATCAATACACAATTGTCCAGCAAAAACATCACACATATAGTTAACAAAAGCGCAACATAATGATTGACCCCTCCAACCAACTGAAATTATATAAACCATTCTTCCATGTTTTTGTTTGAAATATGACCTCTGTACGATAAGACACTCCTCATCAACTTTTATAACAAACCCAACATGATGCCCCCTCCCTCCCACCACCCCTCCTACCCTCGTGGATGAGGATACCTTCCAACCAACAAATTCATGTCAAACTGAGTCAAGTTCCCCCTCCCCTCTTTTTTTAAATATATTGTATATTATGGAGAGCATGCTCGTATGAAAGGGACCCAGATATCCTCCCATCTCGCAAGACTTCGCCTCCTAACTGCAGTCAATCTTTCCTTATCACAAATATACCATAATCTAGAAATCCAACCCAGCAAGGGATGTACAGACCTCGTCTTCCAGTGCATAGCCACATTCAGTGGTGTTCCTTGCCTGGATGGCATACGGGGCAGAGTGCCGATGCGCCCCCCCCCCCCGGGTGCAGCGCGCGCCCCCCCCCCCCCCCACTAAATTACACCTTCCCCCCCCTCCGGCGAATTGACACCCTCCCCGGGCGCACGCCGCTGGGGGGGTGCCACGGTGCGCGCCTGCTCCGAGTTCGCTAAACTTCTTTCCTTGTTCACTACAGCTCCCTCTACCCCGGAACAGGAAGTAACCTGTTCCGGGGCAGAGGTAACTGCAGCGAACGAGCAAAGAAGTTTAGCGAACTTGGAGCAGGCGCGCGCCGCGGCACTCCCCAGCGGCGTGCACCCGGGGGGGGTGTCATTTCGCCGGAGGGGGGAAGGTGTAATTTAGTGGGGGGGTGCGCTGCACCCGGGGGGGGACCACCCCCACCGCTCCCCCCCCCTTGGTACGCCACTGGCCACATACTGGCAGTTTGACAAGCATAAATTACCAAGCTTGACTGATTTCGCGGGAGCCCAATCGGCCTCTTACCAAATAAAAAAACAGCAGCATGCCACTGAACTTTCCCGCCCAGCCAACCTTGCAAACGGGCCTGAACTGCCTTCCAATACGCCCTTGCTTTGGGGCAGGTCCACCACAAGTGGCCCATAGTCTCCTTTTTCATACAGCCCCACCAACAATGAGGCGAAACTCCAGTAAACATACAATGCAACCTGACTGGTGTAAGATACCACCGATAAAGCACCTTGACCGCGTTTTCCTTAACAGCAACAGAAGATTTCAACACTGCCCTTTCCATAATGAGCCAGTCATCAGGAGATATTTCTAACCCTAATTCCCTCTCCCAACTCTCCCTATTGTGAAGAACCTGCTCTCTGGTTTGTTCAGGAATGCCTCCCTACCCCACAGACGTCCAGGGATTTTTCCAGGAAATCCCGCAGAAGCTCATGCACTGCTCCACTCTCCTAGGCTCCTCTCAACCCCAACTCAAAATAATGACTCAGCAACTCAGTCACGGCCATGTATATTTATATCAGTTTATTCAAAGCAATTTCCCAAAGGTTCAACAAAGGTTCAAAATCACAGCAGTTCGTGTAAAGCATTTCAAAGGGTTCAAAAATCCCCAATAGTTCATGTAAAGCAATGTCCACAGGTTCACAAACCCAGCAGTTCATGTAAAGCAGTTTCCACAGGGTTCAAAATCTCAGCAGTTCACATAAAGCTGTTTCAAAAGGTTCAAAATCCCAGCAGCTCATGTAAAGCAGTTTCCACAGGGTTCAAAATCCCAGCAGTTCATGTAAAGCAGTTTCCACAAGGTTCAAAATCACCACCCACTGGGCCAGCACTATCTTCCAGCCACCTCTCCCCATTGGGCCCTGCAGGAAAAACAGCTTCTCAGCTCCCCTTTGGAGAAAACCACCTTCTTCCTTTTTTCACCCAGCTCCCATACCAAGCTCCCAACTGCTGCTTTATCTCACCTTTTAGTTTAGATCGAGTTGAGGTATCCATCGGTTCATCCTGTTCTCTTTCCTCTCCCTTTTCTGTCCCTTGCCAGTCCATGGGTTCCTCCCCACACCCCTCTCCCAGCTGGCCCTCCTTTCCTTGATTGGGCAGATTCAGGACCTCCTCCCCTAGCCTAGTTCTCTTGTCAGGCTTTTCCAATTCCCTGCCCTTGTCCTCTCAACCTCCTCCGGGGGCTGATGGAAATGGAAGTCCCTGCTGCGATGGTATGCCTCCCTCCAGGACTGCTGGGAAACGTAGTCCTGCATTCTAGGTTGCGCTCCTCTTGGGGACTGGTGGGAGTTGTAGTCTTTCTCCTTTCTCCATTTCTCTGGGGAATAGGATCTGCTCTTTTCTCTAGCCCTGTCTTCCCTCCTACCCCCTCATATTCCTTACACTATCTAATTTGGCCACAGGAGCTGATGAACATAAATATTGATACAAACAAGTAATAAGGCCCCTAGTACTCTTTGAGTCCTCACATAGATCCTCCAGAAAAGTATCATCTCTGACTATGGATGTTCTAATACCTGGAGCACCCAGGAAATGCTTCAACTGCATATAAGCATATTGATCAGTAAGAGGAAGTTGGAACTCTGCAGCCAAGGATGCAAAAGAAATACACTTGTCTTCGTCAAAGAGCTGGCCCCATGTACTCAGACCCAGTCGAGCCCATCGAGAAAAGATAACTCTGCCCATCCCAGGAGGAAACATAGGGTTATCCACAATAGGCGTAAGCTTTGATAAGATAGCTCTAGGCGTGGGAAAAAAAGAATCCCAATAGTGGAAGGTGGAATTGATAAGTGGGCACAAATCCCTCAGCAGACAGTGATATTTACGAGGCAATCAAATAAGACATTTTAAGGGGGTAGCCCCTACCATATGTTGCTCTAGAAAAATCCACCTTTTAGATGGTGAAGCATGAAACCACTCAATAGCCGCACGGGCCTCTGCTACCCGATAATACCAGAACAAATTCGGTACTGCAAGCCCTCCCAACCTCTTTCCTTTATACAAAGAAGCCCTAGGAAGCCTTGGTTTCTTATTATTCCATATAAATCTAATTAACCTATCTTGTATCCTAGCCAAAAAAGATCTAGAAAGCTGCATTGGTAATACCTGAAAGAGATACATGAATCTAGGCAAGATATTCATCTTAAGAGTAGCAATCCTTCTAAACCAGGACAATTCTAACCCCGACCACCTATCCAGGTCTATAAAAACCTCAAGAACAAGAGCCGGATAGTTAGCCTGAAAAATGTCCTCCACCCTTGTATTCAAAATGACACCTAAATAACGAATAGACTGGGTCTTCCATTTAAAAGGAAAGGAGGCATGCAATGTTTCCACGAGAGTTGTGGGAAAGCCAATAAGCATACCCTCTGATTTAGATGCATTGAGTTTATAACCGGAGACTGCTGAGAAGACCTCCAGTTCTGCAATTAGATTAAGGAGAGAGATCAAAGGACGATTGAGAGATAAGAGAACATCATCTGCAAAAAGGACTATGTTAAACTCCTCAGCCCCACATCTAATGCCCACTATGTCTGGATTATTCCTAATTGCCACAGCTAGGGCTCTATAAAGAATGCAAACAATAATGGGGAGAGGGGACAGCCTTGACGAGTACCCCGGGTAAGAGGGAACAATTCTCCTTTAGTCCCTTGTGCATAATGTAATACACAGAACATATAGTAAAAACTGCTTATACATGCGCTAAATACAACCACTGGGAACAACTGCTAAGTATGAATGATAAGAAGGTTAACACGGAGAACCTACAAACCTGTGTATTACGTTATGCACAAGGGACTAAAGGAGCAGTGAAGATAATTAAAAAGCATTGGAAGATGATGCAACTTCATTCCGTTTTTCAGAATCAGAGACTAAGAATAGCTTATACGCGTAATCAAAATTTAAAAGAAATTTTTCAAGAGAAAATGCAGACTATAAGAACAGACCAGATCCAAGGACATAGGCAATGTATGAAATGCAGTTTTTGTCCATTGATGATGACAACAAAGACATTCATTAATCCAGTAGAAAGAAGGGAATATTATCTCAAATTTGATACAGACTGTGAGACTACACATGTAGTTTACATCTTGATATGCACCTGCCCAAAGATATATGCAGGAAAAATGTCACGATCACTTAAACAAAGACTTAGCGATCATAAGTACAATCTGAAGCACTCGCATTTAGAAGCTCCAGAAGTTGCACATAGTATAGAAAGAATGCATAGGTTTGAGGATTTCAAATGTGTAGTGATTGATCACATTCCTGAATCGTTAAGAGGTGGAGATAGAGACAATTAGTGCAAAAGGAGCAACGTTGGATTTTCAGAGCTATACAGCAGCTAAGTACTAGTTTATCTATATTATAAAACATGATATGTAAAAATACAAAAGTATAAAAAAGTTTGAAAACGAGGTTTTTCTGACTCATGAGGATACTCGCCAGCTGATTTACCTAAAGAAAAGAAATGTTTCAAAAGTAAACGCTGAGTGATGCAGTCCACTGGGCTATCAGTAACAGTGTGAACCAAGTATCTGAAGTCTTTTCCTCGTAACATGTAAGATATCAAAAAAAGAGATTTACTTGTTCGTAATGGACTTATATACATTTGTAAATGGCAATTTTGAAATGCTATTTACACAGAGAGAATAAACAGATTTAAAGGGGTTTGTTTTGTGCATGGTTACAGCAGGGTCAGAAAATTATACATAAATTTCCTATTTTATAATGGGAATATACACATAGTTCAAAATATGTCCCCTTCAACTTTTGTACCTCCTCTGAAATACATAAAAGCTTCTGCAAAGTGTACATTTCAGCCAGGGTTTGAAACAATAAACTTAGAGGGTAATTATGCTTATCCTCTTCATAATTTTTTTAGCCTGTAATGTAAAATTTAGAACGTAAGAACATAAGAATAGCCATACTAGGTCCATCTAGTCCAGTATCCCGTTTCCAAACAGTGGCCAAGCTAGGTCACAAGTACCTACTAGAAAACCAATTATTAGCAACATTCCATGCTACCAATCCTGGGGCAAACAGCTGCCTCCCCATGTCTGTCTCAATAGCAAACTATGGACTTTTCCTCCAGTAACTTGTCCTAAACTTTTTAAAACCCAGATATGCTAACCACGATTACCACATCCTCCGACCAAGAATTCCAGAGTGTAACTATTCGTTGAGTGAAAAAATATTTCCTCTTATTTTAAAACTATTTCTGTGTAACTTCCTTGAGCGTCCCCTAGTCTTTGATGTACTTTTAGAATAAGTAAAAAATTGATTTGTTTCTACTCGTTCTACACCACTCAGGATTTTGTTGATCTCAATCATATCTCCCTTCATCCATCTCTTTTTCAAGCTTAAGAGCCCTAACCTCTTTAACCATTCAGTTCCATCCCCATTTTTCATTTTGGTTGCTCTTCTTTGAACCTTTTCTAATTCCACTAGATCTTCTTTGAGCTACAGCGACCAGAACTGAACACAATACTCAAGGTGCAGTCGCACCATGGAGCAATACATAGGCATTATAGTATTTTTGGTCTTGTTCACCATCCCTTTCCTAATAATTCCCAGCATCCTGTTTGCTTTTTTGGCCGCTGCCACATACAGAGCAGAAGATTTCAGCGTATTATCTACAATGACACCTAGATCTTTTTCTTGAGTGCTGACCCCCCAAGATGGACCCTAGCATCAGTTAACTATGATTCCAATTATTCTTTCCATTGTGCATCATCTTGCATTTGTCCAACTTAAATTTCATCTGCCATTTGGTTGTCCAGTCTTCCAATTTCCTAAGGTCTTCCTGCAATATTTCAGTACACATGTTTTTAACAACCTTGAATAATTTTGTATCATCTTTTTCAGTTTTCACTCCTTAATTGGCTTCACCAATATGTGTGTCTGGGATATGACTTTTATATGTATAGTTGTTGACACTTATATGTATAAGTAGCAAAAACTGGCTCTTCCATGTATAATCTCCATCATTTCTTTGTGTAAGCTGCAGAGTGATTCTCATAATAAAACTTTTCTGCAATTTACAATATACTTTCCCCTGGGTAAAGGACCTTCAGAGGTGAGCTTCCATTGAGTAACGTTTTCTCAAACAACTGGAAGTAGATGTTACACCATATGTTGTCATCAGTCCGTTTGGAATTTGTAAACTTCCATGCATTGTTTTATATATCCTTTTTCCATTTGTTCATTTTATAATATTTTTAACATTCACTTATTAGATTACAAGTACTTATCTCATAATAAGCTCTTCAAGGGGTATAGCTGCAGAGTGATGCCACTCATTTTCTTGAAATCAATGCTCCCACTGTATGTGCCAGTAAATGCACATAAAGGGCTGGATTGTATAAGTGGCACCCAAAATTAGGGACAGACAAAAAACAGCACCAAGTGCTATAATGTAAAGGGTGCATGTCCTTTATAGAATAGTGCATATGTGTGGATCTTGTGCCTAATTTTGGGTGCCAAACTCATGCCTGCTGAAACCTGGTGTAAATGCTGGTGCCCAAGTTAGGTGCACTGACCCAGTATTCTATAACCACAAGTGCAAATTTATGGAACGCCCCGACACATCCATGCTCCTCCCATGGCCACACCCCTTTCACAATATGCATTATGAGATTTAGCTGCACTGCCTTCCTTACACAACAGCACCCAGCCAGATGCGTACACAAATATTAATGTGTGCCAATTAACCTCAATGATTGTTTTTTACCACCCAATTATTTATGTAATTGAGCATGTTAATCAATTAATTTGCATATGCACCTTGAGCCCACACACAAACTTGGGCACGCAAATCTGGGCACCATACATAGAATCGGCTCCAAATCAGTGGAAACCTTATTCCTATTTTGGAAAAGGCTCTGCATTTGGCAAAGTCTTTTGTAAAATACTGTTGGAATTATGAATGGCCCAACCTGGGTATCCCAATTCATACATCAATTTTCTATGTAAAATAGGGCTGTTTGTATGTTAAAACCTTTCCTCATTGGAAACAATTATTATGCACAGATAATCTGTGTTAACTCAAAAGGAAAGCAATGAGCCATGCATAACACAGCCTTTTACCTCAGCCTATATGATGCCTTCATTTAGGCACTCTGAGGCTACGAGGTAGGTACCTGCTCTATATGTTCAAGTTCAATTTACTTGCTATACTGCAAAATTATCACAAAGTAATCTAAGCGGTTTACAATATAAAATAATCAGGAGAGGAAAAAGCAGGAATGACACAAAATAGCATGCAGCAAATCAGGACTCAATAGGGAAATCGTGGAGGAAAAGATTACAATGTTCAGAAAAAGGGAGAAATGGGAGAAGGAAAGAACAAGAGGAAGCTTGGCAATGCCTATTTGCGTGGCTTTGTAAAAACACAAGGGGAAGGCCTCAAAAATCGAATATCCACAGAAGGAAAAGCCAGGGTGAAATAATAAGTCTTTAACTGGGACTTGAAATTCTGAAAGGATTGCTCCAGCCTGAGATAAGGTGGAAAAGTGTTCCATAATGTTGGAGAAGCCACACTAAAACAGGAGTTCCTGTGAACATTTAGGAATATCTGATGAAAGAAGGGGTTGACTGGAAGACCCTGAGCAGCAGGGGTTGGCCAGCTCAGACTTAACCAGCTAAGTGAAGCTGGTTAAGTTTATAATGGCCAAAGATAGGACTTCTGTGGTCCGGTATGGCCACTAAACTTAGCTGGCCAGCACTTGAATATTCACAGATAACTGGCTATATCACGTGATATAGCTGGTTAGCTGCTATCCCCTGAATTTTATATATTGCACTAAGATTTCCACATGGAAATCAATGCATATTCCATAACAACACGCATAACTTAATTAGTTAACAAGTTAATCAACTCTGATAATTGGATGTTAATAAGCAATTATCAGCACTAGTTGGCATTAATTAGAATTTACACACAATACTTGCTAAGTGTATTCTATAACATGGTGCGCATAAATTCTAAGACGCATAGTTGAAAAGTGGGTGTGGAATGGGTGGGTCATGGGTGTTTCTAAAATCTATGTGCATTTTTATAGAATACACCCGCTCTGTGCCTAATTTAGGTGTCAGGATTTACATCAGGGTTTAGTTGGCATAATTGACCGCAACTAAATTTAGTTGCATGGAACAGCACTTGGCGTATTCTACAAAGTACCCCTAAATTTAAAACATACTTTATAGAATATGCTTCTATTTCCTCGTGGAAATATTGGTCTGTTATATAGAATCTATCCCTATGCACTAACCACAAATATTCAGCAAAAATAATCGGCTATCTCCCACTGAATGTTAATGGTTAGCTGACTAAATTCTATCTAACCGGCCAGGAAATGTTCCTGGCCAGTTAAATAGCGCTGAAAATCGGCCAGATAGTCATTTTTGACAGGAACTGAAAACAGAGCAAAAAATTAAAATAACCTTTCAGGTGAAACCAGGCAGAAAAATGATTTTGGACTGGTTTTGGCGCCATAACTGAAATTAGGTCAGCCTCTGCACTATTCATATCTTTAGGTGCATAGTTACAAAATTCCCCTTTACAATGATTGCCTCTCAGCAAACCTTGTCCTAATTTCTTTGAACCTATACTAATTTTTCTAAAGGGGTAATCAGAGGGTAACAGTTTTGACCTCTTTCTGGTAAGAACTCTCCCATTTCATGCTGTTTAATCATAAGTAGATTCAATAATAAGTAGATACAATAAAACTTTAGTCCTTAATTCTGTGAAATTCCAGAGGTATGTACATGGTAGAATCTCTGGAGATCTTAGCCCAATAAGTTTTCCTTCTGTATAAAGAAAATATATTTCTTTACCTAACTAATGGAGATTCCTTGTCTAAATTTTGCAGAATTGTTTTATGCTGAGTATAGATTTAACCATACAGGTTTTCTGTTAAAAAATAAATAAATAAAAGAAACAAAAATGGCTGTCCATTCTTTCATGTGTATTAAGAGTAGTACCAGAATAATTGGTAAATTCTGAAAGCAGATTCGGGGGGTCTTTTACTAAGGAATGCTAGCATTTTTAGCTCACACTAGAAATCAGCTGGTGCTAAATGCCGAGACGCACATTATATTCCTACGGGCATCTCAGCGTTGAGCGCCAACTGATTTCTAGTACAAGCTAAAAACACTAGCACACTTTAGTAAAAGGCCCCATTTGTGGTCACTGTTAATTTTCATAGTACAATTAGGCAAAAATCAGATCATGTCACTAAAATTGTGCTTCCTGGATAAAAAAAGAGGCAATGATGGGCAGATTATCAAAAGCTCGGCGCTGTTCCAAATGGTGTTCTACAAATAGCACTGGAACAGTGTGGGGCTTTACCGCACCTATGATCAGAGATAATTGCATGCAAATTTAAGCACGCAGTTCTCTCTGCTCATGGGGTAGAACTGTGGGAGGATTGTGCCTGAGCCCACTTGACAATCCTACCGCATTTGTTTGACAGGTCTGGGTTGTCAAAAGCCCAGACCTGTCAAACACAGGGGCTGGAGGTCCATGGGACCACCAGACCCTAACTACCCCCGCCCTGAGCAAAGTGAAATGGGGGCTAGAGATCCAGCGGACCTCCAGTCCCTCCGACCCCCCAACACAAGTTCGGGGAGGCTAGAGATCAGGGGAGTCTCCAGCCCCCCCCCCCCACCCCCCAGGATCCCTCAGTTGTTTCTTCCTTATATGGTATAAAGCTCCGTCCAGCGCATCCCAGGATGTGCTGGGCAGGGCTGGGTGCCGCTATTTTCCAGGCGGCGATGATGGAAGAGGAGGGAAGCCACCTCCCTCCTCCAAATGAAGGTAGGGGGATGGGGAAGGGCCACTAGACCACCAGGTGGGGGGGATTGACTCACGGCCCACTGGGCCACCAGGGACATCTGAGGGATGCTGGGTGATTTAGGGGGCAGGAGACCCACCAGATCTCCAGCCCCCCAAACCTGTGATGGGGAGTCAGGAGGACTGGAGGTTCACCGGATCTCCAGCCCCCTGTCACTGGGCGGGTGTCAGGTCAGGGTTCTTGCGGGGGGCTGCTGCATTGGGGGGAATGGGGGCCTACCAGCATGTAAATGCATGCTGGACAGGGCTCATCATTCCTCCCCAATGGTCTGCAAACCCTAATGCCAGCTCCAAGCTGGCGTAGGGTTTGCCGCAGCCAGCGAGCAAATCTTTGGTGCGCTGGTCGCTGATCATTGGGGATGAATAGGTTTAGCCCTGTTTTGCATGCATTTCCATGCTAGTTACATTCAGAGCCCGCGAGCACATTGTTTCATGTGCTCGGAGGCGAGCACATTGTTTCATATGCTCGGAGGCTCTGAACATGGGGCAGTATCAAACGCATGCGCTACTATGGCGCTAACAGCCTCCAGGGCTGCCGAGAGACTGGGCCGGCCCGGGACAAGGCCGCCTCGGGGCCCCCGGCCCCACCCCATGGGCCACGCCCCACTGCCACCCCCCCAGGTTGTTGTCGCCCCCCCCCCTAAGGGGGGCCCGGCGCCACAGTCCCACCCGCCTCTGCCACCGGGCCGGGCCCCTTCCACCCAAACCCCCGCCAGCAGAAGTGCTGTCTTCTGACTCCAGCGTGCACGACCCACACAGATGCGCTTCTCTCAGCTGATCTTCGCTGTACTCTGCAGGGCTTCTCTGCATCTGACGTACCGCACGTCAGATGCACAGATGCACAGAAGCCCTGCAGAGTACAGTGAAGATCAGCTGAGAGGAGCGCGTCTGTGTGGGCCGCGCACGCTGTAGTCAGAACAGAAGACAGCACTTCTGCTGGTGGGCGTTCAGGTGGAAGGGGCCCGGTGGCGGGTGGGACTGCAGCGCTGGGCCCCCTTGGAGGTCCGGGCCCCGGGAATTTTGTCCCCCCTGTCCCCCCCCCACCTCGGCGGCCCTGACAGCCTCTAGCGCCTGCGTTTGTTTCTGATCATCAGCCCATCAATTTCTTGCAGCAATAGAGAAAAATAACACCAAAGCAGACACTGTAAAGTCCAAAGAGTCTTTATTCAAACAATCCTGACATGGCCATGTTTCGTCAAATAAGATGCATCAGGGGTAAAACATATACAACTAAAAAAAAAAATATATATATATATATATATATATAAACAATTAGAGCATACACATTAAATTATTTGCTTTCAAAGTAAAAATATCTATATGAGAAATCTTTAATAAATAAAAGGAACTTAATTAAAAACCACATGTACACATAAGACACAAAAAGGCTAAGTCTTGTGTATCCCTGGTTAGATGTGTCAATTTGGTTTTATTTGAACATCTGTTTGATGATTTATGCTGCTCTGGACACCTTTTATCTTTTTATGTTTCTTCTTCTTATTATTATTATTATTTATTACATTTGTACCCCACGCTTTCCCACACATAGCAGGTTCAATGCAGCTTACATAGTAAATAGAATTACAAAGTCTTGAAGGAGAATGTTACAAGTTGTAGTAAACATAGTAGTAGTGGGGTTTTGAGGATATGTAAATTGAGCATGGAGAGGTAAACAAAGATAGGATGAGCAAAAGGAGAAGAGATTGGGAGGGGTAAGGAGTAGGAAGGATGGAGAGGAAGAGATTGAGGAATGAACATAAGGAGATTGTGAGACATGGTCAAAGGTATAATAATTGATGGGGCAGGAATCATGTGGGTGGGTTTAAAAAGTTAAGATGGGTCATTAGGGTAAGCTTTCTTGAAAAGATGGGTCTTCAACATTTTTCTGAATGGATCTTGGCAGAGCGTTCCAAAGCTGGCTGCCCAAAAAGGAGAAACTGGATGCATAGGAGGTCTGTATTTAATACCTTTGCAGTTGGGAAGGTGTAAATTGAGGTAAGTACGAGAAGACGATGATCTATTTCTGGTTGGGAGGTTGATGAGGTTGTTCATGTAGTGAGGGGATTCTCCATATATGATCTTATGAATCAGAGTGTGGACTTTAAAATTTATTCTTTCTCTGATGGGGAGCCAATGAAGTTTCTCTTGAAGAGGTGTTGAACTATCAAATCTTGACTTATGTGTACATGTGGTTTTTAATTAAATTCCTTTTATTTATTAAAGATTTCTTATGTAGATGTTTTTACTTTGTAAGCAAAGAATTTAATATGTATGTTCTAATTGTTTTTATATGTATTTTTTGTTAGTTGTATACATTTTACCCCTGATGCAGCCTAGTTGGTGAAATGTGGCCAAGTCAGGATTGTTTGAATGAAGACTCCTTGGACTTCACAGTGTCTGCTTTGGTGATCCTTTTTTTTATATAAAATTGTGTTTTAAATTTACTACATCAATTTGTTGTACTGTAAAATCTATTTTTTATCTGGCATTAATTCAATTTTCTTGTCAATGCTTTTATGTAACTCTACAATAGATCTACTTTTCCTTTATCAGTATTGAAAATGACCGATTTTTGGTTTTCATGTTTCAAAATTGCTTCCTATTCCACCACCTCATAATTATTTTTTTTTTCACTTTTCTAACAAAAACAAAAAGAGCAAGTAGATAAAGATTGTGAAAATCAATGACACACTTGACTTCACTTGAATTACTCCCAAAGAAAAGGCAAAATCCTGCAGGGAATATAAACTGAAATATCTGACTTTGTGTTGCTGCTGTTGCTTTCTTTTTTCTTTCTTTCTTTTTAACAATGTAGTCTAGCTATAACCAATGCAACGTGACTACTGAAAGAAAGAAATCATATTGGCATGGGGTGCATGAGTCATGTTGCAACTTAATCCCTTTTCCTCCATAGGGAACAATAATTTCTTCTATTGATTGGACAAAGGTCTTAATATTTGAAGACATAACAGTCTGGATCTAGTTAGGGTCATGTGTGAAATACTTAAATTTATAAAGGAACATTTTGTTACTCCAGCCACTGGTATTCAGTGTTGGGTTTCGATAAATAGATTGCTTGAGCAGCTTGTGCCCTCTCTTCCTAGTGAGGTAATCTGCCTTCTACAGTTCTCCTTCACCCATGAACATCCATATCCATATGAGCATCTTCAATTTAGAAAACATTTAAAAGATCTTATTCTGCAAGGTGGATTTATCCATTGCTTAGTATACATTACTAGTTTGTTTTAACTATTTGTTACTCCTGGATAGACTGGTCCACATCTTGATTGCTGCAATCCATCCTTGAACTAAATAGCTTTAGGCAGAATACAAGAACTGGCATAACATAACATCCCACCCTACTTCTGCCCCACCCCAGGATTATCTAATCTCAGCTAAAGCCACTGCCCATCTTCTAAGGCCTGATAGTTCTGCAGGGGTTCCCCCCCCCCCCCAAAAAAAAAATAGATATCAAATTCAACCACTTTAAATCTTTAACTGTGTGTGTGCTATATTTGTTTCTGCAAAACAGAACTATGTAGTACACTACTTCTGCAATTATACTTTCATAGAAAAGATCTTGTAGAAATAGCTTGGCTCCTCTACTAACTGTGGGCTTAATTTACACAAGTATTGTGTTTTCACACTCTCACTGTGAGCACATCAAATTATAGGCAAGGTGTACTCAGGTAGGTGGCGATGGTCAGTAAAGCTCAAAAAGTTGTATGGAATCCCCAGAGTTATTTATATTGGGGACAGTTAACTCGGCAATATTTCAAGTATTCTGCACTGTTTAGTTGAAGATCAGAAAGCTGTAAATTCAATAGTAGGGCACACAGTATATTTTTGCACTGAGAAAGAAGAATTCAGATTTTCCCCTTGGGTTTTCTGGAGTTTCTACCACAGTATAATAAAAGGTTCCAGGGCATGTAAAGACCACTCAAAGCAGATTCTCTGAGGACTCTTGGGTGCCTATTTGTTATGACAGTGGCACTAAAGGGCAACTCACAGAAATAATAGCCATAAAAACATATTAATATGCTATGGAAATGTGGGGTTGGTAAGAGCTGAAAGGTTTGACAGGGTTTCACTCTGAGTCCTTCCCATCTGCAGTGAACCATTATGAATTAATTACTATAATTACCTCCGTGGGTTTCTTTGTTACACGCATTGAGCACAGCTATTGAAAGATTTCTTTAAAAATCCTCGAACAGTACATCTTTACTGGAAAAATGTTTGAAAAAGAAGAAGAAACATTTTGTATGAAGAAAAATAACACATCCTGATATTATTTAAATCCAATCCTAAATCTGGTATGTGGCATCTAAAATAACATGGATTCAAAATTCCATACAGCTCTCAGATTGAACAGCTAGAGATTTCTTTTTCCAAAAAAGAGGTGAACTTTTGTATTGTACAAAGCATAAACGAATGTCCCTTGTCCTGCTACTAATTCTGTGGAACTGAACACTCAGAATATTCCCCATAATTCTATAAAAGTTGCTAAAATTTGTGCACTCAGATTTGGCACACACCCAATTTGTGTGCACAATTTAATTGAATAATGAGCCAATTAGCGCTGATAATTGGCTTCTTAACATGGAACAAATTGGATTTACTTAAAATTTAGGCACAGGGTCCACATGTAAATTTTACACATGAGTCCAAAAAGAGAGCACGGCATGGGAGGGTCAAGGGCAGATTGGGGGTGTTCCCACAACAGGGATCCATGCCTAATTTAGGCGTGGGAATTTACACCAAGGTTTCATTGGTGTGAATGGTCACACCTAAATTTAGTAACAGTTCCCAGCATTAAGCACTATTCTATAAATGGCACCTAACTTTAGAACATAAGAATAGTCATACTGGGTCAGATCAATGGTCCATCTAGCCCAGTATCCAACAGTGGCCAATCCAGGTCACAAGTACCTGGCAGAAACCCAATTAGTAGCATCATTCTGTGCTACCAATCCCAGAGCAAGCAGTGGCTTCCTCCATGTCCATCTCAATAACAGACTATATACTTTTCCTTCAGGAACTTGTTCAAACTTGTTTTAAACCGAGGTATGCTAAGCACTGTTACTACATCCTCTGAATTTTTCAGACAGGGTTGTGGCATGAGAAGAAAGTGAGCATGGAAGCATTATCCAGCTAGCATATTACACTTACAAGCTAGTGCTGAGATAACACGGGACCACTTGCCACCTCCCAAATCACTATGTGCTTCTGTGTTAACCGGGAGCAGGCAACATGCATTAATCTGAATGTTAATGCATGACCTGCAATAAACAATATCAGGACTATCCATTCATGATGCAACATTAGTTTTGGGCTTGCTGCACATTAAAATTCTGTGTTCTAGTACAGTGGTTCCCAAATCTGGTCCTGGAAACAGCCCAGCCAGTCAGGTTTTCAGGATATCCATAATGAATATTCATGCGAGAGATGTGCATGCAGTGGAGGCAGTGCATGCAAATCTGTCTCCTGAATATTCATTGTGGATATCCTGAAAACGTGACTGGCTGGAGTGCCTCCAGGACCAGGTTTGGGATCCAGTGTTCTAGTGCATTAAACCTACAAGTTAATGCTTTTTAGTAGAAGGGCCCCATTCTTTGCATTTTATAAAACTGAAACTCTGCTCACTTTCACCTTCTTTCAATATGTAGAACGGTATGTGTAAAATTGCTTCTTGTATACACGGTTATGTACATCTATGGTGACAAATTTTATAAAACACTCTTCCTATGTATAAATCATTTTTTCTATCTAGAAAACCTTTATAAAAAATACCTCACAAAAAAAATGTACTCTATGATAAAGCTAGAATTATTTTACTAAAACATAACATCATTACTTTGACTTTACGGTAGCATCAGGTGTTAACATGTTTGTTTCCAATGTTTGAAAATAATGATAAGAAAATGATTCATAATATTCACTGAGGCTGATATTGAGACCGCAGGAGATAGACAGGCTACCTCCTGCAGTCATTGGCAAACCCTGAAGTTCAATGCCGGGGCCGTAACCAGCCATCAGTATTGAATTTCTAGCTTTTTTGGGGGTGCTACAAACATAGACAGTCAATCCGATATTCATTGGCTGCTCAGCTAAGTTATAGTGGCCAAAGATAGACTTGCTATTTAAGCTGGTCTATCTGGCCACTAAACTTAACTGATCATCTGATGAAAATTGACAGTAACTGGCTATGTCACGTGACATAGCTGCTGACTGGGCTATTCACTGACCGGGATATTCAGCGGGAGATAGCCGGTTATCACCCGCTGAATATCGGCAGCTAATAGGCTTGAGGGTATTTAACTAGCCAGGTACCATTCCTGGGGCAGTTAAATACTTTTGATATCAGCAAGGCTGTAGTTTGTTATATTACATTGTTAAATGGGAAAATGAGTTGATTGGGTCTCATTTTCAGTCACATCTGGGATGAAGAAAAAGAAGACCTATTAAACTGAAAATACAAGAAATATCTGAGGATACGAAAATGTAATCTTTATCATGACCTAGATCAAAATTAGAAGGGCAATGTACCAAATGATGAGTATATTCAACAAGACAAAATGTTCATAAAACATCTTAGCATACATGTTGAGATTTTAACATATTTCACAGAGGTTTAGTAAAGGTTTGCAGAAAACTGCTTGGTTGTGGAAATTTCCATACAAAATTTAACTTCTGCTGAATTTTTAATGAGATGGCATATTATTTCTATGCTTATCTCACAATGATCAGCACTGATTAGCTTGTTGTTCAGTTAAATTGTGCGCACTCTTTATAGAATCACGCTAAGTATCTCTTTAATCGGTGCCAGTTTTTCAGGTGCAATATACAGAATTTGGCCCTAAGCGTGTATTCTTTTTCAAGTGTGCATTCTTCATAAAGAGCGTGCACTGTTTGCAAAGACTGCAGGTTCTTCACAAATGGTGTGTATTATTGAAAATAATGCATATCTTTTGTGAAGAGCATGCACTCTCTTCAAAAAGTACACATTGCGTACAGCATTGTCCCAAAGCAATTTTTAAAAAAATCAGAAAAAAGCACAAAATAAAAATTACCATAAATAACATGGAAGGAGTGGAGGAGTAGCCAAATGGTTAGTGCAGCGGACATGGGTTCAAATCCTACTGCAGCTCCTTCTGACTCTGGGTAAGTCACTAAGGGGCCCTTTCCCTAAGCTGCATAGGTGCCTACACGCACCCAATGTGTGCCAAATTGGAATTACCACCCAGTTACTGCATGGCCCTCGCAATAATTTCAATTTTGGTGCGTGTCCGCTATGTACATCTGAAAAATATTTTTAACTTTCTGGCACACGTCAGCTACACGCATCAAGTGGCATTTGATGCTCATAGCTCATTATTGCCCAGTTGCTACGTGAGACCTTACCACTAAGTCAATGGCTGGCGGTAAGGTTTCAGAACCAAAATGGATGTGCGGCAAATTTCTTTTTGCCGCATGTCCATTTTTGGCAAAAATAAAAAAAGGCATGTTTTGTAGGTGCACTGAAAAATAATTCTGCGTGCTCCCAAAATATGTGTCTACACTACCACAGGCCATTTTTCAACACACCTTAGTAAAAGGACCCCTTAACCCTTCATTGCACCAGGTACAAATAAGTACCTGTATATATTATGTAAACCACTTTGAATGTAGTTACAAAGACCATAAAAAGATGGTATATCAATTCCCTTTCCGTAATAAGTTTTGGACTGCACACTCTATTTTATTCCAGGACACCTATATGAGGAATCCAAAAAGTGCCTATATTAAGCCTATTTTAGAAAGGAACATAGGCACTTATGTGCTTTATAAAATAGGTTCCCAGAAATAATCCTAGCAGTGCACAAATGTTAATGCAGAAGTTTTCACCTGCCCTGAAAATGGGGTAAATTTGTGCATGTACTCTACATGCGTATCCATGTATTTTATAAAATTCATGTGCACCATCATAAATCTACCTCTGCTCCAGGAATGCTTACACACAGATTGCATATGAGTAGGTCCAAATTTTCCATATGCAAATGTTTTACTTTTATACATGGAGGGGCATAATTGAACGAAAACGCCTATCTCCATGGGCGTTTATCTCCGAGAACGGGTCCGTGAAGGGGCGGACCGAACCGTATTTTGGGAAAAAATAGACGCCCATGTTTTATTCAACAATGTGTGAGCTGGGCGTTTTTGTTTTTCAGCGATAATGGAAAATGAAAGCGCCCAGCTCAAAAACGAATAAATCCAAGACATTTATTCGTGGGAGGGGCCAGGATTCGTAGTGCACTGGTCCCCCTCACATGCCAGGACACCAACCGGGCACCCTAGGGGGCACTTTTACAAAACCAAAAAAACAGGTAAAAGAGCTCCCAGGTGCATAGCACCCTTCCCTTGTGTGTTGAGCCCCCCAAATCCCCCTCAAAACCCACTGCCCACAAGTCTACACCATTACTATAGCCCTAAGGGGTGAAGGGGGGCACCTACATGTGGGTACAGTGGGTTTGGGGGGGTTGGACGACTAATAAGCATTAAGCAGCACAATTGTAACAGGTAGGGGGGATGGGCCTGGGTCCACCTGCCTGAAGTCCACTGCACCCCCTAACAACTCCTCCAGTGACCTGCATACTGCTGCCAGGGAGCTGGGTATGACATTTGAGGGTGAAAATAAAAAGTTGTGAAACATCATTTTTTTGTGGTGGGAGGGGGTTAGTGACCACTGGAGGGAATCGGGGATGACCTCCCCTGACTCCCCCAGTGGTCATCTGGTCATTTAGGGCACTTTTTGGGGCCTTATTCGTGAAAAAACAGGGTCCAGGAAAAGTGTCCTAAATTCTAGCTAAAAACGCATACTTTTTTCCCATTATCAGTGAAATGCGCCCATCTTTGTTCGGCAGATAACCATGCCCCAGTTCCACCTTCGCCACACCTCTGACACGCCCCCATCAACTTTGTCCGCATCCGCGACGGAGTGCAGTTGAAAACGTCCAAAAATCGGCTTTCGATTATACCGCTTTATTCGTTTTTGTGAGATAAACGTCCATCTCCCGATTTAGGTCGGAACTTGGGCGTTTTTCTCGTTCGATTATAAGCAGGATAGTCACTCAATTTTATAAAAGACTGTTCCTGCATGTAAGCCAAGCTATTCATGCAGGGAAGGCTTTAGAAAGATCATCCCATAGGACTAGATTCTATATATCATTCTTAAAAATTCAGTGCTAAAATGAAATTTGCTCAAGCACATTCTATAAAGTATGCCTGAATTTAGGCATACTTTATACAATAAGCTTATATTTTCATGCAATATATAGAGTGGAGGAGTGGCCTAATGGTTAATATAGCAGATTGTGGACCTGTCAAACTGGGTTTGATTCCCACTGCTGCTTGATGGCTGGCAGTGGGTTCATATCCTGGGGAACTAGGTTCAATTCCCTCTGCACCTCTTTGTGACCCTGGGCAAGTCATGTAACCCTCTGTTACCCCGGGTACAACAGTAGTACATTATACTACTTAGATTGTGAGCCCACTAGGGACAGACTCAGTACCTGTAAGATGAAACTGTAAATGCTTAGGTGTAAGCGGTATATAAATACTTGAATGAATGAGTGAATACACTGAGCAGCCATGACAGCACCTAACTCTAAGCATGGCCATTTATACCAAATAAAACTTGGTACAAATTCCAGTGCCAAAGTTAGGTGCAGAGCAGGTGTATTCTCTAACCCTGCATGTAGTTTTCTGGAACACCCATGACCTGTCCATTCCATGCACATAGCCACACCCCCTTTTGGCAGTGCACATAAGAATTTGTACACACCCCTTTGCAGAATATGCTTACTGGGTAATGTGTGTAAATTCTAATTAATGCCAATTAGTGCTGATAATTGCCTGTTAACATCCAATTATCAGTGCTGATTAGCTTGTTAAGTATTAAGTTATATGTGGATACACTTTGATTTCCATGCAGAAATCTCAGGTCAATATATGGAATCTGGAGGTCAATGTGCATATTTGGGTATATAAGGACTGTACAAATAAATTTCTATACATCAGAACAAAGATCTTCCTATGACTAACATAATGGGAAGCTTTAACTTAAGAACTAACCAGGAATATTACACAATACCATTGGACAGCCTGTTAATAGATCTACATCTATACACAGGTGGGTCTTTATAGATATATCTATTCCTCATAAACCACTTTCATACACAAGTTTTAATTAGCATTTTTTTCTTTTAAAAGCAATCAATATTATATCACCTTTGCATTTCCATTTCTTTGGTGGTTTCTCAAGAAACATTTCTTTCATCACTCTATTATAGTAAAATAAGGACAAAGCCATACACCCAGTCTACAACTTATTTTCCACTGAGGCTGGAATCCCAAAGGAAGGCATGGCTCACTAAGCAGCCATCAACCTGCACTGAAAAGCTTAAAGAAATCTAAATCAGTTTGCACCAGCTCCCACAATCCTTTCTCTATTCAGGTCTCACACAATGCAAGAACACAAAAACATATCCTTTCTAAGACCTAGGAAGGAGTATCCTTATATCATCAATGCTTTCATGTACCAACATGTTTTAAATTTACAATAAAGAGTTGAAAGCTTAGTGCAAGAAAAGACTCCTTCAATGATGCCTTTATTCAAATATTGTTCACTGTTTCCACCTGCCATTTTCACTTCCATCCAACCAGAGCAACCACATTTTCCAGAAATAGCTTTCTGAATACCATCCGTTTCCAACCTTTATAGAACCCTTTCTCTTGCATTTAAAAGTTGCTGTTTTCTGTAGAAGATTGTACTATTATCTTTGGCATTGCTTTTATTCCCCCTCTGTGATGTTTTAAGGGCTGAATCAGCATCCCGCGCATAGTTTCCTGCTTTAGCATTCCTCGTCCAGCAGCTCGTGCTCACTGGAAGAAAAGGATAGAATCAGTACCACAAACAGCTCCATCATCACTGCTCCTCATACTTCATTCATAGACTGGTTCACGCATAGCCGCCAGAGGCATGCTAGGATCAGCACCACAGACAGCTCTCAGTACATAGTTTCTCCTTCCGTCTCACTCATGCACTTCAGTCGGACACATGATAAGTTTAGCATCACCTGCAGCTCTCAACCCCCATCGATTTAACTCACGGATGTTCAACATTTTGCCCCTTATTCCCAAACACAAGCAGAGGCAGCAAGCACAGGCTCATAATTCGCTGTTCTCCCCTCCTTTTGGCTCCCTCCCCTTATTGTCTATCAAACACTTTCAGTTGCTTTATCTTTTCTTCCGTCACCGGAGACTCCAAGGCACACAGATGAGAGGCGGGAATTGCCTTGTCTAAGCTGCCATCCGCGGATCATCAGCAACTCGTCTCTCCTTTCTGCGTATGTCTGTGAGAAATTACCTTTTCCTCTCTGCCTAATTCATTGGCCTTGGGTGCGAAAGGCTTCGATGGCATCTCCCGGCTCCGGATTTTGGTCCTTTGGGTCGGAGAATGGAGCTAGCGAACCCGAGAATCCTAACACAGGTAGGGGGGCGCTTCTCTTTTTTTTTTCCGGGTACGTGAACCTTGGATGTTATGCGGGAGGTAGACGAAAAAAAAACCCCGATCCATGACAAAGTTACATAAAAACAACTGTCTAGCAGAGATGTCAGTCATTACTCCGTTTACCGAACCTCTGTCCAGCGTCCTGCCCACCACTATGCAAACAGTGGATTCAGACGATCTGTCCTAATTAACTAATGCATTCATCCTGATCAGAGAATGGATTAAAGCAATAGAAGAAGCTGTGTATGGTACCAGCAAATCGCGTTGTACAAGAGAAATCCTGCCACTCTGGGCATCACCCGGATTCTCAAAAGCTATCTCAAGCCCAGTGTTGTGTTTTGCAGTAAACCAAAGCTTAATTTGGAAATCTTTCTGTCCCGATAGAATGGGCTTGGGGTGCATCTGGATATTATAAACCTAAAGGTGTCTTACACGTTGCATACTTATAAGATCAGTAACGGTACTAGTATTTGTTGGACATAACTAAATGTTCTGTAACGTTAATCTGTTGTGAAAACATCAATCAGAACCTCATTTGTACATCCTGAAATCCCAAAGATAAAAAGGAAGTATAGTTCTCCTTACTTAAAAAAAATAAACAACAAAAAAAATCATCTCTTTTATTCCAGCAAAAGCTTGGTGTCAGGTTGCTCAGAAGTTTACGGGAGGAATTAGCTCCAAACTTTGCGGTAAGTGTAAGACCAAATTAAATATTTGCTACATTACTTTATTGTATCAATCTTCTAAGTGAAATTACAGAAAAGGAATCAATGTAAAATAATCAAGTCTGGAATTCTATTGATGAGAATAATTCCCACATTGTTGAACCTACTTGTCATACTGTCTCCGTTTCATTATCTATATTCTAGTTATTAATGTTTTAGATTTCATTTGCTTCTTAGCTTTACTATATGGAGATGGTGAGAAACCAATGGATACTGGGATCAAGGAGGGTGCCAGGCCAGAGGACAAGAGGGTGGCTTGCATCTGCAACAAGAAGCCATGTAATTGCCAGAAAGACCAAATAAACTATTCATTCTTGTATTCAACAGGTAAATGTTACATGTCCAGACCTTCATGTTTTGCAAACTGAAGTATTACTGTCAACAACTTATCATATCATATAAATATTTGCATACAGTTATATTCTGGTTATCATAGATAGAGAGAGGTATGAAAAATGATTAGCTTTCAAAACTAAAGGATTTTCCAAAACCAGTAGCCAGTTTGGGGGATGTGAATATTGTTTTAAACAGAAACATTTTCAGTTAAATGGAATTTTATCTTACTTGATTTCAGTTTATTTTATTTATCTTTTGTACATGACCTTAAGTGGAAAGTAAAGTTTAAAACAGTCTTTAATTACACAATTAAATCTATTCACGCTATAAGGCTTTAATGCTAAAACAATAGCTAACAAGTATTAAAATTATAGGGTCAGGCCATCTTAATTTTTGCTGGACTACCTACTCGCATGCATATTTGGAGCAGTTTCTTGAGTGACCAGGTAGCATTCCTTTGTGACAAATCTTGATTTCAGGGCCCAGTGTGCAAGTATATAAGGGGAAATACTGCAGATTCTACACTGATGTTAAATTCCTTCTAGAACTACTCTATCGCTTTAGCAAAAATTCATTTCTCACCAAGGTTATGTTTGGCATGAGTAAATATAATTTAAATGCAAATCAAAAATATTTTTACCCTATTCCCTTCATTTTTTCAAAAATGCGCTTAAAACAAAGTGAAACCATCGCGGTATATCATGCAAATCATGATAGTGTAGTTTAAAATTATTGATTATATAACATTTAGCATAACAAAACTCGAGCATTTTATTCATATTGGCAATTTTTCGTAGCTGGTGCTCTTAAAGGCTTTAATAATGTGTCTTTAACATTTTCTATCATTTTTTTAAAATGAAATGACGGGCTTTTTTTTCCCGTAACCACAGGAACCTGAATGGAAAGTGAAATATATACGAAATTTTCATTACTCATCGAAGTGCATAAAATAATTCTATGAACGTACCTTTTATTTTATGTTTATTTCAGATCTTCTGCCAGTGTCTAATGGAGAAATGCCAACTTTGACTTTTCTGCAAGATGTTGTGGATATTTTGCTTCAATATATAGTAAAAACGTTTGACAGATCAACAAAAGTGATTGATTTCCATTACCCAAATGAGCTTCTTCAAGAATATAATTGGGAACTGTCCGAACAGCCGCAGACCTTAGAAGATATTTTGGTAAACTGCAGAACAACACTGAAATATGCAATCAAAACAGGTAATGTCAATAGACAAGCGTTACATTCATGCCATTTGCCATTTCAGCTGTCTTTCTACCTGTTTTTTTAATGGACGGTTATAACAGGTCAGTTGCATGTTCTGTGGATAAATGTAAACGTACTTCTATTGTAAGATGTTCTGCTTTTCTAGATAATAATAATAGGAAACATTTATGCAGAACCATCATGCTACTCAGCACCGCAAATGGAATATGTACTGTGCAGGGCTGGGAAATATCTGTGCAAATTCTTATTAGTACAACGCCTGGTTAGAAGATTAACACCTAAATCCATGCGATATTAAACGGCTAGGAATGTATGCATAGGAGGTAGGCATCTTCAGTTGTTAAACGAAAACCATTTTGTCTAAACAAAGTAAGGGCCGATGCATGAACAGTCTCATCTATAAAGAAAGCGTTAACAGTTAAAATGCAAAAAAGAGGAAGTAAATCTTTAAGAAAAAAAAGCTAAAAACTGAAGGCATCTGTAACATTAAAGTGAAAATACTAGATGCATCCTGATACTAATTTCCTATTTGCAGAGAATCCCATAACTCATTCTCCTGGCTGCTCAGTAGACCATAGAGATGGTATTTTGGCGCTGTGTCAAACGGCAAGGTTTTAAATCTGAGATCCCCACTAGGTACAATAATAATAATAATAATTAAAAAAAAAAAAGATGGATGCAGACCATATCAGCAATTCGGTCATGCTAAGAAAGGAGGGACGGAGACGTAAATTCTTTTCAGTGTTGGGTAAAACAGTTTGTTTGTATTTTGTCTCACCGAAAGAAAAAGGAAATCTGATTCGTTGCCTAACGCACATATCAATCATCCAAAACCATGCATGGTAAAATAGGCATACAAATACATTAAAATAAAAGGCCAAGACACCAACTAGTCTTTGTTTGTATTGTGTTTCTTATTCACTAAACACATTTTGATAATTCCTGAATCCTAAATCAAAAAGAGGTCTGCTGTTCTGTGAAAAGACTATTCTGAAGTCGTCCACAAAAAAATCTTTGTCACTTTTTTTAAAAAGAAAATACATGTATTTAAGAGCTAAACCCTGTATTTATGTGGCTTAATTTACTGATGTGGAAATTGATGTGAAATATCTAGTTCTATTGGCAAAACTCATTTGCACTGGTGCTACTGTTTAAGTCAAACTTTAAGTCAAATATTTTTAGCAGAATTTTGACAGTAGGATCGCGGACCAGACATCGGTTGATGAATATAAGGGTAATACGAAATAGATCATGGATGAGGGGACCCACGATGCTTCACAGTAACTTTAGAAGAAAACACGAGCTTAGTCTCTAGGCCAAAATCCGGAGGAGCCATTATGGTCTATAAGGCAATTTCAAAAGAAAATCGTTTTTCTAAAAAAAAAAAAAATTGGGAAGGCAATCTAATTAAACAAAGGTAGTCAAAAATCTGAGGAGTCTGTCAAATACGGGACCTGTTCTTTAATGGCTTATACAAGTAGGTGCTTTCAGAAGGATATTATATTTTACATGTAGTGGATAAATCGTACGAGAGAGAGAGAGAGTAGTTTTGTGTGTGTGTGTGTGTGTGTGTGTGTGTGTGTGTGTGTGTGTGTGTGTGTGTGTGTGTGTGACATTGTGTGTGTGTGTGTGTGTGTGACATTTAGCAGCCTGTGTTGTTTAAACCTCACTTGTTAATTTATAGCTACAGAGAACGTTGGAATAATTTCCTCTTATCAATGTGGTGCAGTTGTTTTCCTAGTCAAATGTGCATTTCTATACTGGAGTAATTAAAGAATCGATCTAAAATTTATAACACAGAATATGCAGCTAATAATAATAAAAGCCAGTAGATCCGTTAAGGAGTCATTCAATGCGATTGTTAATAATTAGGTGGAATAACCATGCAAGTAGATCCAAATGCAGTTTTTCCACCATAATACAACTGAATCGTATATTGAAATGATCGCATGTACTTGACGTCAACATATCAACACACCCTAGTGCAATGGAGCTGTCGGTCACATTTAACGGTTTTCCGTAATCCTTTTAAAGTTATTATTATTATTATTACATGTCTCATTTGAATACTAATAAAATTTAACCTTATCATCGGATAGTCATTGGACTGGCACAATCGGCTCTACTGACGCATGAAAGAAATATCTCACCCAACAGACGCGTCTCCATTTGTAGAATCTGCTCATTTGTTATTCGCCTGACTGCGCTCTGGAGTCTTTTTCTCTAAGGTTTTTATGGGGTAGTTTAGACAGAACAGCTACAGATACGTTATTTATGCAGATCTGCGTTGTGTTTGCGACCTCGTTCTCCAAGGAGAAAGAGAAGGTACCGAGGAAAGAGGAAGAAAAATGAGAACAACTCTAAATTTTAAAATTAAAATTACATTAACAGAAAATTAACTTTTGTTTGGTATCATCGTAGACGTAATACTATTAGAAGATACTCAAAACTAGAAGGAATAGCGTTTATGGAAATAAATTGCATCGCTGAGATTCCAGCATGAGTTATTTTACTAAAAGCACAGCAACTAGACATTTCAAATGCATTGGAGTATTTTAAAGGAAAACCTCGGGAAAATGACTGAAATTATAGACTAGAGCATAATATAAGCTCTAGTCATGCTGTTACTGATTCCAAAGGAAATGCACTTAGAAATGTTGTCAGTCGATGGGGCTTCAGCCTCCTGCGAGAGAAAACTCTTTTCTGGGAGCTCTGGCAGCTGACACTGCTTAGATGAGATACACAGGAGAAAGACGAGATTTTTTTCTTTCAGCTGCAAAGATAATTTTCTGAGGGTGTAGATGTCAAATGTATCCCTTATTCAGCACCTCCGCCCGCCACTCTGTTGATACTGTACATTAAGATGAACAATTGGATACGGTTTTATCTATCTCTTTACACTTCAGGGAAAATATTACAGCTGTAATGGAGGGATACACTATGAGGCCATTTTTTTAAACTGAGATGGATAACTCCAGAAAAAAAAACCCAGAAAACACTCTGTGATGTAAGACGGTGTACTTATCAGTGCTTCAACCTACATTGCCCTACAGTAGGGCAAATTAATTCGCGTTTATGTCCAGTGCACATCACACAAGAAACATTAGCTGTTCGACTAGACAGGGTACATTTATCAAATGTCTTTTTAGAAAATCTTAAAAGAAAAGCACCTGTTAAATGTTGTTCTAGGACTGTGAACTATTTTCCATGACTTCGAGTAACCTAAATGCATAGGTCTTCACAACCAGTAACAATAGCTTGGCCAACTGTAGGGAGGATGGGTACCTCACTATTCGACTCCTTCTTGACCATGAGTAGAATCGGCTATCTTTATTATTTTGGCAAGCGATACAAAAACAAAAATTGGCATACTCAGTCAAAGCATTATTAACTGCCCATGTGCATGCACCTGATAACAAAGGCAGTGCAGAAACTGGTAAATGGAGCAATCTCTCTCTCTCTCTCTCTCTCTCTCTCTCTCTCTCTCTCTCTCTCTCTCTCTCCACACACACATCACCCCACCACACCACACACATATATTGTTGAGTGATTTCTTTTCCCAAGTAGACAACAATCATAAGTCCCTGTTCAGAAAAGGATGATATTTAAATCAAAGAGGCCTCTTGCTGGTAAAGAAGGATTGGTTATTAGTACAGTCACGTTTGAATAGCCCCACGCCTATTTTTAAAGGAAAGAAACCCCCAGAACTCAATTATACAAGGCTCCTAAATGGACTAATCACTGTATTTGATTATAGACGCGTGCATCATTCAGACTTGACAGTCACGCGGGTTTTAATCAGGGTTATTTAAAATCACAATTACGAGCAAACTCGCGCTATTTATATTCCTATCCTGACAGGGAAGAAGTGACAAGCGTTACCACTGTCCGTGCCATTTTCTACAATTATCAGCCTTTGAATCATGTGCAAAGCAGCCAGCAAAGTGTTCCATTTTCTCATTTGTGTCTCCCATAATCATTATCCATTCATCACAGAACGTATTGTGAGTATAGACAAGCTCCGCAGAGGGTCCCTCACAGGTGCTTTTCCAAAGACTTTGAACTGTATCTAACGTCAACGTAGGGTACAAAAATGTGCAAGATATTGTGCTGATTGTTGTGATTCTGCAAACTCCTATTGACACTATCAAAGGGGGGGGGGGGGAGCACAAGATTATGGATTTTAGCCCTGTTTAAAGAAAACAAACAAAAAAAAACAAAAAGAGTGTAATATATATCTCTATTTAAACAGGTGAATGCAGTACCCAGAAGGAATTGTCACTGTTTATCTCGTCATAGACATCAGTTTCCTGTAAACCATGCTGGTTTGCATTTTCAAATACACATATATTTTGTTCAATTTTAAATACAGGGCATCCCAGATATTTCAACCAGCTTTCAACTGGACTAGATATGGTCGGATTAGCAGCAGATTGGTTGACATCTACAGCAAATACAAACATGTAAGTAAATTGATTTTCCTTTCTAAAATCTCTACTATGAAACAACTAAATTTAGAGATTGTTAAACAGAAACTTCCAAAATATTGTTCATATTTGCAGAAATAATTATCTTTTCAATAGCAGGACGTATCAATTTTCCACAAGCTGTACATCAGTTATATATAAAAAAAAAAGTGGCATACGTAATTCCTGCTTTCAAACTGTGGAGAGATTTGGAGAGAGGAGTCATTTACTAATGGCCAACACACAATAACAGCTTCAGCATGTACTATTTGCTGCAAGTGCCACAGGATCAAAGTGGGCTCTGTGGCAGACAATAGGTATAACACCACTAGCATGCCCATCATTAGTAAATGATCCCTTGATATTTTATCTATGGGTGCATTTTAGTGGCAAATAGATACATTCAAACATACAAACATATGTAAGAAAATAATCTGGTAATCTAGGCATCCTAGAGTTCAGCATAATTTTTAAGGATTTAAAACCTACATAATGAAAACCAAATAGAAGTACATTTCCTATAGATGAGCAAAAATTATTCCTGGCAGGAAATCTTCACAAAACAGACCCCCAAATCCCCACAAATACTTCCATATATCAAACTTCCTCCACCAAATCCAAGCTAACCAGAACAGTGTTTTTTATGGTTCTAAAATACATAGGACTGAAAATCTCCTGAATTTGGCTGAAGCATACCCTAGGTATTTGTTCCAGTTCCCCTTTCTATTGAGTGCTAGTACAAATACTTGTATGACCAAACACCCCACCTCTTTGCTCTCCTTGCCGATCTGGCAAATTGCACCACTTTAGAAAACAGAACTGCCAAATGTACCAGTTTTAAAGTTCATTAAAATGAATATGTATGAGAGTTGCATGCGCTGCTTCCTTGGTAAGCAAATCTATTTCATACACATGCGTTGGGGATATCTTGAAAACCTGACTGGCTGGGTGTGCCCCAATGACTGGGTTGAGAAGCACTGGCTTAGAAAATAAAAACCATTATGAAATGTGAAACTCAGTTTGTTTTTGCAGTTTTTCAGGTGGAATAGAGGAGCAGACGAGTGGTTAGAGGAGTGGGCTGCAGAAAAGGAAAGCCAGGATTTAAATCCCACTAATGGTCCTTGTGGCTTTTGGCCAGGTGTGACAACCATGATCCTCAAGGGCCACAACCTAGTCGGATTTTCAAAATTTTCATACAATGGAAGCAATACATGCAAATCAACCTCATGCATATACATGGAGGATATCTTGAAAACCCAAATGGGTTGTGGCCCTCCAGGGGGTGGGGATGTGTGCTGGGGGGGGGGGGAGAGGAGAAGTGGGGGAGGGGAATGTTACAGAGGTGGTGTGCACAAATAGTCCACTTACCTTTACTGAATATTAGTGAGAATGACTCTTTGTGTAGCATGGACCCCCAGCTGGTATGCTCCATGGGCAGGGGGAGTGGGCGCCTCATCCTCTGGGTCTGGCAGATGCTGCAGTGGTTGCTGTCCCTCCTCTGGCAGGGCCTGTCTTCTTCAGACAGCCATGTTATGCAGGATGCAGCAGGCCATAAAAATTTTGACAACCTTTTCGGGGCTAGAGAGGAGCTCCCCACTGGAATGGTCCAGACATCTGATGCAATTTTTGAGTTGGCCAAAGGTCTGTTCTATGATAGTGCATGTGCTCTTATGCCTCTTGTACTCCTCTGCCTCATTTTGAGAGTGGACTATGTGAGTCATGAACCAGGTTAGCTGGGGGGTAGCCTCTGTCACCTGTGGGGGGAAACAGAATCACAAACATAGGTGTGTATTGGCTGATATGGTAAGGTGACCTTGTGGAGGTGGGTTAATGGTTTTGGGTTCTGGGGGCATCTAGGGGGAGGGAGTCTGGTGAAGGTTATGATGGAGAAGTGGTATGGGGTTTGAGAATCCCTGTACTACTTACCTAGGAGCCAACTGCCGGTGATCTCCCCTTGGTCAAACTTACGGTAGATTCCTGAATCCTAGAGGATGTAGGCTTCGTGGGTGGAAATTGGGTAGCAGGCACTCACATTCATAGTCTTGTCCTGGGCATCACATATGAGTTCCATGTTCATAAAGTGATATGATTTTCTATTCCTGTAGGTGTCCTCATGTGCCCAGGGGGGTCTGAGTGCAATGTGTGTGTGCAGTCAATGACACCTATGACTAAAGGGAAGCAATCAACGGTGTAGAACTAAGCCATGTTGTTCTGGAGTGCCAGAGGGTATGGGGAAGGTAATAAAATGAGAGGTGTGGTTCAGGAAGGCATCGAGGAACTGGGAAAGACAGTTGGAGATGGCAGGCTAGATGAGGCCTGCACTGATTACTAGCACTGACTGGAAAGTGTCGGTGGCCAGAAAGAACAGGGAGGCAGTGACCTTCAGGTGGACTGGCACAGGATTATTCCTGTGTGTACTGAGCTGTAGGAGGGATTGTAGCTGGTCACAGAGGTGCTGTATGGCAGCCCTGTCAAAGCAGAACCTAGTAAGCATTCCTGGTCAGTGAGGTCCAGGAAGTGGGTGCGGAGCCTGAAGACACTCTGATATAGATATCTCCTTCAGGACCTCTCCTCCAAACTCTCATCCATCTCCAGCAAAGCATGAGCTACCAAAGCATGGAGCGCATCCATGATTGCCATGCAGATGTCCCACCATCATAGGTGCAACCCACTGATCCCAGAAACACCACTGTGCACACCTCCACCTACTGCACCTCATGCAACCCAGAACCAGCACTCTCACCAGCACACAGTCATGAGACACACACCAGCTGCCCAAAACACTCACTCTCCCACCACCAACAAACAGTCCTGAAACACACACAGTGACAGCACTAAGCACTCACTCTTCCACCACCAGCAAACAATCATCACACACATCAGCAGCAAAGAGCACAGTGATAAACAGGAAGTGAACAGAGGAACAGTGAGATACAGAGGACAAGTAGGTAGGAAGGTATAATGGGAGGTATATAAGAACATAGGTACAAGTATTGCCATACTTTGATAGACCGAAGATTCCTCAAGCTCAGCATCCTGTTTCACAGAGCAGTGATAAGCAGGAAGTGAACAAACAGAGGAGCAATGAGATAGAGGACAAGTAGGTAGGGAGGTATAATGGGAGGTACATAAGTACATAAGTATTGCCATTCTTTGAAAGACCAAAGGTCCATCAAGTTCAGCATCCTGTTTCCAATAGTGGCCAATCCAGGTCACAAGTACCTGGCAAGATCCCAAAAAAGTACAATAAATTTTAAGCTGCCAATCCTAGAAATAAGCAGTGGATTTTCCCCAAGTCCATTTTAATAATGGTCTATGGACTTTTCCTTTAGGAAGCCATTCAAACTTTTTTTAAAACCCCACTAAGCTAACTGCATTTACTACATTCTCTGGCAGCAAATTCCAGAGCTTAATTACATATTGAGTGAAGAAATATTTTCTCCAATTCGTTTTAAATATACTACTTTGCAGCTTCATTGTGTGCCCCCTAGTCCTAGTGTTTTTGGAAAAAGTAAATAAGAGAGTCACGTTCCACTCAGCTCATTATTTTATAGACCTCTATCATATCCCCCCTCATCCATCTTCTCTCCAAGCTGAAGAGCCCTAGCCGCTTTAGCCTTTCTTCATCCCAACCCTTTTATCATTTTCTTTGCCGTTCTCTGTAACTTTTCTAATTCCACTATATCTTTTTTGAGATGCAATGACCAGAATTGAACACAATATTCGAGATGCAGTCACACCATGGAGTGATACATTTTTGTTTTACACGGTGCTTTTTTTTGTAGAAAAAAGGTGCCGGTACTCATTATGGGCGGGGTCACCGCATATGACTCCATGTCCAGCAATTCTCTCTTCCCTGCCTTCCCCTCAAATCCATGTCCAGCAATTCTCCTCTCTCCCCTGCCTTCTGTTCCCTCCATGTCCACCGATTCGTTCAAACCCCAGCCCCCCCCCGCCCTCCCTCAGCTCCCTGACTTTCCTTGAAATCTTAATTTACCCGAAGTCACGGCAAACGAAGTAAAACAGCTGGCAGGCAGGCTTGCCTCCTCGTCGCTTCCCTTCCCTCTCAGCGCGTCCCGCCTTCCTCTGATATAATTTCCTTTCCGTGAGGGCGGGACGCGCTGAGAGGGAAGGGAAGGGTTGCTCCATAAAGCAGTCCTTTATTTTGTCAAGGAATTTTACCTCCTTAGCATGCCCTGATGTTACATTTACCCAGTCAATATCAGGGTAATTGAAATCACCCATTATTATTGTGTTGCCCGGGTTGTTAGCCTCCCTAATTTCTGATAACATTTCTACATCCGTCCGTTCATCCTGGCCAGGTGGACAGTAATACACTCTTATCACTATCCTTTACCTCTTTTCACATGGAATTTCAATCCACAGGGATTCCAAGATGTGATTTGTTTCCTGCAGAATTTTCAATCTATTTGATTCAAGGCCCTCCTTAACATACAATGCTACCCCTCCACCAATTCAATCCACCCTACCTATATGATATAATTTGTCCCCTGGTATGACAGTGCCCCACTGATTATCCTCCTTCTACCAGGTCTCAGAGATGCCTAATATATCTAATTTTTTATTTAGTGCAATGTATTCTAACTCTCCCATCTTATTTCTTAGGCTTCTGGCATTTGCATGTATACATTTCAAACAATGTTTGTTGCACCTATTTACGTCTTGTTCAGTAGTTGACAGTGTTAATTTTCAATCTTTTTATATGATTTTTTTTAAGGACACCTGCAGGCTCATTTTCAAAGCACTTAGCCTCCCAAAGTTCCATAGAAACCTATGGAACTTAGCCTCCCAAAGTGCTTTGAAAATATGCCTCCTGATCTACTATGATCTCTTTTGCAACCTCACTATCAGGATACCTTATCTTCCCTGTTTTGGTGATATCTTTGAAAGATACCTTGTTCCGAAATATGTATTTTTGAATGACTGTCGGCCTTCCCCCAGGTTCTAGTTTAAAAGTTGCTCTATCTCCTTTTTATATGTTGATGCCAGCAGTCTGGTTCCACCCTGGTTAAGATGGAGCCCATCCTTCCAGAATAGGCTCCTCCTTCCCCAGAATGTTGCCCAGTTCCTTACAAATCTAAAACCCTCCTCCATGTATCATTGCCTCATCCATGCATTGAGACTCTGGAGCTCTGCCAGTCTCTTGGGCCCTGCGCATAGAACAGGTAGCACTTCAGAAAATGCTACCCTCGTGGTTCTTGATTTGAGCTTTCTACATAAAAGCCTAAATTTGGCTTCCAGACCATCTCTCCCACATTTTCCTATGTCATTGGTACCCACATGTACCAAGACAGCCAGGTCCTAAAATCCTATCTAGGTGATGCGTGAGGTCTACCATCTTCGCACAAGGCAGGAAAGTGACCAGGCTATTCTCATGTCCACCAACCACCCAGCTATCTACATGCCTAATAATTGAATCACCAACTGCAACAGCCATTCTAACCCTTCCCTCCTGGGCAGTAGCTCCTGGAGACACATCCTCAGTTCGAGAGGATATTGCATCCCTTGGTGTGTCAGTCCTGTCTACAGGATTACTTCCAGGTGTCTCCAAGGCAGTAGAAGAGGCTGCCAGATTGGTGATGGAACTTCTCTACATCATCCCTTTAGGCCTCCTCTATGTACCTGTCTGTCTCCCTCAGCTCCTCCATGTCTGCTACTCTAGCTTCAAAAGAACAGACTCATTCTCTGAGAGCTAGGAGCTATTTGCATCGAGCACACACATATGACCTCTCACCAACTGGGAAATAATCATACATGTGACACTCATGCAAAAGACTGAATATCACCCCTCTCGCTGCTGGACTACTGTCTTCATCTTAGTATTTTAAAGTTGTTTAATTAAAACTTCTTAAGGTACTAGGGATATCAGATGAATATAAAGAGCCTCAAGATTGGTATAATTTGGAATTTATTTAGTGTTTGTGTCTTAGAAACTAATTAAATGTAATTAAAACTCTAATGAAAACTCCCCTTTTGTTGTAATTAGAATAATTGACTATAAATGAAGAGTTGAGCTAGGGGTGGGTGAGAGTTGGGGAGGGTGGGTGGGAATGAGGACTGAACTAGGCCCTACTGTGCTTTCCATAGACTATCCATTAATGCTGTGGCAGAAAACTCAAGTTTTAAAAGTATGGGGAAAAAGGTATGGTGACCAGCTAATAAAGATTACTTCTTTTTTTTAAATTCTGTGCTTATCAATATCCTACAATTCCTCTTTTAAACCCAATCTTTTAGTTACCAAGCACAGAATAAAATACTCACACCCACAGATATGTCCTCGTCTCTCAGAAGGGTTTGGGGACATGGATGGTTTGATAAGGGGAGGGGGGTGAGATACAGAGGAAGGGATGGGTGTGGCTGGGAGGCTAGCAGGTGTGGGCAAGGAATTGAGGAGGTGCGACAAAGAGGAAACAAAGCAGGAAATGTGATGGTCAAAATGTTCAGACTGGGGCAAACACATAAAGGTAACAAAGAACTCATCAACTCTCCACTATTTCTCACATATGACCACTTCTACCTCTTCACTCTCCAACTCAGCAAAATCAAACATGGGTCTAAAGACAGGTTTTAGCCTTACCCTAGACACTTTCAAAGCAGTTCTAATTCCAGACATTTTTCTTTCTGCTTCCAGGAAGTTGTTTTGCTATCCATTATTAGCAAAAAAAAAAAAAAACCCCAAAACCAAACCATTCATCAAGTAACACTGCCTATATCATGCCCATGAAACACCCCATTTTTTTGTTTAATTATATACTTTAGACATTTTTTCTGTGAGAAATACATATATCTGCCTGTGCTTCCATTTTTTGGACGTTTTTCTGTTTCAAAAATGAGCCCCAGAGAATAAATAAAGGCAACCTCCCAAAATGATCATGTTTCAAATTGTCTGCATCAGGGAAAGGCTCCTAAAAAAAAAAGAGGAACAATCTATAAAAATCCCCCAAACACTTTAATAGTTCAATATATATTTATAGATAAAAACAATTCATACCTTCAACACCCTCAAGTTATATTCATAAAGTAAAGCAGCATGTTGATTATTTCAAAATGGCGGCAGCATTTTTTACTCCCATCCTATTTAAATCAGCTGTTCAATGCCCCAATGACATCATACTAGCATGATCCGTGCCAACTCTTCATTTAAACCACAGAGTTCAAAGTTTAGATCTATCTTTGTTCCTTATAATTTAAGTGAAAGTCCACATTACCACTCTCCCACTCTAGCTGTACTACATCCAAAAATTTGCCATTGCATATCAGAAATCTGATGTTATTTTTTTATTTTATTTTTTTACAATGGGTCACCAGCAGTGCTGAATCAATATCCTTAACAATTCTAGATTTATGTTCATTTAAATGCAATTTAATAGGACAAGATGTATGACCTACATATATCAAATTACAGGGGAACTGTATCAAATAGACGACATATGAAGAGTCACAAGTTGTCATGTATTTAGACCAATATTTCCAATATGCTTAAGCACTAGCTCACCATTGGCAATGATCACAACGTACATGTTCCCATTCTGAATTCTAGAATCATGAGAAATCAATGTTATATATTTACCAAGTGTTTTGCCCCTCTGAAAAGAAAAAAAAAGCACTCTGGAAAAATGCCATATGTCAATGTTTAATCACTATTTGAGTGACAGCCATGGAAAGATGAATGTATGGAAGAACAAATGTCAACATTTTTTTTAAAGTTACATTTGTACCCCACACTTTCCCACTCATGGCAGGCTCACTGCAGTGGGCAATGGAGGGTTAAGTGACTTGCCCAGAGTCACAAGGAGCTGCCTGTGCCGGAAATCAAACTCAGCTTCTCAGGACCAAAGTCCACCACCCTAACCACTAGGCCACTCCTCAGATACTGAAGAAGTTCCCTCTGGGCATATTTCCACCTCAGACAGACTTTCCTCATTGCTGATTTTGGGTAACCACACTGGTAAAATCTTTCTTTTATGGCAGTAGCTTGAATTTTTAAACTCTTTAAGAGTAATACAAATTCTTCTAAGCCACAAAAATTGGCTGATAGGAAGACTTTGTTTCAATCTATATGGATGAAAGCTATTTAATCGCAAATAATTGTTAAGATCAGTGGATTTACAGTACAGAGTAGTACATAGCATTCCATCCTGTTTAAAAATATGAAGACCCAAAAATTCTTGAAGAGCTTAAAATTCATGCTACTGCCCTAAAAGAGAGATCAGTGAAGAAGTGGGTGTTTAGCCATTGAGAACTAGTTTGCTGAGCTCACCGTCTGAAGATAAATTTTTTGTGTAAAAAGGGAAGTGGGTACCATGATTTTGACTGATGTTTGTTTAGATAGTTCCCACTAAATTATTATTGGATACAACATTATTGTTAAAGTCAGTATACTTACTACACGATAAAGTACTTTTCTGTGCAGTAACTGTATGGGAACATGCTAGAATTGCCTTCAACTGCTGGCAAGCAGTCCATACACATTTGCTTCATTAGAGTATCTTCATTAGTGCATCTTTAACAATTTAGTGCACACTAAACTGATTTAGGGGTTATTTTACTAAGCTGCAGTAAAAAGTGACCTGCAGTAGTGTGGGTGCATGAAATTGCTGCACACTGAGGCTGCTTGCTACTGCAGCCAGAATTTCCATTATTTTAAAGGGAAGTCATAAATGGCCACGTGCTAATTACAATATTGACACACAGCAATTTACTGTCTGAGTCCTTACTGCCACCTATTTAGTAGGTGGTAAGGGCTCACGCTCTAACCTGCAATAATCAGACAACGTGAGGCGATGGCCGAATACCGCCAGGCATACCTACACCATGACCCCATGCTAGAAAATAGAATAATATTTTCTGGTGCAGGAAATGCCAAATGGCAAACACAAAACTACCACAGGGTGCCTAGGCACATCCTGTGATAGCACTGTTTTGCCGTGCGCTACCTGTGCAGTAGCCCTATCACAGCTTTGTAAAAGAGTCCCTTAATGCTCACTAAGGGGTCCTTTTACTAAAGCTTAGCTCGAGTTATCTGCAGCAGCAGAAGCGGAGCCAGGTTGACGACGCGGGGGGAGCGACAGTGGACTTCCGCCGGCGCTGGCGCACATTTTCAATGCAACACATTGAGAAAAAAATAGGCGCCAGAGCTGGCAGAACTCCATTGGGGGAGCGGCCGCTCCCCTGGCACCCCCCCCCCCCCTGGCTACGCCACTGTGCAGCAGGACCCACAGGAATAAAATGGGCCCTGCTGCAGATAACTTGAGCTAAGCTTTAGTAAAAGACCCCCGAACTGACAAAGTAGCACATGTTAAGTTGATCGGTGTGCTTTAAAAGGCTATAACACATACTATTAATCCGCTGTTAAAACAAAATGTGTGCAAGAAAAAAAAAAGGAAAGAAAATCAACTTCAGTCAGGATTAGGAAAACTAGCCAAATATTTCTTGTCTACATACATCTCTACCTCATAGTAAGTGCAATATTTTACCTCATTTTAGTAAAAGAGCCCCTTAAATTGTAAACCCTATGGAGACAGGAAAACCTCTAAAATACCTTAATGTAACCCCTTTGAGATGAAAGGTGTGAGCCAACTCCAAGTAAATTGTGCATGTTTATACCAAAAATTTAATTTTTTGCCTCTGCTAAAATGTACAAAACTAACAGTTCAAGGAAAATAATGCAAAAATATGTTGATGACATACAATTGGTCAGTACCTGCACGTGAATTATGTATTTTTGGTCTGTTTTTACATTACCAGAAGAAAAAAATATGAAAGTCCTAAAAGCTTACATTGTTAAGCATTGGATAGCTTTTAAAAGCCATCATCTGAACCCAACTTTTTTGTTGATTTCCTTCTAATGAATTATGGGACTCATTTGCATCCTCATTAAGGCAGTAGCTCCTGCAAAAACTGTGACTGTACTAGGACCTGGCCATAACATACCATAATTAGCACTGGAAATAAGGTCTAATTTAAGAGAGGTCACTAATTGCAAGCTTTACAGGTGCACCAAGACTCGAATACTCAAATCAAGGCAAAGTGATGCAAAAGCCTGAATAAATGAATGATAATGCAACAAAAGCAAGGCAAGTTGGATAATGAAATTTGCAAAGGAAATGGTGCTGAAAAGAAGCACTGTTTTATGTCTAAATTAATAGCCTTAAAAATTCAGTGGCAGATTTGATCAAAATAGAAACAGAAGATATTTGCTGCCTACTAAACCATCACAAATCCTTCTCAGTCTGTGGTCCTCTACCACCCTCATCCTTCCAATAGATTCTTCAGGGTAGGGGTCATTTTATAAGTCAAACCAGTTTGCATACAGAAAAGACCTTTTATAAAAATGCTTAGACGATTATGCGCTCTGACAATGTGAATATTTATACACGTGCTATCCCTCGAGTTCTACATAGGTCACCCAAAGTTGGGCATGCAGGGCAGATATGCACGCAAATTAATGTGTTAACAAGGTGTCAGCAATCAATAATTAGAGTTAATTGGCATCAATTTGGATTTGCACGTGCATCTGGCCTAGTCACTATTCTATAACATCTGCACTTTTTATAGCATGCATCCCAAAATGGGGTGTGGCCATGGGAGGGGCATGGGTCGGTCAGGAGCATTCCAAACATGTCAGCGCAGCGTTATAGAATACCAGGGTTATGTAACCAACTTGCGCATCAGGATTTGCACCAGGTTTCAGCAGGCGTAAGTCCTTGTGCCTAAAAGTTGGGTGTGGGAAGCTATGTTAAGCGCTATTCTAGAAAGGGCAATCAGCCCAAAGCCCCCTCTATAGCATAGCGCTCAGCACAGCCATTTTCAAGCAAAAATAGAAGTCTGTTAAGCTTGAAGTCTCTAAGCAGCACAGAACCCTGAAGAAGCTTTTACAAGTGAAACAGTGGCTCCATCGGGCTAATTGGTTAAGATAAGTGCCAATGTGTTATGTTTTTTGACTATCAAGTTTTGTAGTGGGTTACACCCTTAAATGAGAAATCAGTACATATTACAGGCACAGTTATTTGCACTATGTTTTTGTTAGTGCAAATGGTTGTGCCCAAAATATAGGTGAAATCCCTGGGCTTAAGTGCTGTTCCATAAACCACACCTAACTTTAGGTGCTGTTTATAGAATTCTACTACGCACTTTTTGGGGGGCTGATTTTTTAGGTGCCATTTATAGAATCCCCCTCATAAGGGTATGTTCTCAGTTTTTGTTCCCTTCACATGCATCTTTGTGTTTTAACAAGTGTAGTCTGTCACTTTGCATGATTTCAGATGATATTTTTAATTTTTAATTGAATTAATTATGTAATTATGTTTTATTTACTTATTAATGTATTTATCATTATGTCATTTTTATATGTGTGAGGTTCTAGAACTGCTTTCAGTTTGATGAACTTATTCCAGTTATTTATGTTTTTATGATTTTAATTTCACTGTTCTCATCTAGTGGTTTTATTTGCTTTGACAGAAATGTCTAGCCCCTGAAGCATTTGATAGAGATGTTTAAATACCTACTAGGCATAAATACACAGGAGGTGAGTCTCTTTCAAGTGAAAGAAAGGTCTGGAATGAGAGGGCATAGGATGAAGGTGAAAGGGGATAGACTCAGAAGTAACCTGAAGAAATATTTCTTCATGGAAAGGATGGTGGATTTGTAGAATGGCCTCCCAATGGAAGTGGTGGAGAAGAAAACTGTATCTGAATTCAAGAAAGCTTAGGACAAGTACATAGCATCTCTAAGGGAAAGGAAGGGATAGTAGTTGACATGGATGGGCAGACTACATAGGCCCTATGGTCTTTCTCTGCATTAATTTTTCTCTGTTTCTATGTGCTGTCTGTTATTATCCAGCTTATAATCGAAAGTGATCGCTGGCCATCTTCCGACACAAATCGGGAGATGGCCGGCGATTTCTTAAAAGCGGCAAAATCGGTATAATCAAAAGCGGCATTTTTGACAACATCGCCGCTTTCCCGTCGCTTCGCCGGCGAAAGTTCAAGGGGGTGTGTCGGTAGATTAGCGAAGGCGGGACATGGGCGGGCATGGGCGTGGCTACCAGATGGCCAGCTTTCACCGATAATGGAAAAAAAAAGTGGCGTTAAGCAGTATTTCACCGGCTTTACTTGGTCCTTTTATTTTCACGGCCAAGCCTCAAAAAGTTGCCCCAACTGACCAGATGACCACTGGAGGGAATGGGGTATGACCTCCCCATACTCCCCTAGTGGTCACCAATCCCCTTCCAAACTAAAAAAATAAAACTAAAAACCTTTTTTGCCAGCCTCAAATGCCGTACCCACCTCCATGATAGCAGAATGTGTTGTATCCTCCGACAGCCTTCCCTGGTTGCGATGTGGCTCTCGGGTGAGTGTGACACCTTTTCTGTTAGGTGCCCTGCAGAGTCACATTAGCAATGCATTGTGGTGGGTGTAGGGTACTGGGTTCTACTCCCATGGTGCTTTTCCCCCCTGTTAACTGGGTCAGAGTGTGCCCTGTTTTTTTTCCTGTTGTAGTCCATGCAGTAGTGGCCATTTTTGTAAGACAGTTTTAGTTCCCTTTCCTGTGTTACCCACGTTAGAGAACGTAGTTCTTACCTTGAATGGTGCTGAAAGAGGGCATTGTACACCATTGTGCCAGCTCTGACCTACTGCTAATCTTAGTACCAGGGGACTCTTTGCCAGTGGGGCACAACCTCTGATCTGCAGTTAACTGTGAGTAAACGTGGTTATTTCAAGAAAGGTCTTTTTCAGAGAGATTAGTCTTCAGGTGTGAACTGGTGTGCCAAAGTTATACAGCAGCAATAAGTCCTAGAGGCTGTATGCAGGTCCCTGGAGCAATTTTAGTGGGTGCAGTACATTTGTGGGTAGTGGGTTTGGGGGGCTCAGCTCCTAAAGTAAGGGAGCTATGCACGTGGGAGCTTTTCTGAAGTCCACCACAGTGACCCCTAGGGTGGCTGGTTGGTGTCCTGGCATGTCAGGGGGGCCAGTGCACTAAAAATGCTGGCTCCTCCCATGGCCAAATGCCTTGAATTTGGCCGGGGTTTGAGATGGCCGACATAATTTTCCATTATCGCTGAAAAACAAACCCGGCCCTCTGAAACCCGGCAAACTCCACGGCATTTGGCCGGGCTAAACCGTATTATCGAAAAAAAAGATGGCCGGCCATCTTTTTCGATAATACGGTTCCGGCCAGCTGTAGCGCCGCCGCCAACATAGATCGCCAGCGACGTTTGATTATGCCCTTCCACGTACCTTTGGCTCTTATTTTAGAAGTTATATTCAAATTTTAGACATTTGAAACCCAGCATTTAGATATCCACACTGCATGAACTAGAGTTGTGCACAGGGACACAGACAACTGGAAATCATCAGTAATGATAAGGGATGATAGAATTATGATGGGAATGGGGTGTGGACTGAAAGGGAAAGGGGATGGGATTTGATGTACCAGTTTTCTGTGGTTACAATCAAAGCAGTTTACATATTATATACAAGTACTTAATTTGTACCTGGGGCAATGGAGGGTTAAATGATTTGACCAGAGTCACAAGGAGGTGCAGTGGGAATCAAATCAGGCATCTGCACTAACAATTATATCCCTGTGCACACCTCTGCTTGGAACCTCTGCCACCAGCACATCTTCAGTTGAGGAATGTATAATGGAACTGAGCTCTGGCTCTGTAGATGATTCATTATTTTTACATAGTTTGAAATGGACTGTGAGAACATTATGGACTTTGATATTTGAGAAAACAATGTCAATAAGAATATGGTTTTCTTATATATTTAACAAAGTAATGACTATTGTTTTGTATTAAATTCTAACAAGTTATGTTATTTTTAACTTTAAATGTGGGTTGGGTATAGGGATGGGAAAGAAAACTGTGTAGATGATGAAGGGAAGGTAGCAATATAATGGGAATAGGGTGGAGATAGGGACCAGGTTATGTCCCTGTGCACACATCTGAGATATGGACTTCTATAACAGCAGTACATTCATATGGCAAGGGAGTGTAGTGTGGTATGTTTGGGCTAGATTAGGGAGGGGCCAAAATATGAAAATCCAACTGTGATTTCAGAAGGGGAAGAGGTATATATGTCCAAAAAGACAGATGTTGTAATTTAAACCTGGTACTCTGCATATCCAGGTTACAGAGAGGTGCTCTGATCTCTCCACTGGAGAGATTAAAGTTAGTCACCTCTAAATCCCTCTCCCAAATATGAAACTGGCAAGGGTTACTGGGCTCTGTGACAGCTTCAGGATTTGAGGATGTTCATGGTACTATTTTTAATGTGAAGTGGAGTAGTCTAATGGCTACAGCAGGGAGATGAGAGCCTTGGGTTTCTTATATTGTATGTGAGTCCAGGGTGGGACCAGGCTGCTGGCATCGTCATTTAAAAAGGAAATAGAGCAGCTTTTAAACTAGAAACTGGGAGAAGGCCGACAGTCGCTCAAAAGCACATGGTTCGGGATAAGGTATCTTTCAAAGATACCACCAAAACAGGGAAGATAGGGTATCCTGATAGGGAGGTTGCAAAAGAGACCATAGTAGATCAGGTGTCTTTAAATAAAAATAATAATCAGACAAAAGATTGCAAATTAATACTATCAAGTGCTGAGCATGATGTAAATAGGAACAACAAACATAGTTTGAAATGTCTATATGCGAATGCCAGAAGCCTAAGAAATAAGATGGGAGAGTTAGAAAATATTGCACTAAATAAAAATGAGATATAATAGGCATCTCTGAGACCTGGTGGAAGGAGGATAACCAGTGGGACACTGTCATACCGGGGTACAAATTATATTGTAGTGATAGGGTGGATTGAATTGGTGGAGGGGTAGCACTTTATGTTAAGAGAGCCTTGATTCAAATAGATTGAAATTCTGCAGGAAACAAAACACGTCTTGGAATCCCTATGGATTGAAATTCCATGTATAAAGGAAAAAAGGATAGTGATAGCAGTGTACTACCATTCACCTAGCCAGGATGAACAGATGGATGTAGAAATGTTAAAGGAAATTAGGGACGCAAACAAACTGAGCAACACAATAATAATGGGTGATTTCAATTAACCCGATATTGACTGGGTAAATGTAACATCAGGGCATGCTAGGGAGGTAAAATTCCTTGATGAAATCAAGGACTGCTTTATGGAGCAGCTGATACAGGAGCCGACAAGAGAAGGAAAAATTCTAGACCTAGTCATTAGTGGAGTGCATGATCTGGTGTGGGAGGTAATGGTGCTGGGGCCGCTTGATAACAGTGATCATAATATGATCAGATTTGATATTAGATTTAAAGTAAGTTTACACAGAAAATCCAATATGTTAGCATTTAACTTTAAAAAAGGAGACTATGATAAAATGAAAAAAACTTAGAGGAGCAGCTGTGAGAGTCAAAAATTTGCATTTCTATGATAGAGGTCTAAAAAATAATGAGTGGAGTGGAATGGGTAGATGTGAATCACTTGTTTACTCTTTCCAAAAATACTAGGGGTATGCAATGAAGCTGCAAAGTAGTAAATTTAAAATGAATCAGAGAAAATAATTCTTCACTCAACATGTAATTAAACTCTGGAATTCATTGCCAAAGAATGCAGTAAAAGCAGTTAGTTTAGTGGGATTTAAAAAAAGTTTGGATAGCTTCTTAAAAGAAAAGTCCTTAGACATTATTAAAATGGACTTGGGGAAAATCCACTTCTTATTTCTAGGATAATTAGCATAAAATGTATTGTACTGTTTTGGGATCTTGCCAGGTACTTGTAACCTGGATTGGCCGCTGTTGGAAACAGAATGCTGGGCTTGATGGACCTTCAGTCTGTCCCAGTATGGCTAATTTAATTTGTGACTATCCTTGGAACAAAGACAATTCGCCACAGTAAATAGCTATCATGGGAAAATTATCTATATTATGAATATATTTATTAATATAAAGTTCAAAGAAGAGTGATCAAAATTATAAAGGTGATGGAACTCCTCTCATATGAGGAAAGGCTAAAGAGGTTAGGGCTCTTCAGGTTGGAAAAGAGACAGCTGAAGAGAAATATGATTGAGGTCTTCACAATTCTGAGTGGAAGTGAATTGATCTTTTTACTCTTTCAAAATGTACAAAGACTAGGGGAAGAAATATTTTTTCACTCAATGAATAGTTAAGCTCTGAAACCCTTTGCCAGAGAACGTATTAACAGCAATTAGCATATCTGGGTTTAAAAAAACTTTGGACAAGTTCCTGGAGGAAACGTGCATTGTCTGCTATTGAGACAGACATGGGGAAGCCACTGCTTGGTAGCATGGAATGTTGCTATTATTTGGGTTTCTGTCAGGTACCTTTGACCTGGATTGGTCACTGTTGGAAACAGGATGCTGGAAGAGCTGTGTGAGCAATGTGTCTTAGCAGCCAGAAAAGGAACAAGATCATCAAGAACAATAGTAAAGCAAGAAGAGAATGCTAATACTTATTCTCTAATGAACTATCTAGAATAGGTGAAAATGCTGCTAGACATTTAGAAGAAAAAGTAGCTGTATCCAAAATTTAAAGATTATGAGCAAAAGATTTAATGGGAACAGATGAACAAGACAAGAACAATGAATAAAGACGGTAAACAAGAAAGTAGTCTGACCAAGAGACCAGAGCAGCCCCAAAGGAACCAGGAAAGATAGGAAGATTCTTAGTGGCTATTAGATCTAAGCATTGCCAGCCTTTGTGGGTTAGTATATATGAAGACAGACTGAACCCTAAAGCGTGAACAAGAGAAAGAAAATGCTGTTCTAGGTGGAATGTGAGAGAATTCACAAGAATATTAAAACCATCCAAGAGCACTAGTGGCCCAGATTAAAGGGAAAATTCAGTTAAAAGAGTACTAAGTTCATCAAAAGAAGACAGACACAGAGGAGCTGACACACAGGAGAGAAATTCAGTTGTATTATCAGAGAACCTGCGCATGAAGAAGATCTAGAAACTAGTTCTTTGGGCTTAAAAAAGAGGGAACATACAGTACTACTCCACTGCCCCATTTAATAGAGTAGGTGCAAGGGGAGGGGGACTGTATTTGAGCATAGACACTAAAGTTTCTAGCACTTAAGCTGCATGTTATTTCCTTGGGAGCTAGGTTCCAACTGAGGTTTCCTTGTTTCTGCAGTTCTTGAATTAATGTACTTATGTGTTTTATGAACTCAGTTACAATTTTTCTTGGAGGGTAGAGGAGTTTCATTGTCACCCCTTTAGTCTCTTCTTTTACCTATCGAAAATATGAACTGGACACACTGTATGTTTCCACTTTATTTTTATTCTTTACTTTTGACCAGCTTCCTCTTGTATTTCTTGGTTGGACTCTCCTCATCAAGTGTAGTCTAGTCTAGCTGATTATGTTTAGTTTAGATCACTGTGGGATGTATTTTCGAAGCACTTGGACTTACAGTGTTGCATAATAACTTGTGGGATTTTGTGAATCTGGGAGCTTTGGGGGTGAGCCTCCACATGTGACTTTTTTTATGTTTCTTGTTTCTTTCTTGTGCAATCATGCTTGATGTGTTTCAGAATTTTTCTTGATGTAATATAATTAAATAATAAATAAATAAATGTAAAAAAACAAATCCCTTTGTTCCAATTTTCACCCCATTTATTTCTACAGTTGTTGAAAATATTGTCTCTTAACAATTACATGATTTCTTAGAAAAATCAAATGTGTTACACTCACTTCAGACGAGATTTCAGCATCTCCATAACACAGAAGCTGCTTTGATCAAGATCACCACTAGACTTATTAGCTGCATTCAGTCTTGCAGATCACTCTATTATTCCATGGGCCACAAGATATAAGTGCTTCAGAGACAGTATTGAATTACTTCCATTCTTACCAATCAAATAGGACTTATCTAGTGCACTGACAAGGCAAATATTCTCACACCTACACATTCACCTCCAACATCTCACAGGGTTCAATTTTGGTGCCTGCTATTTTTCACATCTTTATGGCTCCTCTATTAAATATCATTCAGTCTTTCAGGTTGACACTTCTTCAGAGGTATAAGCCCAACTCCATTATAGGTTGCATAGAACAACAAAAAAAGCTGATTTCTGGGAACAAACATATTCTAGTTTAATGAAAATTTCAAGAAAAAGAGTTGGGCTTATGATTCTGAAGAAGCCTGAATGCTGTCAGGTGAAGCGGTGGCCTAATTTATAGCCTGCTGTTGACTGTTAAATAATCCTCAAAAGGAAATATATCAATAATTCCCTTTTGAATACTTAACCCCTAAAAACAGACACTTGAATTTAGAAACATTCAAATTGTTGTGACTCCTGATGCAGGCAATTGCACCGAAACATGGCACCATGTTGAGTCCTACTTCTGAACTCCTACTGTTTGGGGGGGGGGGGGGGGTTGTTTTATGTAGGCCTGTTTTCTTATATTTATTATTATTATCATACACTTTATGATTGCTATTCTTTGACTCTAATGTTTCCTTTTTCTACGTTTTGTTCATCCTCTCCTACTTCCTTTTCTTATGAGAAATAACGTGACATGAAATTTTTGTCCTCTTATAGAATTCTGAATAGCAGAAATGTACACAGCATACTTTGTTGGTGTTTGCTTTGCCAGTGGGTGTATGTGTGGGCAGAGTTTAGGCAGAGCACACATGTAGGCAGGTAAATTATAGAATATTATAATTTTTGTTCGTGCTGCTTTTTGTGTTTATTATGGAAGCGCTGGCAGAAATGATAAGGAGTAATCCAGATGTTAAAGGGATAGGGTTGAGGGGACTGTTCTAAAATAATGCTTCTCGCAGACAATATTCTGTTCACTATTGCCCAACCCAAACCCACTATGCTTGTTTTGGTGAGGGAGCTGGAATAGTACAGTTTAGTGTCCAGCTTCAAATTTAATTATGATAAATCAGAAATTTTCCCACTGTTTTTGGAGGTGCAGGAGGGAAACTCAATTCACGGGGCATTTCTCTTCAAGTGGGCAATGTCAGCCATTAAATATTTGTAAGTTTGATTATCCATTAACCTGTCTGAACTATATCATTTTGTTACCGGAAATAATTTAAATGTTCTTAATAGCCATTAAAAATGTTACAAAATTGTCACAGTCCTAATATGATATTTAAGAACAAAGAGCAGGGGAATATTTTAAGAGCACTCACTAAAATTTCTCCACCACTTACCTATAAGGTAAGAATGATTTACAATTGCAAGAATACAAGGAATTAAATGCTATATGCTTATAATTTCACTAGCAGGTACTGCAAGATTTAAAAGTATGTACTCAGAGTATGGCACTAAATTTTAAAAGTGACCATGTGCTATCAGTATAACTTTAAAAGATACCATATGCTCAGAACACAAAGCCACTATATTTTTAGCTTTAAACGGGTTTATTAAGTTACAATATGATTAATGCAATCATATAAATAAGGTTACAAACGAGAGATAGTTCCTTTAAGAGATCTTTACAGATAATCTGTACTTAAGTAAAGTAGTCAGTTTAAAAGTTAAGGTTATAATTTAACTTACAGGAGAGTCTTTGTTACAGAGCTGAGTGATGAGCCGCATGGTCACAGGAGGGGTCCTCATGGCAGAGCAGCAGATTCCCAAGCAGCAGGTCCCAAGAGGAAGAGGTCCCAAAAGAGTGAGCTGGGCTGTTTCCAGGCCTTTTATAATGTTCCCTGAGTCCTGGATATTGTAGTTTGCAGGGGATCTTGGGTATTGTAGTTTGCAGGGAAGCATGGTCACATGTTTCCTGGATATCTGCTGGCAAATGGCTTTTCTATAGCTTGAGGGCTTTTGCACAGGTTTCAGTCTGCTGTGATAGGTGGAGTTTCTTTTGTCATATAGATGGGCTTAGGAGTCTCTCCGTCTGCCTCAGTTTTTTGTTCTCTAAAGATGTCTTGGTGACCCTCCCAGCCAGGTTTTGTCTCTGTTAAGTGTTTGTAATTGACTAGCCCTGCTATCAAAGCCAGTTTCTGTTGCAGTTTCAAATATATTTTTTAAAGCTGTATTTTTATATCTGATTCAGCATAATCAATATTATGCTACACATTTCAATAATTCTGCTGCATATTTAATTCTGGCAATTGAACTGACATCATGTTACAATTTGAATTATGATGCTTTATGGAAATCAGTGGGACAAGATTTAAATCATTAGAAAGGACTTAATCTGTCCGGGGTGGGAGGGATATCCACTGCTAAGATTGTAGTATTACCCATATTACTATATTTGTTTTTGACTCTACCAAAATTGATCCCCAGATTTAGGCTTCAGCTTCTCCAGCAGAAAATTTCTCATTTCATATGGAGAAGATGGCCGCCTAGCATCGTGAGGGAGATATTATATTCTTGGGGGAAAAAAACAATTTGGCCTAGCAGTTCCCAATTTATGGAAGTAATGTAGGATGGTATAGGTGCAGACTCTCCTGGATTAGTGGCAAGGGGTACCTAAGAAGTTTTGGGTATGTTTTTAGCAGACTTTTGTGAAAGATACCCCCATATGTGGTTTAAATTGGCTTCCAAGGGATATAAGGTGGGAGGGTAAGCTCAGCAACCCTTTTATTATTTATTACATTTGTACCCCGCGCTTTCCCACTCAAAGCAGGTTCAATGCGGCGTACATAGTAATTGGGATTACAAAGTATTGGTGGAGAGAAATAAGTTGAGTATTATCGGAGTAATAAAAGAAATAAGAATGAAGAAATGCAGGGATGAGGGGAGTAGGAGAAGTATGAGCAAGGGTAAGTGAGCAATTGGAGGAGTAGATGAGGTGGAGGGGGATGGGCAAGAGTGAAGGGAGTAGGAGAGGTGTGAGTAAGGGTAGGTTAGCATTGGGGGAGGGGTCAATGAGGCAAAAGGGGATAGAACAAGGGATAAGCAGGGGAAAATGTGGCGGAAGATGTAGTCTAGGTCGCTGTCATTCTCCTGGATATGTGATGAATAGATGAGTTTGTGGGAATTAATCTGGATCGTTTGGGTAGGCTTGCCTGAACAGATGGGTTTTTAGTGATTTCCGAAAGGGCAGATGGTCACTGAGTGATCGAATTGGTCTGGGGAGGGCATTCCAGAGTTGGCTGCCTAAGAAGGAGAAGTTGGATCCATAACAGGTTTTGTACTTGAGTCCTTTGCAATTGGGGTAGTGTAGGTTGAGGTACATTCATGAGGTTGTAGACATGTTCCTGGTGGGGAGGTCGATCAGGTCGAACACATAGCCTGGAGATTCACCGTGGATAATCTTGTGGATTCATGTGTGGACTTTGAAATTGATTCGTTCTTTGATAGGGAGCCAATGAAGTTTTTTTCGAAGAGGTGTTGCACTTTCAAATCGTGCTTTGCCAAAAATGAGTCTAGCTGCTGTATTTTGGGTAGTCTGAAGTTTTTTCAGGATGTGGTTCTTGCAGCCTAAGAAAATACTGTTGCAGTAGTTGGAGTGGGTAAGTACTGTGGATTGCACCAAGTTCTGGAATGTTTTTTTTTTTTACATTTGTACCCCCACTTTCCCACTCATGGCAGGCTCAATGCAGCTTACATGGGGCAATGGAGGGTTAGGTGACTTGCCCAGAGTCACAAGGAGCTGCCTGTACCTGAAGTGGGAATTAAACTCAGTTCCTCAGGACCAAAGTCCACCATCCTAACCACTAGGCCACTCAGGGGGACATATGGTTTTATGTGTTTCAGTATCCACATCATGTTGAACATTTTCTTTGTAGTGGATTTTGGGTGATCTTCGAGTGAGAGATGGTTATCTAATGTCACTCCAAGGATTTTTAAGTTGTCAGATATGGGGATTGTGGTGCCGGAGATGTTAAGGTTGGTAGGGAGGGGCGCGGAGTGCTGGGATGAGAGGATTAGGCATTGTGTTTTTTCTTTGTTCATTTTCATCATAAAGGCATTGGCCCTAGCGGTTAAGATGTGCATGCCCAAGGATATTTTGTTGGAAATTTCAGTTACATTAGATTTGAAGGGAATAAATATGGTGACTTCATCAGCATATATGAAAGGGTTGAGACCATGTCTGAATAGAGCTTTTGCTAGTGGGATCATCATAAGATTGAAAAGGATCAGGGATAGAGGGGAACCTTAAGGTACACCGCAGTTTAGTGACCAGGGAGATGAGATAATTGAGGTTAATTTGACTTGGTAAGATCTTGAGGTGATGAAGCTTTTTATCCAATTAATGATGTTTACGCCGATTCCAAGTTTATCCAGTAGTTTGGTTAGGATATTGTGATTTACCATATCGAATGCACTGGATAAATCGAATTGTAAGAGGAGGATGTTGTTTCCAAGTGAAATTTTCTGTTTGAAATTGGATATTAGGGTGAGTAGAACAGTTTCTGTACAGTGGGCAGAACGGAAACCTGATTGTGATTCATGTAGAATGGAGAATTTTTGTATAAAGTTGTTTAGTTGGGAGGTCACCCTGTTTTCCAATAATTTAATTAGCAAAGGGATGGATGCAACTGGCCTATAGTTGGTGACATCACTCGCTGTTTTCTTGGGGTTTTTAGGTATTGGTGTAAGTAGTATATTGCCATGTTCTGTAGGGAATGAGCCTTGTTGGAGCAGAAAGTTTAGGTGGGAGGTAAGATCTGTGATAAAGCGTTCTGGGGTATCTTTCATTAGGTAGTTGGGATATGGGTCGAGATGGCAGTGAGATTTGGAGAGCTTGGAGATTGCCGTAGAAATTTCTTTAGTGGTGAGGAGGGTGAAATTTGTCCATGAGTGGTCAGCTGGGATTTCATCTATGTATGGGTCCAATTCGTCAAGAAAGGTATCGATATTTGCACAATCTTGGGGTATTGTGCTGCAAATATTGGTAATTTTATCATTGAAGTATTTGGCTAGTTGGTTTGCAGATGGATAGTTTGAGGATGATGATGTGATTGGGTTGGTGTTGAGTAGATTTTTTATGAGTTGATATTGATTTTTCATGTCTGTGCCGCTGGTTATAATTGTTTGTGTGTAGTAGGATCTTTTAGCTCGTTTAATGGCATTTTTGTAATTTCTGTGTGACTGCTTCCATGCATTGTAGGTGAGGTTGTTTTTTTATTTACTTCTTGTTTTTTCTAGTTTCCTGGTTTGTGATTTCAGGTTTTTCAGTAGGTTGTTAAACCATGGTGATGGGTTGCGCCTATGTACAGTTTTAGTGCGGTGGGGCTATTTCGTCCAGTATAAGTTTGCAGGTGTTCAGCGCAAACAATTGTTAATAATAATAATAATCTGTTTTCCCATTCTGTTAGGAAGTGATTTGAGTCTGGTTGGGTAGACCGGTTATTGTAAATTTGTTCCCAGGGCCTTTCCTTGTTGATCCGTCCTCTAGTGATGATTTTTATGGCACTAACTTTGCAGGTGTGGGATGATGTGTGAGATATTTTGGCACAGAGGAAGTATTATATGGGATTTATGCCTGTTAAGAGAAATTAAGCAGTGCCCATCAGGGTTTGGGGGACACATACATGATAACTAGGAAAGTAGGGGGCTTTGTCGCATTTGCCGTGCGGGAATCACTACTGCAGCTTTGTAAAAGGAGCCCTAATATTGGCAAATAACCTGCAGTAACTACAAAACCCTTACTATGTTGCAGTAAACAGGGCTCAAAATTAGAAGTGGGCAACATTTAAAAATTTTAATTGAAATTAATTGTGGAATTTAAAAAATCTAATTGCATGATTAATAGTCATTAATCATAGTTATGATGTTATGTTACTTACCCCCCCCCCCCTGTTTACTATACCATGCTAGCAGCTGCTACGTGGCACTGACACAGCCCATTCAGAGTGGGTTAGATTGTGAGCCCATTATGGACAGTACTAGTATCTGTATAGAAAATTGCACTTATTAACTGCTGTCCCCCGGATTCTACATAGCGCACCTATTCTGTAACAGAGTGCATAAGTTAATTGGCTTAACACATTGTTAACAGCACTTAACAAACAATAATGAGCACTAATTGGCAATAATTAGAATTTACACGCACAACTCCCTAAGCGTATTCTAAATTGCAGTGCACCTAAATTCTAATGTGTGCAGGCAAAAAGGAGCATGGTTATAGGTGGGGAAATGGGTGTTCTTTGAGCATTCCAAATTTTTGCACATAGCTATAGAATATAGCCCAGTGCACGTAAATCTACGCACTGGGATTCACGCCACCTTTTCATTGGTGTAAATGGAGGTGCTTAGTTTTAGACACTGTATTAACAACTAAGTGTATTCTATATACTGTGCCTAAATCTAGTCACTGCTTAAAGAATACAATTAGTTGGCACTGTTTTCCGACCAGATTTCTTAGGCGCCATATATAGAATCTTCCCTTGTATGCCTATGTGAAGGCCTTAGCGATATATCAAATGCACACAAAAAATGTATATAATACTTATATCCCACCAAATCCTTACATTAGGTTCATAGTGGGTAACAAAAATAAGGTTCATAGTGGGTAACAAAAATAAGAAACTGATTATAATATCAGGATAGATTACAAATCAACAGCAACAAAAAGAAACAAATAGGATTTTAGTGCTTTCCAAAAGCAAAAATAACTAGGATTCAACCAAATATTTTGTGGTAAAGAGTCCAAAGTTTTACAGAATAATAGTAAAATGAATTTTCATAAATAGATTTATATCTCAAACCCCTTACAGAAGGATATGACAACAAAAAGAGGGGCATAATCGAATGGGGACGACCATCTCTAAGGGCGCCCATCTATAAGGACGTCCGACAAAGGGGCGGGGAAACTCGTATTATCGAAACAAGATGGGCATCCATCTTTCATTTTGATAATACGGTCGGGGATGCCCAAATCTCAACATTTAGGTCGACCTTAGAGATGGTCGACCTAAATGTTGAGATGGTCAACCTTAGAGATGGTCGTCCCCGGTTTTCGCCGATAATGGAAACCGAGGATGCCCATCTCAAAAATGACTAAATCCAACCCATTTGGTCATGGGAGGAGCCAGCATTCGTAGTGCACTGGTCCCCCTCACATGCCAGGACACCAATCAGGCACCCTAGGGGACACTGCAGTGGATTTCAGAAATTGCTCCCAGGTGCATAGCTCCCTTACCTTGGGTGCCGAGCCCCACAACCCCCCCAAAACCCACTCCCCACAACTGTACACCACTACCATAGCCCTAAAGGGTGAAGGGGGGCACCTACATGTGGGTACAGTGGGTTTCAGGTGGGTTTTGAAGGGCTCACATTTACCAGCACAAGTGTAACAGGTAGGGGGGGTGGGCCTGGGTCCGCCTGCCTGAAGTGCATGGCACCCACTAAAACTGCTCAAGAGACCTGCATACTGCTGTCATGGAGCTGGGTATGACATTTGAGGCTGGCATAGAGGCAGGCAAAAAAAATTTAAATTTTTAGTTAGGGTGGGAGGGGGTTGGTGACCACTGAGGGAGTAAGGGGACGTCATCCCCGAGTCCCTCTGGTGGTCATCTGGTCAGTTTAGGCACTTTTTTGAGGCTTGGTCGTGAAAAAAAATGGATCAAGTAAAGTCCACCAAATGCTCGTCAGGGACGCCCTTCTTTTTTCCATTATCGGCCGGGGATACCCATCTCTTAAGCGCGCCCCAGTCCCACCTTCGCTACGCCTCCGACACGCCTCCGTGAGCTTTGGTCGTCCCCGCGATGGACTGCAGTTGAGGGCGCCCAAAATCAGCTTTCGATTATGCCAATTTGGGCGGCCCTGAGAGAAGGACACCCATCTCCTGATTTGTGTCAGAAGATGGGCACCTTTCTCATTCGAAAATGCCCCTGAAAGTCATCAAAATTACAACAGTTATTGGCTGAACCTAATAACTAAACCAAAGAAGATAAACTCTCAGGTGAATTACCAGACAGAATTTTAAAAACTAAACAACAAACCTTAAACATAAGTTGTGCTTGAACAGGCAACCAATGAAGCTCCTTCAACAAAGGTGAGACATGATCAAACATAGGGCTCCTTTTACAAAGCTGCACTAGTGATTCTGACATGGCAAATACGACGAAGCCCAGGCTTCATTACATTTGCCACACCAGAATTGCTAGTGCAGCTTTTTAAAATGAACCCTTAGAATTTCCTTATATTAGTCTAGCCACTGTATTCTGGATCAGTTGAAGTCAATTCATAAATTTTGATGAGACTACCGAGTAAAGGAAATTACAATAGTCCAGTTGAGAAAGAGTCAATAAATGGACAAACAGTCTAAAATGATCTTTTAAAAAAATAGGAGTGAACTTAATGTAATTGATTAAATTTAAACTTTTTTTTAGTTAACGTATTAATTTGAGGCTCTATGCTCAGAGAAGAGTCCAACAACATCCCTAAGACTTATCTACTTTCACAGAAATTCCATTACTAGGAGATAATGAATCTGGAATAACCTCCTGGTTTAGACCAAACCAGGGAAATTTAGTTTTATCAGCATTAAGGGACTCGTTTATCATGCTGCACTAGCGGTCCCCAGTTCGGTAATGCCGACAAAGCCCATTCACTTTGAATGGGAATGTTGGCATTGCCATGTGGGAACCACTAGGGCGGCTTGATAAAAGAGGCCCTAAATTTAAATAGTGAAAAAGTGACCACTCTAATTTTCTTTATACCCTTAGTTATAACAGTAAATGAACTAACCAAATTCAAATTAATGGGAATTAAAAGAAAAATATCATCAGCATATAAATATATTGATTTACCCAATTCCAAAAATACCGAGCTCAATTAGCTCATAAAAATGTTAATACAACAGAGGGAAAATAGGTGAGCCCTGGGGAACTCCAAACAAAGGACTCCAAAATGATGATGATACACCATCCTTAAATACCAGGTATTTGTTGAGAGGTCTGCAATAAATTAGATCTCTCAATATCGTTTTGATAATTTGGAAGTGTCAGGGACACTGGGAAACCCTTAGCTTCCCTTGTAGATGCCCTACTTACAGCAGGAAGCTGGCTTCCAAAACACTGTTCCCTTGTTTCACTCAGCACAGGACAGACTTTGGTTACCCTAGTGATGGGGAAGAAAAAAGCCCTGTCCATGAGCAGGCTGTCGCAAAAAGTTGGTGTGGATCTCCAGGAATCTCAAGGGTGGGAAGCCCCAGTCAGTTTCCCTGGGAGCATAAATTCTATATATTCTGCCCCAGAGTTTCTGACTGTTTCCAGCTGGCCCTGATTAAGAAGCCTGCATGATGAGACCAGACAAAGAAGAGAGCCAGAAAGAGGAAGGTGAAGAGGGACTGGGTCCAAGCTGATCAGATTTCCCAGGATGGGTGTAAATAACCTGGGAGAACGAATAGACAGCCTTAAGAAGATATCCTTGTACTGTTCCCTGTAATTTGGGTGGATTTGTTGAGCCCTGAGCACCCCACTGGGGTAGATTTCTCTGCTACCATTTGGGTCTGAGAGGATGAGAGAGCATAGGTGGAAGCCAGCTGGGAGAAAGGGTGTGTTCCCAGACCTGCAGGAATTCTCAGCTACCATTTATGTCTGAGAGGAAGACAGAACCTAGATGAGGGTCTCTGGAAGCCAGCTGGGAGAAAGGTGCATTCCCCAGCCTGAAGGAATTCTCAGCTACCTTTTGTGTCTGAGAGGAAGAGAGAGCATGGGTGAGGCTTTCTGGAAGTCAGCTGGGAAAAAGGGGGTCTGTTCCCCAGACTGCAGAAATGAGCACTGGACAGGTTTTTCCCTAGCCCTGGGAGTTGAGATTGTGTGCCAGCCTCTGTAGGAGCCCAGCTGGTGTTTCCAGGGGTTGAACTCTTTGCCTGAAACTTATCCCAAGCATGGCTGTAGAACTGCTGAGAACTGAGTTTGTTTTTCTTTTTGCACTGAGATTTGTTTGACCAGAGGGCTGCACTGACCTTGTTTTTGCATGCTTGGAACCTACATTGACTCTCAAATGTAAACTGTGTTTTTTTATTTGCAAAAGCTAGTTTGAAATTTTGGCCAAGTCTTTATTTTCCCCAAACTTTTGTTTTGTGGGGGAATTTCTTTATGCTGCTGTAACTGTTTCTTTTTTGTGAATGTTGGTGAAGGTTTTGGATAAAAAGGCCTGCTATTTACCATGTGCAGATCCCTGAAGGTCTAAGCAAACAAACTGCTTTCCCCAGGAATGGGGGCACTGTTAATCTGACTCCCTTCCTGTCTTCTGTCTGGAATTTCTGCAGTGTTAAACTATCTGCTAACTGCTCTGCTGTGTTTTATTGGAGTTCTAGTGCACCTTTCAGCCTGCAGCTCTTCTGTCCTCTTTCTGCACAATGCCCAGGGTGTGACAGGAGACAACCAAAAATTCAATCAACTTCCTCAAAAAAGGAACAGTTAGCAATTGCCCTGAAACTGGCAGTTGAGTCAAATCCAACCCAACTGCCTTGGGGATTGGAGTTAAAACAATATCACTATCATCATTAGAAGGAGAAAACAAACCAAGGTGCAGGATTAAATAAACAAAATGAACTATCCAATTAACTACTACTGGAGGAGGATCAGAAAATAAATAGGACAAGCATTTGTCTAAAAACAATTAGTAGAAAGTAATTTTACTAAAGGTATCACATCATTACTAGAAACTAATTTACAAAAAGACCATATTCTATCAGATGGAATGTCAAAACAATCATCTCTCTCATCTTCCCAATAATAAATTGAATCTGATGTTGCATTAAAAGATTGGTAAATTACTTCAATCGTATTAGAAAAATAACAACCAAGATCATCTGCAGATGGCTGATCAGAGGTATTAGAAAAGTAAAAAGTGGTCAATTGTTTTATAAGCTGAAAAGTTTTTTTCAAATCAGGATAATCTAGTCCTATCAAATTTGAATTGTAAGTCTTTTTTACTATATTTGTTGTTTATATTAAGAGAAAAGACATTTCTCTTGATTTTTTTTTAAATCGGAATCTCCTGATTTACTGCCAGACATGGTAGAACTGGAGAAAGACGATGACAAAACTGAAAAAGATTTTCTCAGGTTGAATTGTTCCTAGCACAAAACTGGGGTACTAGGGTCAAATCATTTGCTGCTGGGATGTGGCAGTTTATATGCCAGTTCAAGTTCAAATAAGTTGCTTAAGACTGATTGGGATAATAACGCTGTATGAAATATAATGTTTGTTGGAAGCTGACCAGGTTTCCTAGGAAACTCTTCACCAACTAACTGATTATGAGAAGAAGCTCTGGAAACACAAAGACAGAATAGCTCTCAAAAATAAAATCCTGTTTATGAGGCACCTTCAAGTCGATGGCATTCATCTTTCATATTCCTCAGATCACCAGAGAACCACAGATCTAGAGCAATATTTAATATACAAAGGTGCCACAGCATCCAACACAATAACAATATTATTTGTCCAAGTTGATAACAGTAATTCTGGATCTTTAATATGGTTTCACTGAGGAATAATATGATCCCAAGCAACCTTCCTGCACATCTTGCCCCAAGTAACCACAGACTTCTTTTGAGGGTGAGTGAAAGTATGTTAAAAATTAAAATTCAAAGGTAGAAGTGAAAACTTAATGATAAAACCACAGGACTGAAGTCCAGTCACAAAATGATAACAATTGTGAAGAAGTAATTAGATCTTAAAAATGACCTTTTTCATGTGTTGGAACAGGGTAGTACACCAGAAAAAGGGAAAAAAAACCCTATGATAGTGGTTCCCATCCCAAACCTGGTCATGGAGGCACCCAGCCAGTCAGGTTTTCAGGATATCCACAATGAATATTCATGAGAGAGATTTGCATGCACTGCCTCCACAGCATGCACATCTATTTCACGAATATTCATGGTTCAGTGGTCCGTGTATGATCTCCGCAGTGCTAAGCACTGAACCCTGAGGCAGGTCTTCGAAACGGCGGCCATCGTTGGTCGTGGTCTGAGTGTAAAAAGGACCCGCATGCCTAGACGTCTGATAAAGCTAAGTAATATCTGGTGTTGATTCGAATGAATTAGGTGATTTATCAGAAAACGAAAGATAAAAGTGAAGAAATACAATTGAAAAATATAAGAGACTAGTAAAAAAGGCCCGTTTCTGTAGGCAAGGAAACGGGCCTTAGGCAGGCAAATTCCCCCCCCCCCCCCCCTCTGTGCTACGGCCCCCTCGAACCCCCCCTTCCGTGAACCTGTCGATCCCCCCCCCCGTGCTGGCGAAAACCGCCCCCCCCGCCGCCGCCGCCATTGTTGTGCTACCTGTGCTTACAGCCGAAGTGTTGTTCTGCCCTTCGTGTAGTTTCCTCAATCATCTTATCTGGAAGTTCCTCTGCATGCGTCTGACGTCAGACGCACGCAGATAAACTTTCAGTGAAGATGATTGAGTAACCTACGCGAATGGCAGAACAACACTTGGGCTGTCAGCACAGGTAGTGCACAACGGCGGTGGGGAGGGCGTTTTTCGGCGGTCGGGGGGGGATCGACAGGTTCGCAGAAGGGGGGGGTTCGAGGGGGCCATAGCGCGGGGGGGTGACAGATGATTCCGAGGCAGAAGGAGGAGTAGGGAAACACGCTGCGCGTGTTTACCTACTCCTCCCCTTGCCTTGGAATCAGCTGTCTTGACGTCAGTGACGTCCGTGCGTGTCTGCCTCGCAGACCACCTCCAGCCAGGGAGCCAGGGTCCCAAGCACAGAACGTTGGAGGTGAGAATTATTATATAGGATTAGTAATACACATACAGAGGTTTTTTTGGCCAATGATGAAGAAGCCCAGCCCCCGAAGCTTGTAGATATGCTGGGGGCTTCTTGAGGCCTTTTCCTCTGTTTCTCAGTCAGACCTTTTGATGCATATTATTGTGAATCTCCTAAATTTCCTAGATTGACATTAATTTGGTTAAGGAGATTACCTCGTGTATATGTTTATAGTTTTGAATGTATACGGTTAGCCAGCAGTGTTGGAATGCTGACTGAAAGTTGCTCTAAGGACCTCTTTTACCAAACCGCTTGTGATTCCCGCATGGCAATGCCGACGAAGCCCATTCAAAGTGGATAGGCTTTGTTGGCATTGCCGCGCTGGGGTCGCTAGCTCAGTTTGGTAAAAGAGGTCCTAACTGCACTGAAACACTCCTTCTAGTGCCTGTGAGGAGTTAGGGTACACCAAGGGTAACAACCTAAAACTATCTGAATAGCGACAATATTCAGCTGCTGTATGGATAGTCTATCCCCCTAATTCTATAAAAGTCACTAAAAATTACATGTGCAAATTTGGGTGCATGCCCAGTTTACATGTGCAATTTAATTGAATATTGTGCAAGTTCAAAAAGGGGGCATTGAAATGGGAGGGTCATAGGCTGAAAAGGGGTGTTCTTAAATTTTACACGCGTTGTTATAGAAAGAGGGAGGATATGCACCTAATGTAGTAATGGTGCAAATGGCCACGCCTACAGTTAGGCATGATTCCTGGGCAAAAGTGCTATTCTGTAAACCATACTTAATTTAAGCATAGCTTATAGAAAAGAGTTTTTTTCAGAGCTGATTTTTTTTTGGCACCATATATAGAATCTAGCCCTCTGTGTTTATTTTAGGACTAAAAACCAGTCGTAAACAGATAAACCATCTGTATAGTAGCTGAAATTGTCGTCATGTAATGGCACTGAATATACGTATTTCAAATATTGCAATTTGCATTTTAAAAAATACAGTGACCACCGGTTGTGAATATTGATCCATGTTTCTTTAGGTTCAACTGTGGTGACTGGCATCAGAAGTCAGGATTAGCAATAATATAATGAAATACCAAATTATTTCAGAATAATTCTGCATCGTATTCATGAACACTATTTAATGAAATCATAGTCTTGGCATAAATGGTTCCTCATCTGTTTTTCTCTTATTAGTAGAATAAAATATTATGAAATCCATTGGTTCATGAATAAAGCTTCATTTAGTAGCATAATTATCAATGTGAGCTACCGCTAAGATGTCTTAGATCAAGGGGACCTTTACTGAGCTGTGTTAGGTACTAATGTGCATTCTAACACAGCAAAACAGCCTAATGTGGAACCCGCTAAAATGTTCTGCATTAGTTTTGTCATCTGTGTGCAATAAGTACAGGGTTTGGGGTTTTTTTTTTGTAAAGGTGCATGTCATGGGCGGAGATTGGGTGGAGAGTAGGCATGGAAGCAGAAAGCAGTTAGTGTGTGCACATGAGTACGAACTAACTTGTTATCACAGCATTAATGCAGGAGCCCTTAGGAAAGTGGCGTGCTGGTAAATGTTTAATAACAGATTCTCTATCCAAGAAAAAAATATATACCTGTAGAAATATATGTAATTGTATTATACATTATATTGGTACAAATGATATAATGCAGACAGCAACCAATTTACAAATAATATTAAAACATACAATATTCTTTACTGTAAATTCCAAATGGCCAATTGATTTTTGCCACACTCTTGTATCTGTAGCCAATCTATGTTTGCTATTCATCCCAATCTGCTAATTCTTTACATAATAAGTTTATTGACATTATATCTGACATATTATTTACTGTCAAACTATTTCTCACCCTATATACCAATTTACCCAGTACTTGGAAACTGGACCAAGCTGGACTGTTATACATTTCTACATGGACACTACATGCCAGCAGAGTCCTTCCCTCAGTTGCACAAACAGAGCCTCAACTGATACAAAATAGGGGACCACAAGAAACATGCAGAGAAAAACTGGAGACCCCCCCAAGAAAGTCAGATTCTATACACAGTGAAACTACTGGTAAAAGTAACAGAAGGTAAAATTATGTATAATCATACCTGATAATTTTCTTTCCATTAATCATAGCTGATCAATCCATAGACTGGTGGGTTGTGTCCATCTACCAGCAGGTGGAGATAGAGAGCAAACTTTTGCCTCCCTATATGTGGTCATGTGCTGCCGGAAACTCCTCAGTATGTCGATATCAAAGCTCCATCCGCAGGACTCAGCACTTAGAGAATTACACCCACGAAGGGACACTCTGCCCAGCTCACCACCGCCGAAACGGGGGAGGGGAATTAACCCAGCTCATCCCCACACAAGTGGGGGAGGGAAATCCGTCCAGCTCATCCCCACGGAGCGGGGGAGGGACACCACACCCGCCGATGCGGGGGGATCTGGCTTATCCTGCAACCGCAACCGCGGGAGGAGCTGACTGACCCTAACACCGCCGAAGCGGGAGGGGTACAAAGCTGCCCTACAGCCGCACGAAGCGGGAGGGAGTGCCGGCAGAATTTTAAGTCTCAATCCAGCCCCGTAAAACGGAGGGGAGAGGAATGCAGCAGCTCACTGTAACACAAACTCGTCTTAACTCTTGAAGAATCCAAGTGAAAAAACTTGAACACGAAGTCTTTCTGAAGTAACTGAAGACTAAACTTGAACCTGAAATGCAACCAGAATAAAAACAGTACAGATATCTGGGAGGGGCTATGGATTGATCAGCTATGATTAATGGAAAGAAAATTATCAGGTATGATTATACATAATTTTACCTTCCATATCATCAAGCTGATCAATCCATAGACTGGTGGGATGTACCGAAGCAGTACTCACCCAGGGCGGGACATTGAAATCCCTGACCTCAACACTGAAGCTCCAAACCGGGCCTCCGCCCGTGCAGCCACAGTCAAACGGTAATGCTTGGAGAATGTATGAGCCGAAGCCCAAGTTGCCGCCTTGCATATCTCTTCCAAGGAGACGGATCCGGCCTCTGCCATCGAGGCCGCCTGAGCTCTCGTGGAGTGAGCCTTCAGCTGGATAGGCGGCACCTTCCCCGCGGCCACATAAGCCGCTGCAATGGCTTCCTTGACCCATCTTGCCACTGTAGGCTTAGCAGCCTGCAGACCCTTACGAGGACCTGCAAACAGGACAAACAGATGATCCGATTTCCGGAAATCATTGGTCACTTCCAAGTATCTGATGATGACTCGTCTCACATCCAGATATTTAAGAGCAGAGTACTCCTCTGGGTAGTCCTCCCTACGAAAGGAAGGGAGACAGAGCTGCTGATTCACATGGAAGCGAGAAACAATCTTGGGCAGGAAGGAAGGCACTGTGCGAATAGTCACTCCTGCCTCAGTGAACTGCAGAAAAGGCTCTCGACATGAGAGCGCCTGGAGCTCGGAAACTCTTCTGGCTGAAGTGATAGCCACCAAAAAGACTGCTTTCAACGTCAGGTCTTTCAGAGATGCCCTCGACAAGGGTTCAAAAGGCGGCTTCTGCAATGCTCTTAGTACCAGGTTGAGATTCCACGCAGGCACCACTGAGTGCAGAGGAGGGCGCAGGTGATTAACTCCCTTGAGAAAGCGCACCACATCTGGCTGCGAAGTCAGGGAAGCACCCTTCAGGCGGCCCCTGAAGCAAGCCAGAGCCGCTACCTGGACTTTAAGGGAACTGAGCGACAGGCCTTTCTCCAGACCTTCTTGCAGGAACGCCAACACTGAAGAAATTGGAGCAGTGAAGGGAGAAAGTGAGCCTGCTTCACACCACGCTGCAAAGATACGCCAAACCCTGGCGTAAGCAGTAGAAGTAGAGCGCTTCCTCGCTCTCAGCATAGTGGCGATGACCTTGTCTGAGAAGCCCTTCTTCCTCAGACGCTGCCGCTCAATAGCCAGGCCGTAAGACCAAAGGGGGAGGGATCCTCCATCACCACGGGACCCTGATGTAACAGGCCCTGCTCCACTGGCAGCCGCAGAGGATCGTCGACTGAGAGCCTGATCAAGTCCGCATACCAGGGACGCCTGGGCCAATCCGGACCCACCAGGATTACCCTGCCGGGATGCTTTGCCACCCGGTCTAGCACCCTGCCCAACATGGGCCAGGGCGGGAACACATAGAGAAGCTCTTGTGTCGGGCACTGTTGGAGAAGAGCATCTACTCCCAGGGATCGAGGGTCCCGTCCTCTGCTGAAAAAGCGCGGCACTTGGCAATTGGCCGATGACGCCATCAGATCTAGGCTCGGCTGGCCCCAGCGCTTCGTGATGTCCAAGAACGCCTGAGCAGATAGCTGCCACTCTCCGGGCTCCAAGGTATGGCGACTGAGAAAGTCCGCCTTGACATTCATGACTCCGGCAATGTGGGCCGCTGAAAGCTGCTCCAGGTTCGCTTCCGCCCACTGGCAAAGATTCATAGCCTCCTTGGCTAGAGGGGCGCTCTTGGTACCTCCCTGGCGGTTGACATAGGCCACAGCCATGGCATTGTCCGACAGGACCCGTACAGGCTTCAACACCAGTACCGGGATGAACTCCAAAAGCGCCAACCGAATGGCTCTGAGTTCCAGGAGGTTGATAGACCACTTTGCCTCTGCAGGAGACCAGAGCCCCTGCGCTGTCCTTCCCAAGCAGTGGGCTCCCCAGCCCGACAACGAGGCGTCCGTCGTGACGACAATCCACTCTGGGGTCACCAGAGGCATTCCCGCAGACAACTTGTCTGTCTGCATCCACCAGCTCAGCGCCTTGCGCACTGCTGGGTCCAAGGGAAGGCGCACAGCATAATCCTCCGACATCGGAGTCCAGCGCTGCAGCAAAGAGTGTTGAAGTGGTCTCATATGAGCCCTGGCCCAGGGCACAACTTCCTTCGTGGCCGTCATAGAGCCCAACAGCTGCACATAGTCCCAAGCCCGAAGGGGAGAGGCTACTAGGAACTGGTCCACCTGAGCCTGAAGTTTGACAATCCGATTGTCTGGCAGGAACACTCTGCCCACTTGGGTGTCGAATCGAACTCCCAGGTACTCCAGGGACTGAGTCGGGCGCAGCTGGCTCTTCTCCCAGTTGATGATCCATCCCAGGGAGCTCAAAAGAGCAACTACCCGGTCCACAGCTTTGCCGCACTCTGCATAAGAGGGGGCTCGGATCAACCAGTCGTCCAGATAAGGATGGACTTGTACCCCTTCCTTTCATAGGAAGGCCGCGATGACCACCATTACTTTGGAAAAGGTCCGCGGAGCAGTAGCCAACCCGAAAGGGAGGGCTCTGAACTGGAAGTGTCGTCCCAGGACTGCAAAACGCAGAAAGCGTTGATGAGGAGGCCAGATGGGAATATGCAGGTACGCTTCCTTGATGTCCAAGGATGCCAGGAACTCTCCTGCCTTCACTGCCGCTATAACAGAGCGGAGAGTCTCCATGCGAAAGTGCCGCACTTTCAAGGCCCGATTGACCCCTTGAGGTCGAGGATAGGCCGGACAGAACCTCCTTTCTTTGGTACCACAAAGTAAATGGAGTAACGTCCCTTGCCAAGCTGACTTTCTGGCACCGGAACGACCGCGCCCAGGCGGATCAGATTGTCCAAGGTCTGCTGCACTGCCACAGCTTTGACCGGAGACTTGCAGGGAGAGAGTACAAACCCGTCTTTTAAGGGTCGGCAGAACTCTAGTTTGTAGCCGTCTCTGATGACTTCCAGCACCCACGCGTCTGAAGTTATTGTGGTCCACTCGCCCAGAAACGAGGACAGCCGTCCTCCAATCTGCACTGGGGCGTGGACCAAGACCCCGTCATTGGGTACGAGACCCTGGGGGAGGACCGGAGGGAGCACCTCCGGGACGGCGGTCTCTGCGAAAGGAATGCTGCTTGGGGGAGAAATTCCTCTTGAAGGAAGGGGGGGCAGAGGAACCCGACTTGCCCGGGCGGTACCGACGGGCTTCCTGCAACCGTCCTCTGGAGGTACCGGGACGAGTACTAGCCCGAGCCCTGACCTCTGGTAATTTCTTGTCCTTAGACGTGCCGAGATCGGTCACGATTTTGTCCAGCTCGACCCCAAAGAGCAGCTTGCCTTTAAAAGGCAACCTAGCCAGGCGGGATTTAGAGGCGTGGTCAGCAGACCAATGTTTCAGCCAAAGCCACCGCCGCGCAGAGATTGTCTGAGCCATGCCTTTCGCTGAGGCCCTCAAGACATCATACAGCAAGTCTGCCAAATAGGCTAAGCCCGATTCCAGGGCCGGCCAATCAGCCCTCAAGGAATGATCCGAGGGGGAAGCCCGCTGCACCATAGTCAGGCACGCCCTGGCCACATAGGAGCCGCAAACTGAGGCCTGCAAACTTAAAGCCGCTGCCTCAAAGGACGACCTTAAGGCCGCCTCCAATCTTCTGTCTTGGGCGTCCTTTAGGGCTGTGCCACCTTCCACCGGCAACGCCGTTTTCTTAGTCACCGCAGTGATTAAAGAATCCACGGTAGGCCACAGATAGGCCTCACGTTCACTCACAGCCAAAGGATAGAGGCGGGACATAGCCCTAGCCACTTTAAGGCTCGCTTCTGGGACATCCCATTGAGCCGAAATTAAGGTGTGCATGGCATCATGCACGTGGAAGGTTCTAGGCGGGCGCTTCGTCCCCAGCATAATGGCAGAGCCAACAGGGGCTGAGGGAGAGACGTCCTCCGGAGAGGAAATCTTCAAAGTGTCCATGGCCTGTAACAACAGGTTGGGCAAAACCTCTGGGCTAAAAAGCCGCGCTGCAGAGGGGTCATCCGCTCCATCCGAGCGGGGATCCGTCTCCTCCAAGGAATCCGCAAAGGACCGTTGGGAGACCTCAGACACGCTGCCCTCATCTACATCGGAGGAGACAAATTCCTCCAAGGCCTGGGAATCAACCCGAGGGCGTTTACCTCTGGGAACCTCAACCTCTTTACCAGACAAGGGAGCAGGGGCAGCGTTGTGCATGAGGAAGGCCTGATGCAGCAGCAAAACAAACTCGGGGGAGAAACCCTCCAGACTGTGCACTTCCGCAGCCTGGGCATCAGCCCTAGACGCACCCTCAACCGGCGCTCGCAATAGCGGGGGAGAGACATGCTGCGCATCCAAAATGGCGTCCGGCGCGAAACTCCGCGAAGGAGCCGCGCGGGAAGAACAGCTCTTAACTTTAGCCGCTTCTGTGCCGTCGCCCAAATTAAGGGCGTTCATGGCATTAATGTCTCCAACCTCAAGGGCGGCCCAAGAAGAAGCCGTCCGAGCCGCGTGGCCGGCCAAGATGGCGGAGGCGAGGAGCGGGGGATGGGCGTTTATGGCGGGAAAAACCGCCACGCCGGAGGAAGGACCGGGACATTCATCGGTCATGAAACTGTCACCCAACAAGGGCGAATCAGGCTTTAAGACCCCCGCATCCCCTCTAGAAGCGCTCAAGCGACCCGGGGAGCGACCCTTTGCGCCCTCGCCCTCCGACGCCATATGCCACGAGGAGAAGAATCGGGGAACCCCCTGCCCGCTATAAAAAGGTAAAAATTACCTGCTGTCCGCTCCGAGTTGTAACGACCTGGTGTCCCAGTGAGTAGCTGCAATAGACGCTTAAATAAACGTCGAAATAAACGCCTTTAAGGACGTTCAAAATTTTTTTTTTTTTTTTAACGGAGCCAGCGGGAGGGGGGAGAAAAGGAGGGACCTGGCACCACCAGGTTTGCACTTGCTCAAAAGAGCCCTCAACCCCAGGCACTCAACAAAACCTAAAAATTAGGCTTGGAGGCCTAGCCAGAGCTGCTGCTGTGTGTGACCACCACCTGCTGAGATAGAGAACATACTGGGGAGTTTCCGGCAGCACATGACCACATATAGGGAGGCAAAAGTTTGCTCTCTATCTCCACCTGCTGGTAGATGGACACAACCCACCAGTCTATGGATTGATCAGCTTGATGATATGGAAATGCATTTTCTTCCATACTCTGCTAAATACAAAATTAGAAAAGATATACATTTCCATAAAAGCAAGCATCCACGAGCAACATATTTATAAAAAAAAAAAAGCAAACAACCATGAGCAGCATATTCCCTTTTCCTTTCCCTCCTTTCCGTAAACAGTATGTCCCCTCTCCTCTCCATCCCCTTCTATATGCTGTATTTCTCCCTTTTCCCTTCCTTCCATATATGACATGTCTCCCCCTCTTCTCCCTTAAGGTCTCTCCCTCTCTTCCAAATGAAGCTTGTCTTCTTCTTTCCCTCTCATCCATGTAGTTTGTCCCCTTCCCTCCTTCTCATCCACGCAGTTTGTCGTCTTCTCTCCCTCTTATCCATTGAATTTGTACTCTTCTCTCCCTCTCATCCATGCAGCTTATCCTTTCCCTCGCGCAACATGTTTCTCAAAACCCCCTCCCCCTACTGCCTCCTACTTCCCACTCCCCGTTCCTACCTTACAAAGCCCTGGTGGTCCAGTGGTCAGCTGGGGCAGGAGCAATCCTCCTACGCTCCTGCCTAAGCAGTCTCTACTCTCCTCCCTACTGAAAATGGCTGCTGTGAGTTCCCGCAGCAATTTTGCGAGACTGCTGTGAGTTCCCGTGGCAACCTTGCGAGACTTATGGCTCCAGCACACCACTGCCTTAGCACCTTCTAAATACATTGATACATTACGCCTTTCTTGCATACATTTTTTTTAAATGATTATGTGCTATGGGCAATAAATGAAACAATAGAAAAAAGGCTTTTATTTTTTATGGCCACACTAGAAATTGGATTAGTTTATGGGAAAGACTACTACTACTACTACTACTTAACATTTCTAGAGCGCTACTAGGGTTACGCAGTGCTGCACAATTTAACAAAGAGAGACAGTCCCTGCTCATAGAGCTTACAATCTAATAGACAAGTGAACGGTCGGTCCGATAGGGGCAGTCAAATTGGGGCAGTCTGGATTCACTGAACGGTAAGGGTTAGGTGCCGAACGCAGCATTGAGGAGGTGGGCTTTAAGCAAAGACTTGAAGACGGGCAGGGAGGGGGCTTGGCGTAAGGGTTCAGGAAGGTTGTTCCAAGCATAGGGTGAGGCGAGGCAGAATGAGCGGAGCCTGGAGTTGGCGGTGGTGGAGAAGGGTACTGAGAGGAGGGATTTATCCTGTGAACGGAGGTTACGGGCGGGAACGTAAGGGGAGATGAGGGTAGAAAGATAGTGAGGGGCAGCAGACTGAGTGCATTTGTAGGTAAGAAGGAGAAGCTTGAATTGAATGCGGTATCTGATCGGAAGCCAGTGAAGTGACCTGAGGAGAGGGGTGATATGAGTATATCGGTTCTGGCGGAATATGAGACGTGCAGCAGAGTTCTGAACAGACTGAAGGGGGGATAGATGGCTAAGTGGGAGGCCGGTGAGGAGTAAGTTGCAGTAGTCCAGGCGAGAGGTAATGAGAGCGTGGACGAGAGTTCGGGTGGTGTGTTCAGAGAGGAAAGGGCGAATTTTGCTGATGTTAAAGAGGAAGAAGCGACAGGTCTTGGCTATCTGCTGGATATGCGCAGAGAAGGAGAAAGAGGAGTCAAAGATGACTCCGAGGTTGCGGGCAGATGAGACGGGGAGGATGAGGGTGTTATCAACTGAGATAGAAAGTGGAGGAAGAGGAGAAGTGGGTTTTGGTGGAAAGATGATAAGCTCGGTCTTGGACATGTTCAGTTTCAGGTGGCGGTTGGACATCCAGGCAGCAATGTCGGATAAGCAGGCCGATACCTTTGCCTGGGTCTCCGTGGTGATGTCTGGTGTGGAGAGATACAGTTGGGTGTCATCAGCATAGAGATGATACTGGAAACCATGAGATGAGATCAGGGAGCCCAGGGAAGAGGTGTAGATTGAGAAGAGAAGGGGTCCAAGGACCGATCCCTGGGGAACACCAACAGATAAGGGGATGGGGGTGGAGGAAGATCCATGAGAGTGAACTTTGAAGGTGCAGTGGGAGAGATAGGAGGAGAACCAGGAGAGGACAGAGCCCTGGAACCCAAATGAGGACAGTGTGGCAAGAAGTAAGTCATGATTGACAGTGTCAAAAGCGGCGGATAGATCCAGGAGGATGAGGATGGAGTAGTGGCCTCTGGATTTGGCAAGGAACAGGTCATTACAGACTTTAGAGAGTGCTGTTTCTGTCGAGTGAAGAGGGCGAAAACCGGATTGAAGCGGATCGAGGATGGCATGAGAGGAGAGAAAATCAAGGCAGCGGCTGTGGACTGCGCGCTCAAGTGTCTTGGAGAGGAAGGGTAGGAGGGAGATGGGGCGGTAGTTGGAGGGACAGGTAGGGTCTAGTGATGGTTTTTTGAGGAGTGGCGTGACTACAGCATGCTTGAAGGTGTCGGGGACAGTTGCAGTGGAGAGAGAGAGGTTGAGGATATGACAGATGGAGGGGGTGATAGTAGGAGAGATGGTGTTAAGTAAGTTGGTGGGGATGGGATCAGAGGAACAATTGGTGCATTTTGAGGAGGAAAGAAGGCAGGCGGTTTCCTCCTCGGAGATATCAGGAAAGGAGGAGAAGGAGGTCTGGGTTGGTTGGTTGAGGGAGAGGGTTGAAGGGTGAAGAGGAGGAGGTGGCTTGGTAGTGAACTCAAGGTTGATCTTTTGCACCTTGTCGCGGAAGTAGTCAGCCAGTGATTGAGGAGAGAGTGAGGGGGGGTGAGAGCGGAGGGCACTTTGAGGAGGGAGTTAAGGGTGGCGAAGAGACGACGAGGGTTAGAGCTGAGAGAATTAGTCAATTGGGTGTAATAGTCCTGTTTGGCAAGGAATAGTGAGGACTGGAAGGAGGATAGCATGAATTTGTAGTGAAGGAAATCTGAATGGGTGTGAGATTTCCTCCAGTGGCGTTCAGCAGATCGGGCGCAGGAGCTAAGGTAACGGATGCAAGGGGTCAGCCAGGGCTGGGGATTAGTACACCTTGTGGGACGGGAGGTGGATGGTGCAAGGGTGTCCAGAGCAGAGGAGAGAGTGGCATTGTAAGCGGAGACAGCCTCGTCGACAGACTCGGAGGACATGATGGAGGGGAGGAGATTAGAAACACTAGATGATAAGGTGGGAGGGTCAATAGCCTGGAGATTCCTGGAAGTAGTGGTTAATGTTGGGCAGGGCTGAGGGGAAGGGTGAAGAAGTGTGAAGGTGATCAGGTGATGATCAGAGACAGGAAGAGCTGAGGTGTGGAAATTGGAGGGTGAGCCGGAAGAGGAGAGGACGAGGTCAAGGCAATGGCCATCACGGTGAGTAGGGGTGGTGGAACATAGCTGGAGGTTGAAGGAGGATGTTAGAGTGAGGAACTGAGAAGTGTGAGAGTTGGACGGGTCATCAACGTGTATGTTAAAGTCTCCGAGAATGAGGGATGCAGATGAGGGTTCAAGAAAAACAGAAAGCCAGGCATCGAAGTAGGTGAGGAAGAAAGAGAGGGATTTATCAGGGGGGCGGTAAATGACTGCCACTCTGAGTGGCAACGGGTAGAATAGACGGATGGAGTGGACTTCAAAAGATGAGAAGCAGTGAGACTGTGGTAGGAGGAGGGGTTGGAAGCTACAGGAGGGTGAGAGTAGTAACCCGACGCCTCCTCTGCGGCCAACTAGGCGGGGAGTATGGGAGAAGAGATAGCCTCCATGGCATAGAGGCAGAGTCGTCAGGGGAGAGCAAGGTTTCAGTTAGGGCAAGCAGGTGAAGGGAATGAGAGATGAAGAGATCGTGGGTGAAGGGAAGTTTGTTGCAGACTGAGTGGGCATTCCACAGTGCACATGAGAAGGGGAGGGAAGAGGGGGGGAGGAGGGGAATAGATATGAGATTGGAGACATCCCGGAAACGTTTGCATGGATAGGACGAGGACAGGTGTGGGGGACCTGGATTGGGATTGATGTCTCCTGCGGATAACAGGAGGAGGAGCAAGAGAGTGCGGAGGAGGGTGGGGGAGGTAGGGCGACGAAGGCGACGAAGACGGGATGCGCTTAGGAGGAATGGGGATGGGTTAATGGTAGGAAGGAAGTGTTGAAGGTTGAGAGCTAGGAAGGAGGAGGGGGACAGGAGAGATGGTGAGGTGGTGAGGGACGGGGGTGAGTAGGGTATTGCAGTAGTGAGCAAGATGGGAGAGGACATGGGTGGGCAGTGAGTTCCAGTGGTAGACAGCGGTAGGGGGAGGGGAAAAAGATTAGGAAAGGACAGGGCAAGGAAGAGAATGTGTAAAGGGGCCATAAGTAGTAACTGAGGTGTTACGGGTATATATGTAGTGACTGAGGTGTTAAGCGATAGATAGAACGGCAGAGCTGGATTAGAGGCTTAAAACTGGAATGGTAGGCAGCAGGCAGGTAGGCACTGCCCAGTAAGAACAAGTCACACCCACTATGTTTGAAAAATGTGGGAGGAAAGGAGGTGAAGAGCCTGAACACAGAGACAGAGCAGTTATCTGCAGGCAGATTAGGCAGATTAGGTTGCTTGGGAGGGTATATAAGAACTATCACCCTAGGGGTGGGTGGGAGGGATCTAAGTCTAAAATGTACAGACAGAGCTGCAGCACAGCCAGTTAATCTGTAAAAAAGGTGGATTTCTCAAGAAAAACTGGTATAGAAGGCTGCCTCTCTAACAGAGAATCAGGTCACACCCACTAAGACCCGCATAAGGCATAGTAAGCCCATTTACTAGCACAGCTTAGTAAAAAGGCTCCCTAGTTACTAATAAGTGGGGTTAACAGTAAATTAACATATATTAATGGTAGCCCACATTGATAACTTCCCCTCTTAGATTGCTGGATTTATGTTTTTCCAGTGATTATATTTCACAGATTTCCCCCCCCCCCCCCCCCTACATGGGTCTACATAAATTACATACATGTTTTGCAAGGAGATCAATCTGTACTGATGAAAACGTTTCTCCATATATGTTGCTATTGGGCTAAGTTTAATAAATAAAATATGGTCTTGTTATTCTATTGCAGGTTCACTTATGAAATTGCTCCAGTGTTTGTGCTTTTGGAATATGTCACCCTAAAGAAAATGAGAGAAATTATTGGCTGGCCAGGAGGCTCTGGTGATGGAATATTTTCACCTGGTATATGTCATTTCAAGCTTTCTTTTATGAATACAAGCATGATATATCCTTTGATGAAAAGTAACTAATGCTGCTATAATAGAACCTGAAATGTAAAGGCATTTGCTTAGAATAACAATATTTGCCTTTTCTAGAGCAACAGTCCAGATTCATAAAATGCATGGACATCATTATTTTTTTCTCAACATTGGTGGTTATTACTTAAAGCTATTGCACTCTGCTGGAAACAGCCACAGTGCTTTCTCAAACACATAATCAGAAGAGACATTTCCCTTCCAGTTCTATTTTGCATTTTAAAGGAAATGGCAGGGGGCAGCTTTTCTTGTGAGACAGAACACATTCCAATGTGCTTTATATTGGAAGAGGTTTTAGTGAAAAGGAACATAGGGCCCAGTCCATGTTACATTATTGTTATTCTTTCTAATTTTATTGGAATTGAACTGGAGAAAAGTCTCAGGAAAAGTTGAAAAGGTCCCATTTGGAGTCATTGCTGGCTGCTAAATATGGTGGCACTTGTCTGTGGAAAGGTGACTTTTCTAGGCCTTAACTATTGTATAAGACAATGGTGTGCTGGTAAATGTTTAACAACAGGCTCTCTGTACTGAAAATGGCTGCTGTGGCTTCCCGTGGCAATCTTCGAGATTGTCGCTGAAACTTACGGCAGCCACTTTTTCAGTATGGAAAGTGGAGACTGCATGGCAAAGGAGTGTAGGAGGATCGCTCCTGCACTGGCTGATCTGGCGCAACAACTGGCTCACAAAATTAAAAAAAAAAAATAACAACCAGCTCTTGTGAGCCAGTGCGAGCCAGCTCCAGCACACCACTGCATAAGACCCTAGCTATTGCCTATGAAGCTAATTATACTCTCCATTCATGATCCTTTTTCCATAGTTATTTTCAAGAAACTTTATTCTATCTACATCTAGTGTTACAGATACACATAGGGGGTCTTTTACTAAGGTGTGCTAGTGTTTTTAGCTTATGCTAAAAATCAGCTGGTGCTAAAGTCCAGATTCTATATGTGGTGCCTAAAAAAAATCCACAGAGAAAATATTTTGATTAAGCATATTCTGTAAGCAGTGCCTAGATTTAGGCGTGGTATATAGAATACGCTTAGTCGATATCCTAGCACCTAAAACTATGTGCTTCTATTTACACCAACAAAAACATGGCATAAAATCTGGTGCGTAGATTTAGGCACAGAGGGCCATATTCTATAACTATGCATGTAGATTTTAGAATGCCCATGAAATGCCCATTTCCCACTCATAACCACGCCCCTTTTTGTCTGCATATATTAGAAATTAGGCAAACAGAATATGCTTAGCGAGTTGTATGGGTAAATTCTAATTATTAACAATTAGTACTCACTATTGCTTGTTAAGTGCTGTTATCAATGCTGATTAGCTGGTTAAGGTAATTAAGTTACACGTGTTGTTATAGAATATACCTGGATTTCAGTGTGGATCTCTAGGTGCACTATATAGAATCTGGGGGTAAACACTGAGATGCCCATTATATTCGTATGGGCAGCTCAGTGTTTAGCACAAGCTGATTTTTAACATGAGCTTAAAAAACTCTGTCGCACCTTGGTAAAAGATCCCCTTAAACTGCTGCACTCAAACCCATCATGCCCCCCCACACATACATGCACACATATACACACACGCACACCACTGTGATTTCATATGAACTTCAGCGGTATATCAAGATTGATAAATTATAAACTATAGTTGTAGGTGGCAGGAAGGTGTGTAAATAGCAATATTCTATTCATTTAAGCATGTAGATGGCCACTTACTCATGAGTGACCTCTTATAGAATACCAACTAGTGGAAAAGTACATGCCATGATTTGATGGTGCATATTTTGCAGGTGAACATGTACATAGGTGGAGTTTATGTGCAGAGTGTGTGGTCTGTGCAAATATGTGTGTAACATAGTAACATAGTAGATGACGGCAGAAAAAGACCTGCACGGTCCATCCAGTCTGCTCAACAAGATAAATTCATATGTGCTACTTTTTATTTGTACCTGTCCTCTTCAGGGCACAGACCGTATAAGTCTGGCCAGCACTATCCCCACCTCCCAACTACCAGTCCCACCTCCCACCACCAGCTCTGGCACAGACCGTATAAGTCTGCCCAGCACTATCCCCGCCTCCCAACCACCAGCCCCGCCTCCCACCACCGGCTCTGGCACAGACCGTATAAGTCTGCCCAGCACTATCCCCGCCTCCCAACCACTATCCCCGCCTCCCACCACTGGCTCTGCCACCTAAACTCGGCTAAGCTCCCAAGGATACATTCTCATCTAATCCTTCCCCCTCTGCTAGGAAGCAGACCTGAGAAATGTTCTGCCCTATGTAGCAGCTAGCAAGGACTCCTTGTTTTTTGCAGGACCTGTCTGGCCAGCAGGAATACAAAGGACAACAGTGGACTGTGATACAAACTGTTTCCAGCCTAATTACATATGTCTTGGTTTAAACTGACATGATGGGACTGTGGGGATCTGTGCTGGGAATATATTGGAGACACCCAGTTGTGGCCACCTGCAAAGGGGGTGGGGGGGTGGGGAGAGAAGAGACCCTGGGAAAGGATCTATGCACCATGTTCTCCACTAGACTCAGGGTCACAGGGCCCCATGTGATTGCTTTTCTCCAGCTTTGCTCCTCACATCTCTCTTCAGTTGCTTCACAGGGACCCTATCTGGTGGCCTTTCTCTAGATTTGCACCTCACATCTCTCTTCAGTTGACTTCATCTCTATTTGTGTGGTGAACCCTAATAAACCTAGCTCATGTGCCCACCCATTCCAAGGGTTCAGAGGGGAACACTGTATGTATTGATTGTCATTTCCAGAGTAATGAACTCACCCCTACAATCTTCAATATTCCTGCATTTTTCACCTTCTCTCAGTTATGCACCCCAGATTCAGAAGGGCCATAGGTTGGGGCTCCCCACCCTCTACAGGATCATCAGCATATTCTTGGCGGGGGGGGGGGGGGCATTCAGTAACAGTTCCTGCTGCTCATCCCCTGCAGGCAGCTCCAGCCTGGGGCCTACATTATTACCCTGGCCTGTGGCCTGCTGATCCCAGATTAAAGTCTAGTTGCTCTATGGGCATGTTCCCCTGCTGTGTAGTACGTGACTGGTTGCAAATGTGATCAATAACATGTGTCTCACAGTTCCTTTGCCTCCTCACTCATGGAAGGGAGGAAAGGAGGCGTTTAATGGTTACTGAGGATGGGCAGACTGGATGGGCCATATGACCCTTATGTGCCATTATGTTTCTGTATATCCCCCGTAGTTGTACATGGTTGATTTCTCTTTCATTCTCACCAATGTAAACGTTGCTGTAAATATGTAAATAAGAAGCAGCAGTTTTGTGTGTCTTTCCAGGCCTTCCACCATGTTGCTTGTGGGTAAGGAAGCATGCAGAACAGAGAGTAAACTATAGTCTTGGAACTACTTATGCATATCTGTTGGTTGGTACCAGGCAGGTTGCTAGCACGAGACAACATACTTTTACTTTGCGCAGCTCTATGCCATGTGTCAAAGGGTGTAGGGCTGCAAGGAACAGATAGGGAAATGCTTAAAGTAGGCTAAGGCCCACATCGGTACATGTGGCCTTCTACCTGGGCCCAGCAGGGCACCTATATACCTAGGATCTTTGGCAAGGGACACCTGTGATGCGACCCAGGTTCCAGCTTCCAGCATGGAGCTGGACTTGGGGACCAGCATGCCAAGTGTACGCCAATGCTTCTGTCATGGATCATGCAGCCACATCACAGTGGTCCCACAAATTCTATTATTTACATGTGTTCATGCTACCATCTAGGTGCAGGTGTTTACACCAGCTATGGGGCTGGTGTAAGTGATTATGCAATAATGTATATGTATTTTCAGAAGCTAGTATTCCATTTAAAAAGGAAATACCTAGTTTTCTTTGTTGAACAGACCTAAAATAACCAGTGGCTTTATTAGGCACTCTGATCATAAGCTCCAGCTCTGGGGGTGCCTGAACACCTCCAATATTTTTCCCTGTAAACCTATAGATCTGGGGCACCAGGCTCCATGCTGCAGAGCTACAGGAAAACACAGGAAAGAAGTGCTTCTGTATCCTAGCTACTGCTCCTGCCTCACCCTGCAGCCTGTCCAATAGACTGCAGGGGAGGAGGAAGTTACTGTAGCTTAGCAACTGCCAATGAAGAAAACAAGTGCAGCAGACAGGCACTGATAAAAGAACAGATTACAATGGCTTTACTGGCATGGCAATTTTACCTACGTTGCCAAAATAATACCCATAGCAGTTAAAGAGTTAAGGTAAAAAAACAACAAAAATAAGACAGGTATTGGGAGAGAATTAAAAGGGGCAAGGAAGGGGTGAAGAGAATGGAAAGGGGTCACTGGTGGGAGAGACAATTCTGCACTGAAATGCAGGAAGAGGCAGAAAGCAGCTGTGAAGGGAAGAGAGGCTGGGAGATGGGGACAGGGACTGATGGTGGAGTTGTGGAAAAGGAGTATATACAGACTGTGAGGAGGAGAGGAACTAGGGGAGAGCATGGGCTGTGTGGGAGAAGGTTGCTAGCAAAAGGAGACATGATCTGAGAGAGAGAAAGAAGAGCAGGCAGAGGGGACACAAGCTGCAGACAAAAAATGAGCTGTAGAGATGGAGAGTAGTAGCTTTGTGGAACTGGGAAAAGAACCATGAACGAAAGGAGGTCATGATGGAGAGAACAGACATGAAGTGGAGAAGACTAGAAGAAAGTGAGATGAGAGAAGCTGTAGAGAGAAACTATGGAGACAGTTTTTTTTCTTTACTCAGCGTGTAGTTAGACTCTGGAACTCGTTGCCGGAGAATGTAGTGACAGCAGCTGGCCTTACGAAATTTAAAGGGGGTTTGGACAGGTTCCTGAGGGAAAAGTCCATTGAACATTATTTTTTTTTTTTTGGGGGGGGGGGGGGGGTTTGCCGGATTCTTGAAGCCTGGATTGGCCGCTGTCGGAGACAGGATACTGGGCTTGATGGACCCTTGGTCTTTTCCCAGTATGGCGGTACTTATGGAGAGACAAATATATATGGAGGAAAGAGAAATGATGACATGGGAGGAAGACTGGAAGATAATCTTAAAAGAAGGAACTTTAGGACAGAGAGAAAACCAAGATCCAGCAAAGACAGAGGACTGAATTTAAACTACAGACACAAAGGTTGGAAAATTGTTTAAGTTTTTAGTAAAGAATTCTGTGCCAACTGGGCTGAATCAAGGGTAGGTAATAGCTGTATTTTGCCCTTCTCCTCCAGCCCTGTAGTCACCAAAACTAATACGTTTTTTTTTTTTAACTGGAAGGACATAGGGGAGCAGGAGGGGATTGTGCCAGTATTTGATGGCGCACACAGTCCAATAGTGGAACCAGAGAACACTTTACAACCAGCATCAATAACATCATCTTGCTGATGTATTGAACTGGTAATGAAGTATTCTCTGGTTACACTATTGGATTGTGTGCTCCACTTTTGTTCCATTCTTGTCGATTTCATTCATGGAGTGTTTTCTCCTTCTTTGGTTTCCTGCCAGTATTTGATGCTATAGTCTGAAAAAAAAAATCTTTAAAATTGCTTCTCCTTGGCAGCTCTGAAATGCAGAAATGTATGATTGAGTCTCGAAAGGGGAATAGAGAGTAACACCATCTACCTTTTTTCACAAAAATAAAGCAGTCATTTTCTTGTTACATCTTATAGCAGACGGTGGTGTTGGACTAGGTGGGCTCATTAAGCTGTATCATCCCAAAGAAGTAGCATGGCGGCAGCAGGAAGAGATTATAGGAGAGATGGGTAGAGTTTGGAAGAGAGTATCTTGGTTTAGTTTACTACTTACCTCAGCTACTAAGCCCTGATTTTCCATTCTCTTTCCCAGGCTAGCTTTTGTGACCTATGTGACTGTGCAGGGCACCAGGAATGAGGGGGTACTACTATAGTGGTGTGCCACCCCCATATCTTTCCACTCATGTGGGCCAGAGAAAGAGGGGAGTGGGGGGGGCAATAATAGACCTAGGCAGAGAATGGGGCCAGAGAAAGAGGGAAGTGGGGGGGGGGGGGAATAATGGACCTAGGCAGAGAATGGAGAAAGAAGGGGATATTTGGTAAAAGGAGAGAATAAGAGGGATGTTGTGCTGGAGTCACCACTAATAAAGGGCGGGGCATTGTGCCAAAGCTGTTACCTCCAAATGAGGTACCAATTTTTGCAGAAGGCACTAGAGTCAGTACTAACTCATCTCTCGAAGCCAACCACTTACTCTGTGACTGCTAAAGCTTTAGAAGGTGGCACACAGTGGATTGATAGGAATGCATGACTTTTGGTTCAGTGATTTCTTACTCAGCATGTGATTTGGGGGGTTTTCAATCTGAGGACATGAGGCACCACATGCAAATGTGGCCCTAGGGACTGTGGAGCAACTGATTGTTGAGTTTCCAAGGTTTGTGCATGGAGGTGATGGAGCAGCTCATAGGGTCTTTCTGGATGTGAAACTGCTATTATATTTCAGTCTGTGAGTTCTAGATTTGAATGGTATCTGGAGCTCTGGAAAGGGAGTGTAGGAATATGGTCCTTGCCAGGAAGGGTGGAGATGAAAAATGTGAAATGTGCAATGTTTCTGCTTAGGAGGTATGAGGGACTGGTAAGCCTAGTCTGTAGGGAGGGGCACTGACCAAGGTAGGGTGAGAAAGAACCTAATGGAGGTAGGGGGAGGAATTAGTAGGGGGCAAGGCAGGGCAGGTCAGGAGAAAGTAGAGAGCAGAGAAGTCTAGAATGGGGGAGTGGAATAGGTACGGGGGGAGGGGGGGTATTAAGCATCTTACCCCAAACAGTAACATAGTAACTGATGGCAGCTGAAGACCTGAATGATCCATCCAGTCTGCTCAACTATCACATTCATTATCAATTCAAGATTTAAATCAACAATGTGATATTATATACTTGATCATGGTCTTTCTTTGGTATTTCTGGGACATAGAACATAGAAGTCCACCCAGCTCTGTCCTTATGTTCCAACCACTGGAGTTGCCAGCAAAGCCCATTCCAGCCTATCCAAATTTGTCTTGTCATTTGTGGGACAAAGACCGTAAAAATCTGCCTGGCATTGTCCTCATGTTCCAAACAACTGGAGTTTCCGTCAAAGCTCTTTCAAGCCCATCCTAAACCAGGTCACCATATGCAAGACTTAGACCCTACAAGCCAGCCCAGCACCACATAGTTGATGCAGGCAGAGTTGCCATCTAAGCACCACTTGACATGCAAACACATATGCAACCCTTTAAGTTTTGTTTTTTTTATATCATTCATTTTCTAATTACAGATCCTCTGTGTTCATCCCACACATTTTTGAATTCCGCCAGTTTTTTTTTCTACCACTTCCCTCGGGAGGTCATTCCAGGCATTCACCACCCTCTCTGTGAAAAGAAATTTTCTGACATTACTCCTAAGTTTATCACCCCACACCTCAAGTCATGTCCTCTAGTTTTACCACTTTCCCTTCTCTGGAAAATATTTGTTTCTATATTAATACCTTTCAAGTAAAAATCTGTATCCTATCTCCCCTGTCCCTCCTCTCCTATAGGGTATACATATTCAGGTCTTTCAGGTCCCATCAGCAGTTTCTTCAGGTATTCCCCCATTTTGCTAAAGTCAACATGTTTGAAATCCAGGACTTTGAGTTTTGAGTGGCTGCCCTCCACTTTAACTGTTATGTCAAACCAAACTGTTTGATGATCACTGCTGCGCAGGTGGGCACCCACTCGGACATTAGACACACTTTCCCCATTTGTGAGCACCCGATCCAGCATCACTCTTTCCTTCATGGGTTCTGTCACAATTTGTCTAAGCAGAGCGCTTTGTAAGCTGTCCGTGATCTCTCTACTTCTTTCCAATTCTGCAGATGGAACTTTCCAATCCGCATCCATCAGGTTGAAATCTCTCAGCACCTCTTTTTTTCTTTCCCAACTTTTGGATATCTGTAACCAGATCTTTATCTAGTTCCTCCGATTGTGTCAGAAGTCTGTAGACAACACCCATGTGGACAGAGGTTCCATCATTTCTTTTCAAGGTGATCCATATCGCTTCTTCCTTTCCCCAGGCTCCTGGTATTTCATTTGCTGTGATATCATTTCTTCTCCACATTTATGACCTTCTCTATCCTTCCTAAATAGTTTGTAGCCTGGTATGTTTGCATCCCATTCATGGGAATCATTGAACCATGTCTCCATGATAGCAACATTGTCTAAGTCTGCCTCTTACATCAGGGCTTGGAGATCATGAACTTTGTTGCTTAGACTGCGAGCATTTCTGGTCATTGCTTTCTAGCTGCATTTCAGTGGCAGTTTCATCTTCTGTTTAGTTTTTTCTTTAGTCTTACTTCCTGCTGTGTTGATAAGAAGTGATTTGCTATGATTGTTGTTTTCATTGTTTTCTTTACTACTGTCACACCTTGTCTTTAGCTGAGGGTGACAACTGGAAGTGACCTGCCTCCATATGCCACATCCACCTTCTAGTTTAAAAGCCTAGATACATATTGTCTGAATTTCTCTTCAAAGATTTCATTTCCTGTCACAGTGAGATGCAGTCTAAAGTCAAAATGCACTGGGAGAAAGAAGTGAGGGGAAAACAGAATAAGAAGATGAGAGGAGGAAGAAGACATTTAGGACTGAGAAAGAAATGGGAATGGTCTGAGAGACTAGAAAGTGTATGGCGTGCATAGGTTATGTGGGGAAGAGGGACTGTTGAGGACTGGCTGGGAGGAGGAGAATATGGGTTGTATATGGGCCAGGGTAGAACTGGAAGGCATAGTGTGAGTGTGGTGTAGATGGGTTGGCAGTCGGATGGTAAACTGAAGTGATGGGTTGGGGAGAAAGATAGACTGGTGGGACTTGCTGTGTTTTCCCTAGCATTTCTTTTACCCACAAGTCCTCCCTGTGTGTGCACCACCTACTGTGCTCTTCATTTAAAGACAACCTGACCACTGTGTTCACAACTCACCATGCTTTAATTTCCCTTATATAGACTTGGTAATTTGTTCTGAGTTGAGCACCCCAATCATTTTGAAATTTCTGTCATGATAGCTCATTGCTACAGTAACATGAGCACTAAATAACATGTAGACTCTACTCTGAGAATGCATGGTTCTCTTTCCCTGATGTCTCTATCCCCTTGCTTTTGTTCTACATAAAAGGAAGCCTGTCATATAGATATGTTTATCAGTTGTGAGAGCAAAGTTGAGAGAGCTTTTGGAGCCCATAAAAGGAAGTGAAAGAAGAGAGTGGAATTACAGGAGAGTTAAAAACAGACTAATACCATGTGCCTCAGATGTCTGCCAGGGAGTTCAGGATGAAGGAGAGAAAGGAGAGGGAGGAGGAGGAGGAAAGAGTACATGGATGAGAGCAGGAAGGCAATAGCATTATCCTAGATGTTATACTACACAGAGGATGACAGACCAGTACTCTCTTATGGCATCAGTCAGAAGAGTCAGGAAGAAAGCGTCGGATGGGTATTAGAAAATGCTTCACCCTACTCTGGCTTCAATCCCACAAATACCATTAAGGGAAATTATGAGGGCCATATGTGGTGCTGTGTGAAAACAATTTAAACATATGAAGGAATGAGTATAGGCAGAAAGGTGCTGGTGATCCTGGCAGCTCTGGTTGTGGTTCCAAGACCATGATGATGACACCTTTCTATCTATATGATGATTGTTACATTTGTACCCTGCACTTTCCCACTCATGGCAGGCTCAATGCAGCTTACATGGGGCAATGGAAGGTTAAGTGACTTGCCCAGAGTCACAAGGAGCTGCCTGTGCCGGAAATCGAACTCAGTTCCTCAGTTCCCCAGGACCAAAGTCCACCGCCCTAACCACTAGGCCACTCCTTGTATAAATATACACTACTTGTATATTTATGGAAATGGCAGTTATAAGTAAAGAATACAGATGGATAAATGCTTCAAAGCAAGGCAAGCTAAAAATGCCTTATTAAATACATTTATTTGGCTTCCTGAGTAGTCTCCGTTGCAACTTTAAATAGCAAGTATTTTTATTCATCAGTCTACATGAATATTTCTCTTTTACAATAACAAAATGATTGCATTGATCCCTTTGAGAACTAAATTGGCAAATGCTTCCACTGCCTTCCACTGACAGGGAAGAAAGTATGTGTGAGAGAGATAGTGTGAGAGAGAAGTTTCATACTTAGGGGACTTTTACTAAGCTGTGGTAAAAATAGGCCTTACTGTGACCTTACATTTATTTATTTATTTGTTACATTTGTATCCCACATTTTCCCACCTATTTGTAGGCTCAATATGGCTTACATATGGGTCTTTTGCACACACTTAAGGCCATTGTTACCATGGCCATAAAACCCCTAATGTTCTATTTTTTCCATTAACGGCCATGAGCTGAATCATCCTCCTGAAGCAGCAGAGCAAAACAAGGGGCCCTTGTTGAGGATTGTTTGACTGAGTCACAGTGATGTTTGAATTATTCTGTTTTGACGATGAATAATATTTTGAAAAGAAGAGGCATTATCAGATAAGTGACTTTCAGTTTTTAGCTGTGCACAGTTGGTGGTCACTCTTTTTTGAGTATATGAGATGTTGAGGGGGGGGGGGTTGCCTATAAAGAGATTGATATTTGAGAAGAATTTGAATTTTTGACTTATCTTTGTATATTACAGTACAAAACCTGTTTTTTTTAGAGAGCAATTTTTTCTCCCCTCTCTTTTTGGGAGTTTTATATTGCTCCTTTTTTACTGGGTGAGTAGGAAACCTGTGATAGCAAGCCAGTTGAGGTTAGGCAGAGTTATCTCACCTTCCTCTGTAGTTGAGGATTCATTTAATTGAAATTTTTGGCAATCAGGCTCATTTTCGAAACCAAAGGACGTCCCATCTTTCGACATAAATCAGAAGATGAAAATCCATCTCCCAGAAAGGTCCAAATTGGTATAATCAAAACCTGATTTTGGACGTCTCCAACTGCAGCCCTTCGCAAGGACGCCCAAATTTCAAGGGGGTGTGTTGGAGACATAGTGAAGGCGGGACTTGGGCGTGCCTAACACTTGGACATCTTTGACCCATAATCGAAAAAAGCAAGGACGTCCCTGATGAACACTAGGACGTTTTCACCCAGACATAGTTTTTTTACAAATAAGGCACAAAAAGGTGCCCGAAATGACCAGATGACCACCGGAGAGAATTGGGGATGACCTCCCGTTACTCCCCCAGTGATCAGTAACCCCCTCCCACCCTCAAAACACATCTTTAAAAACATTTTGTGCCAGCCTCTATGCCAGCCTCAGATGTCATATTCCGGTCCATGACAAGCATGCAGGTCCCAGGAGCAGTTTTAGTGGGTACTGCAGTGCACTTCAGACAGGCGGACCCAGGCCCACAACCCCCCTACCTGTTACATGTGTGGAGAAACAGCGAGCCCTCCAAAACCCACCACAAACCCACCACAAACCCACTGTACCCACATCTAGGTGCCCCCCTTCACCTGTAAGGGCTATGGTAGTGGTGTACAGTTGTGGATAGTGGGTTTTGGGGGGCTTAGCACTCAATGTAAGGGAGCTATGTTCCTGGGAGCATTTTATGAAGTCTACTGCAGTGCCCCCTAGGGTGCCCGGTTGGTGTCCTGGTATGTCAGGGGGACCAGTGCACTACAAATGCTGGCTCCTCCCACATCCAAATGGCTTGCATTTGGACATTTTTGACGTGGGCTTCTCTGGTTTTGAAAATCGCCGAAAGTCAAAGCTGTCCATCTGTAGGGACATCGAAATTTAAGGATGTCCTTGGATTGTTACAAGTGCCCCTTAGGGTGCCCGGTTGGTGTCCTGGCATGTGAGGGGGACCAGTGCACTACAAATCCTGGCCCCTCCCATGACCAAATGCCTTGGATTTGTTCATTTTTGAGATGGGCACCTTCGGTTTCCATTATCGCTGAAAACTGATACTGCTTGTCAGATCACCAATTACATAGGGTCCAGAATTTGAAAGTGATCCAAATAAACCTGTAATTGACTGGTAATTGCTGCCTCAATGATTTTAGCCAAAGTTGGGGAATTAGCCTTTGGGGATAATTATTACATTTGGTTTCACTCAAATTCTTTCCCATCACTAATGGATTTTATATAATATTAGCAACATTTTCAGGAAAGCACCCTTCCTGTAAGGATGATTTACCATTAAACACATTCTTTCTAATGAAACCGCAGGTAAACCCCATAATAAATATTTTGGCAAGGATCTAAAGAACAACCACCCTTGGCAAACCTATTTATTAATTATTTTATTATCTGCTGAGATAGTATTGAGAATGACAACCATCAGTGATCTCCAAAGCATCCTCCTATCCTATCCTGGTATTCCAAGTCCCAGGAATCTGTTTTCCCTTAGATAACAGCTGGTAAACTATCCATTAACGTCTTTATTTTAGTTTGAAAAGCCCCCACAGAGTTCTGAGATGATAATCCTAATATATTTGTTTTTTTCTTGAGAACTTGTGAACGATCTTTCTATCTTAAAAGAACTCTTCTGTGGACTGGGACATTTACATTTTTTTTCTCTAGTTATATGTTCTTTGACCACCAATGAAGATAGTAACTGCCCTAGCCATATATTTTCAAAACTTATGAGGATGGTGTCAGGCCAAAAAACTGTACGAATGGTCTAATATTATAAATATAATTAAAGGACAGACAGAGAGAGTGAAGTGCGGGTAGGCCAGGAAAATATACATATACCACCAAATTCTATATATGGCGCTCAAAACTGTGCATCCAAATTTAGGCATGTGCCCATTTTGTGCATGCAATTTAATTGAATAATGAACCAATTAGTGCCAATAATTTGGCACCAACAATCAATTATTGGCCCTAATTGGCAACAATTAGAATTAACGCGTGCATCATCCTAATCAATATTATATGAGGATGCACACATAAATTCTTACATGTGGATCCAAAAAGGAGGCGTGGCCATGGGAGGACCATGGGTGGGTCAGGGGCATTCTTAGAATTTGCGAGCAGTAGAGAATATGGCAAATTGTGTCTAATTTAGGCACGAGGATTTCTTATCCACATAATAAAATAGCATGTATAATCAAACAGGTGTTAAGTATAAATTATCACAAAAGGAACAGTAAGAACAGAAGCAGAAGACCAAAAACCAGCATAACTTTGTTGGCAATATTTCAACATTAGAAACCTCCCTTTCCCTTCCCTACATTTTTCCCTCACAGCAATCAGTTATAAAGAAAGAACAGTTGTCATCTATACCTATATTCCAGAGTTCTGATTACAGAAAAAAAATCTTTACTGATTTAGTACTAGACTTCTCTCTCTATGAGAAAGAGCATCACACAGATTGAAAGCCTTGCATGTCAGTGTTTCCCCAGAGCCCACACCCCTCCGTTCTAACAAGGGAAGATCATACATTAGCCATTGTGTCAAACCTAGGGCCATCTCCATCCTCCAATACAAAAAAATAACTTTTTTTCGCTAGTAATATAGCTTTTTTAATCTTTGGTCCCCCCTGGAAAAGCAAGCAAACAAGTTGGAGAGGAATTCTACAAGACAAGAACTCTTGTGGTACATCTTGACTCTGTCGCCAAAAGGACTGCACACAGGGACATTTCCAGAACAAATAGGCCAGAGTTGCCCTCTCAACCTTACTCTTAGGACATGAGCCATTTGTATTTAATTTTGGTTTTAAAAGCTCTCCATGGGGCTATATGCACAATTTAAGAGGGTAAAAAATGCTGCTAAAAGGATAGTTTTTGCAGTAGATAAGTATAAGCCTGTTACACCTCCATTGGTTACCAGCAGAGGCTAGATTGCAATTCAAAGAAGCTGTTATGAGCTTTAAAGCTTTTTATTGGGATATTCCATGGTTGACCATTTTTCTTTTTTGAATGGAAGGTATTTCAGATCCGCTAGAAACCTTTACTTGTTAGGTTTTCCCCCTGTTTGAAGGCTTTGTGTCCTTTTAAGGCTTCTTTGTTTTGCCAAGCAGCAGTGTAATTTTTATTTATTTATTTATGTATTTATTTGTTGCATTTGTATCCCACCTCTTTGCAGGCTCAAAGTGGCTTACAATACATCATGAGTAGTGGAAGAATGTTAGTAAGATAAACATTTAGTATTGCATGATCTTGGTCAGCATGATGATAAAAACAAAGTAATAATATACAAGCAGATATTAGGAAACAGTTCTGAAATTATATAGGCGAGTTGTGCATATTCACACAGGTTGATCTTTTTGATATGCTCTATCAAAGAGATGGGTCTTCAGTAGTCTGCGGAAGTTCGTTCTTTTGTAGTTCAATTTCAAGCTGCCTCTTTTTCTTAGACAAACAGGAGATTATCATCAATTTAGAAAGCTGTTGAAGACTTTCCTCTTCAGAAGATTTCTTACAGGTTCATAACTGAATTTTGTTTTAGAGTATTTGGTTTGTTATGGTCTCTGTTATATGCAGCATTGTATATTCTCTGAAGATTTCTTAAGTTATTTTTATTGTTACCCACACTGAACCTGTTGGTAGTTATAAGATATAAGACTATATTAATGTAATGTAAGTGATCCTGTAGCCAGGACCTGTCTTATCCTCTTGCACCGAGTATGTGTCTCCAGGGGCTTATGCCCAGGAAGGAGGAGGTAGGATGGCTATTGTGGTTGGAGATTCAATCATTAGACATGTAGATAGCAGGTGACTGGTGGATGTGAGAATTGCTTGGTCACTTATCTGCCTGGTGTGAAAGTGGCAGACCTCATGCATGATCTAGATAAGATTTTAACAGTCCTAGGGAGGAGCCTGCAGTCTTCGTACATGTGGGTACCAGTGACATAGGAAAATGTCAGATGCAGAAAGTCTCCATTAAGGAGGTGGTAGAGATACAAATGGTGACAGAATTCAAAGAAGCATGGGTAGAACATAGAGGATCTCTAATTAGAAATTGGAAGTTATAAAAATCCTAAACTTAAATGACTGCATGCGTGTGGCTGTATCGAGTGACGCTCAGATGGTGACTCCGGCTGTGATGAACTAGGGCCGATACTGGTCAGACTTGTATGGTCTGTGTCTCATATATGGCAATCTCGTTTAGCATAGGCTGGAGAGGCCTTAGACAGCAACTTTAGTGGCTGGAACATGAGGACAGTGCTGGACAGACTTTTACAGTCTGTTTCCCGCAAATGAGAAGATAAATAGGCGGGAGTGGGCTTCGACGACAGCTCCAGCAGTTGGAACATAAAGATAGGGCCAGGAGGACTTCTATGGTCTATGACCCAGAAATGTCAAAGAAAGACCATAATCAAGTATATAATATCATTTTGATTGTTGATTTAATTATGAATTGATAATGAGCATGACTATTGGGCTGACTGAACCGTTCAGATTTTTATCTGCTGTCACTTACTATGTTATCATTAATCATCTCTGCTCCAGGGCTGATGCGCAGACCTCAGCTCTGACACAACACACAAGCATCAGACGTCGCCTGACCTGCTTGTGCATGCAAGTGGCGACCTTTCAGCACAGTGCAAGTAAATCAGAGACAAGTGTAACATGTGCACTGAGTGTTCCAAGTTCCAACTTCTGTTCCTTCCTTGCCTGCAGTGCTGCGGCCAGGGGAGTAGCCAGACCTCAGCGGGAGGGTGGTCCAGAACCCGAGTTGGGGGGCACAGTTTAGCCCACTGCTACCCGCCACCGCTGCCGACCCTCCTTCGCCACTTTTGACCCCCCCTCCTGCCACTGCCACCCCTCCCCTGTTGCTGCTGCCGCCACCAGGTACCTTTGCTGGCAGGGGGTCCCCAACCCCCGCCAGCCAAAATCTTCTTCAGCGCCAGTCTCCGGCGCATTCACTGCTCTGTTTATGTGAGTCCTGACGTCCTGCGTGCACACATGCAGAATTTCAGGAGTCAGGACTCACAGAAGCAGACCTGTGAACGCGCCGGAGACTGGTGCTGAAGAAGACGTCGGCTGGCGGGAGTTGAGGACCCCCGCTGGCAGCGGTGATGATGGGGGAGGGTCGGCGATGGCGGGAGGGGGGTCGAAAGTGGCGGGGGAGGGTTGGCGGGGGGGTCGAAAGTAGAGGGGGCCAGGGCTAAATCTGTGGGGGCACATGCCCCCGTGGCCCCACCTAGCTACGCCCATGGCTGCGGCTGAAACCCAGAGAAAGACCGAGAGAGCCAACCAGAATTTATTTTTATGTACCATTAAATTCTTGCGGGGATGGGTGGGAATGGGTAAGATTCCAGCGGGGACGGACGAAGATGGGTAAGATTTCTGTCCCCGTACAACTCTCTAGTTGAGAAGAGAAATGTAATATGTTTCATAGTGGTAGATATAAACATTCTTCTGGTGTGCTCACTGTTATATGACCTTGCATAAAAGTAGTGTCCCAAGTTCTTATGCATTTTAGGATCATAGGCCAAGGAAAGTAAAATCAAGAAAAGACAGGAACCTTAGAAGTCTGAGAACGTGGGTCTAAGAATAAAACTCAGCAGTTGAAATATGCTGCTCTACATAGCCTGATTACCTGTGCTTCCTTATATTCTATCGGTTCGCCGCAGAGATCTTGGAGGAACTCTTGTAGGGCTGAGGGCTCTTCAAAAGTATGGGTGGAGTTGTGTACAGTGACTCTCATGTAGGCTGGAAAGTGAAGCCTATAGGGTGAGATTCTATACTTTGCACTTGGAAAATCCACACAGAAATAATTTTCACCCAAGCATATTCAATAACATTAAGGTGCGGTATATAGAATACGCTTTGTTGATATCCCAGCACCTAAAACTATGCACATCCATTTACACCAATGAAAATGTGGCATAAATCCCTGTGCATAGATTTATGCAGACTGGGTCATATTCTATTACAGTGCACATAAATTTGGGAACGCCCGTGAAACGCCCATTTCCCTGCCCATGGCCATGCCCCTTTTGAACAGCACACTTTAGAATTTAGGCACAGTTCATTACGAAATACGCTTAGGGGTCCTTTTACTAAGCTACAGTAAAAAGTGGCCTGCAGTAGTGTAGGTGCCTGTTCTGGGCACGCGCCGGACCAGTTTTTACTGCATCTGCAGAAAAGGGCTTTTTTTTAATGGGATGGGGAAAGGGCATACGGTAAAACTGAAACCAGTGCGTCCCTAAACCGGACTCAGCCCTTAGCTCCAACCATTGATCTAATAGTAAGGGCTCACGTGCTACACTCGCGGTGACCAGTTGATGTGCACCAACTGCCGATTACCACCAGAAACATCACGCGTGGGAGGAACCTTCAGGGTGGCATTTTCAGAAGTGTTCCCCATTCCATGAGTAGGATCCAAGAGACAGGCAGAGCTCCAGAATCTCAATGCATGGATGAGGCGATGGTGCAGGGAGAACGGTTTTGCATTTGTTAAGAACTGGGCAACATTCTGGGGAAGGGGGAGCCTATTCTGGAAAAATGGGCTCCACCTTAATCAGGGTAGAACCAGGCTGCTGGCATTAACATTTAAAAAGGAGTTAGAGCAGCCTTTAAACTAGAAACTGAGGAAAGACCGACAGTCGCTCATAAACGTATGGTTCCAAACAAGGTATCTTTAAAAGATATCATCAAAATAGTGAAGATAGGGCATTCCATTAATGAGGTTGCAATACAGATCATAGTAGAACAGATGTCTTTAAATAAAGAGTAGACACATTTTAAAGATTGCAAATTATCACTGTCAGCTGCGGGGCAAGTTGTACATAGGAACAACAAACATTTTTTGAAATGTCTGTATGCAAATACCAGAAGCCTAAGAAATAAGATTGAAGAGTTAGAAAATATTACGCCAAATGAAAGACAGATATAATATGCATTTCTGAGACCTGGTGGAAGAAAGATAACCAATGGAACACTGTCATACCAGGGTACAAATTATATGGCAGTGACAGAGTGGATCAAATTGGTGGAGGGGTAACATTATACGTTAAGGAAGGCTTTGAATCAAATAGACTAAAAATTCTGCAGGTCACAAAAGGACAGTGATAGAAGTGTACTTCCATCCATTTGACCAGGATGAAGAGACAGATACAGAAATGTGTCTTCCTTGCCTATGCACTATTCTGAATGTAGACATGGCAGGCATGCCTGGATTTTAGTCAACTCAGATGGGGTATAAAGTGGTTAATAGCTAAACAGGACCCAGCCCATAACCGCCTGCACCTGTAGCCATCCCAGGAACCTCCCTCGTCCTAGCGACCTCCACCTATGCACTCCCCTACTGGCACCCGGACATTTTCAAGGGAACAGCGCCATCTAGGGGCCTGCCCAGGATAGGACCACCTCTTATTCTTCACACCCTCCACGTCTCATTAATCTATGCTTTTGAATATGCTCTGTAATTTTGTTCTTTATAACAGTCTCTACCATTTTGTCCGGCACCGACGTTAGACTCACCGGTTTATAATTTCCCGGATCTCCTTTGGAACCTTTTTTAAAAATTGCCGTTACATTGGCCACCTTCCAATCTTCCGGTACCACACTTTTAAGGATAAATTACATATTACTAACAATAGCTCCGCAAGTTCATTTTTTCAGTTCTATGAGTACTCTGGGATGAATACCAGTTTGTAGAACTGCCCCATTACAATACATCCTCCAGGTTTATAGAGAATTCATTAAGTTTCTCCAACTCGTCAGCTTCGAATACCATTTCTGGCACCAGTATCCCACCCAAATCTTCCTCGGTGAAGACCGAAGCAAAGAATTCATTTAATCTCTTTGCTACGGCTTTGTCTTCCCTGATCACCCCTTTTACTCCTCGGTCATCTAGCGGTTCAACCAATTCATTTGCCGGCTTCCTGCTTTTAATATACCTAAAAAAAACTTTACTATGTGTTTTTGCCTCCAACACAATCTTTTTTTCGAAGTCTCTCTTAGCCTTCCTTATCAGTGCTTTGCATTTGACTTGACATTCCTTATGCTGTTTCTTATTATTTTCAGTAGGTTCCTTCTGCCCAGTGTGCAGCGGCAGCCAAAAAAGCAAACAGGATGCTGGGAATTATTAGAAAAGGGAGGGTAAATAAGGCCTAGAATACTATAATGCCTCTGTATCCCTCCATGGTGTTACCTCACCTTGAGTACTGGGTTCAATTCTGGTTGCGTAAACGGAATTAAAAAAGGTTCAAAGAAGAGAGACCAAAATGATAAAGGAAATGGAACTCCTCCTATATGAGGAAAGGGTAAAGAGGTTAGGGCTCTTCAGCTTGGAAAAGAGGCAGCTGAGGTGAGATATGATTGAGGTCTATAAAATCCTGAGTGGTGTATAATGGGTAGAAGTGAATCAATTTTTCACTCAGTCAAAAAGTACAAAGACCAGGGGACAATCGATGAAACTACATGGAAATGCTTTTAAAACAAGTAGGAGGAAATATTTTTTCACTCAGTGAATAGTTAAGCTCTGGACCTCGCTGCTGGAGGATGTGGTAACAATGGTTAGTATAAGTTTGGACAAGTTCCTGGAGGAAAAGTCCATAGTCTCTTAATGAGATGGACATGGGGGAAGCCACTGCTTGCTCCGGGATTGGTAGCATGGAATGTTGCTACTAATTGGAATTCTGCCAGGTACTTGTGACCTGGATTAGCCACTATTGGAAGTAGGATACTGGACTAGATGGACCATTGGTCTTACCCAGTATGGCTATTCTTATGATATCAGCCAGGACCCGCATAAGAGATATGTGGTTCCGGCTGAATATCAGGCCTCACCCGCATAACTTTGTTTATGTTTTTTTTTTTTTTTAAGTGCCCCTGAGCACCCACCCTGACAATTTCCCTTATTTCCCTCCCCCCTCCCAGCCCATTTCAAGACACCTTGGAAGATCCCCATCTCCCCAGTCATGCAAGTAATCCGTCCTCCTAGGCCTACCTGTATCCCTGGTGGTCCAGTAGGGTTGTTGGGGGCAAAAGCACAACCCCCTCACTCCTGCCCCTTGTGGCACTTCTCTAAAATGGCTTCCATGTCCTCTCATGGCTACCACAAGAGGTTGTGGCAGCCATTTTAGAGAGGCACCACAAGGGGCAGGAGCAAGAGGGCTGTGCTCCTGCCCCCAATGACCCTGCTGGACCTCTACGGTACCTGCACAGCTGGTGGGGGCAGGGGGTCTTGCAGGGTGGATATCTTGATGCAGGCTGGGGGAGAGGGGAGGGAACGAGGGGATATTGTCAAGAGCCAGGAGGGAATTTGGGGGGGGGGGTTTATTATTTTAAGAAAAAAAGTTATGTGGGTACTGGCCCAATATTCAGAGCTGGCACCCACATAACTAAGCGGCCTTTTTTAGGACAGCTTTTGAGCCATCCTAAATAAGGGTGCTTAGCTATACAGGTGCTGGCACTGAATATTGCTGGCACCCTCATAACCTGGGGCTCCTTCCCAGTGCTGCCCCCTAGCGCCTCCCCTGACCTGCCCACTTTTTGATTGAGCGGCCTCTGGGTATATTCAGTAGCACTCTCCAGTTAAGTGCTGCTGAATCTCCCCAATTAGGTGATGGGAAGCGATTTCAAGTGAGCAGGAAAGGTTCCTGCCTGCTTAAATTGCTTTGAATAATGGCCCCTCTGTTTCAACACATGTCATTTGGTCCTGCGGATGATTAAAAGATCAAAATCAGAATCATTTCTTTCTTCTCTTGTTTTAACTGAGTAACGATACTAATCTCTTCTTTATTTCTTGTAGCTGAGAATCTCTATAGGCATTGGAAAGGCAATTCTATAACTGGGTGCATGCAGTTATATTTTCCTCATATGCACAACTTATAGAATACTATAGATTATGCACATTACAGGATGCTCTTAGGCTTGCTCTTTTTCACCAGCCATAGACCTGGTGTAAATGGTCGCACATAATTTTAGGTGCATCAATGCCGGGTTACGCTAGTGCCCTGTAACGGAATCTGGATGCCCAGATGCCATTATAGAATAGGGGCTCCCCATGCAGCATTGAGGCACCTAACATGAAGTGCCCACAAATAGAATTACCCCTTCCCCCCCCAAAAAAAAAATCTTTTTCATGCCTTTCAAAATGTGTCCCAATTTAATGCCTTTGCAAACAGAGTCACCCAGGAAAAGGATTATTATATTATATTCTGGGATCTTTTGACATATTGGATAACTATCTAGGCAGGTAGAACCACATAACTAGCCATCCTAGCCCTGATAGCTATCCCTGTACCAGCACTGAAGATCATTGTTACCTACATAACTTATAGGAGCCAGTGAGTGCCAAGATACTCTGGGATCCTTTTACTAAGGTGCGTTGAAAATGGTTTGCAGTAGTGTAGGCGCAGGTTTTGGGCACGCGTCGATCCATTTTTCAGCATGCTTGTAAAAAAGGCCTTTTAAAATTTTTGCCGAAAATGGACGTGCCGCAAAATCAAAATTGCCGTGCATCCATTTTGGGTCTGTGACCTTACTGCCAGCCATTGACCTAGTGGTAAAGAGTCACACAGTAACTGGGTGGTAATGACCTACACTCGTCAAATGCCACTTGGCGTACGTCCGATATGCATGTCCGAAATTAAAATTTTTCAAACGTGCGTATCGGACACGCACCAAAAATGAAATTACCGCAAGAGCCACATGGTAGCCGGGTGGTAACCCCATTTTGGCGCATGTTGGGCGCAAAAAGGGCCCCTCAATGCTGATACCTAGATAGGTACTGACTCTGAATATATGGGCAGAACAACCAACTAGTGGCAAAGACAGTTTATCAGGAGCAACCTTTGATAGTAAGGTGTGATATGTACTGTCCTACTATGGAGGTGTTTCAATCATCGCCCAACATGTTTTGGCAGTAACAACTGCCTGCATCAGAGGTACACTCAGGGCACACATCAGGGGCACTTTTCAAACCAGATATCCAATGTGTAAAGATTGCCTACAGTGGGCTCCACGAGGTCAGTATGAAATGCTTACAAAAGTAACACAAAAATGCATTTTCTCTGGCATTTGAACCTTTGCTGTAGCTTTTTTGTGCCTGTTTGTTTTTTTTCTCAGACTGAATATGCAGGTACAAATCAGCATGTGGCACTCAATGTTTATAAGGACATTGACCTCCATTGGCTGAATATCAGGGGATATAAAAATAATGCAGTTTAACCAAAGAAAATATACCAGCAAACAATAGTTCTTAAATACATAATGGTTACTTATGATAGGGAAGATCCTGACCTGGAGGGCAATTGATTACTTTCGTATGCTTGTACAGTGAAAAGTGTCTGCCAGGCTATTTTTGACAATCGCCTCAGTTTCTGGTGGTCACTGTGTTGCCTTCAAAAGCCATGAGAAACTGGATCTTGCAAATCTCATTTCTGATACTTTTTTTCATACTCGATTCCAATATAATGTCACAGCTTAGTTTCCATGCTTTTCCATCTAAGCAAAGGATAAAAAGCTTTTCCTTCCATAGAAGTGAAGCAAAGCCAACGGGAAATATAGGTAGATGAAAAAGTTGCATCTGCTCTGGACAGGAGTACAATGATTCAGAGTGGCTGATTAATCCCCTGTGGGCCAGGTAGATGGAGCAGAGCAGAGACTGTGAATGGCACATCTGTGACAGTTCCACCTTCTGCACACACTAAATATCTCTTCCCTTTCCATGCTGAATATTCACCTGCTCCAAATAGCTCCCAAACGAGCCCTTTCAGACTGATATTCCACTGCTATTCACCGAGCAGAGGCCCAAAACAATGAGGATGTACTGAACTTACAGTTAGTTACAGCAAAGAAAGACAAAAGTCCATCAGCTTCAGCCTTCTGATGGCCTAAGAGCTCAGAGCTGTAACAAAGAAAAAGAAAAAAATATGTATAGTATGTATAGTCCAAACACGTTCTTTACTGATCCCAAATGCAATGACTGGCTCTAGATTGCTGAATTAACACCTTTACTTAAATAGTAGCTACATCATCAGATTCCACAATATCTTTTTCTAAGATTTCTTGAATATCAATCCTAATAATTATAACAGACAAGCTGTCCCTAATTTTTCCACTTTTTGAGCAAAACATCCTTGCCTATGGAAGCACTGAATGATGTTACGCTTGGCAGAGTTTACAAAGGGGTTAGACGGTTTCCTAAAGGACAAGGCCATAAACCTAGTAGTGGAGGAGTGGCCTAGTGGTTAGGGTGGTGAACTTTGGTTCTGAGGAACTGAGTTCAATTCTCACTTCAGGCACAGGCAGCTCCTTGTGACTCTGGGCAAGTCACTTAACCCTCCATTGCTCCATGAAAGCCACATTGAGCCTGTCATGAATGGGAAAGCACTGGGTACAAATGTAACAAAATAAATGGACTTGGGAAAAATCCACAATTCCAGGAATAACATGTATAGAATGTTTGTACGTTTGGGAAGCTTGCCAGGTACCCTTGGCCTGGATTGGCTGCTGTTGTGGAAAGGATGCTGGGCTCAATGGACCCTTTGTCTTTTCCCAATGTGGCATTACTTATGTACTTATGTAATCTTAGAGAATGATCCCTCAGCAGAAAGATTATTTATGAAAGGATACATTTGGCATTTTTCTATTCAGATACACCTTAAAAGGTAGCAAATCAATCTCAAGTAAAAATGTAAGCAATTGAATCAGAACTGTATTATATTCCCTGCAATTAAAGGGGTTTTTTTAATTCATCAGTTGGAAATGTTCTTGCTGTTGACTTGTTACAATTCCAAACAGGCATTTTTTAAAGTTGTAAGCAGTTATGATAAAGTTGTGCAAAAGATGAAGTTAAAACCTTGCTGAAGGAATTGAAGGCTAGGTAATATGTTTTCCCTGCTTTCATTTGACTTTTTAACAGGATGCAAATGAATGGAACATTTTAAGGGCCCTGTTTACTAAAGTGGGTGTTAGCATTTTTAACGCGCCTACAATTAGCATGCGCGCTAACTTTGTAGGCGCCTATAGGGATATTGTAGGCGCGTACACAGTTAACGCACGTACATGGTTAACGCGCATTAAAAATGTTAAAGCACCTATAACATGGCTTAGTAAACAGGGCCCTAAGTTTGATGGCTCAATCCAATAGCATAATTCAGAAAAACTTTGTGTTGGCAGAGACTTGAGGAATGCTTTCCTTCAGCTCAGGGGAAGATTCCTAGCTAGTGACATTCAGTTCTCTGATGCAGGCCTAATGCTGCGTATGACATATTCTTATAATTGTATGCACAGCTGCCACTAGAAGCAACAGGACTGAAAATGACTATTCCTTAATGAATATGTGAACAAGAACCCCCAAGTTCCTTCACCCATTCAGTCCGTCCTAATATATCCCTGGAGACTGTGGTCTCTGTGGGTACACAGTAAGCCCCAGGGTGGAAAACTGGCAGCAGGAGAACCAGTGCTTAGAAATGAAGTATGAAGTATGTCCTAAAGCCAAAAATGAAAAAAAAAGCTTGTGTTGACACAATGTTAATGAACAGTAAAAGTAACACAGCGTATTACTGTGGACTCCAGGTGGTGCCATATCTAACTTGTATGCTATGTTGATTGCACGTTTCAAGATGTTCCCAGAAGTTAAGGAGAAAGGAATGACAGCTATTCCCAGACTGATTGCCCTCACCTCAGAGCATGTATGTGATTCTGTTTTATTCGTTTATTGTTTTATATTGCTAATGCTATATTGTTCCACAGAAGGTGTTGTTTGTTAATGAACTAATACTTTCTTTTGTTTTTATGTATCAGATATTTTGTGTCGACACACAGTATTGAGTTAGACACACAAGTGGTTAATGTCATCCAGTGGTGCTTGGATGGAAGTGTTCTCCCAGAGCTCAGAAAGTTTAGTGTGAATTTCTGAGCATTCACAGCACCTCACATGCACGGTGCTCTTGTTAACTCCTCAGTTTTGCTGCTTCTGCTTTGCCGAATGGACGTATGACAAAGCTCGCCAAACAAAATTTCTTTGGCTATTTTTATTTACTTTTTTCAGTAAATTGTCAAGGCGATTTGATCATCAGGTACTATAACTAAATTCTTTTGTTTATTCATTTAGTTATTTTTTTTTATGTCATCTCTTCAGCTGTACCTCCTTTGTTCATGAAACCTCCACTTTGAAAACCTACATCCATTCTGCTTCAGGTGTTGGGGTCCCAGTCATGACCCAGAAAACTGCATGTTCTGCATAGTAATGTCAATACCTTAAAGAAATAATAGTATTGAACATCTCCATTATTATAAAGACCAGAGAAACCATGTTCATGGCTTCATTTCTGCTATGGTAGTATATCAGACAACCTGGGTTATGAGAGAATTGTCTCTCTCTCTCTCTCTCTCTCTCTCTCTCTCTCTCTCTCTCTCTCTCTCTCTCTCTCTCTCTCTCTCTCTCTCTCTTACTTGGCTTGGACAAGCACTTCAGTCAAATACCTCTTATCTACTCAGAGGCCTGAGAAGTCTGGATGCAAAGGAGTCTACTCCTTGTTGCCCTGTTTATTTGGAGGTTCTCAGTTCAGTCCAAGCTCCCCTTATCCGAAGTGGTGTGAGACTTCCATAGATGGCTTTCTCTGTGCAATCAATTCCTTCATGCCCTGCACATTCTCAATGCAGTGCTTTTATGGATGACCAGCAGAGCCTGTGCATTGACTACCTTCTACACATAGATCTAGGCCTATAGTGATTCACTGCAAGCTTCCACTGTACAGTCGTTGCAAGCTTCTGCTGCATAGTCATTGAATGAAACCATTTCTTCCTTCTCTGCACAGCACCAGCACATTTGACACATCTATTCTGTAGAGATGCTGTCAGCTTATTATCTTCCTGCAGGACAGGATACATTATTATGGCAAGGATTCCCTAAAAACAGACCTTTTCTCCATTTATGTGTTGGATCATGACTATTGGGACATAGTACATATTCTTTTTCTTCATATTCCTGAGTTATACTCTTGGGTTTGTTGTGGCTGTACACTTCAAGATGTATATTCGTGTCACTGTTCTACACCTTACGAGGGGGTCCTTTTATAAAGCCGCAGTAAAATGTGGCCTGCTGTACTGTGGGTGTGTCTTTTGGGCAAACACTGAGCCACTTTTTACTGTGGCTGGGAAAAAGGCCCTTTTTTAATGGGCTGGGAAATGGGCATGTGCAAAAATTAAAACTCGCACCTTACTATTTACGACCTGAGCCCTTACCGTCAGCCATTGACTTAGCAGTAAGGACTCATGCGCTACCTGCGTGGTAACCATGCAGCATGAGCCAACGTGGCTGCACTGCCGATTACCGCCGGGAACACCCCCTGCTGTAGAAAATAGAAAAATATTTTCTACTGTGAGATTCTGCGCACACCAACTCAGAATTACTGCCGAACGCATTCACTACCCTGATGGTAGTGCTGATTTGGCATGCACTACCCCACACGTTAGTCCTCCCACAGCTTTGTAAAAAGGCCCCTAGTTGCTCATTTATTCACATATTGTTACGTTCTCCTTCAGTTAATGTTCTCCAATATGCCATGTTGATATCCATACATACCTTCCAATTGCAAGACTGCAGAAGAAAACTAGATAGTACAAATAGGATAAATTTGCACATCTTACTCTCTTGATATTTTACTAGAATATTTTTCTTTTGCATCACCCATGCCACACAGTCACACACACACAGCTATATTTTTTCAATATTCACCACACTTTGGGCTATTGTGAGTGCTTATATAGTATCTCCTTTGCTGATGTGATTATATGCGCATCACTACCTAGATTTAAAAATAGAACTGAAATGGAGCAAGAACCAATGAAGCTAGCTCAAGAAAAAAGACACTCCCAAAGCACAAATAAAACTCAAACCAGAAAACTGTTCCTGTTAGGGGATTCCGTTATCAGAGGTATTAACTTTGAAACACAGTTCAAGGGGGCTCAGCAAAGTAAAATGTCTTCCTGGATCCTCAGCTAGCATGAGTACCAGGCAAATACTGACTATAATCAGAGATGAGATAACACTGATGTTGTTATCCACCTGGGCACAAATGATCTAGCCAATAATACCCTGCTTATAGCACCTCCTTTTCAAGGAGTTGGGGGGTGCAGTTAAAACCTTTGGTACAGACTGTAGCTTTTTCTGAAGTTCTACCTACTTATGGAAAGGGAGAAGAGAGACTACAAAATATTGAGAACTTCAATAAGTGGCTCAAAGCCTGGTGTTACCAAGAAGGTTTTAAGTACATTGGAGGATGGGGTAATACATGGAAAAACAAAAAGCTATATTGCAGTAATGGGCTGCATCTCACTGTGGCAGGAAAAAGAGATCCAGACAATATGTGTTGAGGCATTTAAAGTAGAAGCTGGGGGTGGCAGTTGGAAGCAGGACAATTCAGGTAGTCACCTCCAGCAAAAGACAAGCTCTGACAATCTTAGCAATTCACTTCTTAGCAATACCACAGTAGGTGAGATTAAAGAAAAAAACTACACAGAACATGAGACTGCCACTGAAATATAGCTGGAAAGTGATGACCACAAATGCTCGCAGTCTAAGCAACAAAATTCATGATCTGCAAGCCCTGATGGTAGAGGCAGATTTAGATGTAGTCACTATCACGGAAACATGGTTCAATGACTCCCGTGAATAGGATGTAAATATACCGAGCTATAATCTGTTTAGCAAGGACAGAGATGGTAGAAAAGGTGGAGGAGTAACTTTGTATGTCAGAAACAATATTAAAGTGACTGAAATGCAGGAGGTCTAGGAAAAGGAAGAAGTGATATGGATTGCCTTGAAATGTGAAGACGGAACCTCTATCCACATGGGTGTTATCTACAGACCTCCGACACAATCGGAGCAGCTTGATAAAGATCTGGTTGCAGATGTCCAAAAGTTGGGAAAGAAAGGGGAAGTGCTGTTACTGGGTGATTTCAACTTTCCAGATGTGGACTGGAAAGTTCCATCTGCAGAATCGGAAAGAAGCAGGGAGATAGTGAATGCCCTTCAGTGCTCAGCTCAGACAAATGGTGATGGATCCCACAGAGAAGGAGCAACTCTGGATCTGGTGCTCACAAATGGGGAAAGTGTGTCTAATGTCAGAGTAGGTGCCCATCTGGGCAGTAGTGATCATAAAACGGTTCGGTTGGAAATAACGGCTAGAGCGGAGGGTAGCCAATCAAAACTCAAAGTCCTGGAGTGGGGGAGAGGATCCAAGATGGTGGCGGTGTGAGCTGTCTCACCCGACGCGTCTCTGAAGTAGTTACCTTAGTCGTTGTCGGAAGGATGGGCAAAAGGAGAGGCAAAGTCCGGGAAGTTCCCTCTACCCCGGTCGGTGTGCCTCCGCTAGTACAGACGACGCTGGAGCAATTCGGATTGGCATCAGGTCCTGGGATGGTTTCTACCCCTTCTGTCGGGGCCGGCGCGTTGGCTTTGGACAACAGTGTAGACGGGGCTTCCCTAAGCCCTGTCGAACATTCGGCGCCCCCACAACCCGGAAGAGAAAGTCTCTGTGCAAGCCCTGATGCCTCAGCCCGAAGTGGAGAGCAGTGCGAGCAGGGAGGGAGCCTGCATATGACGGGGAACATCGCTGGTGGCCTGGAAATGCCAGAAATTTCATCTGCTCACGTTGTTATTCAAACAGTGAGTATTCTGGAACAAGCTATCAAAGCCCCTCTACCGGTTTTTTCAGTGGGGAAAATGGTGAAACCAGCCGTAGTGACTTTAGAGTCACTCTGGGACCAAACTTCTACAACTTACTCAGCTCTACAAACTTTAATTTGTAAAAATGTGGAAACAATTAAAGCTTTATCTGAGTCTACGTTGAAACAAATGCATATTAATGAATTCCAGGCATCTGAAGTTAAAAGACTGACCGAAAAGACTGAAAAAATGGAACTTGTGGTACAAACTTTAGTTAAGGAAAAGAATTTTACTTCAAGACGTCTGGAATACTTGGAAAATCAATCGAGGAGATTGAATTTGCGTTTCATAAATTTTCCTAGATCGCCTTTGGTTTCCCCAACTCAAATGGCGAAGAAATATTTGGTTGAGATCCTGGGAATGCAGGAGAATTCATTGCCACCTATAACTCGAGCTTTTTACATTCAACCTGATGTTAAAAAATCAGAAAATTTACAAACTCAGGGAGCAATGGATCTCACTACATTCCTAGAATCCTCTCTTGAGGTTATAACACAAAGAATTACATTGCTTGTAACTTTTGCATTGGAAATGGATAGGGACGCAGTACTCAGACTTTCCTTAAGACACTTGGATACTATGTTTTTGGGTTCAAAGATTAGAGTTTTCCCTGACTTATCCAGGGAAACACAGAGGAGACGTAAGGCCTTTTTATTGCTACGGCCTAGGGTGGTAGCCATTGGGGCCGATTTTCTTCTGAAATTTCCCTGCATTTGCAGAGTAAAATTTCAACTTAAACAATATCAATTTTTTGACCCGAAACAGTTGGAGGATTTTCTAGTATGTAGAGAAGAAGTAAAAGTACAAGTTTAGTCACTTATGTAACACTGTATGACAGGCTGGAGTAAACCACTTGGGAAAGATACAGCTTTTTTGATTTAAATGTTTAATAGGAAGTAGAGAAAGTTTCCTATTTCTTGGATCCGTTTCTTACTGTTGTGGTCGATGGTTTAAAAATTAATGGAGTAATTAAGTTTATTTTTGTTTTCTTCTTGCTATATTGTGTGATTTGTGTGTTATCAATCATAAACTATTATGTTTGTTAAAAACTAATAAAGAAATTAAAAAAAAAAAAATTCAAAGTCCTGGATTTCAAACATACTGACTTTAACAAAATGGGGCATACCTGAAGAAAGAGCTGATGGGAGGGGAAGACATAGAAGTGGAAAGACAATGATCAATCTGAAAGGAGATATTAAAATGGATACCGATATTTACATAAGGTGAGTAAATAAAAGCAAGAAGAAAAGGAAACCAAAATGGTTCTCCAAACAAGTGGCTGAGAAAATAAAGGCAAAAGAGGCAGCATTCATTAAATACACTGAAAACTCAAGAAGAGGAACACAGAAAAGAATACCAGGAGAAACTGAAAAAAGCCAAGAGGGAGATACATCTAGCGAAAGCAGAGGCGGCAGAGCAAATGGCTAGAAATGCAAGGAAGGGAGACAAATTTTTTTTTCAGGTATATTAGTGAAAGAAGGAAGGCTAGAAATGGAATTGTGAGACTGAAAGCACATAAGAAAGCTCCAGAGAGTGAGAAGTGATGGAGTTTGATTATATGCTGGATTTCAAGCACACCTAGCTCCCCTGAAGAAGCTTAATGCGAAACAGGACGTCCTTGGAATTTTGAATAAAAGATGTGTGCTTTTTTATGATGTGATTAAGTAGAACATTGAAACATTTTAAAAATATTGAAAAGAAAAAGTGCAAAAACACAAAATGTTGACAGAGATTTGAATAAAGTTGTATGATTGGATTTTTGGAGGGTTTTTGATCTCTGATAAGTTTATTGTCTGTGAGGTGCTATGTTTGCAAAAAATGCTTAAGTACCACAGACTGATAAGGTCTTTTTCCTTCATATGCTTTCTAAATATGTTTTATGCATAATTATTAATTTTTGCAGCATTTATATATACCCCTTTTCCTCTTTACCAGGACAGGGGGGTCAAGATCTAATATTTTTCACTTCTCATCTACAGTATATAGGGGCCCTCAGAGTGGCTGTCTTGTTCCCTAGTACTAACCCATTCAATGACCAACAATAATCTATATTGGTTTCTCCAGAATTAATGAAATCTTCTAATCACACTTCTAAAATAAATTGCAGGCCTTGCTCTATCATTCTCAGGGAAGATACTCCCATTTATTATATCCTTCAGGAATGAAGCTCTTCCTAGCAGTTGTATTCACTGCTTTTAAGCTGCCTTTCAATTCATTAAATCCATCTACTTGCTACTCTGCTAAAGGCTGATGAATGTGGCACTCATCTTGTTTCAACCAATGAAGATGCCTGCAAACCTGAGGCCAGAATTTTCAGCCTCCTAAAGCTCAGCCAGGTACCTTTGCCTGGTTGTGAACCTCTCCCTTTCATGAGAATATCCATTCCAAGTGGGCACATGCCCTTGTGAACAAAAAGAGAAAGAAAAGGTGTCAATCACACTTAAAAGAACAGTGAAACAGCATTAGAGATCACTATTCTGTATTTTTAATTTCTATGACTGAATTCAGCTCCTACATGTTCTCTTATGAGCACTGCAACCAAACTGGTAGAATAATTATTACCAAATGAAACAGTTCCTATCTAGAATAATTGCATCAAAATCAATGACCATGTTTCCTTTAAACCAATGTAAGCACAAACTTGTCACTCTAAAACAGTGGTATCTCCTTAGTCTAATAAACAGATTTGTCTTTCACTATGTTCCAAGTCGCTGATCCTGGCATTGTATCCTCTCTGTAGAGTCCAGGTAAAATAATAAATTCCTTCCAGATAGTGGGAAGTGACTACAATCTTTACTGACTACACTTTAATTTCATTAGCTATTCTCTGGGTACACATTTATCATAGTACCAACCTCCCTCCAACCAAACTTCAGCAGAAGACAATCAGTAGCTTCAGTTAAGTAGTGTTGGCTTATCTGTCTTATCAGTAAACATATTGCACAATAGACTTCGTAGGCTGCTAAAAAGTCTAAGGCAATATGAAACAGAGTAGCCTCAGGCTTGGGAGTCACTCACTTATTTATTATATTTTTGGATTTAGCTCACACCTTTTCAGTAGCAGCTAACTGCTCCCATGTTAATGTACTGACATTTACTTGTGCTGACTACATTAGCACATGACCTGCATAAAACATTCCCCCAAAAAGAATAGCATTAGATTTGTAGTTAACATGAGCTAAAATCCACGTTAACTGCAATACCTAACAACCTTAATAAACATACCCCAAAGTTTGTACCTGAGCCAATGGAAGGTTAAGTGATTTGCCCAAGATTCTAAGGAGCAGCAGCAGAATTTGATCTGGCTTTTCCTATGTCAGTCTGGTGCTCTATCCAACAGGCTACTCCCCAACTTCACTTGTGTGCTTGATTCAATCCTGCTTGATGATGGAAAAAGCAATCTTGCATACCTGTAATAGATGTTTTCCATAGACAGCAGGATTGATATAACACAGGGCTGCCAAGAGACACAGGGTTAGGGTTAGGGTTAGGGACACAGCCGGGCCCAGGGCAAGACCCCCCCCCCCCACCTGTGCTGCCGTGGCACTGCACCCCCCCTCCCCACACACACACACTCATTTCACCCCACACGCAAACGTTTGGGCTGCCCACTCTCTTACTTTCTGTGTCTGAGTGCTCCTGTTTCTGTGTACCAGGACCCGAATGATTGCATTAACGCACACAGGAGTAGGAGAGAGACAGACCTGGAAGAAGTTTGCCAGTCCTGGGCCCCCCTTGGAGGCCAGGCCCGGGGAAGTTTGCCTCCCTCTGCCCCCCTCTCAGCAGCCCTGATATAACACACAATTCCACCCACGTCTCCAAGAGTCATCTAATCATTTAGCGCTTTGGAACAAACTGAGGAGCTGAAGAGCTGCACATGGGAAAGGCAATGCATGCTCAGAACTTTACACTAAAGCTCTGAGCTTTGGGAGAGCATTTCCATCCTGGTGCCATTGAATGACAGCATTCACTTGTGTGCCTTATCAAGACTGCTGTCTACTGAAAGCAGCTGTCACAGGTAATCAAATTGCTTTTCCTATGAGGAAAAAAAGGAAATGTGTTATAAAAAAAAATCCAAAAAGAACCAGTTATCCTATTCCATAGTGCTCTAATAATGTGCATTCTGTGAATGATTAGATTCATAAGTCAAGATTAACCATATGAAAACAGTGAAGGCCTGGTATTAAAAAAAAAAAAAAGCTGAGCTCCACATCAGATGTCTGTTTGACCCCTATTTTCAGTCAAATATAAGATTCTGCATTTTCTACTATAAAAAAAATCTCCTAAATGTAGGCGCTTAAAGTGTATGCTCCTTAATGTAGGCCTGCCATTTATTTGCCTAGATCTATGAGCCTAAGGAGTCTTTCTAGTAAAGCTTAGTATTCACTACTACTACTACAAATCACTAGTGGAATTAGCATGCGCTACATGCTGCAGGTCCTATTGGGCCCCTGATTTAGGTGTCTAGCATTGAAAATCAGTGCTAAGCTCTTTTTTTTCCCTGTCCTAAATTCACCTCTTTTGCCATCCACCATTTAGTTTCCTAAACTTAGAAGTTTAGTGAAGTTTTAAGAATACATTTAGGAATGTAGCCCTAGTTCAAAAACCTAACAAATCAGAAATTACTTCCATCCCACAGCCCTACAGGTCAAGGTGTCCCCTCTGCTGTTCAACTGTTCATCATGACACAGTGGCCAAGTAAACAGAGAGGGTATGGTAGCTAACTGAGTGGACCTTTTACAAAGGTGCGCTAGCATTTTTAGTGTGCATTAAAAATATGCGGCGCTAAACGCTAGAAATGCCCATATATTCCTATAGGTGTCTCTAGCATTTAGCATATGCTAATGATTATCGTGCACTAAAATTGCTACTTCATCTTTCCCTATTTGCTGACCTCCCCCTAGTATCAAAAAATTAAAAGGCATTGGGATACTCTGTAGGTTACATTTAAACTCCAGGCAGAAGTAGGGCAAAATGCAAAAAGCCTGCACATGAGTTGATTCCACATAGGTGACTTTTTATAAAATTATTCTTCACAGAAACAGAGCGCAGGTAAATTTTAATGAAAAAACTCATTGGTTAAAATGCATTTGCTTAAGCTTGAGAGGATCAACAGCAGGGCCTAAGGTAAATTGGATAGTGCTAAATATCGTGATAAGTAGGGCCATATAAAAATCTCTTCTAACTCACCTGAATAACATGCCCACTTAAGTTTAAGAGCACATATTTACAAGTTTGACTTAAGTGGATACATCATCTGTCAGTCTACTTAGTTTCAGCCAATAAGTTTTTCTTTTCATTGAATATTGACCATTTTGAGTTAAATTAAAATCATCTGCTTATGTGTTCATATGAAAAATTTCAATCAGACTCTTAGTTAACACAGTCGTTACACTTATGCCAATAGTCACATTTCTGGAGCTAAAGAATGTACCCAGACATTGGAAGTAAAATGGGGTTTCAGCTGTTTAATGTCCAGAACTCAAGAAGCACAAACTCTGTCTTTTTTTTTGTGATCTAAATGAACTCTTTGTAGGTTGTGACACTTTTAATTGGTCCAATATATGAATTTTCCAAAGATTATGTTTTCATGAGTTTTCAAGATCACCTTCTTCAGATAACTACCTGCAATGTTTTTACTTTCTGTTCTGGTCTATTCATGTTACCCAAAGTTTGCATTATTTCCTGCATTTTCTAAATAAAACTTACATGAAATTGTTATCATAATAATTATTATTAATGATGGCAATAACAGTATTAAGTATCTTTCTACCACTAAGAGTGTTCATATATATTTTTTGACAAAATATGCTACTTAATTCAAGATTTTATAAGTCCTTCAGAGAGAAAGTAAAAATCAGCCATGTGAATAATTCCAACATCCTTTTTCAGAGTCACTTTTCTGTAAAGAAGGGAGCAGCCGCTTTGGGAATTGGAACTGACAGTGTGATTCTGATCAAATGTGATGAAAGGTACGTTTGGATTCCGCACACAGAATACTTTGCAGGTCTGGAAAAATCTACTGGTTACTGATGTGTAGGACAGTTAAACTCAAAATTCTAATGATTCTATTTAAATGTTTAACTTCAATTCAATGCAATCTAGCTACCTTGCAAACTTACTAATTGTCACAAAAGAGAGGGAATACAGTATACAAGAACAACCAAACAAAGCAAACACTGGGCCTTCAGGATTGAGAAAAATGTAGTTCTTTATTTATAATGGAGACCCGACACGGAGCTGGCAGCAGAAGAAGAGAGATTCCCCTGGAAGATACTGGCTAAACCTATGGACTTGTGGTGGACTGTGTGTCCAAAGGAGAGAAGCAGGCTGAAAATCCTGGGGTAATATAACCTGATTGTTCATTCCACATCTTTGTCAACTTATTATCTTGCTGACCTATAGGAGTCCCTTGACCCCTGATGCAGGCGTTTGTACGCCGAAACACGGACCGTGTCGGGTCTCCATTATAAATAAAGAACTACATTTTTCTCAATCCTGAAGGCCCAGTGAAAACTTACTAATTGTGCCATTCTTCATCATGATCATTTAATTTCAGTAGGTATTACTTTCTGCTTGGCCTCTCCTCACCCATGATCAAACTGTTGACAACTCATCATACTGCTTTCTGGGGGGGGGGGGGGGGTACACTCTGGAAATGGGAAACTGATAAAATATTTGACCATAGACAGCAGTTTCAAGTATTGTAGGGCCTGATATTCTCATGACGGTATGCGGCATCAGAGAAGTTCACAGCCACGGGCTTACCTGACTCCATATATTCAGTACCGGGACACGTGTGGCTCCCAACATTGAATATCCAGGTACCAGTGGTCATCTAGAAATTAACCGGGCATCGGCCAATATTCATACCGGTGCCCGCTTAATATTAGTGAATAAAGTTGACAGCCTTTTTGCTGTCCTAACTTTATGTGGTTACTTAGCAGGTTAATAGACTGAAGATCACGCCACCCACACTGCCCCCCAGCCTACCCCTAACATTACTGGTTAGGATATTTATTTATTGCATTTGTATCCCACATTCCCCACCTATTTGCAGGCTCAATGTGGTTTACATAGATTTGTTAACATTGTCATTTCAGGATATCAGATCAGATACAGTTAGTAATGTGTAGCTATTAGGAAGGGAACAAGACGAAGGAAGAGAGTGATTAGGGTAGTTGTGGAAGATAAGCGTTCGTAATTGAGTGGGTTGGTGAGGTGACTTATTGAGACTGTAGTTTCTCATTGTAGGCCTTGTTGAAGAGGAATGGCCAGTTAACGGCAATATTCAGCAGCACTAACCGGTTAAGTGCCGCTGAATATCAGGTGCCGGGTTGCTCAGCAGAGTTTAACTGTGGTGCAGCGTATTGAGTTTAAACTTCTATTATTGGTGTTTCAGGTGTGTCAAGGTGTTGCTTCCTTGGCTCTAGTGCACTGTTTGCAGTCCTATTGTCTTCAAGGGCATTCCAGTCTCATGACCTGAATTTGCTGGTTGTTCCTTATCTCCGTATCATCGGGTGCATTTGAAAGAAATTTGTTGCCGTGTTTTTGTAGTTGCTGGCCCCTGTTTGTGGAATTCTTTACCTTTGGCCATGAGCCAACTAGCATCTATATCCCAGTTCAAGAAGCAGTTAGAAACCTGATTGTTTTGTAAGGCGTTTGGCTGATGGGTGGGTTTTGAGGTTTTCTGGGTGTTTGCTGCTTTTGTGTTTGTTCTACTGTTTGTGCATTTTATAAGTGTTTTATTGTACCTCTACTAGATGGTTGGATAGGTGGGTTATAAATGTATTTAATTAATTAATTGGGCAGGAGCCTCTCTTCCAGGTTAAACCCTTTTGAAGATTGGGCAGGAAGAATTTTAGAATCGGATAACATCTTTCATAAAGCAGTTAAAGGTAAAGCAACATTGGAATATCTAAAGAGGGTCCAGAAAGTCTTACACTGAAAAATAGATTGTGGAAACACTTTCAGGGCCATAACCACCTGGACCATTCCAGTAAGATACACAGCTGGAATTATAACTGGACTCAGCTAGAATTAGAGAAACTCAAAAACTGATGACTATGCAGCATGCTTTGCACCCCTGAAATGACATTGACCAGCTCTAGTTATCATTTAAAAATGTTGGTCAGTGTTGGCTCCAAGTTAGACACACTGCTGAGGAATTAAAATGAGGACTGAATGATTTCTTGAGGACCAGCAGTGAGAAAATGTTAATCATAGTATGCAGGGAGAACGTCATCAAGGTGGCAGAGAACTGACAACTGGAAACTCATTTGGCTAAATGGAAAAACAAGACCTTACATGGACATTACCTTAGTGAAATCAAGAATAACATGGAAAACACCAGGAACTGGCAATGATGGTGGCAGGGTACCCTTAAGAAGGAGATGAAAGGAACAATTTTTTCAAGCTACCTGCATGAAAGTGATTATTCAACATATTTCAACTATGGCTGCACGTTAATCACGTTTGATGTCACAATTAATGCATTATTAATTGTGATTAAAAAAAATTAATCACAATACTTAACTGCCCTTTAACTTGCCCCACCCCTTTCTGATCCAACTTCCTGTTTTCAGAAGGGGCAGGACAAGTCAGAAGGAAAGGCTCGGTGTAGGCAGAGACAACATTTTAATATGTTGCTACTGCAAGGTGAAGACATAAGGGCACATATGACAGAGAAAGAATGAGTGAAGGAACAGGAGGTAAATGAGAGAGAGAGAGAGAGAGAGAGAGAATGGGTGAATGCACAGGGGACACAAGAGAGAGAGAGAGAGAGAAAATGGATGAAGGCACAGGGGGACACATATGAGAGAGGAAGAGAATGAGTAAAGGCAAGGGGGGCACATAGGAGAAAGGGAGAGAATAGGTGAAGGCACCTGCCAAAGCTGCAGTACCTGTTCAGTGGCTGGTAGAGTAGCTGAAGCCCCTGCCAGCCAAAGAAATCTGCTGCCTGAGTTGCCCCTTCCTCCTTGTACTGCCTCAGGACTATGAACTGAGCATGCTCGGGGAGTGCTAGAATCAGTGGCTGGAGGCACCCCGCTGACTTCCTCACTCTTGAGGCAGCACAAGGAGGAAGGGGAAGACTTTGGCAGAGGATTTATTCAACTGGTTTCAGCATCCCACCAGCAAACGTATGATTATCTAATGTGAGGAGGGGAGGGAGTGGAAATACGTACCCCCTAGTCTATCCCTATGCCCCCCCCCCCCCCCCCCCAATAGACAGCTAGCTATAACCCAACTTTAATCGCACGATAAAAATTGTAATTGAAATGCAGCCCTAATTTCAAACAATAGCAAACGTAGACTATGTAATGAAAAAATGAAGCCGTCGACCTCTAACTTACTGGATACAGTAAAATCACCCAGACTGACCATAAGTAACATCACAACGAGATCCAATGATCCAATGAAAAAGTCAAGATTTTATGGGACTTTTTAATTTAAACAGACTGAAATTTGGAACATAATGCACCTGATATCATGGTAGTTGAAAATAGACAAAGAATTGGAACAATTAACAAAGTATCAAGACCTGACAATGGAAATGGTGAGACTCTGTACAAGCTATGTCAGGTTGTCCCTATTGTTGTTAGAGCCTTGGGTAGTGTTGTGCCAAGACTGGACAAATTTCTACAAAACCTTGACATTTCAGATTTCACAACAGTGAACTTACAAAAAACCAGTTTTGCTGGGTTCAAGCTGTATTTTATGATGATACCCAGATAATTCCTGTGCTTCTGGGTGAATCTCACATTCTTTGGTGATACCAGACAAATCTTTTTTTGTGTGTTATGAGCCATGAATAATAATAATAATATTACCACTCTGCTTGGAAAGTTCTTACCTACTGTGGCACTACCCCCATGAGTCTTAAATCCTTGGAGGGACCCAAATCACGGGGGGGGGGGGAACTAATCTGAAAATGTGCCATTCAGTTGAAGAATGATCATCATTATAACACTAATATTCATACTAATCATATTGTGGCTGATATTCGGATCACAGGAGGCAGCCTGTCTAACTCCTTCAGTCAGTGGTGAACTCAGAAATTCAATGCAGGTGACTGGGGGGTTTGGCCACTATGAACATAGCCGGTTAAGCCGATATTCATCAACTGACCAGCTAAGTTATGGAGGCCAAAGATAGACCTATTTATGCAGGTCTATCTGGCCACTAAACTGAGCAGGTCAGCTGTTGAATATTGGTGCTAACTAGCTATGCAGCTCATTTTCGAAAGAGAAGGATGCCCATCTTTCGACATAAATTGGAAGATGGACATCCTTCTCCCAGGAATGTCCAAATCGGTATAATCGTAACCCAATTTAGGACATCTCCAACTACACTCCATCGCAAGGACGGCCAAATTTCAAGGGGCGTGTCAGAAGCGTAGCGAAGGCTGGACTTGGGCATGCCTTGTACATCCTTGTCCCATAATCGAATAAAACAAGGACGTCCCTGACGAATACTTGGATGTTTTCACCCATGCCTGTTTTTATTACGACCAAGGCACAAAAAGTTGCCTGAAATGAACAAATGACCACCGGAGAGAATCGGGGATGACCTCCCGTTACTCCCCCATTGGTCACTAACCTCCTCCCACCCTCAAAAAAAATCTTTAAAAATATGTCAGCCTCAGATGTCATACTCAGGTCCATGACAGCACATGCAGGTCCTGGGAGCAGTTTTAATGGGTACTGCAATGCACTTCAGACAGGCTGACCCAGGCCCACACCCCCCTACCTGTTACATTTGTGGAGGAAACAGCGAGCCCTCCAAAACCCACCACAATCCAACTGTACCCACATCTAGGTGCCCCCCTTCACCCATAAGAGCTACGGTAGTGGTGTACAGTCGAGGGTGGGGGGTTTGGGGGGGCTCCGCACACAAGGTAAGGGAGCTGTGTTCCTGGGAGCATTTTATGAAGTCCACTGCAGTGCCCCCTAGGGTGCCAAGTTGGTGTCATGGCATGTCAGGGGGACCAGTGCACTACAAATGCTGGCTCCTCCCACGCCCAAATGGCTTGTATTAGGACGTTTTTGACATGGACGTCTTTGGTTTCAAAAATCGCCGAAAGTTAGAAACGTCCATGTCTTGGGACGTCCAAATGTAGGGACATCCAAATTTAAGGATTTGGACATCCCTGATGATATTTTCGAAACGAAAGATGGACGTCTATCTTGTTTCGAAAATATGGGTTTCCCCGCCCCTGGATTTCGCCGTTTTGCAAGGACGTCCAAATCGCAACTTGGACGTCCCTTTCGAAAATGCCCCTCTTTGTCACACAACATAGCTGGTGACCAGACTAGCCGCTAAGCAGTAATATTCAGCCACGATAGCCTGCTATCACGGCCTGAATATTAGCACTTAGATGGCTTAAGGTTATTTAACCAGCCAGAAGCTATTATTATCAGAGCTTTTTTTCAGCTGGTATGCACAGGTAGGCACCTTTTCTCCTGCTGTCCAAAAATAGTGCACTGATCCAATTAGAGATCTCAGCATTAATTTTGTTCCAGTCATGCACAAGGCAGCATTGAACCTGTCACCTTTGGGTTGAAAAGAGATTCTAAAAATTTGCTACATCCTAGACAATCGGGCTTTAGGAAAGGCCATAGCACAGAGACTATCCTGACTTCAATGTTAAGTGAGATTCATGCAAAACTAGAACATGGCTATATTGCCTTGGTTGTTTCACTGGATCTATCTGCAGCTTTTGATTTAATTAATCATAAACTACTTCTTGATAGACTAGCCTGCTTATAATCGAACGAGAATAACGCCCAAGTTCCGACCTAAATCGGGAGATGGGCGTTCTTCTCACAAAAACAAATAAAGCGGCATAATCGAAAGCCGAACTTTGGACGCTTTCAACTGCACTCCGTCGCGGATGCGGACAAAGTTGACGGGGGAGTGTCGGAGGTGTGGTGAAGGCGGAACTGGGGCGTGGTTATCACCCGAACAGAGATGGGCGCCCTTCGCCGATAATGGATGCGTTTGTAGCTAGAATTTAGGGCACTTTTCCTGGACCCTGTTTTTTGACGAATAAGGCCCCAAAAAGTGCCCTAAATGACCAGATGACCCCCAGAGGGAGTCGGGGATGACCTCCCCTGACTCCCCCAGTGGTCACTAACCCCCTCCCACCACAACAAATGATGTTTCACAACTTTTTACTTTCACCCTCAAATGTCATACCCTCCTCCCAAGCAGCAGTATGCAGGTCCCTGGAACAGTTGTTAGGGGGTGCAGTGGACGTCAGGCAGGTGGACCCAGGCCCATCCCCCCCCTACCTGTTACAATTGTGCTGCTTAATGCTACTAGTCGTCCAACCCCCCCCCAAACCCCCTGTACCCACATGTAGGTGCCCCCCTTCACCGCTTAGGGCTATAGTACTGGTGTAGACTTGTGGGCAGTGGGTTTTGAGGGGGATTTGGGGGGCTCAACACCCAAGGGAAGGGTGCTATGCACCTGGGAGCTCTTTTACCTTTTTTTTTGTTTTTGTAAAAGTGCCCCCTAGGGTGCCCGGTTGGTGTCCTGGCATGTGAGGGGGACCAGTGCACTATGAATCCTGGCCCCTCCCACGAACAAATGCCTTGCATTTATTCGTTTTTGAGCTGGGCGATTTCATTTTCCATTATCGGTGAAAAGCAAAAACGCCCAGCTCACACCTTGGCGAATAAAGCATGGGCGTCTATTTTTTTTAATAAATACGGTTCACTCCGCCCCTTCACGGACCCGTTCTCGGAGATTAACGCCCATGGAGATAGGCGTTTCTGGTCGATTATGCCCCTCCATGTGAGATTGGCATTTCAGGGACAATTATGAAATGGTTTATATCTTTTCTTACCGAACGGTCATTTAAAGTAGTTCAGCAGCAATCGTCCTCTACAGAATACAACTTACCATGTGGGGTTCCACAGGGATCGGTCCTGTCCCCATTACTGTTTAATCTATATGTCAGTCCCTTGGCACTTCTCATTCAAACAATGGGTATTAGTTTTTATTCTTATGCGGACGATTTCCTTCTTATACATTATGTTAAACCATCTAATATGGATCTTACACCACTACAAATTTGTCTGGATAAAGTGGCAGACTGGCTCACAACATATCAATTAGTATTAAATCCAGATAAGACTATAACATCTTGGATAGTAGGACAGGGCACATGTCCAGCAGTGGTACCTATGCTATTTGGCAAGAATATCCCTACAGTTAAATCTTTTAGATACCTTGGGGTTATAATTGATTCTGCTCTGACTTTCGAGGAACAAATATCTGATGTAGTGAAAAAATCTTTTTTCCATCTTAGGAGACTTCGGTCAGTTAGGAATTCAATTAGTAAGGATTCCCTTAAAACGTTGACATCTGCTTATATTACCTCACGCTTAGACTACTGTAATATCATATATTCAGGGATCACCCAAGCTAGCTTGAAGCGATTACAAAGAATACAGAATACTGCAGCACGTATGATTTGTAGGGCCCGGAGGGATGACAGAGTAACACCTTTGCTACATCAACTGCATTGGCTTCCAGTTGAAGCAAGAGTTAAGTTTAAAGCCTTAGTCTTGACCCATAAGGCCTTTTATACACTAAATCCTGACTATCTGTCAAATCTAACTATTCCTTACACTGCCACACGAACCCTTAGATCCCTGACAGATAACAGGTTAGTGATTCCTCCTCTTGCTAGGGCTAGATGGGAATCTACACGGAATTCGGCTTTTTTCTATCTGTCTCCCTCTCTTTGGAATGGCCTTCCAAAAGAGATCAGACTTGAGAAATCTTACTTTCATTTTCGGAAACTTTTGAAAACCTTCTACTTTATCGAGTATGTAGATCAGAATTTAGAATAATGGAAGAAAGGTTATAAATGGGCATCTGTAATATATACTAAGTCAAAACTGTATTATCTGTCTGTGTAGATTATATTATGTATTTAATTTTGTATCTGCAGTGTTCTCCTGTGTATTAATCATGAGTTATATTGTTTTCATCTTATGTAGCTAGTTTGTTGGGTTTGCTGTGCTTTCCTGTAATGATTGGAGTTCTAATGTTTGTCCAATTTGTACTTATTGTACTGCTTTTTTTTTTTTTTTATAAATTGTAAACCGTTCTGTCTTGCAGTAGCAATAAGATACGGTATATAAATTGATGTAAATAAATAAAATAAAATAAAAAAAAAAAATAAAGCTATTCTAGCTCTTGACAAATAACTAGCCTGTAATCAGTAGGATCTTATGCATAATCAATACATACCGCTGTTTTGAAAGGATATGAAAATTATGCAAACACTGTCCTCCGGCCAGTAAAAAAAAAAAAAGTATTTAAACTTCCACCCTGAAACCATTGCCAGCAATCTGGGCAGAAGAGATTTAGATCTGGAAATGTGCAAATTAAATAGTCATAAAACTCATAAATGTTGCCATCTGAAGGGAAGAATTATTTGTATGTTCCATCTGTAAAGCTGGTGAGATTGTCAACAATTTGAGAGTGTATGTTTTCTGTTGCCAGACCACTAATGTAGAAAGTGCTACCAAGAGAATTGTGTACTATGACTAATATTATGAGTTTTAGGAAGAAATATAAAACATTTGTTTTAACAGGCCTTTGCATAGAAACAAGAACATAAGCATTGCCATACTGGGACAGACCAAAGGTCCATCAAGCCCAGTATCCTGTTTCTAACAGAGGCCAATCCAGGTCACAAGTACCTGGCAAGATCTCAGATCAGCAAAACAGATTTTATGCTGCTTATCCTAGAATATGTAGTGAATTTTCCCAAATCCATCTTAATAAAGGCTCATGGACTTTTAGGAAATTATCCAAACCTTTTTTAAACCCTGCTAAGCTAACTGCTTTTACCACATTCTCTGGCAACAAATTCCAGAGTTCAATTACTCATTGAGTGAAGAAATATTTTCTATGATTCATACAAATTTACTACTCAGTAGCTTCTTTGCGTGCCCCCCAGTCCTAGCATTTTTGGAAAGAGTAAACAAGTGATTCACATCTACCTGTTCCATTCCACTCAGTATTTTATAAACCTCTATCATATCTCCCCTTAGCCAGCTCTTCTCCAGGCTAAAGAGTCCTAGATGCTTTAGCCTTTCCTCATAGGGAATTCATTCCATCCTCTTCATCATTTTCGTCACCCTTCTCTATACCTTTTCTAATTCCACTATATCTTTTTTGACATGCGGTGACCAGAATTGCACACAGCATTCGAGGTGTAGTCTCACAATGGAGGATATAAAGAGGGGCATAATCGAAAGGGACGCCCAAGTTTTCCTGGGGACATCCTCGCAGGATGGCCCTGTGAAGGGGCGGGGAAACCCGTCCATCTTTCATTTCAATAATACGGTCGGGGACGCCCAAATCCTGAAATTAGGTCAACCTTAGAGATGGTCGTCCTTAGACTTGGTCGTTTCTGATTTTTGGCAATAATGGAAACCAAGGACGCCCATCTAAAAAATGACCAAATTCAAGCCATTTGGTCGTGGGAGGAGCCAGCATTTGTAGTGCACTGGTCCCCCTGACATGCCAGGACATCAACCAGGCACCCTAGGGGGCACTGCAGTGGACTTCAGAAAAAGCTCCCAGGTGTATAGCTCCCTTACCTTGTGTGCTGAGCCCCCCCAAAACCCACTCTCCACAACTGTACACCACTATCATAGCCAGTGGTGTGCTGGTAAATTTTTAACAACAGGCTCTCTCCCTGGTCCACCTCGGCGCCCCCCCCCCCCCCACGTCCACCTCGGCGCCCCTCCCCATCCACCTCTGTGCCCCCCCGTCCACCCCTGCGCCCCCCCCCCCCGTCCACCTCTGCGCCCCCCCCAAAAAAAATTTGCAGAGCTGGCTATACCCGGGGGGGGTGGGGGGCAGCGGCCAACACATTACTCTCTCCAGGAAAAAAAAATTAAATGATCCCAGGTTCCAATCTAATTCATGTTTAATATGGGATAAAATGCCATAAATAAGTAAATAAACATAAACTTTTAACGTTCAGCACCTGATTCTCAAAGTGGACATATTCCAAACACTATAATGAAAATAAAATTATTTTTTTTCTACCTTTGTTGTCTGGTGACTTTGTTTCTCTGATCATGCTGGTCCAGTATCTGATTCTGCTGCTCTCTATCTGTTCCCTTGATTCCGTTTCCAGGGCTTCCTTTCCTTTTATTTCTTTTCTTTCCTCCTTTCTTCTTCATTTCTGGTCCTCCGAATACTTGACTGTTCAGTGGATACAGCTTCTGCTTATTTTCTCCATCCATGTGCAGTTTCTCTCCTCACTTCCTTTTCCCTCATCTAATCTCCTTCCTCTATCTTCCCTCCATGTCCAGCATTTCTTCTCTCTCCCTTCCCTCCCCTCCATCCATGTCCAGAATTTCTCTTGCTCTCCCCGCCATCCATGTCCTGAAACTCTCCTCTCTCTACTGCCCCTCTCTATCCATCCATACCCAGCAATTCTCTTCTCTCCCCTGCCCCCTCTGCCCAGCAATTCTCTCCCCTGCTTCCCTCTGCCCATCCATGCCCAGCAGTTCTCTCCCCTGCCCCCTCTGCCCATCCATGCCCAGCAATTCTCTCCCCTGCCCATCCATGCCCTGCAATTCTCTCCCCTGCCTCCCTCTGCCCATCCATGCCCAGCAATTCTCTCCCCTGCCCCCCTCTGCTCATCCATGCCCAGCAATTCTCTCCCCTGCCCATCCATGGCCAGCAAATCTCTCCCCTGCCTCCCTCTGCCCATCCATGCCCAGCAATTCTCTCCCCTGCCTCCCTCTGCCCATCCATGGCCAGCAAATCTCTCCCCTGCCTCCTTCTGCCCATCCATGGCCAGCAATTCTCTCTCCTGCCCCCCTCTGCCCATCCATGCCCAGCAGTTTTCTCCCCTGACTCCCTCTGCCCATCCATGCCCAGCAATTCTCTCCCCTGCCCCCCTCTGCCCACCCATGCCCAGCAAGTCTCTTCCCTGCCCCCCTCTACCCACCCATGCCCAGCAGGTCTCTTCCCTGCCCCCCTCTACCCATCCAGCGATTCTCCTCCGTCCCCTGCCGCTCTGAAGCATGTCCAAAGATGTCCTTCGCTCCCATCCTCCCCTCTCGCTCCCCTCCGTCTTTTTTTAATTACCTCCATCGAAGTGCTGCCATTTAAAGCCCTGCTGCGTGCTGGCTGGCCGTCTCCAGGCTTCCCCTGCTTGATTCGGATGATGTTCGTGCCTTAGTCCCGCCTTCGCGAAAAAAGGAAATGACGTCAGAATGAAGGCGGGACTAAGGCACGAACATCATCCGAATCAAGCAGGGGAAGCCTGGAGACGGCCAGCCAGCACGCAGCAGGGCTTTAAATGGCAGCGCTTCGACGGAGGTAATTAAAAAAAGACGGAGGGGGGCGAAGGACATGGTTGTACATGCTTCAGAGCGGCAGGGGAGGTAAGCATGGCCAGTGATGGCGCCCTCCTGCCATGCTTACCTCCCGCAATGGAGTCGGCTCGCCCCCAACAACAACCGGCTCGCAAGAGCTGTCAAAATTTAACAAGCGGCTCTTGCGAGCCGGTGCGAGCCGGCTCCAGCACACCACTGATCATAGCCCTTACAGGTGAAGGGGGGCACCTAGATGTGGGTACAGTAGGTTTCTGGTGTGTTTTGAAGGGCTCACATTTATCACCACAAGTATAACAGGTGGGGGGTGTGGGCCTGGGTCCGCCTGCCTGAAGTGCACTGCACCCACTAAAACTGCTCCAGGGACCTGCATACTGCTGCGAGGGACCTGAGTATGACATTTGAAGCTGGCACAAAATATTTTTAAGTTGTTTTTTGAGGGTGGGAGGGGGTTAGTGACCATTGGGGGAGTAAGGGGAGGTCATCCCCAGTTCCCTCCGGTGGTAATCTGGTCAGTTGTTCGGGCACCTTTTTGAGGCTTGGTCGTAAGAAAAAAAAGGACCAAGTAAAGTCGGCCAAGTGCTCATCAGGGATGCCCTTCTTTTTTCCATTATGGGTCAAGGACGCCCATGTGTTAGACACGCCCAAGTCCTGCCTTCGCTACACCTATGACACGCCCCCGGGAACTTTGATCATCCCCGCGACAGAAAGCAGTTGAGGACACCCAAAATCGGCTTTCGATTATGCCGATTTGGGCGAACCTGGGAGAAGGACGCCCATCTCCCAATTTGTGTCTAAAGATAGGCGCCCTTCTCTTTTGAAAATAAGCCTGAAAGGCATTATTACATTCTCAGTTTTGTTTTAAATTTCTTTCCTAATAATTCCTAACATTCTATTTGCATTCTTGCCCGCCGCTGCACATTCAGCAGAGGGTTTCAACGTGTCATCAATGATTACACCTAGATCCATTTTCTGGGTGGTGATTCCTAATGTGGAACTTTGCATCAAGTAACTATAGTTTAGGTTCTTCTTTCCCAAATGCATCACTTTGCACTTGCTCACATTAAAAGTCATCTGCCATTTGGATGCCCAGTCTCCCAGTCTTGTAAGGTCTTCTTGCAATTTTTCACAATCCTTCTGTGATTTAATGACTTTGTGTCATCGGCAAATTTAATTACCTCACTAGTTATTCCCATCTCTAGATCATTTATAAATCCTTGATCTGATTACACAAGTGAGCCTGAATTATCCTAAGATGGTGATCATGGGAGATTTCAATCTACACATTGAAACCCCCAGATACCACCAAGAGCTGTCTTCCTGGACATGATGATAGCACTTGGATTCACACAGGTGATCAATTCTCCAACCCATGAAAAGGGCCACATATTAGACTTGGTATTCTACAAAGGGGTTGATATCCCAGAATAGTAGTATTGAGATAACACCACTATGAAGGACGGACCACTTTCTAATTAAGTTTTCTCTGAGTGACCACTTGGAACAAATGGCACCTCCCAGAGTTTGGAAGGAGATCAGAAACAAGAAAAAGCTGAGTGCTGAGAATTTCCTAGAGGCTTTGATATCCACATATTGATGAAAAGAGAGCTACAGTGTCAGAACAGGTTGATATTTGAATACACACCTAGCTAAGACCTTAGAAAAAAACGGCACCACTAAAAAAGGTCCTATGTCCCACTCACAAATGCTCACCTTGGGTTTCTCCAGAACTTCGGACCCTTAAGCGCAAAGGACAGAAACTGGAAAGGAGATGGTATAAATCTCGCTTGGATGAGGACAGGCTAAACTGTAGGAATCACATGACAAAATACCGCCAAGCCTTAACAGCAGTCAGAAAACAATATTTCGTTCAATCTGTCAATTCAACCAAGCAACTGTTCAGCATAGTAGCCAGCCTACTAAAACCCCTACAACTGAACCAGCTTGTCCAGTCACTAAACTGCAATGATTTTTCTGCATACCTTGCCAACAAATTTAAGTCTCCACCTGGATTTACAGGCAGTCCCACCCAGTCTCTAGTCAGCTAACCTAGAGTGCACAAACTCACCCCCTCCTGACACAGACATATGGGACGCTTTTAACCCAATAACAGAGTAGGGCCTTGAAAAAATTCTAAGAAATTTTCAACCAATTACCTGCTCCCTCGACCCCTGCCCATCAAACATAGTGCAGCATGCAACACAGCGCGGACATCCCCACAAGTATCAACACCCCAGATCACACCCTTCCTATCTCAGACAGCTTGAAAATCCTCGGCGTTACAATGGACCGTAACTTAACACTAGAGAGCCAAGTGGCATCCACAACAAAGAAAATGTTCCACTCAATGTGGAAACTCAAACGCGTGAAGCAATTCTTCCCGAGGGAAACATTTCGCAACCTGATACAATCAATGATACTAAGCCACTTAGATTACTGCAATGGAATTTATACGGGATGTAAAGAACAAACCTTAAAGAAACTTCAGACCACTCAAAACACGGCAGCTAGGCTTATAGTTGGTAAAACGCAATTTGAAAGCGCAAAACCCTCTGCAAAAAACTACACTGGCTCCCAATCAAAGAACTCATCACCTTCAAAATCTGCACCCTGGTTCACAAATCAGAAGCCCTGAGTTATATGACAGACTTGATCGACTTACCAATTAGAAATACATCCGAATCAACACGATCTTATCTAAATCTGCACTACCCAAGCTGCAAAGGACTTAAATACATAACAACTTAAGCATCTAGTTTTTCCTACATAACCACACAACTGTGGAACACATTACCAAAAGCCTTGAAAATGACGTATGACCACCTAAAATTCCGGAAATCACTAAAAACCAATCTGTTTAAAAAGGCATACTCTACCAATCCAACTTAAATGCCTAATCTCTGCAACACAACCAAACTAAAGCATGTAATGGACATAACACAACTCTTCCGTTCTCAGATTCCCTAATGTGGCTGTGCCACATGAACTTTGATCTTACCACAACATCACCCTGTATTTGTTCACACCGGAACCTGCAGAGGTCTCTCCGGTACTATGTAAGCCACATTGAGCCTACAAATAGGTGGGAAAATGTGGGATACAAATGTAACAAATAAAAAAAATAATAAGTAATGGCCTCATAGAAGGCACCACAAAAATCGTGAACACCTCTCTTTCTAATGAACAACTACCAACAGCATTAAAAAGGGCAGTAGTGCATCCTTTGCTAAAGAAGAACAACCTTGACCAGGACAAACTTGAAAATTACCAGCCAGTATCCAACATCCCATTTTTAGGGAAACTTATAGAACAAACAGTCTATGATCAACTCAGTGATTTGCTAGAAGAGAGAAACTGGTTAGATCCATGTCAATCTAATTCAGACCTGGTTATGGAACAGCAGCAGTCCTTGTATCCCTACTAGATGATCTTCACAGAAACTGTGACAAGGTATTTGCCTTCATGTTAATACTGCTAGATTTGTCAGCAGCTTTTGTCACTATAGACCATGATATTATGCTGGCATGACTGGCAGAAACAGGTATAAGTGGAACAGTACTTGCCTGGTTCAGATCCTATCTATCAGGCAGTAGTCCACAGTGTTCGGCAACACCTCATTACCACCATATGCACTGTCCTGTGGGGTACCACAAGGATCGATACTGGCACCTATTCTATTCAATATCTACCTCAAGCCACTAGCCAAGCTGATTCGGTCAATGGACACTCGGATGAAGTGCAGCTGCTCATAACCATTGAACCTGACTTACCCACAGTCCTGTATAAACTGACTACCTGTCTAACATCAATTCAAGAATGGGCTAAAAACAATAAACCTTGCCTGAACCCAAGTAAAACTAAGCTTCTGTGGGTCCCTAATACAAGTGGGGACATACCTGACATCAGAATCTCTTTGGGGAAATATGAACTCCCCTTCAAATCACAAGTCAGGAACCTTAGAATACAGCTCGATTCAACACTGACTCTGATCCCCCAAATCCAAACAACCTTCAAGGGCAGCATCTATCACTTGCAACAACTACGCTGCCTGTCTCCATACATTGAGAAGGCAAGCCTTGTCTCAGTTGTGCATGCCATAATAACATCAAGACTGGATTATTGTAATGCACTCTACACTGGTCTGGCTACAAAGGGTTTACACCAGCTCCAATTGATTCAGAATGTTGCAGCAAGACTAATAGAAGGTTGTAAGCAATATGATCACATTTCACCATTTTTGCATAAACTTCACTGGCTACCAGTACAATACAGAGCCAAATTTAAAACTCTCTGATTGATCTTCAAGGAAATGGCCCAGAGTACTTGAAGAACATGATCTCCCTCTACACACCTTCAAGGTCATTAAGGTCCTCCCAAGGAGTTTCCCTTACCACACTCTCTCCAAAGAACATCAAACGATGTGATACCCGCAAGTGAGCCTGTGCTCTGGAATGCACTGAAAGCTTCACATAGCACAAGACTATCTCTGTTTCAGGAAGCAGGTGAAAGCTTGCCTCTTCAACCATACTTTTAATGGAAGAAGTAAATGATACTGGCTGCATATATTATAGCAGGACATGTTCATCTACTTCTATCCTAGCCAAGATAATGTTCAATCACCTTTCTGACCTCATTTGCTTCTCTGTTTAAATAGTCCCTTATTTTCTTACTCCTGTTACTCTATCTCATCTATCTATATGTTCCATCTTAACTTACACCCTATGCTGTCTATTAACATGTTTTATTGTGTATTGTTAGCATTGTAATGTAGCATACTATGCCATACTTTGTATTGTTTGAATATTTTTACTACTGTAATTGTCTATTGCTTATGTTTGACTTGTTCTTGTTGTACACTGCCTTCAGTGAATTTCTTCAAAAAGGCGGTAAATAAATCCTAATAAATAAATTAATATGTTAAAAAGCAGTGGTCCTAGCACAGACCCCTGGGATATCCCACTATCTACTCTTCTCCATTGAGAATACTGACCATTTAAACCTACTCTCTGTTTTCTATCTATTAACCAGTTTTTAATCCACAATAGAACACTACCTCCTATCCCATGACTCTCCAATTTCCTCTGGAATCTTTTATGAGGTACTTTGTCAAATGCCTTTTGAAAATCCAGATACACAATATTGACCAGCTCACCTTTATCTACATGCTTATTCATCCCTTCAAAGAAATGTAGTAGATTGGTGAGGCATAATTTCCCTTCACTAAATCCATGTTGGCTTTGTCTCATTAATCCATGCTTATGTACAGTGGTGGAAATAAGTATTTGATCCCTTGCTGATTTTGTAAGTTTGCCCACTGACAAAGACATGAGCAGCCCATAATTGAAGGGTAGGTTATTGGTAACAGTGAGAGATAGCACATCACAAATTAAATCCGGAAAATCACATTGTGGAAAGTATATGAATTTATTTGCATTCTGCAGAGGGAAATAAGTATTTAATCCCTCTGGCAAACAAGACCTAATACTTGGTGGCAAAACCCTTGTTGGCAAGCACAGCGGTCAGACGTCTTCTGTAGTTGATGATGAGGTTTACACACATGTCAGGAGGAATTTTGGTCCACTCCTCTTTGCAGATCATCTCTAAATCATTAAGAGTTCTGGGCTGTCGCTTGGCAACTCGCAGCTTCAGCTCCCTCCATAAGTTTTCAATGGGATTAAGGTCTGGTGACTGGCTAGGCCACTCCATGACCCTAATGTGCTTCTTCCTGAGCCACTCCTTTGTTGCCTTGGCTGTATGTTTTGGGTCATTGTCGTGCTGGAAGACCCAGCCACGACCCATTTTTAAGGCCCTGGCGGAGGGAAGGAGGTTGTCACTCAGAATTGTACGGTACATGGCCCCATCCATTCTCCCATTGATGCGGTGAAGTAGTCCTGTGCCCTTAGCAGAGAAACACCCCCAAAACATAACATTTCCACCTCCATGCTTGACAGTGGGGACGGTGTTCTTTGGGTCATAGGCAGCATTTCTCTTCCTCCAAACACGGCGAGTTGAGTTCATGCCAAAGAGCTCAATTTTTGTCTCATCTGACCACAGCACCTTCTCCCAATCACTCTCGGCATCATCCAGGTGTTCACTGGCAAACTTCAGACGGGCCGTCACATGTGCCTTCCGGAGCAGGGGGACCTTGCGGGCACTGCAGGATTGCAATCCGTTATGTCGTAATGTGTTACCAATGGTTTTCGTGGTGACAGTGGTCCCAGCTGCCTTGAGATCATTGACAAGTTCCCCCCTTGTAGTTGTAGGCTGATTTCTAACCTTCCTCATGATCAAGGATACCCCACGAGGTGAGATTTTGCGTGGAGCCCCAGATCTTTGTCGATTGACAGTCATTTTGTACTTCTTCCATTTTCTTACTATGGCACCAACAGTTGTCTCCTTCTCGCCCAGCGTCTTACTGATGGTTTTGTAGCCCATTCCAGCCTTGTGCAGGTGTATGATCTTGTCCCTGACATCCTTAGACAGCTCCTTGCTCTTGGCCATTTTGTAGAGGTTAGAGTCTGACTGATTCACTGAGTCTGTGGACAGGTGTCTTTCATACAGGTGACCATTGCCGACAGCTGTCTGTCATGCAGGTAACGAGTTGATTTGGAGCATCTACCTGGTCTGTAGGGGCCAGATCTCTTACTGGTTGGTGGGGGATCAAATACTTATTTCCCTCTGCAGAATGCAAATAAATTCATATACTTTCCACAATGTGATTTTCCGGATTTAATTTGTGATGTGCTATCTCTCACTGTTACCAATAACCTACCCTTCAATTATGGGCTGCTCATGTCTTTGTCAGTGGGCAAACTTACAAAATCAGCAAGGGATCAAATACTTATTTCCACCACTGTATATGCTCTGTAATTTTGTTCTTTATAATAGTCTCTACCATTTTGCCTGGCACTGAAGTGAGGCTCACTGGTCTATAATTTTACGGATCACCTCTGGAACCCTTTTAAAGAATCAGCGTTACATTGGCCACCCTCCAATTTTTTGGTACCATGCTTGATTTTAAAGATAAATGACATATTACCAACAATAGCTCTGCAAGTTCATGTTTCAATTCTATCAGTACTCTGGGATATATACCATCTGGTCCAGGTGATTTGCTACTTTCAAATTGCTCCTTTACATCTTCCATGTTTACAGAGATTTGTTTCTCTGACTCGTCAGCACTGAATACCGTTTTTGGCACCAGTATCTCTCCTACATCTTCCTCAGTGAAGACTGAAGCAAAGAATTCATTTAATCTCTCTGCTATAGCTTTGTCTTCCCTGATTGCCCCTTTATCCCTCAGCCATCTAGCAGTCCAACTGATTCTTTTGTTGGCTTCTTGCCAATGATATACCTAAAAAAAGGTATTATTCTATGTTTTTGCCTCCAACACAATCTTCTTTTCAAAGTCTCTCTTTGCCTTCCTTATCAGCGCTTTGCATTTGACTTGCCATTCATTATGCCGTTTCCTATTACTCTTAGTCGGATCCTTCTTCCATTTTCTGAAGGATTTTCCTTTAGCTCCTATAGCTTCCTTCACCTCACTTTTTAACCATGCAGGCTATCATTTGCCCTTCCTTCCTCCTTTTTTAATACATAGAATATGTCTGCTCTGGGCTTCCAGGATAGTATTTTTGAACAGCAGAGGAGGGACACCGCGAAAGTGGAGGACTATATTCCACTACATCAAAAGTACAAGAAAAAGGAGTAGTGTAACCAACAGGGCTTTCCCATGAAACAACAGCAAGACGATGAATAAAGTAAATGAAACCTTTATTCTTCAAGACCCGACACAGCACTGTGTTTCAGTAATAAAGCCTTCATCAGGGGTCTGTTTCAAAAGATCACTGAGGAGTATAGGTAATTGTAAATACTGGAAAACAGTCTTGACAAGAACACTATCCAAAATAGTGTAGGACTCGCTGTTTAGCGCGATATATAGAATCCGGGGTAAGAGTCTTATTGCACTTCAGTACAATTTTTCAACTGTCCACTTTGGGGCAAAGCCATGGGTATTTATTACCTACAGACTGCACCAATTTCCAAAAAGAAAATATACCCATACTATCACTTTGAAACTTGCTAGGCTTTACAAAGGTCCTGTAGATTTTATACAAAGATAGGTAGATTTTCTATGGGTAATAATGTGTGAAGACCTGAAAATACAAGTCACATGTGGCATCCAAAACATGGCCCTGTGAACATGTCAAAATGTTAATGCACTGAGAGGCACTTTTACAAAAGCGCAGAAAGGCTAATGTGAGGGTAACACATGCCTAATCGGCACAACCACAAGGTTAGCGTATGCACCAGGCAGTAATTCCAAGTTTGGCTTGCGCCAAATCCCGTGGTAGAAAATATTTTTTTATTTTCTACCACGGGGCGTTCCTGGCGGTAACCAGCAATGTGCCCACATTGATGCATGCTGCATGGTTACCACGTGGGTAGCGCATGAGTACCACATGAGTACCGCTAGGTCAATGGGTGGCGGGAAGGACTCAGGCCATAAATAGGCATGTGCTAGTTTTAATATTATCACAGGCCCATTTCCCGGCCCATTAAAAAATAGCCTTTTTCCCAGCCATGGCAAAAAATGGCACGGCATGCGCCTAAAAGACGTTCCCATACTACCGCAGGCCACCTTTTACTGCGGCTTTGTAAAAGGACCCCCTGAGATAGTGTAGCTTTTAATTAGACAACTTATTTGTAAAAATTGCCCAAGTGAATAACTTTGAAAGTGTCCTTCCTATGTTTAATTTCAGTCTAAAATTATTTTTTTAATATATTTTGGGTAATATCACTATTTTAAGAAGATAATCAAGCACTTAGACTATCAGAATGAAACAAGAGTCAGATGATCGAGGGGTTACATAGAAACACAGGGGTTTAATGTTTAAAGTGATTTAAGCAAGCAGGAGAAACTCCAGGTTAAGTGCTACTGAATGTCACTGAATGCAATTTAGGGGGAAGTTATCAACGTGGGCTACCATCAAGATGTGTTGTTTACCACTAACTCGTGCTTTTTTAGCACAAGTCCCAATTTACACAGTGCAACCTAGTTACTAATAACTGGGGTTGACAGTAAAATAACACATCTTGACAGTAGCTCACATTGATAATCTTCCCCCCTACATGAACATGTGAAGCAACTGCAATAGATGTTCATTTCCATAGAGCAAAATGACATATATCTATATAATAAAACTCACCCTCAACGTTCTGAAGACACTGACGTCACTGAAGCCAAGCCACTGACGTCACTTCCTTCATGAAGGGTTCATGGTGGTGAAGCCACCGAAATCACCAAGTCTCTGGGCCCCACCCTCGCGTCAAACGTGATGACGTCGAGGGCAGAGCAATGGCGTCACACATCGAGGGCAGAGCAATGGCGTCAGTGGCTTCAGAACAAAGAAGGTGATGAAGGTGCGTTGACGAGGTGCGGAGCAATGGTGTCAGTGGCTTCACAACGACGAAGGGGTAGGGAGGGGGGGTTGGGGAGGAAAACCTTGCTAACGCCCGTTTCATTTGCTCCAGAAACGGGCCTTTTTCACTAGTATATATATATATATATATATATATATATATATATATATATATATTAAAGCAGTATTTCTAGGAACAGGGTCATTATTAATAGCTGAGTGATAAAAGTGATCAAGCTGTTAATTACTTTGAAAGAAATTACCTAAGTAGGTAGCAAGGGACTAACATGAACTTCATTGATAAGAAAACCATTACTTTTATCTTCATCTACAGGGGAAGAATGATCCCATCTGACCTTGAAAGAAGAATTATTGAAGTTAAGCAAAAGGTAAGATTGTTTCTGTTTTATTGCACTGATTAAAGGGGTCTTTTTTACTAAGGCACCCTTGAAAATGGCCAACACTGTGGTTAGTGCATGGGTTTGCTGCGCGCTCTGGCCACTTTCTAGCATGGCAGAAAAATGGCTGTGGTTGGGTTTTTTTTAATGGCCACGCACTAATTTCCCCATTAGCTCATGACCATTACCACTGGGAGCCCTTACCGCCACCTATTTAGGAGGCAGTTAGGACTTCTGTGCTACTCTGTGCTAATTGGGTAGCGCACAGTAATGTGCCTGCACTACCCGATTAGTGCAGGCCCACCTACTCTCCACCCCCAGACACGGCTCCCACAGCTGCTGGAAAGCAAAAGACGAAGATCTACGCCTTCCACAAAGAAGCAAGCACAACACACAAGCATGGAAGCAAAACCGAGTCCAAATGACCAGCCCAAACAGGAAGTAAGAGTATCAGAACAAGTTTATCCCTATAAACTTGTTTTGGCGCTCTTACTTCCTGTTTGGGCTGGTCATTTGGACTTGGTTTTGCTTCCACCCTTGTGTGTTGTCCCACAGCTACTGCACAGACTACTGAGGAACACCTCATCACATCTCATGGTAGTGCCCATTTACTACAAAGTAGGCCCACAGTAGACCTACCATGGCTTAGTGAAAGGGCCCTATAGTCTGATACCAAAGCTTTTTAAAATTTGTTTTGTTTTCTATGTAATCCATTAAAAATAATTATCCTGCTAGTCTATGTGCTTTCTCAGATTTAATTTTAGATTCTACATGCAACCCAGTTATGGGAGTTTGGGGGGTGAGGATTACCCTTCAATTTCTTCCTACCTGTTTGGGTTTCCAGTTCGGTGGGATCCAGCTTCTGCTGGCCTACAGTGCTACACCTTCCAACTCAGCTCAGTTATTGCAGTGATAGTTCTGACCCAGATGACAGAAACCTTGACTTCATATGAAATCAGGCTAATGTAGACCCTTGGTCTAGCTCACATCACTTCAACACTCATTCAATCCCCTTTTTTAGCATTATTAGATTGACAAAATTTTGAAAAAGAGTTGCAGATAGTAGGACTAGAAAAGTCTTGTCACTGATTGTTGTATAAAGTGATCAATATAATCCGCATTTTCTGGCTTTTGTTCATACATTTCTGAATAAGATGTACAAACTTGACCTTTCATAACTTGTATCATATTTTTCCATGACTTGAACTACACATTCAGCAATTTAATTTATGGTAACTTCCTTTTCAAAGCTGAAGTTTCCTAATGTTGTTTCCTGGAGAAATCACAAAATTGTAAACCAAAAAAAAAAATCAACTTTTATAATGAAAAAGAACAGCATTTCCTCTTTAATTTTGGGGTTTTTTTTGTTCGGGTTGGGTTTTTTAATTAAATTTTTACGATCACTACATCAGTAGGAAACATATACTCCTCCTTTTACAAAGCCGCGCTTTGAATGGGCTATGTCGACATTACTGCACCAGCAGCCGCTAGCGCAGCTTTCTAAAAGGAGGAAATAGTTAACAGGTAATTATCCAATACAAAAATTACAAGTTGAAAGTATTATAAGATCACAGTCCACTATAAGGGGAGACAAGAATCAAAAAAAGGCCATAGGAAGCTAGCATTATCAATTAAATAAAGGAAACAGAGTAATCCTCATTACATTATGTTAGGACCTAAAATAACTAAAACAAATGTGCCTAGCTAGAAGATTCAGTGAATCAGATGGTAACACCTTTACCCTCAAGAAAAGATCTTAATTGAGACACCTCATAAAAAACATTTATAATTTTGAAAGGAAATTATACATTTACAAGGAAATCTTGATAGGTGGCCCCTAAAGAAATTACATGTCGGTGCAAATCCAAAAATTGTTTCCTCGTAAGCTGTGACGCTTTAGACACATCCAAAAAAACCTAAATTTTTTCTCCCTAGAAATGAGCATAATGAGCCCTAAAATTAAGCTTCCAAATAGCATCCTTATCCTGATGAAAAACAAAGGAAACAAGCAAAGTAGCTCTAGATCTTCCATGGATGATTCCAAAATCTCAGATACACTTAGCGGTCCTTATTCACCAGAAGCTTATTGTTTACTCCCCTGTTTACAAAGTCATGTGGCAATGCCGATACAGCTGTGTTAGCATTACCACACCAGCAGCCACTAGCACAGCTTTGTAAACAGGGAGGATATTGTTTTGTTTTGTTTTTCCTTTATTTTTGATCGATAGAAGAAAAAGAATGAAGACATAAAGGCATTTCCCTAGAACAGTTAGACAGCAAAAATGGCTTTACAATGTTACAGTAATAGTGTAGGATCTAGGTACACACCAAGAGTTCCTTTTACTAAGCAGCAGTAAGCCCAACGCAGGCTTCTGTTGCGCCAGAAATGGCATGTGTTGAGGGCAGGCAGGAGCCAAGCGGTAGTACTGGATTGGTGCAAGGCAAAGTGGTGGAACAGGTACCACTGCTTTGTAGAAGCTGCCCAAAATGCCTCATCTCTAATAAGGATTTTTTTCAGCTAGTAACAGTACAGAGAAAGGAAGCAAAATGATTTTCTGCTGACAGAATAAAGAGAGGGACCCTTTAAAATATTAATACATATTTCAGGTCGTGTATTTTCGATGTTTTCCTCAAATGAATTCAGAAAAATAAAATTCTTCATAAAATATAGAATGCAATAATATTTTAAGACTGGAGATATGCAATCTAAATCTTATCTCCTTAGTTCAGAATAGTTTAACACTCTTGGAAATTTGCTGCCACCTACAGACCAAAACTCCAATATTATTAGACAGGTATAAAACCTGAATTCCACTAACATTTTGTGAGCTATGAAAATGTTTAGTTTGCAGTCAACATTTTAGATAACCACAATCAAAATTACTTCAGAAACCAAAAGAACCATATGGTCTATGTTAAAAGAACAATGAATTTACAAAGTTCTTTGCTATGGCATGCCTTGCATGAAAAATATGTGAAAACTGAGATGAACTACTAACCTTCTAATGTATTCAGACAGGTTAGCCGGTGGATAGAAAACAGATATGTTAAGATCAGAATCTACTATGCATATTTCTGTTGATGCAGTAATGGAATTGCGATATTCTGATACTAGAGCTTCAGATTTTGTGTCAGCTGGAATCGCCTTGGGGAATGAACTATCTGGCCAGCTTTGTCGATGCTCTGACCTTAAGCAGTTTAAAAAACTTTTGAAAACAAAACTGTTTGTTTCTGTATGTTGGTAATTATACTTGAGTCTGCTGTTTGATGCTGAGTAATGTTTCTGTATTGTGATTGATTATGAATGTTTTTAAGGAAACCAGCTAGTTATAGATGGTATATAATTTTTTTTTAATAAATAAATATGCTGTAATTATGCCTTAGGAAAGATAGCTTTCAAAAGCATTTACCCCTGTGAATATGAATGGTTTCCCTAAGAAAATATTTGTAAAATAGTTTCGTTGAAAGCTATGTGGTGTATTTGGATCTGTCGTGGCTCAAAATTTGGCAAAAAGATGTCTTTCAGAATTTCTTTCCTTTTTTGTTTCCAAATCTTTAGGGATTTGTTCCTTTCTTCGTAAGTGCCACTGCAGGGACCACAGTCTATGGCGCATTTGATCCTCTCATAGCTATTGCTGATGTTTGCAAGAAATACAAGATCTGGATGCATGTCGATGTAAGTATGGTTTTTTAAAAAGATACATCCAAAGTTGTCCAGTGCATAGCATGACATTCCAAACTCATCAAATGTCATAGTGTAACACAGCATGTTCATTTTTCAAGTAGAGCCTTATCTTCCCAGAGATGAGTCATGAATTCACAGACACAGTGGGGCCCTTTTACAAAGTTGCGCTGAAAAATGGCCTGCTGTAGTGTAGACGCGTGTTTTAGGCATGCGCAGAATTATTTTTCAGCACACCTGTAAAAAATGCCTATTTAAAAATTTTTGCCAAGAATGGACGTGCGGCAAAATAAAAATTGCCTTGCGTCCATTTTCGGTCAGAGACCTTACTGCCAGCCATTGACCTACTGGTAGTCTCATGCGGTAACCAGGCAGTAATGAACTGTGCACGTCAAATGCCACTTGGTGCGTGTCCAAAAATAAAAATTATTTTTTGGACGCACGTATTGGATGTGTGCCAAAAATGAAATTGCCACAAGAGCCATATGGTAGCCGGGTAGTAACCAGAAAAAAGCACAGCTGGGCCTTCAAGACTGGGATAACAGGAGTCTTGTATTAGTAAATGACCCGACACAGACCGTGTTTCAGCGTATACAACGCCTGCCTCAGGGGTCTAAGTATAGAGTTTTTGATGTTATACTGACAACGTTCCACAGGAGCCACTGTTCTTTTCTTGGTGGAGTATTATAAACTAAACCTGACATCTGCTCCCACGGAGCTCCCCACCCTGACTCTATACTTGGATCCATGAGGCAGGCGTTGTATGCGCCGAAAGCAGCCCATGTCGGGTCATTTACTAATAAAGGACTCCTGTTATCCCAGTCTTGAAGGCCCAGTTGTGTTTTTTTCTGTTTGCTATTTGGTGTATACTGTTTGACCCTCTCTGGTAGCCGGGTGGTAACTCCATTTTGGTGCACGTTGGACATGCGTAGACACTTACACATGTTCTTAATGATATATTCTGCCAGGTCCTGGAGGAACCCTCACTGAGTAAAGGAGAAAATGGCAACCAGGCGTCTAGGGTTAAAAAAAAGTGTAAAAAAAAGTTTAAGTCATAACCCCTGTCATAACAATACAGCGAAACAAAATTGTGTATGGTGTTGTAGTTGTTTGGACTCATACCTCCAGTGCGAGGTCTTGAAGCCAAGGAGAGGAGACTCGAGGAGAGTAATCAGAAGAACAAATGGAAAAACAGATAAGATACATGCACAGTTGATATGTGTTGGAACTGAGTTTTATTAGAAGCTGGGAACGTTGTGGCGCAAAATAAGACCACATAGTTAAAGGCAAGAACTGAAGCAAAAAATTCTTTTTGTTCAACCATATGAAAAAAAGGAAAAGAGGACTTTTGTATATTGTTATGGCACATTATGGTTACAGCACAGCAAGTTGATGTTACAAAAAAAACCTTGATTAGCCCAATGCAAAATAGGTTGATATTGTATATTATTACTGGACATTAAGATCTAAGGGTAATAAATAGATAGTATATAGGTGCTATAACCTAACACAGCTTGGTAGATAGGAGTGTCTGAAGGTGTGAATGTAAGTAAGGATTCAGAATTTTTATGTAGATGATTTTGTAATTGAATTGAAAGTATTTGAATAAAAAATAGTGTGTAGTTAAAATTTGAGAGTGGTTACATTGAGAAAGTAGATAATGAATATTCATGAGATAGTACATAAGTCTTGCTGTACTAGGACAGACTTAAGGTCCATCAAGCCCAGTATTCTGTTTCCAATAGTGCCCAATCCAGGTCATAAGTACCTGGCAGGTTCTCAAAAGAGTAAAATAGATTTCATGTTGCTTAACATAGTAATAAGCAGTGGATTTCTCCAAGACCACCTTAAAAATGGTTTATAGACTTTTGTTACAGAAACTTGTCTAATTTTTTTTAAACCCTGCTATGCTAACTGCTTATCCCATTCTCTGACAATGAATTCCAGAGCTTAATTATATGTTCAGTGAAGGTTATCAATAGAAATCAAACAAAATAAAACATGGAAAAGAAAATAAGATGATACCTTTTTTATTGGACATAACTTAATACATTTCTTGATACTTAATACATTAATACATAACTTAATACATTATCAAGAAATGTATTACGTTATGTCCAATAAAAAAGGTATCATCTTATTTTCTTTTCCATGTTTTATTTTGTTTGATTTCTATTGATAACCTTTAAGAGTGGACTAACACGGCTACCACACCTTTCTACTTAAGATGTTCAGTGAAGAAATATTTTCTTGGATTTGTTCTAAATGTACTACCTAGTAATATCATTACAAACCCTTTAGTCCTTGCACCTTTTAGCTTTTCCTCATAGACAAGCCTTAGTTTTTCTATCCCCTTTATCATTTTGGTCACCCTTCTCTGTATCGTTTCTGATTCAACTATCTCTTTTTTGAGATGTAGTGACCAGAATTGTACACAATGGACCCAATTCTATATATGACGCCTGAAAAATCAGTGCAGAAAACATTTCCACCTAGGCATATTCTAAAAACCTTGCCTAATCTTAGGCACGGTTTATAGAATATGCCTAGAGCCCTAGTCGTGGGAATTTAGGCCAAGCAAGAAGGGGTGGGGATTCACACCAGAACTGGAACAAGCCAGAGGATCCCAGAAGAAACCAGATCACCACTGACAAAAACTCCAAATCCAATTTTATTAGTCTAACTCAACACAACATTCATTTATGGAAAGGGTGGGGGAAGCGTGGAATGGCCTCATGGTGGAGGTTGTAGAGAAGATGATTGTGTTAGAGTTTAAGAAAGCATGGGCCAAGCATTTGGGATCCCTTAGGAAAAGGAGGAGTTAAGGGTTATGGAGGATGGGCAGACTGGATGGGCCATTTGGCCTTTATCTGCCATAATATTTCTATTTATTTAATTGGATTTTTGCTCACACCTTTTTCAGTAGTAGCTAAAGGTGAGTTACATTCAGGTACACTGGATATTTCTCTGTCCCTGGAGGGCTCACAATCTAAGTTTGTACCTGAGGCAATGGAGGGTTAAGTGACTTGCCCAAAATCACAAGGAGCATCAGTGGGATTTGAGCCAGCCACCTCTGGATTTCAAGACCAGTACTCTAACCACTAGGTCACTCCTCTACTCCATGTTCTATGATAATGTTTAGATATATCTTCATCGGGGTAAAACTATAACTAAAACATAAAAGTGACAGACATAAGGTTTATATGATATATATTGCATAAATGAAGGGCCCTTTTACTAAAGGGTTGGTGAGCAGCAACAGGCTTGCCGCGTTCCAAGCTGGAACTACCACCAGGCTACCGCAGGAGCCCAGCAGTAGTTCCCATCCCCAGCGCGCACCTTTTCCGGCACTACAAAAATACTTTCTATTTTTATAGTTCCAGTGCTTACCTGATGGTAATGGGCAGCACCACCGCTTGGCCTCAATGGGTGGTGGTAAGTGCCTCTCCCCCCCTCGAATGGTTGCGCGGCAAATGGGTCACTTACCACATGGCCATTTCTTATCCTAAGAAAAAATACAGCTGTGGTAAAAGGAGACCTCAGTGCGCATGAAAAATACACGCTGATGCTAGCGCAGGCCCACTTTTACTGCAGCTTAGTAAAAGAACCCCTAAATAACCAAAATTATGCTGAACCTCAAGTTAATACAAAGTAGCATATAAAGTATTAAAAGTTTGGGGATTTATTTATTTTTCAGTATTTATATACTACCTAGATCTAAGCAGTTTATGATTTCCTTTCTCAGGTATTGGTACTGTCCCTAATGGATTCACAATCCAGTATTATATTGTGCCTGGGGCAATGGAGGGCTAAGTGACTGACTTGCCCAGAGTCACATGGAGCTGCAGAGGGAATTAAACCTGGTTCCCCAGGATCTCAACCTACTGCTGACCATTAGACAGCAACAGGAATCGAACCTGGTTCTCCACATCTGCAACCTACTGCACTAATCATTAGGCCACTCCTCCAGCCATTATGCTGATGTCCTTAAATGCTGGGAAGAAATACTCAATAAGTACTCTAGGACTTTTCGATTTTTTTTATTCGCACATCTACAGATTAAGGAACTATTGGATAGAGTTAGAGGTTCTGAAGGAAAAGGGTTTATTCTTTGATGTGTTATTAAAGGATTACAATAAACAATTAGATAAGTTCAAGAGAAGTGAAACAGATGAAATTTGCAAAATTCAAAAGCGTGATTATAAAAATGGATCTCTATATTCTTGGAAAGAATACAAAGAAATAAGCAATCCATACAACATAGGATAGTAGATCTCACTAGAACAAAAAGAAAAAATGGATAATGTGTTTAGTCCCAATCTTGAAAGGACTAAAAAAATAAAAAAGTGATTCAGGTGATCACTTAGATCCCTCTGCCCCATTCTACTTAACCCCACCATCTCGTAATGGACATAACACAACTCTTCCGTTCTCCGATTCCCTAATGTGGCTGTGCCACATGAACTTGATCTTACCACTACATCACCCAGTATTTATTCACACCAGAGCTTGAAAGGCCTCGCCGGTCCTATGTAAGCCACATTGAGCCTACAAATAGGTGGGAGCATGTGGGATACAAATGTAACAAATAAATAAATAAATCTCAAAACATTATTAGAAAGGTGTCTTGCATGGAAGAAATTTGGAAGAGGTCCTGAACAAGGAGAGCTCCATAGCGTCCACAATCAATGCAGAAAAGATCATGGATTCTAATGACAGAGAGAGAGGTCAGATCAGAAGACCCCTGTTCAGCTAATGGACACTGTTGTCAACTTGTCCCATAGACCTTTCCCTGCAACCAAGGAAAAGGTCTTAGAGAAGGACTTACTTATATTCCAATGCCAGCTTATAATACGGGTTGGCCATTTAAAATTTATGGGAAATTTAAAGATTATGGATTATTTCTCTAGTCAAGAGGGACTCTAGATGGGTTCCTCCTGGCTTGCACAACCCTTTGATCACAGCTTATTAAAACAAAATAACTTTAAAAGAGATTTGTGTGCTTGAACAAAAAAGGAATAAGATACGTTACAACTTTGATAGAAAATATTTGGATGCTATTTAGGATTTACAAAAGGATGAAAGTATAGCTCTAAAATGTGCTGACAAAAGGGTGCTATTGTTATTCTCAAAAGGAAGATTTGTTTTAATTTTGTTAACTTAAAACTTCATATACTACTTAGCCTTAATTGAGTGCAGCAGTTTACAATAAATACCAATCATAAAACGCAAAATTAAAAGAACTCCATAAAAGATTGAAAAGATATATGCCCACATAATCAATAAATAACAAAAAAAAGAATAACAAAGACAATAACATTGCAGATACATCGTCACTGGGAAATTTGCTCCCCATCTCCCTTAAATTTTAACAGGGTTGGTTCTGATCGCAAAACCGAACAAAGCCAATTCCAGAGAGTAGGCACATGCCTATTCAGAATGAGATAAAATAACAATTAAATGACAAGATATTGAGAGGAGACTGTTTCAAGATGGCGTCTGGATAGGACGCTGAAGTCAGATCTGGAGAGTTTTTCCCTTTGAATCGTCTTTTTTCTTTTTTATTGCTGTGCCTAAACGGAAAGGGAAAGTGCGAGGAGGAATCTCCCTAGCCTCCACTGACCTGACCCGTAGGCAACCTCCAATAACTGCCTTCACTGTTCCAGTATCATCATCGGGCGCTCCGCTGCCCGAGACCGAGAGGAGTCCGGGCCTGGATAGCGAACTTTCGCTAAGCCCTCGTAGTCCGTTGCAGATTCAAGGGGCAGGAAGCAATCCCGGAGGAAGTCCCGCCCTTCGGCCTGAGAAAGCGGCTGCGGAGTTGGGGAGGGAGAACTCCTCTGGAGAAATGGCGCTGCCAATAGCGGGGATTCCCCGCTATAGATTGAATCTGGAAAGTACTCCCAAGGAAAGCAGAATTACAGACAACTTCATGGAGCAAATTTCTGTGGCTCAGCAAAGTTTTGCTGACCAGCCTATCCCACCCGTGACTCTGCAATCTTTGGAGAAGCCATCGAATGTTACATTAGAATCTCTATGGTGTGCTATAGAATACTAACTCTTTGAAAATTGAAAATCTTCAAACTGAATTGTCTACTCAAAAGAAGAACTTACAACAATGTGATCTTTCGATAACTCAGATAAAAGATCAAGAGACTAAAATACTTCAAAATGTGGACCTGATGCAAAGAAAGATTGAGAATCTAGAAAATCGAAGTAGGTGCTCAAACTTGAGATTGTTAAATTTTCCCTCTCTTAAATACACCTCACCAAAAGATTTGTTTCATAAGTTTCTGGTAGAAGTATTTAAATATTCAGAAAATAATCTTCCTCCTGTGCAAAAGATCTATTTCCTTCCTGTGAAAACTACACCGCAGAAAATTCAACCCTCTGAGAGTCTTGATGTGTCAGCTCTATTAGAACAATCACAGGAAGAAGCTGAATTTAGATTTACACTTTTGGTATCATTTGTGTTTTTTGCTGATAAAGAATCCTTGCTAAGGTTATATTTGAGGCAAACTTCAATGGTTACCTTTATCGGTGAAAGGATTCAAATCTTCCCGGATGTGTCAAGGGCCACACAAGAAAGGCGAAAGAAATTCTTGATAATGAGACAAGAGACTGTTCAATTGGGAGCGAAATTTCAGCTACGTTTTCCTTGTAAATGTGTAGTCTTCTATGAGACTGAGATATACCACTTTTTTGATCCGGTTCAGCTCCGATCATTTTTAAATGCAAGAAATCCTAAACCACCATGAGAGTTTCTATTACGGACTTATATTGTTTGATGTTAAATACCTAGACGCCTTCTTTTTCTTTTTTTTTAACTTGTTGCCTATATATTACCTAACCTCTTATTAGGTTTATATGTACAGTCTCCTCCTATATTGAGGACTATGTGATTATAGAAATTTATTTCCTGGGAGTATTCCCATTATTTGATTTCTTTTGTTAATAATTGATGTTTTTTGACAAAGCTTTGCTTTGGATGTATAAAAAAAATTGCATAAATAAATAAATAAATAAAAAAATGACAAGATATTTATACCAAATTGATGGTGGTCCCACTCTTAACTGTACATGAAAGAATTGGCAAGATTGTAGATTCTGGTATAAAGAGTGGTTTGTCATTCAAAAAGAAGTAGAGTTCTTAAATATTCGATATCCTGTAACTCCAGCTATTTGTGTCCTATCTGCTGTAAGATATATAAATCATTAGAGTCCAACTGTCAGGCCAATTGTTCCTTACTCATTTCAATGCTGTGTCATTTCCACTGTGTAGGCCAGACACTGTTGTTGAATGTGCTTATAATCATGTAGTGTGAATTCAGAAGAGTGACGCTGATGTAAATGTTACAGCTGTTTAAGCACAAGAGACATTTCAGTCAAGGTTTCTACGAGAACTCTATAGAGTGACAGTGAGGTTACTCTATGCAGATAAATGAAATTCTTTCCGTGAAGAACAAAGAAATTTATTGTGTGAAATGATCTTTGTGATTATGGACTGACTATATAGTCTGTTATTTTCTGTGTTTTTCAAATTTTTGACTGCATGGTCGATGTTATAGCGGGTATTCTTACCAATCGATTAGCGATTCAATAAGGTTTTAAGGGTGGTTTTGGAAATGTTATACTAATAAAATTGTATTTGTATTTATAATCTTGTAGTACAATGACTTGTTGAGTTATGTAAAATTAGTCATTGTTGAGGTTGTTAGCCCAGGTTTGGATTGTGAAGCATATTCATTATGGATATCCTGCAAAGCTAATTCACATGTGACCTTCAGGAACTGAAGATATTCATTCCTGGCCTAAGCCACCAGGGCAGTCCAGTTTAGCATCTGAAGATTAAATACAAGATAATAGAAATCCATAAAATGAGAAAAACTCTTGCTCCTATAGTTGAGCAGTTCATTGTCACAGATTGCTCAGTTGGAGATTCACTACCAGTTTGATAGCTTTTGGGTTCTACTGGCCCTGTTCAATCAGGTTGTTGTTTTACTGGCTGTTTTCTCTGCTTTGCTCATCTCTCAGCTTCCTGGCACCATCTTCTTTCTAACTGACTTTTTTTACATCTTGCAGGCTGCATTCTTTTAATACTACAAGTCTCAATATTTATATTTGTACCCCATGCTGTCCCACTCATGGCAGGCTCAATGCGGCTTACATGGGGCAATGGAGGGTTAAGTGACTTGCCCAGAGTCACAAGGAGCTGCCTGTGCCTGAAGTGGGAATTGAACTCAGTTCCTCAGGACCAAAGTCCAACACCTTAACCACTAGGCCACTCCTCCACAGTTAAATTCTCTCCTCTCCAGTTTCTAGAGCCCTCCCTCTAGTAGCCAGCTGCCTAAATTTTAGGGAATACAAATTTAAGCTTGTGATAAATATAGCTTAATTTTGTTGTTCAGAAGACCTTAGTTTTATGGAGTCATGGGGCACTCAATGGCTTTTAGCCTCCACTCTTCAAAAAGGCATACCACAATGATCCATCCTAAATACCAGACAACGAAACTTATACCAGAACTGGACAAAACCAAACTCTACACTTGACTGCTTCATTTACTTTGTCACTAATGAACTTTAACGCAATACCACTTTATTTCTCATTCCGGAAATAAACTCTCTGTACTTGACTGCTTAATTTACTCTGTCACTTAGGAACTTTAATGCAATACCACTTTGTATTTCTCATTCCAGAAATGCTGATCGCCATTAAGGCATAATGTCAGCTACATTGAGCCTGCAAATAGGTGGGAAAATGTGGGATACAAATGCAACAAACAAATAAATAAATACGTTTTTGAATGAATGAACAAAAATTTAAATTCAAAAACTTATAAAACTAAAAATTAAAAAAATCTATGAAGGCTGGTGACGATAGGAGAATGGAGGCTAAAAACCATTGAGTGCCCCATGACTCCTTAAAACTGAGGTCTTCTGAACTACAAAATTAAGCTATATTTATCACAAGCCTAAATTTGTGTTTTGAAGTGTTAGCGTGCTGTTGGACATGTGCTAGCTGTTTGAGCTTTAAGATAGTAAACTTTAGGGAAGACATGTTTGCTTGTTGCTGTTGCTGTTGTTACAACATGTCATTGACTGAAAATTGACTCGTTTTGACCCTATGGATAGTTGTCCTGAGCTGTGTTCAGTACTCAACCAGGCAGTTCAATTTACAGAAGGGCATCCATAGTTATTATTTTACTAATCTGTTGCATTGCCACTCTTCATCGTTTGCATTGACCTTCAACATCGCCAAGCATATTGTTTTCTTTCTTTCTCTTTTTATATTTAGACATTTATACTTTTAGATCAATAGTTCTCAAAATTACCTCTCTGCTCACATAAATGTGTCAGAAGTATAAATGTTGACTGAAGACCAAACACAGGATTCTGGTGTGATTTGCTTTAGATATTTATTCAAGAGAAGCTGTTTACATTTGCCCCAGAATGTCCCATACGCAATGCCGCTTTCAAAAACGTCACTTCTTTCCATGAAAATGGAAACTTCCTCTATACAGGGACACATTTCATTAGAAATATTTTCAAAAGGACAGGAGAATTTCAATAACCAATTTAGTACATGCAGGCTGCTCTGTTTTGAAATTTGATTTATCTTTCTCCTCAGGCAGCGTGGGGTGGTGGACTGTTGATGTCTAGGAAGCACAGATGGAAATTAAATGGTGCTGATAGGTAAGTAAAGAATGATTTATTATTTGATACCAGTCAGATATAGCAGTGCACATGTTAAATAATCTTTCTGTAGAGCTGTGTTTGTGTACCAGATGCAGGACTAGATTCTACATATGGTGCAAAACAAAATCAATGCCAAAAAAAGCACAATTCTATAATCCATGTTTAAAGTTAGATGCAGTTTATAGAATAGCGCTTATGTCCGGAAATGAAATTTGGTGCAAATGTACCTGCCCACATTAGGCACATGTCCTTATTACTCTATAACAACACAGATTAATTTTAGGAACACCCCCATTCTGCCCATGCCCCTCTCATTTCCATGTCCCCTTTTTCAAATTGGGCATAAAATTTAGGCACCGATCGCTCACCTATATTTATGCACATAAAGTTCAATTAAATTTAATTAGTGCCAATAATTGCTTGTTAAAAAGCCAATTATTAGCACAAATTGGCTTGTTATTTAATTAAATTGCATGCACAAATTGGGCACACACCCAAATTTGCATGTGCAATTTTTGGTGACTTTTACAGAATTAGGGGGACAATGCAGATTATTAATATAAATGTTGGTTTCCAGAGTCAATCTGCAGACACCCATTGGTAATGCTGTGGAACTCATCCTGTTTAAATATAAATCCGGAACATTCTGGTAGGCTGCGCTGAACAAACTACACATTTGCAATGAGGGCAAGAGTCACTATCTCTGAATGCAGTATTCTTCAAAGGTCAGCAGAGATCATCACAGCTGAGAGCTTTCAAATGAGTAATTATATGAGCATTGATTGAGTGCTGCCTATAAGAAGGGTGGGCAAGATGTATTAACAGTAGCACACGTTAGTAACTACACACCTTAGAGTGCAATGCTATTATTCAACAAGAATATCAACATTTCTGACACAAAACATATATTCTAACTTCCTAAAGCCAGGGCCACAAAGAGACACAATCGAGCCCAGGGCAGGACCAGCCCTCCCCACCCCCACTTGGGCTGCCGCTGCGCTGCACGCCCTCCCGTACAATTGCTGCTGCCACTGCTCCCTTACCTTCCTGTGTCACTCTGCCCCTCCCTCGGTCTGCCGTCTCCTGCTCTCCTGTTTGCCTGAACCTGGGTTATTGCGTTAACACAGTCATTCGGGTCCTGGCACACAGGAACAGGAGACAGACAGAACCAGAAGCAGGCAGGCAGGAAGAAGCTTCCGCTCCCTCACTCCGGGCCACCCCCCTTAGAGGCCAGGCCCGGGGAATCTTGCCGCCCCCCCCCCCCCCGACCCCCACTCAGGTGTTCTGTCTAAAGCTGCATACTGTTTATATTTTGGATAAATACAGAGACAAAGAAATCTCCCCATTGAAAAAAGCCCCTTTTTCCAGATGCAGTAAAAACTGGCCTGGCGCACCAAAAACATGGGCCCACACTACCACAGGCCACTTTTTGCTAAAGCTTAGTAAAAGGACCCCTAAGTTAGTAGTGGGCAAAGATAGGACTGCTATTTATGTGATCCAATTTGCCCACTAAACTTAATCGGCCAGCGCTTGAATATTCGCAGATATTTTAAAATATGATTTGCCAATCTAGAACCTGATCACATGCAACAGAAGCATCCACTTTTGAATCCCTTAAACATTTGACAACCATTTTAGAAACTTAACATTGATTCTTCCTGAAGCTGTCACAGAACTATTTTCACTTTCGGAGGGGATATCAATCACTGGGGGACCCTTTTATTAAGGTGCGAAGGCGCCTATGCACGTACAACTCATGTCAAACTGGAACTACCGCCTGGCTACTGCGTGCCCCGGGTGGTAATTTCATTTTTGACGTGCATTCAAAACATGCAATAGAAATTTTCTACCCTTTGGGTCTTACCCGGCGGTAATTGGCAGTGTATGCGCACTGACGATTACCGCCTGGTTAACGCTTGAGACCTTACCTCTAAGTCAATGGGTGGTGGTAAGGACTCATGCTGAAAATGGGCATGCGCTGGTTTTAATTTTGCCACACATCCATTTTCAGCCACAAAAAAGGCCTTTTTTGCAGGTGCACTGAAAAATGGGCCTGCATGTGTCCAAAGCACATGCCTACACCAGCGCAGGCCATTTTTCAGCACACCTTAGTAAAAGGGTCCCTGGGAGATTAAGGGGTTACCTCCCGTAATCTCTCTAGTGGAGCGCTGCTCAATAGGAACACTTTTCTGAAACATAGATATCCTGGACAGCATGTGTAAATCCAGCTATCAATCTTTTTGGATACAAACATGCATTCTTCTTCTCAGATGAAGTATATACATTTATTTTTAGGCCTGCACAAGACCAAACTCCCTTGTCAGATGCATGTTTTTCAGTTTTAGTGTATATCCTGGTTTTTTAAGATTGTTTGCAATACAAACATCCAAATAATAGTTTATGCATGTCTAAAACACAAATGGAACTTCTAAAATGAGTGCAAAGGACTAGATTCAATAAATGGCACTTTGGATGGGCAGGAGTGGAGCTTTTCAGGGACTTCGACATTAAATTCAGAAATTTTAGAATAAGGGCAATTCTGGGCAGACTTCTACAGTCTATGCCCTGAAAATGGCAAGGACAAATCAAGGTCCAAAACAGCAGAAAAAAAGCACTAAGAGCCTTCAAAACAGGGACACAAATCCTTTTAATTGTATAACTTGAATACCAATCTTGTGTTAATGACCCGACACAGCCCATGTTTCGGCGCACAGCACCTGCTTCAGGGGTCAATGATTAATTCTTAAGCAATTCTGATTGAAAAAAATTTGACGTATAATGGAGATGCCTCCTTTCCCACATGATGCAAATAGAGTGGAGTTCCCTTTGAGGTGATGATAAGCCAGCTTATTTTCAAAAGTGATAGCCGGCCATCTTCCGACACAAATCGGGAGATGGCCGGCCATCTCCTAAAACCGGCCAAATCGGTATAATCGAAAGCCGATTTTTGGACACACTCGCCGGCTAAACTTCAAGGGGGCGTGTCGGCAGGGTAGTGAAGGCGGGATGTGGGCGTGCTTACGAGATGGCCGGCTTCAGCTGATAATGGAAAAAAGAAAACCGGCGATGACAAGCATTTGGCCGGTTTTACTTAGTCTATTTATTTTCACGACCAAGTCTCAAAAAGATGCCCAAACTGACCAATGACCACCGGAAGGAATCGGGGATGACCTCCCCATACTCCTCCAGTGGTCACCAACCCCTTCCCACCCAAAAAAAAAACTTTAAAAACATTTCCTTCCTAGGTGGGGAAGCCGTCGGCCAGCTCATAAAAAAAAAAAAAGGATCTTGCTGATCAGTTATGTTATGACTTACTTGTTCTGGAGTGCTGTATTTTGTGATACTGTTTTGAGAAATGTTCAAGAAAGACTTCATACAAATTAAAAAAGTCCCTACCGTTCATTTTCCCTTGATGGCCGTCCCTGACATGCACGTCCCTTAATAGTCGTCTTTCGCTCCAAAAGTGCACTTCTCTTAATGGCCGGCTTTCTCCCCAAACAGGGAAATCAAAACAGCTTTTGCTCACAGCTTTTTTAATAGTAACAGTGGGATTTGAACCAGCCACCTCTGCATTACAAGAGCCATGATGTAACCACTTGGCCACAGCTCCACTTACTTGGCTGTCCCTCCGTTTTGATTATACCCCTTCAGGTCTCTCTCAGCCAATCACAGTGCGTTAAGCTGTCTGCGATTTCCCTGTTCAGGGAGAAAGACGGCTATTAAGGGAAATGCACATCAGGGACGGCCATCAAGGGAAAATGCATGGCAGAGACTTTTTTCATTTGTATGAAGTCTTTCTTGAACATTTTTCAAAACAGTATCACAAAATACAGCACTCCTGAACAAGTAAGTCATAACATAACTGATCAGCAAGATCTAAACAACCAGAAGTACCAGTGCACTACGAATGCTGGCCCCTCCCACGGCCAAATGCCTTGGATTTGGCCGGGTTTGAGATGGCCGGTTCCAGTTTCCATTATCGCTGAAAAATAAAGTCGGCCATCTCAAACCCGGCGATCTGTGGCATTTGGCCGGCCCCAACCGTATTATCGAAACAAAAGTTGGCCGGCCATCTTTTTCAATAATACGGTTCCGGCCAGCTGTTGTTGCGCCGCCAAAAAAGATCGCCGGCGCCGTTTGATTATGCCCCTCAAGGGCTCCGACACTAATCCCACGATGCCTGATTACCGCCGGGTTATAACCGTGCAAGCTATTTCTGGGGGTTTTCTCTTTCCTCCGGAAATGGTACGCTCTTGGGGCAGGACTACCACCATTGACCACATTGGGCAAGCAGTAGTCCCGAAAGAGCAAGTGGTAAACCCGTGTTGGTGTTACCACTGCTCTGTAAAAGGCCCCTAAAACTTAACCCAGAAAAAATGTGCGGTCTTTTACTCACTTAAGTAAGCTCCCCTACTCTTTGCTACCCTATTACTATTTCACAAGCTATGATCCACACAGTGTCTTGTTGATTCTAAGCTAGCTTGTTTGGGATTTGGTAGAACTAAATGGTAATCGTTGAGGGAGCACAACGGATGACTTGGTGAATAAGGAATAGCAAGATTAGCTAGATAATCTGGGGATCCCTGTTGGAAAACTTTAAAGGTAAGTGTGAGGAGTTTGTGAATAATTCATTGTTCTTTAGGAAGGTAGTGGTATTTTCGAAGTAGGGGGCAAACATGGTCTGTTCTTTTAGCATCAAAAATCAGCAAAAAAAGGAGGTAAAAGACCTCACGCACCGTGAGATGTAGAAAAAAAAGTGAGGATGAACTAGGAGGAAAACCAAACAACTTTATTAAGGATTTTCAAAAAACGACCCAACACGTGTCGGGTCGTTTTTTGAAAATCCTTAATAAAGTTGTTTGGTATTCCTTCTTGGTTCATCCTCACTTTTTTTCTACTGTTCTTTTAGCATGGCAGAGAAGTTTAACTACGGCATTTTGTAGTGTTTGGATACCCTTTAAAGACCTGGTGTAAATCCCTGCATGTAAATTAGGCGTGGATCCTCCTAATTCTATAACAACACACGTGGAGGGGCATAATTGAACGAAAACGTCTATCTCCATGGGCGTTTATCTCCGAGAACATGTCCTTGAAGGAGCGGACCGAATCGTATTTTCGAAAAAAATAGACGTCCATGTTTTATTCAACAATTTGTGAGCTGGGCGTTTTTGTTTTTCAGCGATAATGGAAAATGAAAGCGCCCAGCTCAAAAACGAATAAATCCAAGGCATTTGTTCGTGGGAGGGGCCAGGAGTCGTAGTGCACTGGTCCCCCTCACATGCCTGGACACCAACCGGGCACCCTAGGGGGCACTTTTACAAAAACAAAAAAAAATGTAAAAGAGCTCTCAGGTGCATAGCACCCTTCCCTTGTGTGTTGAGCCCCCCAAATCCCCCTCACAACCCACTGCCCACAAGTCTACACCATTACTATAGCCCTAAGGGGTGAAGGGGGGCACCTACATGTGGGTACAGTGGGTTTGGGGGGTTAGACGACTAATAAACATTAAGCAGCACAATTGTAACAGGTAGGGGAGGGATGGGCCTGGGTCCACCTGCCTGAAGTCCACTGCACCCCCTAATAACTGCTCCAGTGACCTGCATACTGCTGCCAGGGAGGTGGGTATGACATTTGAGGGTGAAAATAAACAGTTGTGAAATTAGCAAGAAAACCTCCTACATTTTGCAGTTTTTTATTTTCTTTTGAGGCAAAATGCTCACAGTTATTCACTGCCTGTGTGGGTTTGAACCCCTGTGCTCAATAATTATTATTGCACTGAAATACTTTACTTGAAAATACGAATTCTCTTTGGACCTATGCCATTAGCAGCAGGCATCTCTACCAAGTAGTTTAATGACATTGGTTTTTTATCAATCGGCATATTCCATCCCCCCAACCCACCACCACCCTATGTTTTATGGTGACACAGTAAACTTCAGTTGAATAGCATTAATTTTGCTGCTATATATTAGTCAAAAGTACCATCCTGTGTTCTTCAAACAGAGAGCCGTGCAGAAATCATTAGATATAACCATATTCATAAGCTAGACCAAACCTGGAGGACTAAAGTGCCAAGAACAACCTTTTAATATAAAGGTATACTTTCCTTTAATCATGTCTTTGCAATTATTTGAGCGCGTGTGGATTGTGCAATGAGAATTTTTAGTTGTATTTAAGGCTTGCTGTGTGTTCAAATGGCAGTACTAAATAACACATTTCATTTTGTGCAATCCAGCCTGAGACTGCTTTGGCTAGATATGTTGTGCTGTAGTCCATGATATCCATTCACACATGAAACTTACATCTCCAACACACTAAGGGGCCCTTTTACTAAGCTGCAGTAAAAAGGGCCATGTGCTAACGGCGGGGGGGGGGGGGCTGTTTTTGCCACGAGCATAGGCCCTTTTTACCGAAGCTGGTAAAAGTGCCAAATAAAAATGACCATATAGTAAGATTTCACTTACCACATGGCCATGCGGGGAGGGAGCACTTATCGTTACTCATTGAGGTGGAGATAAAGGCTCTTGCACTAACCCAGCAGTATCCGGGTAGCGTGCGGTGCTGCCTATTTACTGCCAGGTTAGCGCCTGAAGAAACATTTTTTGAATATTTCTGCTAGCACTGAAAATGCCATTCACTGGGGGTGGAACTACTGCTGGTGCATGCATTGGGCCAACGGTAGCTCCAGATTGGCACGAAGTAAGCCCACAGCTGCTTAGTAGAAGGACCCCTAACATACCTTGGGCCCTGTTTTGAGACATTGCTAAAGGGGAAGGAAATGTTTGCCTTTTTGAGGATGATACAAAGATAGCCAATAGAGAGGATACCCTGGAGGGAGTAGAAACCATGAGAATGGATCTCCAAACGTTAGAAGAATGGTTGAGGGTCTGGTAGTTAAAAATGTAATTGCAAAATATAGAACAAATTTAGGGCCCTGTTTACTAAGCCATGTTGTAGGCACACTAACATTTTAGCGTGCGCTAAACATTTGCGTGCACTAACGAGAGAGACACCCATTATATTCCTATGGGTGTCTCTAGTGTTAGGATGTGCTAAGAAGTTTGCGCAGCTACAGCGTAGCTAAGTAAACAGGGCCCATAGACTTTCAAGGTCCACCCAAAACACATGCATGCTGTGGCATACATGTATAAGTAGTGCCTGTTCTCAAATTGTTTCTTATTATATGTCAATTTACATATGTGCAAACCTTCTAAATATGATTGAATAAATAATTATTTTAAAGCTCATTTTTCATGTGTTTGTTTAGGGCTAATTCAGTGACATGGAATCCACATAAGATGATGGGTGTTCCGCTGCAGTGCTCTGCTCTACTAGTGAGAGAAGAGGTATCAATTTCCACGTTCCTTTCATTCTGGATTTCAACTCCAAAATATAAGCTTTGAATGGATGTGGTGCCGTACTTTTCTTTTTATTCTGTCACGCTTATTAGACTGAAACTTATTAGCAAAACTGAAAACATAGTACAGATCTAGACATTTCTTTGGTAGGAGAGGCCAAAACAGGAGTAAATAATATCAGTGACAGTGACTAGTTTGCTAGCATGCTGGATAATGGGTTTAGATCTAGCCCTTGTCAACAAGGAATAGAAAGCAATGTAAGCTAAATTCTATATATGGTGCAAAAAAATCAGTGCCAAAAAAGGGTTATTCTATAAGCCGCGTTTAAAGTTAGGCGTGGTTTATAGAATAGGGCTTATGCCTGGGAATCTTGCCTAACTTTAGACGTGGCCATTTGCACCATCTGAAACGTCGTGCAAGTTGACACATGTATCCCCGTTATTCTATAACACGTGTTAATTTTATGAACGCCCCCGTTACACCCATGACCCTCCCATTTCCATGTCCCCTTTTTCTGATCCTGTGTAAATCTTATTAGTGCCAATAATTGCTTGTTCTTAGCGCTAATTAGCTTGTTATTTAATTACAAATTGGGTGCATGCCGAAATTTGGCAACTTTTGGCGACATATAGAATTAGGAGGTAAAAGGGGGAAATTCTATAAAGGGCACTAAAAATTAGACACCCAAAATCTGTGCATTGATGGTATTCTATAATGGCATCTGGGCACCCACATTCTATTATAGAGTAGAGTCTATGTTGGGTGCCAACATTTAGGTATCTAACTTTAGGCGACCAAATTTAGGTGCCCACACATACCATTTAAAAGCAAGGTGTAAGTGTAGGCACCTAAATTTTGGCACATAGTCGCCTAGCACAGTATTCTACAGGTTTGGTACCTGAGCCGCCCATACCCATGCCCCACCCACATACATGACCCTTTGTAGCTACACGCTGAAGCACATAGGCACTTACTGATGGATTCTATATAACGTGCCTAGTGCTCTGTGCTGAAATACAAATGTATTCTATAACTACATGTGTAACTTAATTGACTTAACAAGCCAATCAGCGTTTTAACAGTATTTAACAAGCAATAATGAACACTAATTGGCAATAATTAGAATTTACACGCGCAAATCACTAAGCATATTCTGTAATACAGAATGCCTAAATTCTAATGCACACAGCCAAAAAGGGGCATGGTTATGGACAGGGAAACGGGTGTTTCATGGACATTCCAAAATTTCAATGCACCGTTATATAATATGCCCCTCTGCGCCTAAATCTACGTGCCAGGATTTACACCACATTTTCCTTGGTGTAAATGGATGTACATAGTTTTAGACATTGAGATATCAACTAAGTGTATTCTATATACCGCGCCTAAATCTATGCACCATTTATAGAATATGCTTAGTCGGAAACTTGCTTCATTCTGATTTTTTAGGCACCATGTATAGAATTCCCCCCTTAGGGGCCCATTTTACAAAGTTTAGTGCACACTAAATTGGCCCTACCACCAGGATAGTACAGGAGCGGGCAGTAGTTCAGAAATTGGCACATGCAGTTTCCCGCAGTAGAAAATCAGTTTTATTTTCTACTGTGTGGGGGGCGGGGCAGTGCAACCACATTGCCACTCACTACCCCATTAATTCAGGTCAGTGCATGAGCCTTTACCACCAAGTAAATAGGAGGCAGTAAAGGCTCACGCAGTAAATGGCCAGGCTCTAATTTTGAACTTAGTGCCTGACCTTTATTGCCAAAAATAGACATTCGTCTTTTTGGCATACACGCTAAGAGGTGGACTGAGCGCGTGGGGAAGTCACCCACTAAAAGTAGCGCAGGCTACTTTTTAGTGCACCTTTGTAAAAGGGCCCCTTACAGAACAGCACCTAAGTGCAGCAGACGCCTAACTGCTGTTTACCCCCATTTGGGTATCTGTCATTTACCTCCATTTGCACTATAATAGCATTAGGGGAATGATCCTTCTATGATAAGTTTCAGACATGAAAGCTGAGCTTTATAAAGAATTTGCAGTAATACCGTCCATTCCCTTTTCTGTGAATAAAATGACTGGATTAAGTAGAGTAGGTCAAAGGTTGTAAGTATCTATAAAGAGAATTCACCTGTCTAGTCAAAACACAGAGATAGATGTTCCGCCCACATGAGTCAGCGGTGTGTAAGCTGCTTATAGGCACGAGCTGACTTAACCCTAGATATTCAATGCTGGGCTGATATTCAGACCATTGCCTGATTAGCTCGGCAGATAAATTTAAGGCAACCTTTTCGCTGTCTTAGTTTTATTCACTTACTTAGCTGGTTTGCGGGCTGAATATCTCTGCTAACTGGTTAAGTTCTGATTCTGCTTAGGCTCCATCCCGTCACTAATACCTCAGCAGCATTACTCACTTAAGTACTGTTGAATATTGCTGGATGGTCAGATCAGAAACTTCTCTTGCCCAGATAAACCTTTCTGAATATTGGGCCGACAGGTGATTCCAATGCTTTGGTTTGCACTTCTTCTTTTGATCAGAGTTAGTGCAGCAGGCTACTACCCGGAAATGCCATAGAAAACTAGGAGATTAGATGTTTGAACAAAAGCCATACTAATATAGCTACTTAGATAATTATACAAACATATGTGCACACTTTCTTTGTGTGAACTTCAGTGAGAATGTGTTATACAGTTGCTATACTAAAATACAGCCAGGTTTCTACATTCTAATTTGCAGCTGGGAAAATATTATTTTCAAACCTGATCAACACAAATGTTCAAGCAATTGATTTAGAGTTCACTTTGATGCACCCTGATGTCTTATCTATATTTGGTCTGGCACTTTGTACAGTCACGTTTCATTTAATTTTTATATATGGTGACCCCTGAGGAAGGTTTTATGCCAAAACATAGTAACATAGTAGATGACGGCATTAAAAGACACGGTCCATGTTGGGTTATTACTGTTAATGTCTTTGGAGGGTCAAGACTGTACACCTGTTTTCATAAGTATGGACTTCCCGATTTTCTTGGAACATTTTCCTTTCACCATTTCTGTTTTCCTTCGATTTACTGTATGTCCCCCTTTTTGGTGTGTTTTTTGGGGCCTCAACCTCTATCACCATGAACTCAGGAGCTAGCTGATTTTTTTTCTTCATAAAGTAGTTCATATTCAAACACAGCTATTACAGTCCACACCTAAGAGTGGTATTCCATCATTGGGAATTTTAGTAGCGTTGGAACAACCTGTGTGGGTAGATCAGATTTGGAATTCTTTTCCACCCATTTCTACTGCCTCTTTATTGAGGAAATGCTCTCATTCTTAATGTGTTTGATGGAGATTAACATAAGTGCACAGCTCTTTATGGATTACCTGAATAAAGTTTCATGTTTACAGTTCTCTCAGTTGGTTTCAGACCATCTCACAGTACTGAGATCCTCTTGTTAGTATTGACATCTTATGTGAAGGAGGCACTTGGCACTAGTAAACAAATTATTTAAGTTTGATATTTCAGTGCCTTTTGATGCCATTGATTATGATTTGCTGTTGTCTAGGTTGAGTGATATTGGTATCTCTGGTTCTGTATTCAACTGGTTTTGAGAAAACCGCAGATATTGTGTGAGACAGAATAAAATATTCTCTTGATATTGATCCCATGGCTGCGGTGTTCCTCAGGGCTCACCTCTGTCTCCAGTGTTATTTAACTTTTTTTTATGTCTTCTTTAGGAAAAATTAGTTTGAACACTGGTGAATTGTGATTATCATATGCGGATGATATTTTGCTTTTGTTTCCAGTACCGCCTAATATTACCAACTTGCCTGATATTGTGTTATCAGGGATTAATAGGATTCAAAACTGGGCATTTGCTAACAAATAAAAGCTGGACTCAGGTATAAAAAAGATCCTATGGTTTAAGAGGTCAGATGTAATAGTACCTTCATCTTTCACATTAGCTAAGAATCAGGTGTTTACTGTTGAAGCCGAATCATGTATGTTGGGGATTATTATAGATTCTCAATATCTTACGGTTCTCAAATTAATTATTTATGGAAAAAAAACATTATTTAGAATGAAACAGCTGTGGCTAATACAGTCATTTTTTACTCAAGAGGCATTTTCACTCTTAGTCCAGATGTTGATAATACCTATCTAGACAACTGTAATGTACTTTATTTAGGGCTAAGTATTAAACATCTTAAAAAGCTCCAACTTATTCAGGAAACTGCACTAAGGTTAATATCTAGGCTACATAAGTTTACTAGTATTTCACTATTTATGGTGAAATTACATTGGCTCCCTGTGTTCGAACGGATTTTGTTTAAGGCATTATGCCTACAGTTTCAAACTATCTATGGTTCTACTTCTACTACTACTACTACTACTTAACATTTCTAGAGCGCTACTAGGGTTACGCAGCACTGTACAAAATAAACAAAGAAGGACGGTCCCTGCTCAAAGGAGCTTACAATCTAAAGAACGAAATGTCAAGTTGGGCAGTCTAGATTTCCTGGGTAGAGGTGTAGAGGTTAAGTGCCAAAGGCGACGTTGAAGAGGTGGGCTTTAAGCAGAGATTTGAAGATGGGCAGGGAGGGGGCCTGGCGTATGGGCTCGGGGAGTTTGTTCCATGCGTGGGGTGTGGTGAGACAGAAAGGGCGGAGCCTGGAGTTGGTGGTGGAGAAGGGTACTGAAAGGAGGGATTTGTCTTGAGAGCGGAGGTTACGGGTAGGAACGTAAGGGGAGATGAGGGTTGAGAGATAAGGAGGGGCTGCAGATCGAGTACATTTGTAGGTTAGTAGCAGAAGCTTGAATTGAATGTGGTATCTGATCGGAAGCCAATGAAGTGACTTGAGGAGAGGGGTGATATGAGTGTAGCGGTTCAGGCGGAAGATAAGACGTGCAGCAAAGTTCTGAACGGACTGAAGGGGGGATAGGTGGCTAAGTGGGAGACCAGTGAGGAGTAGGTTGCAGTAGTCAAGGCAAGAGGTAATGAGAGAGTGGATGAGAGTTCGGGTGGTGTGCTCAGAGAGGAAAGGGCGGATTTTGCTAATGTTATAGAGGAAGAAGCGACAGGTCTTGGCTATCTGCTGGATATGCGCAGAGAAGGAGAGGGAGGAGTCGAAGATGACACCGAGGTTGCGGGCAGATGAGATGGGGACGATGAGGGTGTTATCAACCGAAATAGAGAGTGGAGGTAGAGGGGAAGTGGGTTTGGGTGGGAAGACAAGAAGTTCGGTCTTGGCCATGTTCAGTTTCAGGTGGCGGTTGGACATCCAGGCAGCAGTGTCGGATAAGCAGGCCGATACTTTGGCCTGGGTTTCTGCAGTGATGTCAGGTGTGGAGAGATAAAGCTGGGTGTCATCAGCATAGAGATGATACTGGAAGCCATGAGACGAGATCAGGGAGCCCAGGGAAGAGGTGTAGATAGAGAAAAGAAGGGGTCCAAGGACAGAACCCTGAGGGACTCCAACAGAGAGCGGGATAGGGGTGAAGGAAGAACCATGAGAGTGTACTCTGAAGGTACGATGGGAGAGATAAGAGGAGAACCAGGAGAGGACAGAGCCCTGGAACCCAAAAGAAGACAGTGTGTCAAGAAGTAAGTTGTGATTGACAGTGTCAAAGGCGGCGGATAGGTCGAGGAGAATGAGGATGGAGTAATGACCTTTGGATCTGGCGAGGAACAGGTCATTACAGACTTTGGATAATGCCATTTTTGTCGAGTGAAGTGGGCGAAAGCCAGATTGAAGCGGATCGAGGATGGTATGAGAGGCGAGAAAATCAATGCAACGGCTGTGAACGGTGCGTTCAAGTATTTTGGAGAGGAAGGGTAGGAGGGAGATGGGGCAGTAGTTGGAGGGACAAGTAGGGTCAAGTGAAGGTTTTTTGAGGAGCGGTGTGACAACAGCATGTCAGGGACAGTTGCGGTGGAGAGAGAGAGGTTGAGGATATGACAGATGGGAGGGGTGATAGTGGGAGAGATGGTGGTAAGTAAGTTGGTGGGGATGGGGTCTGAGGAACAGGTGGTGCATTTCGAGGAGGAGAGAAGATGGGCGGTTTCCTCTTCGGTGATATCAGGAAAAGAGGAGAAGGAGGCCTGGGTTGGTTGGTTGAGGGAGTGGGAGATAGGATGAAGGGGAGGAGAAGGTTTAGCGGTGAATTCGAGGTTGATCTTCTGGACCTTGTCGCGGAAGTAGTCAGCCAGTGATTGAGGAGAGAGTGAAGAGGGGGTGGGAGCGGAGGGCACTTTGAGGAGGGAGTTGAGGGTGGCGAAGAGACGACGAGGGTTAGAGCTGAGGGAATTAGTCAAATGAGTGTAGTAGTCCTGTTTGGCGAGGAATAGGAAGGACTGGAAGGAGGATAGCATGAATTTGTAGTGAATGAAGTCAGTATGGGTGCGAGATTTCCTCCATAGGCGTTCAGCCGATCGGGAGCAGGAGCGAAGGTAACGTGTGCAAGGGTTAAGCCAGGGCTGGGGATTAGTGCGCCTAGTGGGATGGGAAACAGACGGTGCAAGGGTGTCAAGGGTGGAGGAGAGAGTGGCATTGTAATTGGAGACAGCCTTGTCAACGGACTCGGAGGAAGTGATGAACGGGAGGAGATCAGAGATACTAGCGGATAAGGTGGGGGGGTCAACTGCCTGGAGATTCCTGGAGGTAGTAGTTAGGGTTGGGCGGGACTGAGGGGGAGGGTGATGAAGTGTGAATGTGATCAGGTGATGGTCAGAAATGGGAAGAGCGGAGACGCAGAGATTAGAGTTTGAGCAGGTAGAAGAGAGGACGAGATCAAGACAGTGACCAGATTTGTGAGTAGGGGTGGTGGAGCTCAGTTGGAGGTTGAAGGAGAAGGTTAGGGTGAGGAATTGAGAAGCGTATGAGTCAGATGGGTTATCAGTGTGTATGTTGAAGTCACCAAGAATGAGGGATGGGGATGAGGGCTCGAGAAAAACGGAGAGCCAGGCATCGAAGTCAGTAAGGAAGGAAGGGAGGGACTTATCAGGGGGGCGGTAGATGACTGCAACACAGAGTGGCAGCGGGTAGAATAGACGGATGGAATGGACTTCAAAGGATGAGAAGCAGTGAGACTGTGGTAGGAGGAGGGGTTGAAAACTGCAGGAGGGCGAAAGTAGTAGGCCAACGCCGCCGCCGCGGCTAGCTGTACGGGGTGAATGGGAGAAAAGGTAGCCTCCGTGGCAAAGGGCTGCGACTGAGGCAGAGTTGTCGGGGTGAGCCAAGTTACTTCACGGTTATTAATAAATATGATCTCTGAGTCATTATTTGGTCATTCCTCTCATTTGTGGGGTCAACTCACTCTCTGTTCTTCTTTTGGCACAGTGTGTTTTTTGAAGATGATCAACTCTATCTTTTCGGTAATTCCAGAATGGAATTTTCTTCCATTGATAATCCGAATGGAACAGAACTATTTGACATTTCGTATAATGCTGAAAGCTTATCTTTTTGGTCAGGCTTATTTAATATATTTTCTTCTCTGTTAGAAGTTTCTTACTATATTTGTATAATATTAGATGTTGTCTTTATTGTACACCACACTGAACCCTAATTTTGGGAATGCAGCGGTCAAGAAGTTTAGCATTGACCTTGACATTGTCATTGATGTACACTTAAAGACACACCATGTATAGGCATTCCCTGGGGCATATTTTCAGTGAAGTACATGTGTATTTTAAAATATGCTTGCACAAACGAGAGTCCTTTTACTAATGTGCACTTACTGCACCTTAAGAACATCATGCCATCCTCCCCCATCCTCTCATCACTTAACAGGTAGCCCTGGTAGTCTAGTGACTGGGACAGGAGTTATCCACCTTTGAACCTGTCTTGTTGCCACATTGGTACAAATGGTGGTTATAATCCCCAGCGTTAGTCTCACAGTACTACCCTTAAGGATCAATCTGCCAAATATGGGCTCTTAACCCCACTCCACCCCCACCCCATACACATTTTCTGGATTAATTTATGTGTATTTTCAAAAGTCTACATATAAATGCAAACCTCTCCCAACCTCACTAATGGAAATATCTCCACTAAGGCTGGTAAGCTTACTTTGCCAATGCTGACCGAACCCATTCAAAGTGAACTGCCTTTGTCAGCATTACCACACCAGGACCCACGAGCCCAGCTTGATAAAAGTGGCCCTTAGTTACTGCACATTTAAATTTTCTATGCTGGAATCAACATATGTCTTACTAAAAGACTTCAATCGGCCATTCATATTCTTTACATGCCAAAATATTTGACCAGGTCACCACACTCCAAATACATTCACAATGGCTCCCACCTCTTTATAGAATTCAAGATTTTGATGTTGACCCATAATTCTCTCTTTTCTATTGCTGGGTCTTACCTGTCCTCATCAACTACTCCATATGTTCCAGCAAGTGCCTTGTGCTCAGTTTATGAATCTCGTTGTTCCGTTCCTACTCCTTACAGTTCCTGCTTGATTCTGCTTATTAAGCAGCTTTCTTTTGAATAGCCCCAGCATCATGCAATGCTCTCCCTGCCCCTCTCCATTTAGAACCTTCATACTTGAAGTTCTAAGCTGCCTTAAAGATACACTTGTTTCAACAAGCTTATGGTCTTGACAAGGAAACCGATGGTCATACTCTTTCCTTTGTCTTTCTCTTGCCCTGTCCTCTCTACTGTGCTATGATACTTTAATGGATGTCTTTTACTCCTATGATCCTTTACCCCATTTAGGCAGTATACCAAGAAATTAATAAACATAAGTATAAATATATATATTGGACAAGTGGGTTTATAAAGCCTACCTCTATGCAAAAGTACTGCTTTAATCACAAAAATGCTTTTGAAAATGACTAGCTTTGTGGTTAAATATGTGTAAGGAAGGTTGTTGGAATTTTGCAGGCTTACCCCACCAATACAATTATGTAGAAAAAAAGGAAGATGACAAAAACTGTCTTGGATAAGAAGTAACATCCTACAAATGGTTACACCTAATGCTTGTCACACTACACCATTCCCCCATATCTTTTACACTTCCCTTTTGCCTTTTTTTTCTAGAGGGTATGATAGAGATCTACAGAATACTGAGTGGAGTAAAGCATGAATCAATTGTTCACTCTTTGAAAAAGTACAAAGGCGAGGGGACACTCCATGAAATTACATGGTAATGCTGTTTAAACAAATAAGAGAAAATATTTTTCCACTCAACATTAGTTAAGCTCTGGAACTTGTTGCTGGAGGATGTGGTAAAAACAGCATATCTAGGTTTTTTAAATGTTTGGAGAAGTTCCTTGAGGAAAAGTCCATAAACTATTAAGGCAGACAGGGGAAAGCCACTACTTATCCCTGGGATTGGTAGTATGGAATGTTGCTTCTCTTTGGAATTCTGTCAGCTTATTGTGGCCTGGATTGGCCAGTGTTGAAAGCAGGATACTGGGCTAGATGAACCATCGATCTGACCCAGTATGGCTATTCTTATGCTCTTAATAGTGGCCAGCTTTTTGATGGCATGTTTAACAACCATTTTAACAGAGATAACACATGATTTGATTAAGTAGCATTATGACAAACCCATTCATCTTAATTAAAATGACCTCATCAAATAGCACTTACGCCCAGGACTCGCGCCTAACTTTAAGCATGGTCATTTGCACCAACTGAAATGTGGTGCAAATGTACACACCTAAATTGCGTGCATATCCCTCCTATTCTATAACAGCACACATACATGCTAGGAACACCCTCATTCCACCCATGACCCTCTCATTTCCACAGCCCTTTTTTTACTTGCGAATAAAATGTAGGCGTGGATCCCGCATCTAAATTTACACATGTAAGTTCCAATTTAATTTAATTAGTGCCAATAATTACTTGTTAAAAAGCCAATTATTGCCACTAATTAGCTCACTATTCAATTAATTTACATGTACAAATTGGACATGTGCCCAAATTTGCACATGCAATTTTTGATGACTTTTACAGAAAAAGCTGATTTTCACATATAAATAGACTCTTTTAAAATTAGGTCACATCCAAAAGTGCATTCAGTGCAGCTGAGTATGTGTGCGTGTGTGGAGTCACAATGTATGCATGTGTTTCATAAAATATGAGTGATCATGCATAAAGTATACACTGATATTTAAATGTTTGCACTTTCAATCTAGTTGTGATTTCTACAGGATTTGGGCTAGCATTTTACAAAGAGACAGAGGCACCAATGAGTCTTTATAAAATTGGTTAAAAGTAGGCACCTTCTTGCTGTATTAACCTGTATTAAACTGGGAACCCTGTTATTAAATTACCCATCCCCAAAATGCTTGCTTTTATTTTACTATACCAACTGAATATCTCACTCTTGCTGGGAAAAGTATGCGTATATGTTTTTGCATAATAGCTACCAATATTATTGTGGTTGTTGTCCAAACATTCAACCTCCTATGTTCCTGTGTAATGTCCAGGAAGTACCTTGCCATCAATAACCTGCTGCACTAAGGTGCCAGATAAACCCAACTATGTGAGCACCTGATTTTCTACTAAAGAGGTCCATTTGTTTTTTTTTCTGTTCCATTTTAGCACAAGTTGTAGCTGATATTCTGCCCAAAGTAGTCAATATTTTTCACAGTGCTTGTAACCGTGACTAGAATTAGGCCCCGATATTTAGTGCTGGCACCTGTCCAGTACTGATACTGAATATCCAGGTGTACGGCAGTACCTGTATAGTTAGGACAACATTATTGGCTAGATTCTATATATGGCACCTAAAAAATCAGCGCCAATCGAAAACATGCTTAGGCATATTCTGTAAACTGCGTCTAAAGTTAGGTGGGGTTTGAAGAATATGCCTAAGCCCATCCACGCGAATAGAATTTAGGTGCAGCAGATTACGCCAATGAAAAGCTGGTGTAAATGCCCAGGCCTAACTTTAATAATATTGTAAGGTGTCCCAAACAAAAAAAAATCTCATATAAGCTCTTAGAATTACCAAACAGTGCTCTTGAATAAATTTAGACAGGAGTAGCAGTGCATCAAAATTTAGTCATGCAATGAGAAAACATATTTTTTTATTCTTTTTCTGGGGGTCATCAGATCTAACTGCAACTTACACCATCGGAGCACAGTGTTCCTTGCTCCATTGAATAATGGTTGTAGTGCAAATCCTCCTAGGACCACCCTTACTTTAAACAGTGCATAATATATTTCAAATATATATATATGTGATAGGCATAACCACTTATCTTATTCCACTTGTTCTCTTATTTTCTTTTATAGTTTTAGCAACGACACTAGTTGGCAGCACTTTTAACCAAAGGAGAACCTCTGCCGATTTGGCCAGGTTTCGAACAAAAAATCTTCCTCAGGGAAGAGGCTCTAACTCCATGGTTCAAAATACTCTCCTGCATAGGAAAAAATGGCCTGATCCAGGCCTAACTTTAGGCATGGATCAGGTTATTCAGCACTTAGCCAGCCAAGGTAACCGCATAAAAGTTAGTCCTATCTTTATGCGGCTCATCATAGCCAGTTATGTGCTGAATATCACATTTAGGGGCCCTTTTACTAAGCTGCGTAAGTGTCTACGTGCGCCCAATGTGTACCAAAATGGAATTACCACCCGACAAGCACATGGCTCTTGCAGTAATTTCATTTTTGGCGCATGTCCAATACATGCGTCTGAAAATATTTGGGGGGGAGGTGCATGTAATGGACGCGTGCCAAGTGGCATTTGATGCACATAGGTCATTACAGCCCGGATTCTTTAGCCTTTTTTACAGGCGTGTTAAAAAATAGATCAACGGGTCCCCAAAACCCATGCCTACACTACCACAAGCCATTTTTCAGCGCGCCTGTGTAAAAGGACCCCTTAATCGGCTATCTTTTCACTGGCTCCGTATTCCAAGAAATTCAGTGCCAGCACCTGGACATGGCCCAACATTGAGAGGTCCTTTTACCAAGTGGCAGGAAAAAGGGCCCTGCACTAGTGTCGGGAGCTGTTTTTCCTGCGTGCCAGGGCCCTTTTTACCACAGCAGGTAAAAGAAACCCAGACAAACATAGCCATGTGGTAAGAGAACTGTTACTGAGGGGCCATGCGGCAGGGAGCCCTTACTGCCGCACACTGAGGTGGTGATAAGGGCTCCTGCGGTAGCCCAGTGATAATCTGGCAGTGCACGGCGATGCCTGATTACTGCCAGGTTACTGCTGCACAAGCCATTTCCGTGGGGTTTCTTTGGTAGTCCTGATTTAGCATTCGGTAAGCCCGAATTGGGCTTACCAACACTTTGTAAAAGATCCCCTGAATTTCTGGTTATAATGCCGACGGCAGTCAGCAAAATACTGATTACTGTCAGCTGAATATCGGGCCACAGCTGCCATTTAATGCTGTCATTACAGCTTGCCCAACAGACTCTATATTCATCCTCAGTGCAGCTCTTCTCTAAAGCACTAACATTATTATTTACAAAAATGAGTCTAATAAATAAAGTAAAGAATTAGAGGGGAAGTGGCAAAAAAAAAAACCAAATCTACTTTCATAACACTCATTAAGGTTATATACCAAGAAATGTCATAAAGCTTTTATTTTCTTTTTGACTCCTGTAGGGGCTGATGCAGAAGTGCAATCAAATGCATGCTTCCTACCTCTTTCAACAAGATAAGCACTATGACCTCTCATATGACACTGGAGACAAAGCTCTGCAATGCGGGCGCCATGTTGATATCTTCAAGTTATGGCTCATGTGGAGAGCAAAGGTGAGAAAGTGTGTAAATTGAAGTACCCTTGAAGAAAAATAGCAAAACATATTTGGCCCCAGTCCTTTGGATAGTCTTTCTTTATCAAGATTCCTTTGTTTATTATTCTACAAAATTGTGAATGCACTGGACTACAGCTGGCATTGTATCATTAAATTTCTACATCTTTTCTGATAATGCACCACCATTCTTGCTCCAAACAGCATTATGTTCACTAAAAATGAGCAGAAGACAATAAATTTTCAGTAAGATCGATTTCTTTGTCCTTAATTATGCAGAAGACTTACTGAATCATTTTCATTCTTCAGAAATGCAACAGCAAATACTCCAGAATTTCTGAGATGTTCAGTCTTCTTTCTTTATTGATAAGTGGTTTAACAAATTTCTAACCCACATTCCCAGCCTCTGTCAGAGAAAGTCCAGGGCATTTTCCACAATCAGGCTTCGCCAAATGTTCCTGAAGATCATGAACTAGAGTAAAGGTTCCCTAAGCAGACCTGTTGTGATTTATCTGTAAGAAAGGATTCAACCAAATTAAAGCTAATCAATTTACTTTCATATCTCCTAGCTTTGTCAACAATATGCGAAGTTCCACAGTGTGGAAGATTGCAGAGCAATGATTCTCATCCCAGTCCACAGGACACACCCTGCCAGTCAGGTTTTCAGCACACCTACAATGAATATGCATGAGACGGATTTACATACAGTTGAGGCAGTGCATGCAAATATATTGTGGTATCCTGAAAATCTGACTGGCTGGGTGTCCCGAGGACTGGGTTGAACACCCCTGCTGAAGAGAGATCAAGTAAATTCAGTAGCACACCTGGACCCATCTATTCCCTGCAGTAAATGTCCCTGCAGCTAGGATCTTCTCAGTACTATCACTAGTTTGAAAAACAGATCGGGGGTCATCTTACAACTGATATTCGTCTAGAGAGTGAGTCATTTTGGCAAATAAGTTTTTTCCTTTTTTTTATTTTTTTTTATTTATCCCATTCTTTTACAGTAGGAGCTCAAGGCAATTAACCTCAGCACTTTCCGGATAGTGCAGAGCCTGGAGAGTCCTGGAACTTATCTGGATAGCAGTAATATTCAGACTGCTATCTGGATAAATTTTTACTACAGCGCACTAAAATCTGGGCTTAATGCAGGATTGTAATGCAGTAGTTTAATACATTCTAAGCCCGTATTTAACACATCACCTTTTGGGGGCATGCCCTCTATGTTTCATTGCAGGTTGTACATTAATGTAACCATTAGCACGCGGTACCTGCAGGACATTAATGCAGGACCACTTACTACTTCCTATTTAGGAGGCACTAACCCCGGATTCTATATGGTGCATCTTACGTTCTGCATGAAAATCCAGTCGTATTCTGGATTTGCATGTGCAACTTAATTAGTTAACAAGTCAATCAGCACCAATAATTGCCAATTAACAAGCAATTATTGACACTAATTGGCATTAATTAGAATTTATGTGTACAACTGTCTAAGCAAATTCTATAACGTGACGCACATAAGGGGATGTTGCTTGTATAAGAAGGGGCTGGCATTAAGGAGGGGCAACGGTAAAGCTTTAACTGATATATGTACCAGCAATATTTGGCCACTAAACAGCCAAATTATAGGGCCCTTTTCCTAAGCTACATAGACGCGTACGCGTGTCCTATACACGTCAATTTTGAACTACCACCCGGCTAGTGTGTGGCCCGGGCGGTATTTTCATTTTTGACACGCATCTGCTACGTGCACTGGAAATATTTTTTCCACTGTGCGGCGCTAACCAGACGGTAATCGGTATTGTACATGTGCTGACAATTACCTCCCAGTTAATGTGTAAGACCTTACCTCGAGGTAAGGTAAGGCAATTTTCATTTTGCCGCACGTCCATTTTCATCTCCCCAAAAAAGGCCTTTTTTGTTGGCATGCTGAAAAATGGACCTGCGCGCGCCTAATACATGCATCTACACCAGCGCAGGCCATTCTTCGGTGCACCTTAGTAAAAGGACCGCTATGAGTTTAAAGCTAGGCCTAACTTTAAACAGATACCCCCCACAAACACAATATTCTGTGCTATTTAACCAGCCAGGAATGTCTATCCATGAATATTCATCGGGAGATAGTTATCTCCCGATGAATATTCACAGTGAGCCCTTAGGGGAAGATTCTATATAAGGCACCTAAAAAATCAGCACTGAAATCAGTGCTAATTGTATTCTATAATTGGTGCCTAGATTTAGGTGCCAATTATAGAATACGCTTACTGTAGTTGATATTTCAGTGCCTAAATCTGTGCACATCTATTTACACCAACAAAAATGTGGTGTAAATCCCAGCGTGTAGATTTAGGCGCACTGGGCCATATTCTATAACTAGGTGCGTAAATGTCAGAATGCCCATGAAACACCCATTTCCCCACCCATAACTATACCCCTTTTTGCCTGTACACAGAAATAGCTTAGTGAGTTGTGCACCTAAATTCTAATTAGTCAATTAGTTCTCATTATTGCTTAAGTGCTGTTAGCGCTCATTAGCTTGTTAAACTTGTTAAATTACTTACATTGTTATAGAATCTGCACCAAAATCAGCGCAGATCTCTAGGCATGCTATATAGAATCCAAGGGTTAGTAGCTAACCGGTTATATTATGCGATATAACTGGCTATCCATGAATATTCAGTTCTTCGCTGGCTACATTTGTTGGCCAAACTGGGCCACCCTAATAGCAGGTCTATCTTTGGCTATTATAAATTTAACCAACCAGCGCTGAATATTGGCTTGGTTGGTTGAGTTTAAACTGACCAAAAATAATCTGGATATTCAATGCTGGTCACTGGAAATGGCCTGTAATTGAAAATCCAGCCTCACCGCTGACTGCGGAAGCTGACTCCTGTGGTCTGAATATCAGCCCCATAGGCTCCAGCACAGTTGCTGGTCAGACATATATTTATTATTTATTTATTTAGATTTTGCTTACACCTTTTTCAGTAGTAGCTCAAGGTGAGTACATTCAGGTACACTGGATATTTCTCTGTCCCAGGAGGGCTCACAATCTAAGTTTGTACCTGAGGCAGTGGAGGGTTAAGTGACTTGCCCAAGATCACAAGGAGCAGCAGTGGGATTTAGAACTGGCCACCTCTGGATTGCAAGACCGGTGCTCTAACTACTAGGCCACTCCTCCACTCTATTCCACTCCACTATTTAGTGCTAGTTAAATGGACAGTTTTGCTGAATATTCAAATGCATTTAAGCACCAGAGCCAGCGCTTAACTCTACACATTGGCTGGCCTAGCCAAATATCAGGCCTCTTTGTGAAAATACATATACGTTTTTCAGTAGAACCAAAAATGTGCATGTAATTTTCCCTTTAAGGGACCATTTGTTCAAATGAAACTGGAAGTCCATCATTCACCATAGTTTCTGTATCTGATTTTAGCTGCTATGTAGCATGAGTGTTCTGTTGAATTGCAATCAACTCAAAAAGCCAGATATCAAGACTATACAAGACTATACATAATTGCCAGCAGACTGGTTTCCTCTCTATTCCCTCCTGCAGCAATTATAAAGCAAATTCTTCTTGCAACCTACCTTGAAGAAACAAATTACAGAATATCATTTCTGGCAATGAAAATGACTTGGCCACAGCATTCACATTTTAAGCTGTTACTTTGCATTATAGACTTAGCTGGCTGTATACATTTAACAGATTTAAATGCAGTACTTCAGTATTTTGGGACTTTAAGCTCAAGATTGTTTTCTCAAAATGATTTCCAGATCCAAAGGTCTACTTGGTTCAGTGAACTAACTGCTCTCCAGGGATGGTAAATTGCACCCTGAAGAAGTATGTAAAGGCTGTGTTTTGAAAGTGTGTTCATTTTGCTTTTATTTCTCAACAGTTAACCCTCTCCCTCCCAATACAACCTAGCTAGTTCTCTTATTCTTTTTTAGTCTTCCCTAGTCTCACCTATCTCATAGTCATAACACAAGTGACAAGACAGCAATAGAAACATAGAAAACATAGTAACATGATGGCAGATAAGGGTCCAATGGCCCATCCAGTCTGCCCCTCCTCAGCAACCACTAATTCCTCCTTTTCCTAAGGGATCCCATGTGCCTATCCCACACTTTCTTACATTCTGACACAGTCTTCTCCACAACCTCCACCGGGAAGCCATTCCACGCATCTACTACCCTTTCCATGAAAGAGTATTTCCTTAGATTCCTCCTAAGTCTATTTCCTCTTAACTTCATCCTATGCCTTCTCATTCCTCTCTATTCCTTGACTGAAGGGTGTGCATCACAGATCCCTCATTAGTCTGCTACTGTCTGGGCTTGTTGATACTAATTGGGTTTCTGTCAGATATTTGTGACCTGGATTGGCCATTGTTGGAAACAGGATGCTGGGCTAGATGGATCATTGGTCTGACCCAGTATGGCTATTCTTATGTTCTTATGCCATACGTGCCCCATTTGTTTGGACAGTTGCAAAACAGATGCCATCTGCATATGCTGAGATCTTCTAAACTTAGAGGTCAATGTTCAAACAATATTTAACTGAGAAGGAAGGTTCCTACTTGGTTAATTCCTGCTTACTGAGGCAAATCCAGATGTTCAGCAGCACTTACCCAGATATTGCTGCTAAATATCCAGGCAGACCCCCCATGACAGTTCTGGGGCAGTCTGTGGGCATAGTCAGGGCACCTTTTGAGCTGTCCTAATTTTTATTTTCTGGCATGTGATGCTAGCCGGGCGCTAAAGAGAATTCTATGCGCATAGATCATTAGCACCCGGTTAATGTGTGAGACCTTACTGCTAAGTCAATGGGTGGCGGTAAGGTCTCAGACTCAAAATGGATGTCCACCAATTTTCATTTTGCCGCACATCCATTTTCAGCCAAAATTTTTTAAAAAGGTATTTTTTACAGGTGCACTAAAAAATGGATCTGTGCGTGTCAAAAACACACGCTTACACTAGCGCAGGCCATTTTTCAGCGCACCTTAGTAAAAGGACCCCTATGCTTATTGTACAGTTCTTTCTAGGTGTCATTGATACCGCCTCATCTTTTATCTGTCTTCTGATGCCTTCATCATAAAATCTGTGAACCATCTTGTGTGCAAAAACTAGCTATGCAATTTCTCCACATAAGCATATTATCATTACATGTAACAACCAAAAAAAAAACCTACCACAGAATGGGAAATCTGTTCGACATATGTTCATTTGTCTAGACAAAATAACAATTTTCAAAATCCAAGCCAAATATTTCAAACGAGTTTAATCTTTCATAGTTGAAAGACTAGACAATGAAAAGCACTATTGCCTACATAAAAGGCATGGAATCCTTCCATTGTTGCACTTTATAGAAGTTATATGGATATAATAAGACTTTCCAAACAACTATTTAAGTGTGTGAGTTTCAAAGGACTGAGTATGAACCATTGTGTTCTATATTCTTTATCCAGGGAACAGTCGGATTTGAAGCACATATTGACAAGTGCTTGGACCTTGCTGAATATCTTTACAACAGAATAAAGAACAGAGAAGGATTTGAAATGGTAATTGATGGAAAGGTATGCATTCTTTTTTTTTTAATAATAACTTTTAACTAATGTCCTATAGCAGTGTTTCCCAAGTCCGGTCCTGGAGTACCCTTTGCCAGACATGATTTGCATACGCTGCCTCCATTATATGCAAATCTCTTTCATACATATTCATTGTGGAAATCCTGAAAACCTGACTGGCAAGGGGTACTCCAGGACCGGACTTAGGAAACACTGCCCTATTGAACTGAAATGTCATAAAATGATCTTAATATTCAAAAGTGCTTATCTGGATTAGCTGGACCTCTGGATAAGCACTGCAGGACGGCCCTAACTGTTAATTTTCAGCAGCACTATTCGGATACGACTGCTGAAAATTATTACAGACTACTGTGGCACTAGCTGGCTAGATAAAATTGTGAGGCTTAGGAAACTGAAATTTGAAACAAATTTTGAATTAATCTGAAACACTATTGCATAAATCAAAAAGCAAAAAAAAAACGTATGCTGATGAGAGGACTGAGGGGTCCTTTTAATAAGCTGCAGTAAATAGTGGCCTGCAGTAGTGTGGGCACATGTTTTTGGCATGCACTGTGCCATTATTTACTGTGGCTGGGAAAAAAAGGCTTTTTTAATGGAGGCAGTAAATGGCCGTGCATTACAATTAAAAGTAGCGTGTGGCTAGTTACTGCCTGACACCAAAGGGTGGAAGTAGAACCAAATCCAAATGACCAGCCCAAACAGGAAGTAAGAGCATCAAAAAAGTTTATTGGGACCCTACACAGTCCATGTTTTGGCAACAGGCCTTCCTCAGGGGTCAAGAATGCTTAAGAGGTACACCAGCGACGCAGAGAGCATAAAAGTCCATTAAAAGGTACAAACAGAATGCGCTACATATGCAGAGCAAACATTCTTGACCCCTGAGGAAGGCTTGTTGCTGAAACACGAATTATGTAGGGTCCTAATAAACTTTTTTTACGCTCTTACTTCCTGTTTGGGCTGGTCATTTGCATTTGGTTCTACTTCCACCCTTTGGTTCTACTTCCACCCTTTGGTGTTGTGCTTGCTTCTTCTTTGTGGAAGGTGTGGACTCCTTCCTTTTTTTTATCTACTGCCTGAGCCTTTACCGCCAGCTTTTGACCTAGCGGTAAAGGCTCATACGCTACTCGAATGGTAATCATTCAGCGCGCCAACATGGGCGCACTGCCAATTACCTCCAGGAATGCCTCCCGTGGTAGAATTTCTAAAATGGGAACCAGGGTGTGCCAACTTCAGAATTACTGTGGGCACCCATGCTACCCCAGCAGTAGTGCCAATTTGGCTTGCGCTGCCTGCACCTTAGCCCTACTGCTGCTTTGTAGAAGGGCCCCTGACTCCCTTATGATGAAACTAGATTATATCACAACATCCAATCATTACGCACGTAAAAATCATAAAGTTCATTTAGTGCTTTTTACAAAGCCACACTAGTAATTCCCGCATGGCAAATGAGAGGAGCCCAGGAATCGCTAGCCCTTAATGATGCAAAATGAATCATACAATTGTACCAAAATTATATCAATTTTCAAATGGGATATCCAGTGGCATTTGGGTATTTGCCCAAAGTAACTTTGTAGCTTAAACATATTTTCAGCAGTCTTGCTCAGCTACACATATACTTGGGGGTATACTAGATGTATAGCTTATATCAGAGCTACTCAGTTCCAGTCTTCGAGGTCCACAGGCTGGCCAGGTTTTCAGGATGTCCACAATGAATATGCATGAAAAGAATTTGCATACCAAGTAGGAAGTGCATGCAAATCTCTCTTATGCATATGCATTGAGGATATCCTGAAAACCTGGCCAGCCTGTGGACCTTGAGGACCACAATTGAGTAGCCCTGGCTTATATGTTTGGCACGGAAGCTCTGATTTTTACCTGGTTTTGGCATGTCCAGAACAAATGTATAAGCTAGACAAAAAGGTATTGAATATCAACGTTTAAACATCTAGAGCAGTGGAGGCAGAGACTAAAGTGATTAGAAGTTAAAGAAGAGATTGAAGATATGACTGATTAAATTGGATTACAGTTTGTGTTAATTCAGGCATTCTCAACCCACAATGAATATACATGAGATAGATATTCTCATGGCTCTTCCTCCACCCCCATCCCGCTCTCTGTCCTTGGACCCTTCTTTTTTCAATCTACACCTCTTCCCTGGGCTCTTTGATCTCATCTCATGGTTTCCATTATCATCTTTATGCCGATGACACCCAGCTTTATCTCTCCACAGCAGACATCACTGCCGAAACCCAGGCCAAAGTATCAGCCTGCTTATCCGACATTGCTGCCTGGATGTCCAACCGCCACCTGAAACTGAACATGGCCAAGACCGAGCTTATTGTCTTCCCATCCAAACCCACTTCTCCTCTCCCTCCATTCTCTATCTCAGTTGATAACAACCTCATCGTCCCCATCTCATCTGCCTGGAACCTCGGAGTCATCTTCAACTCCTCCCTCTCCTTCTCTGCGCATATCCAGCAGATAGCCAAGACCTGTCGCTTCTTCCTCTACAACATTAGCACAATTCACCCTTTCCTCTCTGAGCACACCACCCGAACTCTCAGGCACTCTCTCATTACCTCTCGCCTTGACTACTGCAACCTACTCCTCACTGGCCTCCCACTTTGCCATCTATCCCCCCTTCAGTCCATTCAGAACTCTGCTGCACGTCTCATCTTCCACCTGGACTGATATACTCACATCACCCCTCTCCTCCGATCAAGTACCGCATACAGTTCAAGCTTCTCCTACTAACCTACAAATGCACTCGATCTGCAGCCCCTCCTTACCTCTTTACCCTCATCTCCCCTTATGTTCCTACCCATAACCTCCGCTCTCAAGACAAATCCCTCCTTTCAGTACCCTTCACCACCACCGCCAACTCCAGGCTCTGCCCTTTCTGCCTTGCCTCACCCCATGTTTGGAATAAACTCCCTGAGCCCATACGCCAGGCCCCCTCCCTGCCCATCTTCAAATCCTTGCTTAAAGCCCACCTCTTCAATGTCGCCCTTGGCACCTAACCACTATACCTCTATTCATGAAATCTAGACTGCCCCAACTTGACATTTCGTCCTTTAGATTGTAAGCTCCTTTGAGCAGGGACTGTCCTTTTTTGTTAAACTGTACAGCGCTGCGTAACCGTAGTAGCGCTCTAGAAATGTTAAGTAGTAGTAGTAGATTTGCATACTGTGAAAGTATTGCATGCAAATTTATCTCACACATATTAATTGGAGGTATCCTAAAAACCTGACTGACTAGATATCCTGAGGACTGAGTTGAGAACCCCTGGTCTAGAGTGTACAGATAGTGGGCCCTGTCTCCAGGATGCCCTATCTATACTTATAAAACAAAAACATACCTGAATCTAAACTAACACTTAGATATCCAGCATAGCACTTAACATCTAAGTGCTCTTGAAAATTAATTAAGGGCCAGATTCTATATATGGCACCTTAAAAAAATCCATGCGGTAAAGATTTTCACCTAAGCATATTCTATCAGCAGCACCTAGATTTAGGCGCAGTATATAGAATACGCTTAGGTGAAAATCCTAGTGCCTAAAACTATGCGTGTCTATTTAGGCCAATGAAAATGTGGCCTAAATCGCTACACATAGATTTATGCACACTGGGCCATATTCTATAACTGCGTGTGTAAATTTTGGTATGCCCATAAAGTGCCCATTTCCCTACCCATAGCCATTACCCTTTTGAACTGCGCGCATTAGAATTTAGGATGAACAGGATGAATTTAGGATGAACAGACGAATGTAGAAATGTTAAAGGATAGAAAACATAGAGTAGGGTTAGACAGTCAGAATTTATTTTTGTTACATTTGTACGCTGTGCTTTCCCACTCATGGCAGGCTCAATGTGGCTTACATGGGGCAATGGAGGGTTAAGTGACTTGCCCAGAGTCACAAGGAGCTGCTTGTGCCTGAAGTGGGAATTGAATTCAGTTCCTCAGTTCCCCAGGACCAAAGTCCACCACCCTAACCACTAGGCCACTCCTCCACTCGCAATGGAGAAGGGTAGTTAGTGGGGTTCCCCAGGGGTCTGTGCTGGGACCGCTGCTTTTTAACATATTTATAAATGACCTAGAGATGGGAGTAATTAGTGAGGTAATTAAATTTACTGACGACACAAAGTTATTGAAAGTCGTTAAATCGCAAGAGAATTGTGAAAAATTACAAGAGGACCTTACGAGACTGGGAGACTGGGCGTCTAAGTGGCAGATGACATTTAATGTGAGCAATTGCAAAGTGATGCATGTGGGAAAGAGGAACCTGAATTATAGCTACATCATGCAAGGTTCCACGTTAGCAGTCACCAATCAAGAAAGAGATCTAGGTGTTGTCGTTGATGATATGTTGAAACCTTCTGCTCAGTGTGCTGCTGCGGCTAAGAAAGCAAATAGAATGTTAGGTATTATTAGGAAAGGAATGGAAAACAAAAATGAGGACATTATAATGCCTTTGTATCGCTCCATGGTGCGACAGCACCTCGAATATTATGTACAATTCTGGTTGCTGCATCTCAAAAAGATATAGTGGAATTGGAAAAAGTACAGAGAAGGGCAACAAAAATGATAAAGGGGATGGGACGACGTCCCTATGAGGAAAGGCTAAAGTGGCTGTGGCTCTCCAGCTTGGAGAAAAGACGAATGAAGGGAGATATGATATATGGCTATAAAATAATGAGTGGAGTAGAACAAGTAGACGTGAAGTGTCTGTTTACGCTTTCCAAAAATACTAGGACTAGGGGGCATGTGATGAAGCTACAAAGTAGTAAATTTAAAACGAATCGGAGAAAATGTTTCTTCACTCAACTTGTAATTAAACTCTGGAATTCATTGCCAGAGAATGTGGTAAAGGCAGTTAGCTTAGCAGAGTTTAAAAAAGGTTTGGACGGCTTCCTAAGGGAAAAGTACATAGGCCATTATTAAATTGGACTTGGGGAAAATCCACTTTTTCTAGGATAAGCAGCATAAAATGTTTTGTACTTTTTTGGGATCTTGCCAGGTATTTGTGACCTGGATTGGTCATTGTTGGAAACAGGATGCTAGGCTTGATGGACCTTTGGTCTGTCCCAGTATGGCAATAGTTCTGTACTTATGTAGGTGCAGTTCATTACGCACAGTTCATTACAAAATATGCTTAGTGAGTTGTGCACATAAATTCTAATTATTGTTAATTAGTGCTGATTATTGCTTAAGTGCTGTTATCAATGCCAATTAGCTTGTTAAACCAATGAAGTTACACACATTGTTATAGAATATGCCTAGATTTCAGCGTGGATCACTAGGCGCACTGCATAGAATCCGGTGATAAATCTCTATAAGTAGACATATAAATATAGATGTAGATATATAGAGTGAAACCTGTATAATATTACATTTAGGAGTCTGGTCAAATTGTGTGACATAATGTTGGCATTTGCATCGCATCTGTTCCTGACTCACACATGAACCTGTGAGGCACCGAAACCGAGCAACAACCTTATAAATTGGAGAAATAATTTTGGCCGCAGCTTTATTAACCAATCAAAAATTCATAACAAACACAAATAAAAATGTTGTCAATATTTCAATACAACCTTCACTTTTCTTATTACCTTTCATAAAGCTAGTCGGTGCTGACCTAGCTGCACATATTTATTCCATCAAATGTATTAATACTCCATGAACCACCTTGTAAAGTGAAAACCTGTGGTAACATCAAGGCCTCACTTCTGCTTCTGATGGTTTCGCATGCAAGCAGATTAAGTTGTAAAATCCAAATAGCCAGTAAATTCATTGTCTTTAAATGAAGGCTACTTGAAAAATTCTCTATAAATTACTGCATCTGTGACTTAAACTACCCCTTTTAACGTCCCTAAATACTGCTATCCCAACTACAAAATTACCCTAGATCCCAACCCTTACTCTTCTAAATTTTGGGAGGGATTGGGTGGGATGATATTTCTTGCTTCAGTTCCCTCAACTAGCTTTCCTCCTTGCCGCCCATCAGTTCTCAGCCCGGAGCCCGGCAATTTTCCTGAGTTTCTCGTGCTCTTTTGCTCCACCCCCAACCTTAAAAAACAAACCAAAATTTACATACCCTTTGAAGTCACCATTCTTTCTGTTCTAATTTGGATACCTTACTAAACCTTAACATCTCTTCCCAGTAATCCCTTCTTATTTTCTTTACCCCTTTTTGCTAATTAATTTATTAATTAATGAATTCAATACATCAATTCCATTAATTTTAATTTTTAATTCCTAAGTGTTTATAAGACTCACATTGCAAAATAATTAAATTATCTTCCTATCGAGTATATAACTTCCCCCCCCCCCACCCATTTTTCTTTTATCCCTTCACCATAATAAAATATATATAGGCACTACTGCAGCAATGCATTATCCATCCATAATTGATCTTATGGGTTTTCTTTAAATGAAGTTAACATTAACAGGAGTTTTCATGATACACACAGTTTCACTGTGCAGAAGGCAGGCATAATTTAGTTTTTATGTTTATAATTTTATTAAGCAGTTTGGTTGATTTACATCAAAGGGAGAAATCATTCAAATTCAGATACACTGGTTGCCGATACAATTTCGCATTTAGAGCTCTGCATGATGGTACTCCCAATTATCTATCTCAATATACCATTCCCTATGCTCCTGCTAGACGCTTATGGTCCCTTAATGATCACAGATTAGTAGTCCCCTTACCTTCTCAAGCACACTGGGAAATTACACGTACTTCAGCTTTCTTTTTTCTCACTCCATATCTTTGGAACAACATACCCTTGAGCTTACACTCTGAGTCCTTCTTAAAACAATTTAAAATTAATTTTAAAATGCACCTCTTTACCCTGTCTTTTGATTTGAGTTAGTGTTGTCCCTTTGGCTAGGAAGTGGAGGAGTGGCCTAGTGGTTAGGGTGGTGGACTTTGGTCTTGAGGAACTGAGTTCAATTCCCACTTCAAGCACAGGCAGCTCCTTGTGACTCTGGGCAAGTCACTTAACCCTCCATTGCCCCATGTAAGCCACATTGTGCCTGCCATGAGTGGGAAAGCATGGGGTACAAATGTAACAAAAAATAAATAAATCTCAGAGTCAGTCCTAGGTATATAGCACTGTTTGTGTACATATTGGAGTTATGTTTTTAGATTTTTATTCTTCTGTTTACTATCTGAAATGGCATTCCTTTTCTATGTATGTTTTAACTTTTCTGTGGTTTTAAATTATGTAAATTGCTTACATTTGGCTTTGCCATGAATTGGCGAGTAATCAAAAATCCAAATAAATATAAACATACTCTGATCTGCAATAGGGATGGTGTGAGGTTCACCAGTATATGAATTAAGAAATCCTGAATACAAGCCACAGTGCTGAGAACGTCCTCCAGTACATGCATCAAATTGCCATAAAAGCATATACACTTTCAAAAGCAGTCACAGACTGGTGTAACAGTGGTCATTTCTTTGAGCGCTGCTTCATTCACATTTTCATCAAAACATTTTTATTACAACTTGCTGCAATTTCTTCAATGGACTGTGTTTCTGTTGTAATCAATTGATCAGCTGTTACAAATCATTCAATGGTCACTGAACTGTCCAAAATTGCACACCACTCCTCATCCATCAGCATTATTAAAGGTTTATCAGTGATAAATGTATTGCTAGCATCCTGAAGTGCATGTGATGAATTAAATTATGCTTCTAGAAAGTTGGTGATCACGACTTGGCTAACTGTATTTTATGTGGAGGCTGACTGAAAGTGGTGGTTTTGGTTCCAGTTGAAACCAAATCAGTGACTGAAATTTGTTGCTCAGTTTCGGTGCCTCGCAGGTCCACCCAGGCTAGCCCCATCCAACCACAAGAATGTAACCCTACGAAGGTCCAACAGGCAAAACAGCAAAGTAGGGCAATACAAATAGCCTTCTAAGTAACGTCCAAAAGACGACTTCAGGGATGGGAACAGAAAATCTTTATTGAAGCATCAAGCTAAGACTTGACATGGAGCTGTGTTTCGGCATGAAATGCCTCCTTCAGGATTCACAAGAACTTTTCACACACTCCTCTGCATATTGCTCATAGTACAGCAACGTATATGTCAAAGAATACTTGTAAATAAAACACCCATGGTGCTATTCTCCTAGGAGGCCCTTGTAATGTTAAGAACAAAATAAGTAGTGGCATCTGATCAAGTCAGCATTCTTTGACATATGCAATGCTCTACTATGAGCAAATATGCATAGGAATGTATGGAAAGTTCTTGTGACTCCTGAAGCAGGCATTTCATGCCAAAACGTGGCTGATATTGACAGAACATGCAATAAAATGGGTAACTGGAACACAAAAGTTGGGAATGACGAACAAGGCCTAATGACTGGAAAATACAGATTCAGCAATAGAAAGGGAACTGGAGAACATTTGATAGAATTCTGCAAGATCAACAATCTGTTCATTGCAAACACCTTCCAGGAACACAAGCAGATGGATTTCGCCCAATGGATTGTACAAAATCAAATTGGCTACATTTGTGAAAGTCAACAATGGAAAGCTCGATAACATCAACAAAAACAAAATCTGGACCCGACTGTAGTACAAATCACCAGCTATTAGTATGCAAACTCAAGCTAAAGCTGAAAAAATGAAAGCCAGTCATGAATGTAGCAAAGTATGGTCTTAAAAATATCACCAGTGCACCATTCCAAAGGATAAAGCACAATAGACAGGGAGCAATTTCAGCATCCACAACTTCCCTTGCTACACTGGGGTGTGGCTACACTGTTTTCATAGTCTTTGGTATGGCCCTAGTTTCTGTTTTCCGACTGGCCCAAGAGGAACCATCTCAGGGAAGGGTTGAGCATTTCTGCACTATCTCCGGGCTTGTTTCCTGTTGCTTCAGTTTTATTATAAAAACAATATAAAACAAAATGAAAAAGCATGCAAACAACACAGAAACCTGCACATCCCTATTTATTTTGTTATTTATTATTATATTTCTTATCAAATTGGGTTACAATAAAACATTCATACAGTCATAAAAAATAAAACAATATAATACAATAGCTATCATTCAGAAAACACTGCAAGGAGAATTGCACAAGTAAATGAGATCAGGTCAGACTTCCATAAAAGCCTTTGCAAAATAAAAAGTCTTCAAAAGTTTCTTAAACTTGCTTACTAGGACAAAGTCTGAAATAATTAGGCAGATGGTTCCATAAGTTCACTCCTGCAATGGAAAAAGCTCGATTGAGTGTATCAGAATAATGACATGTAGTATAAGAGGGGCAAATACTAATTGAAGTTTCAGTCCTTCATTGTATATGGCTTCAAACCAGTAGGAATGGTTCTGACTTCTGGATAAAATAGTATATCTGCATCCAGTCCACATGGTTGGATTTAATGGCTGGACACACCTGGCTATAACTCAGAAATTAGATGTTTCTCATTCCTATGCCACAGCAGCAACTATAATAGTTGATTGGAGATGCTTAGTTCAAAGACACATAGATGCTATATCAATGATCTAAGAAGACAGTAAGCTTAATCCATATTATATAAATCCATACAACCACCTTCCTTTCTTATACAACTAATAGGAGAGCTCCTAAACTCCTTCTGCTTCCCTATCTTGGGAGACGCTTTCATTTTCCCTGTATTCCCCCCCCCCCCCCCTGAGGAAACAACCTATGCCAACTAAAAAAAAACTACTATAGAACATTTCTATACAATTTTCACACTGGTCCAATACATGCCAAAATATGAAGAACTCTAATGAAGTTATTACTAATACTGTAATAAGAATTTTTGAACAATGACTATAATATATATTTATTCTGCCTTTCAGCCTCAACACACAAATGTCTGCTTTTGGTATGTACCTCCCAATTTACGTAACATGGAAGACAATGAAGAAAGAATGAATCGTCTTTCAAAGGTAAGCAAAGTAAAAAGGCAAGAATGATGGTAGCGAGTGTAGGGAAAGGCATAACCATTAGAAAAAAAAGACGCGGCAATGACCCCCGGCCAGGTTATAGGTTAGACCTCACCAGGAATATTCGACTCAGTTCTGGAACACAACTCGGGCACTCAGCACATACTCAAACATAGCCCATTGCGTTACACATTAATACACCAGAGTCTGCTTTTCGACAGAAATTGGAATTTATTTAGGCCGCAGCCAGGAACATCTAACATTGTATTTCTATAATTAATACATAACATATTCCATTATTTGTCATCATAATCTTAAAATTTTCTCTTGCCTGGGTACACAGCTTCTATCAACCGTTGCCTTTATTGTCTCACAGGTTGTGCCATCCAAGCACCCTGTTTCCTCTCTGTGCTGTCTCTAGGTCAGTGGCCGGCGGTAAGGTCTCAGACCCAAAATGGAAGTGCAGCAATTTTCAAAAATGATTCTGTGCACACCCAAAACACACGTCTACACTACTTCAGGCCATTTTTCAGCGCGTCTTTGTAAAAGGGTCCCATAGTGTGAGTGGAGGAGAAGGACAGATGAGAAGAGACAATAAAGGAGAAAAAGATACCTGGGAAAATAAATTTTTAAAAAAAAGATACCTGGGAAAAGAAATTTTTAAAAAGGTTAAGGTGAAAATGAAGAGGTTGAAATGGCCTGAAGAAAAAACAAGCATAGGTAGAAAAAATAATATTCGTTAAATCAAATTACGATATTCTGGGTAGATATTTAGCTGCCAAGATTGATGAGTTGTTTTTTGTTTGTTTGTTTGTTTGTTTGTTTGTTTGTTTTTTAATGATGGCCTTAGCATTAAAAAAAAAAGACATTTAATGCCAGTATCCAAATAGTGGACAGGGCTGAATATATGGATAAAGTATAACCAGCATTTTTGCTGTCCTAAGCTTTTGGGTTAGTTATCTGGATGGCGGCACTGAATTTCACCACTATCCAGATCTTCCTCTCCATGCATGGTCCACTCCAGTACTATCCAGGGAGCACCGAGGGACACTATCCAGAAAGTGCTATTGAATGTCAATAGATAGACCTGGCCAGCATCACTGATTGGATAGCAGTACCTGCTATCCAGATAAATGTTTGTGAATATTGAGCACTTTCTCCTTAATTTATACTGACAATTATTGTATATTGAATGTCAGTGTTTATGCAGTGTTTTAAATACTGAGTTGCTGCTACTCTGTTTATGGCTCTTCATTCTAATTCATTATTTTGCTTATTTCATGGAGGAGGACTGTGGGTTTATTGTAACAATCTCTCTCTTCCATACCTGTCGCTCCTGCCTATCTCACTAAAGCCAACAGTCAAACACTCTCTTTTTCTACAGTGTTGCAAAGCATAAACCCCCAGATTCTATAGTTGATTTGTGTGCACAACTTAATTGCCTAACAAGCCAATCAGTGCCAATAATTTGCTGCTAAAACCCTTTTAATTGGCCTTAATCAGGATTTACAAACATTGTATTTTATAATGATCTGTATGTAAATTTTGAGTGGGCATGGCTCGGGGGCTTCTGGAGGTGTTCTGGGGGCATTCCAAACTTTTATGTACGTAAATACAGAATTCAGCCAAACCATGCCTAATGTAGTCCCCAGCATTTACACCAGCAAATGTTTTGGTGCCAATTTCTAGGTGCTACTTATAAAATTTACCTTAGAGTGGGGTTTCTATTTCAGTATTGTCTATTGTGACAATGTCCCTAGCCCCCAGCCCTTCAGAATAGCAGTTCAAGGTCCTGTCTCTCAGAGGATAGACAACAAGTACTGGGCACTGCCCTTAAGAGCTAAGAATAAGGACTTATCTAATATAATAATTTGCTATGTGAACATTCTAAAGTGTCTCACTGGGATCGTAACCACCTGCTGACGTCACTGACCAGCAGTAGAGCCCTGCTAGCCTGACGTCAACAGGGGGTTACGATCCCAGTGAGAGACGCGTGTTGAAGAACAGCGGGAGCGGGCAGAGATGTCCCTACGTGCACGTCACCCCCCTCCAAAATCGCCAACCCCCTCTGCTACCCTCCCCCCCCTCTTACCGGGGTCCCGGCTGCAGCAGTGAAGAGCCTTGCGAGTCTGCTGCCTTCCCTTCTCTTCGCTCTCAGCTCTGACTCTGGCCCCGCCCTTGCGGAAACAGGAAATGAGGGCGGGACTAGAGTCAGAGCTAAGAGCAAAGAGAAAGCAGCAGACACGCGAGGTTCTTCACTGCTGCCACCGGGAGCCCGGTAAGATGGGGGGAGGGGAGAGTAGCAGAAGGGGGGTTGGCGATTTTGGAAGGGGGCGACGTGCACGTAGGGGGATGGGTGGGGCCAAGTGTCGGGGAGGGGAGGGCCGCGGGTGGAGGCATCGCAAGGACATGTCTGTGAGACAGAGAGGAGGGGGGACTGGAACTTGGGGGAGGAACAGAGGGAAGGAGAGAGAGGGAGGGCGAGAGAGAGGGAGGGAGGGAGGGCCTGGAAATCGGAAGGGAAGAATGGGGGCTGTGGGACTTGGAGGGGCAGAGGGAGGGAGGGAGGGAGAGAAGGATAACCTTGCTAGCGCCCGTTTCATTTCATACCAAAACGGGCCTTTTTTACTAGTTTGTAATAAAAAATTAGAGAAAATACACAGAGAAACTACTTTCCCGCAACAGTAGTATCGTTCCCTGTACCTTCACACTCAGGGTGAACAATGCAACATGTTAATATTACCTTTCATTAAAGGCAGTCTCTCTCTTCTGCTGTGAGCAGTAATCAATCTTAGAACTTCCCAGTGCTCCCATTGCTTTCATTCTTAGCAGAGGCACAAAGTAAAATACAAGCTGTTAGACTTCTTCAGTATTCAGATTAGCTTCCTAGAGCTCCTCCCAGGCTCTGGCACATCTCAGTCTAACAACATCTCTGGGGTGGATTTCTTTCCAGTATTCTTCTTAACATGCAACAAGACAAGCTTCTTTTAACTTGCATTAGGAGCAATCCTATAACAGCCTACTTCCCTGGGCAGTACCAAAATTCACCAGCACTTTAACTGTGCTATCCTCCTTCCCAGATGTCATATTAGACCAAAAATAAAGTTCCTTTGCTTCACATCAAGCATCTTAGATGTTACAACCTAATTGATCTCTGAAGCAGGTGCTGTGTGCCGAAACACAGCCCATGTTGGGTCAGTAAGGAGAGATTGATGTTCAAGCTATACGATTAAAGGAACCAATTTTGAACGCTCCTGGTGCTTCTTTTTGCTATTTGGACTTTGTTCTGTACTTTGGATCCTCTCTGTGCTGTTTTGTAGAAACCCAAATAGTACCAACATTCCATGCTACCAATTCCAAGTCAAGCAGTAGCTTCCCCATGTCTGTCTCAATAGCAGACTATGAACTTTTCCTCCAGGAAAGTTTCCAAACCATTTTGAAATCCAGACTTGCTAACCACTGTTACCATATCATCCAGCAATGAGTTCCAGAGCTTAACTATTTGTTGAGTCAAAAAAGTGTTCCTATTTGTTTTAAAAGTATTTCCATGTAACTTTAGTCTTTGCACCTTTTTTTAAAGAGTAAAAAACTTGATTCATTTCTACTTGTTCTACACCACTCGGGATTTTGTAGACCTCAATCATATCTCTCTTCAGCCACCTCTTTTCCAAGCTGAAGAGTCCTAACTTCTTTAACATTTCCTCATATGAAAGAAGATCCATCCCCTTTATCATTTTGGTCACTTTTGTTTGAACCTTTTCTATTTCCTCTATATCTATTTTGAGATACAGCAATCAGAACTGAATGCAATACTCAAGGTGAGGTTGCACCATGGAATGATACAGAGGCATTATAGTATTCTTGGTCATATTTACCATCCCTTTCCTAATAATTCCTAGCATCCTGTTTGCTTTTTTGGCTGCCGGCACACACTTGGCAAAAAATTTCAGCTTATTGTCAACAACGCTACCTAGATCTTTTTCTTAGGCGCTGATCCCCAAGGTGGACCCTAGAATCAAGTAACTATGATTTGGATTATTCTTCCCAATGTGCATGCACTACCAAAGAGTGTGAAAATGATTCACGACCATCAAAACTTCAGGCGATCATTAAAGACCTATCTGTTTTGCAAGGCCTATCCTACTGGCCCTACTTAAATGCCTCAACTCTGCATTAATTATTATTATTATTATTAGCATTTGTATAGTGCTAGCAGACGCACACAGCACTGAACACCTGACACAAACAGACAGTCCCTGCTCAAAAGAGCTTACAATCTAAGTAATACAGACAAACAAGACAGTTACGGGTGAGGGAAGTAATGGGTGAGAAGGGAGGAAGGGACAAGGGGAGGGCAATTGTGGCTAGGAGCTAAAAGCAGCAAAGAAAAGGTGGGTTTTCAGCATAGATTTGAAAACAGGTAGAGATGGAGCTAGACGTATAGGTCCAGGAAGTCTATTCCAGGCATAAGGTGCCGCAAGAAAAAAGGAGCGAAGCCTGGAGTTAGCAGTGGAGGAGAAGGAGGACGACAAGAGAGATTTGTCAAGTGAGCGGAGTTCACGGGGAGGAATGTAGGGAGAAATGAGAGCAGAGAGGTAATGGGGGGCTGCAGAGTGGATGCATTTAAAGGTCAGTACGAGAAGTTTAAACTGAATGCGGAAGCGGACAGGGAGCCAGTGAAGTGACTTGAGGAGAGGGCTAGTATGGGTATAATGATTCTGGTGGAAAACAAGTCGTGCCACAGAATTTTGGACAGATTGGAGAGGAGAGAGATGGCTGAGTGGAAGACCAGTGAGAAGTAAATTGCAATAGTCCAAGCGATAGCGACAAGGGTGTGGATAAGGGTTCTGGCAGTGAAAGGAAGGGGCGAATTTTGCTAATATTGTAGATAAAGAAGCGACATCGCATTGGACATTACATATTCCTTTATTTCCTTGTCCCTTTTTGTACCTGTTTACTCTAACCTTACCTGACCCTTATTTTAAACTGTATTTGTTTAACATCTACCAGACTTAGCGATCGCCTTTATGGTATAATGTAAGCCACATTGAGCCTGCTAATGGTTGGGAAAATGTGGGATACAAATGTTACAAATAAATAAATAATGTGCATTTGTCCACATTAAATTTCATCTGGCAATTAGATGCCATTAGATGCTATTTCCTAAGGATTTCCTGCAATTTTTCACAGTCCACATGTGTTTTAACAACTTTGAATAGTTTTGTGTCATCTGCAAATTTAATCACCGCACTTGTTATTCCAATTTTCAGATCATTTATAAATATGTTAAATAGCACCAGTCCCAGTACTGATCTCTGTGGCATTCCACTATTCACCCTCCTTCACTGAGAGATCGCCCTTCTCCATTGAGAGAAATGGCCATTTAAACCTACCCTCTGTTTTCTGTCCAATAACCCAATTCCTACTCCACAACAGAACTTTGCCTCCTATCCACTCTTTAATTTTCTCAGGAGTCTCTCATGAGGAATTTTGTCAAAAGTTTTCTGAAAATCTAGATACAGTACATCAACCAGCTCACCTTCATCAACATATTTTTTCACGCCTCTAAAACAGTTTCCAGTTCAGTTCAAGATATTGTCTAATCATCCTGAATATAAATGGCAAGTACATTGTTCCTTAAAGACACTGTCCATCTGTAGACCATTTCCCTTGTGCTTTCCAGGTTAGAGTTTCCCAGGTTATTAATTTTTTCCCATTTCAACATAGTGGGTTCTTCCGTCTTCTTCTCCCCCATTTCCTCCCTTCACTGCTTTCTGGACCATCTCTTAAGAGTCTCTAGGGTATCAACCCCTCCCTTCTAATTAGCTCCCCACCTACCTGTGAGCTTATCTCATTCCTTTCTCAGTTAGGATGCTTAGTTTTATTCCTCTGTCTTTTCTGCCAATTTATTCAAAGAAACAAGCATGGTTCTGTAGTTCTTTAACTACTATACCAAGCTGGCAAGACCTACCTATCACACTGTACATTTCTGTTTTTAGTTTGTGGTCACTTATTCTGTATTTGGTGAGAATCTGAATGTTTTGTATATGTGAGGGAAGTAAGAGTTTCTGCAGCTAGCTTGTAGTTTTTCTATAGGGATCGGTACTGACCATTGATAAATAATGTGGTCAGATACAAATGGGCAGTGGCCTAAAGCAGTATTTCCCAAGTCCAGTCTTGGAGTACCCCTTGCTAGTCAGGTTTTCAGGATATCCACAATGAATATGCATAAACTTAATTTGCATGCACTGCCTATATTATATGCAAATCTCTTTCATGCATATTCATTGTGGATATCCTGAAAACCTGACTGACAAGGGGTACTCCAGGACCAGACTTGGGAAACACTGGCCTAAAGCACCTATGAGAAGGACTTGGGTAAAAGCCAGAGTAAGGGAACATGGTAAGAGAGTCAAGGTGGAGAGAAAGAGGAGGAGGAGGTGGCAGCAGCAGCAGCATATAAGTAAGACAGGATAGAGCAAGTAAGGAAAAAGGGAAGGGTCATCAGGATGAACTAGAATGTGTGAGCAAATCTATGATCTAAGAGTGCAGCTATAAGTGGCCTCTGGGGATGGCTTAAGAGGGACCAGCATAGGTCCACTGTCATCTTTTTGATCTCACCAGCTACCTCCCAGCCCACCCCAGGAGATTAGAAACAACACCTTGTCATATCATGAGTGGGAAGTCAACCCCCAAAGAACACACAAAAGTGCAGGCAAGCAAGAAAAAAGCCAAATCTGACTGTAAGCATCAATTCCAGTCATGTTTATTAATGGTGGCAGTGGTTATAGCAATGAATATTGAGTCTCCATCTTTTATGGATGGGGACCATGGCTATGAATTACGAAGGCAAAGTAACCATGGCTAAACCCAGACTTTGATGGAATGGGGCTTGATTGCCAAGAAAGGCTTAAGAAGATTCCAGTAGGGCAGCCCTGTAGTCAAGTAGACCTGTGGGACATACCAGACTTATAAGAGTCATATGTGAGGGTGATTGAAGTGTTCAAATTAAAGGCTTGAAATAAAGAGCTTGGTGAAAAGGATCAAGGGCTATGTGTCCTTTGGGTCTCTGGCCACTCTACTGCATGAGAGGTTATCAAGAAATGGTTTTATTTTATTTATTTGCTCATTTGTTTATATATTTATATACTGCAGTATCCGAAAGGTCTATGTGGTTTACAATAAAATATACACAACAGATGGCAATATAACCATTCAGAACCATTTAGGAAGGCACTGGAAACTTATTTTTTCCCAAATTTAAAATTTTGACTTTTTCATTTATGTACTTTTATTATTTCAGTATAGTTCACTATTGTGAATGCCAATTTGTTTGCAAAGAAGAGGGTATATAAAGTTTTATAAATGAATAAATAAATATAACATTTAAGCCCACTGACTGGAGTAATGGGCTAATAAGTTTGGCCGAGCTGCTGACACAGCTGAAGTTTGTTTTTGAGTGTTAGGTTGGGGGAGGGGCAGGAGTGTGGGTGCAGGAGAAGGAAAATAGAGGGTTGCTTGTAATGGAGCACATTAGTAAACAGGGCCCCTAATTTGGAAAAAGAAACTATCCTAATCACTTTCCTCAATTGTGATTTCATGGAAAAGAATGAATCTAATTGTACCCCAGGATCCCCCATCTCATAAAGTTGTCAGCACTTAACAAATTGGTTGCAAATGAAGATTAAATAAGATAGCAGAAAGGACTGGCATTCATTGGGACTCATTTTGATGACATACCATTACAATAAACTTGAAATTCTCTCTCTGTCAGATATGATGCACTCCATGTCAATACACTGCCTGTAATTCCATAGGATTTTTAAATGATTTAACAAAATAGTATGATCTATTATATCAAATGCCAAAGCAATCTAATGAAACAAAATAAAATATTGGTTTCCTCTATCAAAACCTAACTGAAATCTATCAAACAGTGAAAACAACAAAGTTTGAACTCCATGATTAATCCGAAAATCAAACTGAAATGGATCTAAGATCTCTTAAGTATCAGCAAACTCCGTTAACCACTGTAAAAACAAATTCTCCATTACCTTTACTACAAAAGGCAACAAAGAAATTGGACAGTAATTCTCTGAATTCAGTGGATCCAGTCTTGAATTCTTTAGCAATGGGCATACAGATGCCATTTTCAAAATCTTAGGCACAGTTCCCCCAATATTCAAAACTATTTAACTGGCCAGGAATGGCTCCTGGCCGGTTAAATAGAGTTTAAGTGCCAAACCGCAGATATTCAGCGGGAGATAACCAGTTATCTCCCACTGAATATCCTGATTAGAAGCTAGCCACTACTAAAAGGAGCTATTTTCTGGCAACAACCCTTTTTGTTAGCAAACTAAATAAAAGTAAGAGGAAAAGGATGCATTGGTTCTCAAAAGTAGTAGCTGAAAAGGTGAGGAAAAAGAGGTTAGCCTTCATTAACTACAAGAGATCACAGAAAGAGGAAGACAGGCAACAATATCGGGAAAACCTAAGAGGCTGTTAAAGTAGTCAGGAAAGCAAAAATGCAAATAAAATTTATGTTTAGATGAGTTCTGGGTGTTCCCATATTAAAAGTGTGAGCAATTTATTTTAAAGTGATGGTTTGATTTATTTTGCATGCTTGCAGGTAGCACCTGTGATTAAAGCTAGAATGATGGAATATGGATCCACAATGGTTAGCTATCAGCCACTTGCAGACAAAGTGAACTTCTTTCGTATGGTCATCTCCAACCCAGCTGCGAGTCACCAAGACATTGATTTCCTAATTGAAGAAATAGAGCGTCTTGGACAAGATTTGTAGTCTGGTCTCTAAGGCTGTTCCAAATCCCTTGTCAGGCAACTGAGTTGTTGCAAAATGTGTGAATGTATTTGTAGTGTGTTCAAAAGTAGTTCTATATTGTGTTGTTTAAAGTACTGTACCATCTGAAATCAAGAAGTATTGTTCCTGTTAAAAGCTTTTTCTTATGTTTTAGAAAAATCCCCTTATAATAACTAGCAGTACAAGGCTGAATTAATATATTGATAAAGGAACAATAATGGAATTTTGTGAGTTTCCCCAACTTTAATAATGTTATTTACTGTTAAGTAGTCAGACTGGTGCCCGATTTAATAGAAATTCTTAAAAAGTCAAAAGAGATGCTTTTAAAGGGGTAATCAAACAAAAATATAAAATATCTATTTAAAAATACAAAAAAGTATTGACTTTTCATATTATCAGAACTGTATTTCTTATTTACCTATAGAAACATTTCAAATATATTTAAATACATATAATTTTACAAAAGGAATATATATATATTAAAAAAATCCTATTTTGTAAATGAACAGATTTTTATTTTGTATGGGTTATAAAAAGTAAGGGACAGAAGTTACAAAAACTAAAGAGGATTGCTTTCCTTTAAGAAGCTTGAGCTGTGCTTATTTTAAGATATAAACCCATAATGCAGAAATTTAAGCGATAACAATACAATGAAGAACCCTGCAAATAATTCAATAATAAATGGTCTCAATGATATAATAAAACATGAGGAAAAGACCTCAAAACACCCAAACGCTTACTACAATTTCAGAACTTCAGATTGTTTTCCTCAATTAATTTTCACGAAATGTAAGAGGTGCTACAGAATTTTTTTATCACGTATATACATAATTATCTAGGACAGTAATTTCCAAACTTGCCCACAGCTATCCCCAGCTAGTCAATATATCAGGATATCCACAGTGAATATCCATGAGATAGATTTGGATGTACTGCCTCAGTTTCATGAAAATATTTCTCATGCATTTTCATTGGGGATTTCCAAAAGAGCCAAAGAGCTGGAGATCCCCAAGATCAAGTTTGAGATCTTAAGAGTTTTGAAGTTCTTATAAAAGAATAGCAGATGTCTAAATGATAGTAGGTGTAACTGTCAGTCTTATTGTTTTATTTTTAATTCCATGAATCTTATAATGCTGTCTTCCTCTAAGAATGTAGAACTACATGTTTCAGATTTCAGTACACTATATAGCAGACATCCAAGGCCAGAGCATAGACAAGGTCCTATACAGGGCTAGATTAAGACCAAAGGATAATGAGATTAGATAAATCACATGCCCAAAATACTTCCTGTCTCCCTGATAGTGATCATCTGGTAATCCCATTTAATTACACATTAATAATAAAATGCTTCTCCCTGGTCCTCACCCGGTTCAACTTGTGAGATGCAGAGTTGTTAAGCAAATTTAATATGATTTGAGATGCTGTATTAGGGTGGCCAGATACAACGTCTAATTTTATTGGATTAAGCAATTTCAACAAAAAATGCCAAATTATATGTTGACTGGTGTCAAACTCATTTCTATATGTCTAGCAAGTGTTAAAGACCTAATTAAACATGAAAAATCCTAGTGAGACAAAGACAGAGTCCACAATAGATGTTATCTTGAACTTTATAGGAAAAGGAAACAGATGACAATCAGTTTCTAAGGCATCATGGGGTAATTCTATAACATAGGTGCTGATATTTATGTACTAACTACTGGGTCCTTGTACTAAGCTGTGGGAAAAAGGGCCCTGCGGTAGCAGTGGGGGCTGTTTTTCCTGCACACCAGGGCTCTTTTTACTGCAGCAGGTAAAATGCCCCCCCCCCCAAAAAAAAATGACCACGCGGTAAGATAACTCTTACCGCATGGCCATGTGCTGGGGAGCTCTTACTGCCATCAATTGAGGTGGCGGTAAGGGCTCCCACGGTAACCCAGTGGTAACCGGGCAATGCATGGCAATGCCCAATTACCACCGGATTAGTGCTGTGCTAGGGAAATAAATTCCTGGAGCGCTGGAAATGGTACATACTCCAGCCAGAACTACCGCATTGGGCGAATGGTAGATCAGTTTTAGCGTCCATTAAGCCCGCATTGGGCTTACTACCGCTTTGTAAAAGACCCCCTACATGTGTAAATGTTAAGAATACTAGCATTTACATGCACTTGTGTGCCTCTGCTATACCCACTTATCATATATACCCCCTAATTCTCAAAAACACACCTCGAGATGTGTGTGCAAATTTGGGCATGTCCCAAATTGCACACACATCTAAATTGAATAATGAGACAATTAGCCCCAATAATTGGCTTTTTAACAAGCAGTTATTGGCATTAATTGAAAACTTATATTAAGGCATGTGATCCATGCCTGCATTTTGCATTCATACTGGAAAAGGGGTCACGGAAATAGGAGGGTCATGGGCATTTCAGGGTGGAGTGTGGGTGTAGATTTAAGTTACACGTGTAATTGTAAAATAAGGAGTCTCCACACATGAATTTAGGCACAGGCATTTGCACCTAAATTTACATGCAGCCCCCGTGCTTAACTGCTATTCTATAAACCATGCCTAACTTTAGGCACAGCTTGTAGAATACTGTTTAAGCAGGTTTTTTTGTGCTAATTTTTTAGGTGTCATTTATGAATCTAGCCCACAGTGTGTGTTTGAAATGTGGCTTACACATAAAGACGGCTCAAACTTACACACACATCAGAATACTGCAGCAACTAGGAGCTAACACACCAGCTCTGTGGCTGGCATAAGCACTCACACTGAACTTTTAAGCACCTATATACCCAGTTAATCTATAAAGAAAAGTAGGTATCTGTGTTCCTTTATAGAATAAGCTCCTACTAGGCACCCTGTTTTAGAGTTGCCCTCCATATGTTCTGGCCATAGAAAGTACTGCATATACTGACAGTCCTAAAATTCATGCGCCCAACTAGCGGGAAATGTTTATTCATTAATGCATCCAGTCCCTGAAAACAATTTTTCTGAAAAGTACTGGCCCTAAGGAAGGCACCTTGGCCCTTATATGAAATCCACATCAAATATATGGACTGGTAAAGTCAGTCACTGGAAGGTAATTGGATGTTCTTTGTCTTATACCTTACAGCCACAACAATCATACTGTTACAGTAAAAATATGTTTGGAATAAATGTATACATGCATATGAATCAAAAGTCAAGATAAAGAACTTTTATAGGTATATACAGATATTTATTATTATTTCAATAAAGGGCCTGATTTTATTAAACTGCCCCCCCCCCCTCCCCTGCACCAGAGACACTGAACAGAAGAAAATTCTTCATAAATCAAGCCCAGGGTCTTCCTGCAGTCATCTGGGTCCATTCAAAACTTCTTTATAGGGAAGAGAAACTGATGAGGAGGAAAAGCAAATAGAAACAACTGTGCTCTGAAAAGATCTATTGTTCAGTACAAAAATTATGAGCCTCCAAACAGAAAGATTCCTATGGTATCTCGTCAACAATCCTAGACAATTTTACACTTCCAGAGAGCCAACAGTCAAGATTTCTGAACCCGCAATAGGTTATTGTGATGTGCAGACAGTTATCTTGTGTTTAGGAGATTGTTGATGAAAAACTATGCTTGTACTGGATTCTTCTTTATAACCCAAATTACATTTTGAGTTTCATTCTGATTGTTTGCAACCGCTTTCATTTATTAAGCAATATTGTTTTTCTTCCTTTAAAAATATTTGAAAAAAAATCAGTGGAATGTGTGGGTCATCTTATTAACTGTACCTGAAATGCATAAGTGGTATTAACTCTGTGTAATGTCTTAAGGGTGTAAACTATGAAACGGAACTAAATTGTGTCTGTAAACTGTGTTGCCTTTATTATATTTATAGTACTGTCTTGTCACCTCAGATTGAGGTTGTGCACTTTAGATTTGAACTGTACAGTGTTACAAATCAACCTGTGTTGCTGTATAAGCTTGTACAATATATTATTGATATATGTCGACTTTTGTGTGGTAGCAGTATTGATATTGTATGAACTGCATTCTTTTTAATTCCAGGTCTTGACTCAATATCCAACCTACCTTTAGAATAAATTCTCTCTTTTCCACCAGGGAAGCTCACCAGAACAAGGGGGTTTTGTGATAGCTTTGAGATATATGCTTATCTATAGTAGATAAAAACTTTCTGCTCAATATTAAAAGCACATATGCGATAAGCATCAGGTGCTGTGTAAGTGACGAATCAAAAATACCAAATTACTAGGAAGATGCAATGGTGCAGGTGATGAGTAGCTGGCTCCATTTCACATATGCAGTTCTGTTTTTCAGTGCTGAGTCCAAGCCCTGTACTTATAAGTCCTTTGTACCAATCCTGGGCACACAAAGGATATTTAATAAGGAAGCCAGAATAGTTCTGTGTGCTATATATACTACAGAAAAGACATAAATGGAAACCTGTACTTCTGACCAAATATAAACCCGTGTTTTAGCAAAGTGTTTTATCTGTATTGTCTCTGAACCCAAATAAAGTTGTGAACTACAAAACAAGAGATATGAAATCTCCAATGTTCATTCAAAACACTCCAAGAGCAAATGCTTATCAATTTTTGTTTTGTTTTGCCACGTTTCTTAAAAGCCATGGAAGATACTAGATTGATTGTGCTTGAAACTGAAGTTCCTGATGGAACCTCTCTCTTTATCTTGCTATAAAGCATGATGATATTAGAAATACTGTCTGTATGGAATAGTGCCCATATGATGCAAACAAAGAGCATATCACATAAAAAATATCTGTAAAATTATTTATTCACCACAACATTCAATAAGTACCTTATAGCCCAGAATCACTATGCAATCCTTTCTTTTCTCTAACCGAGGTGGGACTAGTTAGGCTTATGTGTTGGTACTGGCTTATCATACACTTCTTTTGTCAGGAAAAAAATCTTCTCTACTAATTCTTATCTTTGTGCCATAAATAAATATTTCCATTTTTTGTAGTCCATCTCGTCCCTATGGAACTTTTCATATTTATCTTATTTTAGTTCATTTCTAAACCCATCCAAATTTTTCTTATAGTCAAAGCACTTATCATTGTCTTTCAGAAAACTTGGTTCCTTATCCACCTCTTCTTTCACCTTTTCCTCTTTTTTTTTTGTACAAGTCTGTATTAATAGAATCATCAGATCAAGGGAACATTTATTAAGAAAAACCTCTCACTGTCATAATTATATCATCATCCATGCCATAGCCAGAAATGATTTTTTTGGAGGGGCCCAAGGTTAATAAAGATGGGCCTCACCCCTACATTTGTTCTCTGCTTTACCTACCCCTCCCCATCCCCATGTCATCCCTCCACCAACAATTCATTGTACCATAACTGGAATCCCCAAGCCCTGCCAGCTGAAGAAATTTGCAAGCAGAGCTGGAGTATTGCAGTACCTTCAGGTGAACGTGGAAGAAGTTCTGGAAGTAGCTCCAGCCTCTATTGCAGCACTGCAAGCATGTTGAGAATTAGCAGGCTAGCACTGCCCAGTGCAGATCTCGCAAGCTCACCATGAGGAAGTACTCCTGCTAGAATGAAGGATGCTTACGGTGCAGCAACAGAAGCTTAATAATAATAATATTAATTATAATAATAAAACTTTATTTCTTACCCGCTATATCTGAAGCATTCTAAATGAGGAACAACAAAACATACAAAATAAAATATACCAATACAACAAAAATTAAATAATACATCTCTAAAACAAAATCATACATTTTCACAGCACTCATACAGAATCATGCATTGCAGCAAAACAAGAGTATACCATTAGTCTAATGACCCATAAGCTTGAACAAACATATGAGTTTTTAATTCTTTCTTAAACTGGGTAATATTCTGCACAGAACGAAGTTCAATAGATAAGGCATGCCACAACTGAGGGCCTTTAACATAAAATATAGAAGATCTATATTCTTCCAAATAAACCTGCCAGAATAATGGAACTTCAAGCAACTGTTTTAGAGAAGATCTCAGAGAGCAAGAAGGTTGATAACATCTTAGAGTGGAACTGAATATCAGGGAAATATAGCCATTCAATTCTTTAAAAACTAATAAAATTTTGAACTCAATGCGAATATATTTAGGAGGCAGTAAGGGCTTCTATGTTAACCGTACGCTAACCAGTTAGTGTACGGTAATGTAAATGTGTTAACTAGTTAGTGCAGGAATGCCCACTCTCCACCCCTGACACCAGACTAGGGGGCATGCGATGAAGCTACTATGTAGTAGATTTAAAACGAATCGGAGAAATTTTTCTTCACTCAATGTGTAATTAAACTCTAGAATTCGTTGCCAGAGAATGTGGTAAAGGCGGTTAGCTTAGCAAAGTTTTAAAAAGGTTTGGACGGCTTCCTAAAGGAAAAGTCCGTAGACCATTATTAAATGGACTTGGGGAAAATCCACTATTTCTGTGATAAGCAGTATAAAATGTTCTGTACTTTTTTGGGATCTTGCCAGGTATTTGTGACCTGGATTTGCCACTGTTGGAAACAGGATGCTGGGCTTGATGATCTTTGGTCTGTCCCAGTATGGCAACACTTGTGTACTTATGTACGCTCTCTCAAAAAAGATTAGTAATAAATAATTAGCTCACAGCACACGCACATGCCTAAACTAATGTGGAACGTTTTACCGCGTCCCACGTTATGATTTGTTTGTTGCATTAAGCACATATTAGCGCTTAACATAGCTTAGTAAAAGGGCCCTTCAATTTGCCAAACTACTTTATCAGGCTCAATAAGTTAGAGGAGAAAAAGACCTCAATACATTCATAGCTCTTTGCTTTTACTTGCTGGTAAAACTTAGAGCTATGAGTTATAATCACGATCAGAAAGAACTCCTTTTATCTACAGAAATATGAATTAATTTATATTAACTTTCAAAGATAAATAGTGCACTTAACATAACATAATAATATTTATATACTGCTATAACCATAAAGTTCTAAGCAGTTCATACATGCCATCAAAAAACCAGGACAACCTCCCAGGATTTACAAAAGTAAAATAATAACAATCCAATTACTCTAGTTATTTAGCCAAAACAAACCTCTGAAAAAGGTAAGTTTTAAGATTGATACTAAATCAAATATAGGAATCAGATTGAATAAAACATATTGAGAGTTCTTGCCATAGTTTAGGGGCTTGATATGCCAAGAACAATTCATGAGGTTTCAATCTCTTGCAACCTTTAACAGAAGGAAAACTAAAAGGAGAGTTATTAATGGCTCTCCGATTCCTGGACAAAGCTGTGAGTTGAAAATTATCCAACATATATTTGGAACAGCATCATCTAAAATTTTGAATAGAAAACAAGCAAATTTGAACAAAACCCTGGTCTCAATCAGTAGCCAGTGCAACCTTACAAGTATTCTGAGATTTTTTCTGATTTTCTCAAACAGAAATTAGGCATAAAGCAGTATTCTGTATTTTCTGAAGCCTTTTTAACGTATGCTTCGTGCTTCCCAGAAAGATTAAGTTACAGTAATCTAACTTCCACAATATCAGTGATTGGACCAAGAGTCTTAATTTATCTATGTCAAAAAGACATCTCACTTATCATTGCATCATATAAACTTCATCATCTGCTTCAGCTCTGCTGGTCGACATTTTCACAGAGAACTCATGGAGGAAGTAGAGGACTGGAAAAAGTTGAACACAAGGCTTAGCTGAGTTCTGAAAGTTTAGGCCTTCGCTATCATGGTAGGAAAAAGAAGGGGGAAAAGAGAGTGATTGCGCTTCCAATCAGCTGGAATTGAGGGTTTTCTCTCCACCTCTCAAAGGCACGATGCCCTGCTCTGATTCCTAGAATGAAACATAGGAGCTGTCTTCCATTTCAAGATTTGTATAATAAATTGTGATCTGTTGTTTTGTTATAAGTGAAATAGAGATTGTTAAAGCCTTTCAGGTTTTGCAAACCCGTCCTGGTGACTCTCTAGTCAGTCAGGTTTCAGGACAGTTACAGTGAATATATGAGACAAATTAGTATATACTGAGTATCTGATGTATGCAAATATATTTCAATGTGGAAGTAAATACAGCAGATCAGTAGTAGGTCCAAACAAATCTTTATTGTAGAGTTACAACCAAATGCAACTAGTGATAGCAATGTGAGTCTGTGAGCATGCTGCCATCATCTGGAGAGTGTGTTGATTGTGCTGTTTTTATTTTACCGACTATGGTGCTACATTCATAAGGGCATTAATTCTTTGGTGGTAAAGATCAGTATATATACCACATAGCCTTGGATGCAGCCCCTTTGTGGGTGAAACTTATATGGTCTGTGCCAGAGCTGGTGTTGGGAGGCGAGGCTAGTGGTTGGGAGGCGGGGATAGTGCTGGGCAGACTTACACAGTCTGTGCCCTGAAAAGGACAGGTACAAATCAAGGTAAGGTATACACAAAAAGTAGCGCATATGAGTTTATCTTGTAGGGCAGACTGGATGGACCATGCAGGTCTTTTTCTGCTGTCATTTACTATGTTACTATGTGTTGGGCATTGCATTTGGTTGTGACTCTTATCCATGGAGCTTCCACTCTTTATTATTATTTGTTACATTTGTATCCCACATTTTCCCACATATTTGCAGGCTCAATGTGGTTTACATAATACCATGAAGGCATTCGCCAAATCCGGCACGGGATAGGTACAAAATGTTGTATTGGGATAGGGAAGATAAGATTCAATCAAGTTGGGTTGACATAAAAGAGTTCATTAATGTCCAATACGATCTTTAATAGTGAGTGTTGCAGGGTTGAGTCATTTAAGTTGGGTCATTCGGATATGCCCTTCCGAATAGGTGAGTCTTTAAGGACTTTCTGAATTTTAGGTAATCACAAGTTGTTTTCACCACTTGTGGCAATGCGTTCCACAGGTGTGCACCTATGTAAGAGAAATTGGACGCATGATTGTAAGCATTAAATGTCACAGCCACTATTATACGGTGGAGGTAACTATACTACCCCATATGCTTTATCAATTGATTTTGGGAAGAGACTGGGTTCATTTCCATAGCTTTCTGAGGGAAGTGGAGAGAATTGGGAATACCTGATCCCATAAACAAACAGGAGGAGGAGAGGAAGGGCGTGAAGACCCTTTAAGTCATATCTTTCCTTTTCAAAAGGAAATCATAAAACAATCTGGGCATGCCCTGAGAGGCATTTTCTCAGAGATATCATAAACACTTTAAGGATTTGAGGAGTTTCTCAGGCCTGGGATGATATTTTATCGCTGTTTCCATTCTCCAGGATTGCAATTTTGCAAAATGTTGATATAAAAAACTGTTGGTTTGCTGAAAATAATTTAAGAATAAATTATCATAAGACAAAAGTGATGATTGTGTCTGTGAGGGCAAATTATTTGCCTCCAGCAGTGCCAGCCTGACCACTAGACAGACTAGACTTCCTCCTAGAAAGCACAATTTAAGGGGCAGCACAGTTGCAGCAATCAATGTATCTATGTTAAGCATCTCCCCATCTTCCTCAAAAGGTGTTTGGTGGCTTCTCTCCTTTTCTTTACCATTTCTGCATTGGCATTAGCATGTCAGTCAAGGTAGCATTCTTGTAATACATCTTGAAGAAACCCAAGGATGAGAGGAATCAATGCAACAAGAGAGAGACTGCTCTGTATGCACTGCATGGCTCAAAAGATGTCACAGTCTCATGTACTTAAAGAGATAGAGCAGTTACTAGTCTGAAGAGGCTGCAAGGACCTACTGCAAATAAGCAGGCTGACTGAAATGCTGCCACCAAGAGTCAAACCATAAGAGAGAATGGAACCGGATTTTCCATGACCATCAGACCATTGAAAGAGGTCCCTTTGTTTTGGAAAGTTGCGGTGGTTGACCAAAGTGGAAGTGATTTAGATGCATAGACAAAGGTTTCCTGATTCAGAAAAGAGCAATAGAACTAGTGGGCCTGAAAGAAATGGAATTATCTAGATCACTTGACCTAACCTCGGGAGAACCATGAATATATACAGGAACGTTCTATGAGACTAGGGCTGCAGAAATGAACACAAATCCATTTTCCTTTTAACAAGAGGTGAAGGCCAAACCCTGGGGTTGGCATTAGTCATGAATTTTAGCAACATATGGCTCAAAGGTTAAGATTAGTGCAAGGCTGCAAGAATATCTCCCATTCCTCCAGATCAAGTAAGTGCTTGCTTAAAAAAACAACATCTGTTCTTAAATATAATGAACTTCAGCAATAGACGCTGCTGACAAAGGCAGACGAGCTTCTCCACCAAAAAAGCCTGAGTTGTGTCGTCCTGGCACTGCAAAGCCCATTCTGAGGTAAATTCAGTTCACTCTGACATAGAAAACAAAGTATAGAATGAATTCTTTTAGGACTGGCTCTTCAAGTTATGATGTCCGGGTATGTATATCCTGGATCTGAAAGTATTTTGATTTTCAGAATAAAGAGAAGTTTTCCAGACTTCAGTGGAATGTTTTGATTTCTGGAAGCTAAAAGCTGACATCCTGTATGCTGCTCTGTATATTTAGGTTATATTCAGACATGCAAGCATTCACACAGCCCTTTTGTTTCTGCTTCAAAGCTGCCCCTTCACATTTAACAAGGTTATGCCAAGTCAAAGAAGTAATACAAAGGATGAACAAATACAGCCTGACTCATGTTTTATTTAAACAATGCAAAACAGAGAAAAGAAAATAAGATGATGCCTTTTTTATTGGACTAACTTAATATTTATTTATTTATTTATTTTATTTGTGACATTTATATCCCATATTATCCCAAAAACGTTTGAGTTACAATAAACAGTATAGAATGCATAACAAAGAATAATGCATAAGAAAGTAATCTGTAAGAATTCAATTTCACAATACAATATCATAAACATACTGGGATAGCTATGGATGTTTAACATTTAGAAAATCTATTATGAATGAGAAATTGTACTCAAAAGTATTCCAATGATAGTCTCACAGGAAGAGGGTGGGGTGGGTTAGGTGAGAAACAGGGAGCGCTGGGTGGGTGGGTGACAGACAGGGAGAGATGGATGGGTGATAAGAGGGTGACAAAGCAGTATAATTTTATGGTTTATAATGGAATAGAAAACCCAGATCTTAAGTCCTGTCTGCTGGGTGTCAAAATATTTCATCATTTTGACGTCAAAGATCTTACATTCCTGGATTGTCTTAAAAATTCATTTCAGTATTATCACCATAAAATCATTGATAAAGTGTTCTGGTTTTGTAAAGTGCTGTCCCACAGAGGTGACATTCTGGTTGACATTGAAATGTTTAATATGATATCTGTGTAAATTGATTCTTATCTTTAGAATCAGGCTTGTTTCTCCAATATAATACCCTTCTTCACACTTTTTTCATCAAATGATATCACATTTGAAGATGAACATTTGAAACAAGGAGTAAAAAGTGAATAAGTAGCAAATCCGATGAGCTTTACAAACTGACACCTTCTACACCCATTGTTACTCCAATGACAGGTTCCAATACTGTTTTTTTTAGACAAGATTTAGCAAAACAATTTCAATCAGAGATAGAACAGGTCAAATTGCCAAAGGAAACCTATGGAATTTTGCAGGAGAGGCAGAGGGGGGCATGAGATGTTATGCCAGAACACAATGGAAATATATCTACCTATCTTCAATCTGTCAGGATGTGTGTTACATAAAGGCCTCACATTTGTTCCCTCTACTCCTTATGATCTTTCAGTTCTTAGGAAGAACTCAAGATGGATGCCTCCTGAGCCTCCTAACCCCCTGATACAGGCATTCTAACAGTGTGTTTTACATGATATTAAACAACTGGAGCATCAAAATAAACGTATGTTCTTTAATCTGAGAAAAGAGGAATATCACGCCATTACTTCGCTATCCAGTAACAGAAACGTCATGATTAAGCCAGTGGACAAAAGGGGAGGAGTTGTGATTCTCAATAAAGTGACTATATTTAGGAAATTGAAAAACAGATTAATGACACACAGTATTACTGTAGGCTTGACAGTGATCCAACTGAGAAGTTGATTTGTAAAATCAAAACAGTTGTTAATATGGGCACAGCTGCAGGTTCCTTACCAACAAAGAGAAATAATCCTTGATCAATGAAAATCCTTCTGTTCCTACTATTTATGTACTACCTAAGAAAAGTCTCTCTCAAAACCCAATTATATCCATCAATGGCTCTGTACTTGATTTTTTGTTTGTTTGTTTGTTGTTTTTTTGCAATCCTTTGTCCTGAATATTCCTTCTTATGTAACAGACTCAACCCATGTCATCAATGTATTGGACAACTTTTGAGGGAGATGTTGATAATTTAATTTTGGTAAACTTGGATATAGAGGGGCATAATCGAACGGGGACGTCCATCTCTAAGGGTGCCCATCTCTAAGGACATACCGGCGAAGGGGCGGGGAAACCCGTATTATCAAAACAAGGTGGACGTCCATCTTTTGTTTCGATAATACGGTCGGGGACGCCCAAATCTCAACATTTAGGTCGACCTTAGAGATGGTCGACCTAAATGTTGAGATGGTCGACCTTAGAGATGGTCGTCCCCGGTTTTTGGCCATAATGGAAACCAAGGACGACCATCTCAAAAATGACCAAATTCAAGCCCTTTGGTCATGGGAGGAGCCAGCATTCGTAGTGCACTGGTCCTCCTCACATGCCAGGACACCAACTGGGCACCCTGGGGGGCACTGCAGTGGACTTCATAAATTGCTCCCAGGTGCATAGCTCCCTTACCTTGGGTGCTGAGCCCCCAACCCCCCCCCCCAAACCCACTACCCACAACTGTACAACACTACCATAGCCCTAAGGGGTGAAGGGGGGCAATATATATGGGTGCAGTGGGTTTCTGGTGGGTTTTGAAAGGCTCACATTTACCACCACAAGTGTAACAGGTAGGGGGGGATGGGCCTGGGTCCACCTGCCTGAAGTGCACTGCACCCACAAACTGCTCCAGGGACCTGCATACTGCTGTCAGGGAGCTGGGTATGACATTTGAGGCTGGCATAGAGGCTGGCAAAAAATATTTAAAAAGTTTTTTTAGGGTGGGAGGGGGTTAGTGACCACTGAAGGAGTAAGGAGAGGTCATCCCTGATTCCCTCCAGTGGTCATCTGGTCAGTTCGGGCAACTTTTCGAGGCTTGGTCATGAAAAAAAGGGACCAAGTGAAGTTGACCAAATGCTCATGAGGGACGCCCTTCTTTTTTCCATTATCGGCCGAGGACGCCCATCTCTTAACCACGCCCCAGTCCCGCCTTCACTACGCTGACGAACTTTGGTTATCCCCGCGACGGAAAGCAGTTGAGGACGCAAAAAATCGGCTTTCGATTATGCTGATTTGGGCGACCTCGGGAGAAGGACGCCCATCTCCCAATTTGTGTCGGAAGATGGGCGTCCTTCCCTTTCGAAAATAAGTTAGATAGTGTCCCTATACATTAATATCCCTCAGAGAGAGGCTTTAAGGATAGTAGAACACTTTCATCATATACAACTAATTTGAGATTTCCAAATGCATTTATGATGGAATTGGCACAACTGGCTCTAACTGAAAATTATTTTTGCTTTCAGTGCAATTTTTAATTTACAAACTGAAGGCACAGCTATGAGGGCCTCTATGGCCCCAGATCTAGCCAATCTCTATGTTGCTAATTTTGAACACATCCATCTACGTGACCATCCTTTTAGTAAACATGTGCACTTTTGGTGTCGGTACATAGATGATGTGCTTCTTCTTTGGCAGAACAGTGAAGAACAATTGAGAGCTGTCTTCAATTGGCTCAACATGAGAGATGTGAAAAGTTCAGATGCAGTTTAACCACCATCTGATTTCTTTTTTAGACATTCTTATTTATAAAAGATGCCTATGGTTTCTCTACTACAGACTACATGAAACCTACAGATAGGAGCAAGTTTTGGGAGTTTTCTAGTTTCCACAATAGAAGTCTCAAGTAAAACCTACCATATAGCCAATTTCTATGACTGCAACATCTCTACTCAGATTTTCCTGAAAATGAAAAACAGTCTGAGGTAATGGTCAATAAGTTCAAAGCAAGATTGCATTCAGAAAGTTATAAAGTGAGCAGAGCTAAGATATAGAGGCAGAGAAAAGAAACATAAGAAAGAAAGATTAGTGCCAAATGGATATAGAGAAGGAAGGGAAGAAGGACAAGAGGAGAGAGAGTGCATATATGCAAATGAACATGCTAATGTGCCATATCCCACCCTTCCCTCCCCCCTCAAATGAAACAGTCAAACTATGCCCATGGTTTAGATCCTTACTTCTCTATGCTGCAACCATTTAAGGGGTGCATAATCAGCTACCAAGGTAAATTCTTTCCCCCTCAATCAGTATGCATGCTGGCAATCAAGTATGAAAAAGACAACAGAAATTGAAGCTTAGCCACTATCCCCTTGATTCTACATAGGTCGCCCAAAGTTGGGTGCTGGAATTTATGCATGGCTCTGAGATCCATGTGCAATTCAATTAATGGGTGATAACAAGCACCAATTAAGCACTTAATTGGTGCTAACAAGCACTTAATTGGAACTGCTTGCAGATCTCCTCTGTGCACTGTTCTATAACATGGCACCTAACTTTTTCTGCGTGCAACCCAATAGCGGGCATGGCCATGGGAGAGGCCAAGGTGGGTCATGGACATTCCAGAAGGTTAGACACCATGTTATAGAATAATGCCTATCCAGGGCTTTTTTTGAGGGGGTACTTGGGGGTACTGAGTACCAGTGACATACCAAGGGGGGGCGATGGGGGCGGTCCACCCCGGGTGCATGCCGCTGGGGGGGTGCCGCACGCCGGTCAGCGTCGTTGCTTTCCATGCTCCCTCTGCCCCGGAACAGGAAGTAACCTGTTCCATGGCAGAGGGAGCATGGAAACCAACGACGCTGACCAGCGCGCGGCACCCCCCCCCCCCCCAGCGGTGTGTACCCAGGGGGGGTTCTTTTGCCAGGGTGGGGTCGTGCTGCACGGGGGGGGGCGCTGCACCCGGGGGGGCGGGGCGCATCGGCGATCCGCCCCAGGTGTCAGTGCCCCTCGGAACGCCACTGCTGAGTACCGGCACCTTTTCCACTATCTGCTAAACTTGACCCATGGTTCTCGTATTTTAATGAAAGAGCTCAGGTTCTACATACAAATTCTGCCTTGTCATAGATTCTATGACTGGTTGCAGGGGTCCTGGCTATTGTAAGGTGGGTCCCTCAATGATCACTGCACCCCTGAAGGGTGGCCTGGCATTTGAGTACCGGCACCTTTTTTGCAAGACAAAATGCACTGTGCCTATCTTACGCTTGATAGAATCAAAGTTAGGCACAACCTGCACATTATGCTATATTCTATAGAGAATGCAGCCTTCATGCAGATTTTCCTGGCACAGTATACAGAATCCACTCCTATATGTATAATTTATATGTTTAGTTTAGGCCTGTATTTTTGTAGATGGACCTTCAGACATGGACTCATATAGACATTCATCACACAGTTATGAGTCTTCAAAAGAGTATACACCATCCATCTTCTTCAGATCGTCTCTTTTTTTAAGCAATCAGAATTGTTCCACTAATCTTCCAAAGTTTACAGACAGCATGAATCATGATTTTTAAAGGTAATATATAGCTTATCTTTTGAAATATTTTGATTTTCAATTTTTACATCTCTTTCAAATATTCCAGGAGATATTTCAACATTAATTCATGTTTCACTCATTGCTGCATCATGGAAAGGTCTCCTACAACATGAAGAGGTCAGAAAAATTTTCCACAATAGTAAAATCAAAAATTTGTCAATAGAACAGGATCCAAATGCCTTCTTATTCAGCATTTGTCCTTCTCATGCATCTCCATTCAAGAAGGCCACAGCATATTTTTCAGCATTAAAATAGCCACTCCCTAGATATCTTCAGCCAATTACAAATTTAGATCAGACCAATGATATCCATGCAATCTCTTTATTTAACCCCAACAGTATGACAGGTTTTAGTCTAAAATCCCATATTGCTCCTTATAATTTAAGATACTTTCCAAATTATCACTCTGCAACCCAATCTGAACATGATCTGTAATCCTGTACTGAATATCTGATGTCCAATGGTTAAGGTCTTGCCAATGCTGATGACACCTGTAAAATTACTCATTGTTATCCTGGATTTATGTTCATTCAGTCGGAGCCTTATCATACGCACACTTCTCCCCACACACACCAAGAAGCAGGGGAACATAATAATATAAACTACTCCAAATGAAATACTGGTACTCAAGCTTCTAGATCATACTTGATAGCCCATCTGCAGATCTTTCCATACAGATCCATTCTCCAATGAATAGCACCACTGACAGTTGCTGCACATCCAATGTTCAAAATCATCAAAGTGAACGTTTTTCAGCTTGGTTGGTTAAAGATGGACCAGCCAAAGATAAATTGAATATTCAATGCCGATCACCGGAAATGGCTCAGCATTGAATATCCAGGATCAGCGTGGACAGTGGGAGACAGCCCGGCTATCTCACATGGTCTGAAAATCGGGTGGCAAATGTTTATTCCAGTAGGATTTAGCACAGTAGAACCCTGGATTATTCATATTAATTCACTGTTCAGCCAAATATCAATAATGTATTTGGGGCTAAATCAAATCGAAGATGAATATTCAGTAAAGCCCTAGTTGTATCACATGCCAGTTGCGGGGAATGAATGTCACTATCTGTTGTGAAAGTGTTGAAAAAGGTAAAGCGCACACCAGCAGATCTTCCTGTTTTGGGGCTTGATATTGTGTCAACAGCTCCTTCTGCGCAAAACCAGCCTGCAGATATGCTGCTTAAACCATCATAGGAGAAACAGCACGCTCCAAAAAACATTGTTGTATAATTTTTACTTGAATCTTGAACTCCATCAAAGTTGAGAAGATGGAGCATACTAGGCCATAATGGCCTCTGAGCTAGCCTGTACCACCTTACAAAATTCTGTTCTGAGACCCAGCAATACAGTCTGTGGGCAGTCGAGGTGTGGAACTTGCTGCCTGCATGCCCTCTCCATTCCCCATCATGGCTCTCCTCTATTCTCTCTCTACACCTCCTCTTCCAGTTTGAGCAGTCTTCAGCTTCCAGTATCATGCTATAGGGAATGGGGGGTATATTTCGGAGCACACAGAGACAGTTGGGGTTTTCAGGATATCCCCATTAAATTCAATGGGGAAATCCTGAAAACCCTGACTGACTAGATGTGCCCCAAGGACTGGACTGCGGGGCTGTGTGTCGGTGTATAATAGTGGTATGCACATTTTATTAACATAAGCATGTTATGATTTAGCAGTAAAACACCCAAATTGTTCCAAATATCAGTTCTTACACCTCCAGAGATGTAGGCAAAGAATATAAGAGTAGCCCTACTGGGTCAGAACAATGATCCATCTAGCCCAGTTTCCTGTTTTCCAAACAGTGGCAAAGCCAGGTCACAAGTACCTGGCAGAAACCCAAATCATGGCAACACTCCATACTACAAATCCCAGGGCAAACACTTGCTTACCATGTCTGTCTCAATAGCAGACTATGGACTTTTCCTCCAGGAATTTGTCCAAACCTTTTTTAAACACAGATACACTAACCGATGTTACCACATCCTCCAGCAAACATTCCTGTATTGAGCCTATGGTTGTATGAGCAAATACTGTACATCTCATGCTATCTTTCCCTTCAGTCACCTCTCTTTCCTATTTGGATATTTATTTTATTTTATTTTTATTTATTTGTTGCATTTGTATCCCACATTTTCCCACCTCTTTGCGGGCTCAATTTGGCTTACAATACATCATGAATAATGAGAATACATGGGAAAGTATACATTTAGTAATAGCAGAATTTTGGGTAATATGATAATGATAGAACATGGTATTATTTAACAAGCAAACATAGTAATAGAAATCTAAGAAATATATGAGAATTATAAAGAAAGTGTACATTTAATAATAGTGGAATATCATTTGTCTACCCATTGTGGGGGTATAATGCAGTCATCAGTAGGTATCATTTTGTAAGTGAAAAGCCTAATGTAGGTATGCTTTGAGATTAACGGGCCTGCTTTAGCTTTACTCTTCTTTTGAGAGCAGGCCTCCTAATATTTCCCTTGAGATCTGTAATCTGGATGTATAATTTTCTTGTTTTACACAAGCAGGCTAAAACACAGGGCATGCCAACATGTAAATCATGAGTTCAGAGTTCTAAGAAATGCTGTGCTTGGGTTTGAACTTCTTCCCAGTTCCTGTGTGGCACAAATTCAATCACATTGTAACTTGCCTCAATTTGTTCAGTTTCGACATTTGTAATTCTCTGGTTTCAAAGGCAAAAATGGTTTTGCTTTCTCATCTTTGTTAACAGGACTGACAGAGGTTTCTGACTGTAGTATAAAAAAAAAAACAATGGAGGATTGTTGCACCATTTACCAACAGATTATTTGAGCTCAGGATATGCCAAAACAGTTCTTAACAATCTTCCAGATCTGGTCTGTGTGTGTAGAGATTGGGTGGCAGAGCCGGTGGTGGGAGGCAGGGCTGCTGGTTGGGAGGCGGGGATAGTGGTTGGGAGGCAGGGATAGTGCGGGGCAGACTTCTATGGTCTGTGCCATGAAAATGACAGTTACAGATCAAGGTAAGATATACACAAAAAGTAGCACATATGAGTTTGTCTTGTTGGGCAGACTGGATGGACCGTGTAGGTTTTTTTTCTGCCATCATCTACTATGTTACTATGTTACTATGGTCAGATGCTGTCTTACAAGTGTAGCCCCTCATGGCCTGGGGCTCCTCTATGCTTCTGATTTTTGTTGTGCAAGAGACGGGACATATATCTTCAGGGAAGCAACACTGTTGGTTCTCAGGTTTACCTCTGTCAAAATCTGGATCCTAGGATGAAATTAGCTTAGCTGGGTGGCTGTTGCATTCCTAGATCCATTCTCTCTACCAGTGGCATAGCTAAGGGGGGCCTCGGGGGCCCAGGTCCCCATCACTCTCTCAGACCCCCCTAAAAGCTGGTAGCCAAAGAGGTGCCTGCTTTGTGGACATAACTTACTTGATGTTCATTGTGCCTGCCTTGGCAGTCCTATTAAAGAATGACAGTGCCTGACATCCAATGTGCCTCTGACACTCCCAACGACACCGGCGTCTGCCCATGCGGCCCACACGTGCTGGCTCCTGCATATCGGTACCATGTTGAGTCACTGAATCACTTGGTGCCAGTAGGCAGAAGCGAGAAAATCCAAGCCTCAGGGGCAGGCACCTGTGTCGAGGGTGTCAGATTCCCGCACAAGCCTCGCTGAAGAGAAACAGCATGAACCTCGCTGCGGAAAAAAGATCCCGGTGTGTATAACAAAGATTACTTGAACCTACCCACCATGACCAGCGTCCAGCCTGACTCCAGCTGGAGCTTTACAGCCACCGCCATTTAAGGGAAGCCCTTCTGGGCCAACAGGAAGGGATCAGACTGTGCCTTAAGTGGAGTCACATATGGTCTGGTGTCGACAGGGTTCTAATAGAGGTAAAGAGAAGGGGGAAAAGCCTGGATTGAGAGCCAGAGGAGGACCAGGAGAGCAAGGATCGGAAGCTCAAGCAGCAAACAGAGGTTATGGAGGATATGATCAGAAGTAGTTCCATATAGAAAGAACTTTTCAGAGCTCCTGCTGTGGAAGGGGTTATTTATTTAGGAAACATTCATACACAAAGCCATCCATGATCAGGTTTTGTGCTGTTGCCGGCTGATGGTCATCCGTTTATAATTTAGTTTGACTCCCCTGGAGATTTCTTATCTGTTTATCAGGAATTTGGTGGTTGGGTCAGCCTACCTGAATGCAGGGAAATAAACCTCAATAAAAGTTAGGCAGCAGCTCTATTTCTGGTTTGTCTATATCCTCTATCCATGAAAGAAGTTGCCCAGGAATGGACAGCTGGATTGGGTTTTAATTAAGAGGGGGCCTTCAGGACAGCATAGTTGACCAGTCAGTGCCTTTTCCAAGCTCAATTGCTTCTTCAGTTCCTGGACAGGACACCCATCAGGGCCAGCTTAACCTATGGACCAAGTAAGCCTCTGGCCCAGGGCACTGGAGATAAAGGTCACCAAAGCCTGAGCCTGTGATGTTACTGGCCCTATAGGTTAAGCTGGCCCAGAGCTTACCGTTGAATGTGCAGGGGAAAAAGAAGAGCCGGCAATCCCCTTCCTCTTTCTTTCTCAGGCCACCTTCCCCTGTCTACATCTAAAGGCAGTTTCCCCTCCGAAACACAGATAGCATTTCACCTAATGTTACCCACTTCAGCACCCCGGTGTCCTCCTTCTACTGTGCCCCTGTAGAAACAGGAAGTTATGTCAAAGGAGGTGCCAGGGCATGGCAGAAGAAAGATGCAGGGGCTGATGAAGTATTCAGGAGGGAGAAACTTTTGTGAAAAGGAACCATGCAGTGGCGTACCAAGGGGGGGGCGGTGGGGGCGGTCCGCCCCGGGTGCACACCGCTGGGGGGTGCCACGGCGCGCGCCTGCTCAGCGTTGGCTGAGTTCACGCGTTCGCTGCAGCCTGCAGCTCCCTCTCTGCCCCGGAACAGGTTACTTCCTGTTCCGGGTCAGAGGGAGCTGCAGGCTGCAGCGAACGCGCCAACTCAGCCAACGCTGAGCAGGCGCGCGCTGCGGCACCCCCCACAGCGGCGTGCACCCGGGGGGGGTTTCTTTCGCCAGGGGGGTGCTTTGACGGGGGGGCGTCCGCGCTGCATCGGTGGGGGGTGGTGCTGCACCCGGGGGGCGGGGCGCCGCCCTGGGTGTCCGCCCCCCTAGGAACGCCACTGGAACCATGTCCACTCTTCTCCAATCCTGTGGAACCTCTCCCATCGCCAAGGATTTATTAAACAAATCTTTCAGAGGACAGAATGTCTATGAGCTCCCTCAAGATTCTGGGATGGGTTCCATCCAGCCCCATGGCTTTGTCTACTTTCAGTTGTTCATGGACAATACATTGAAATCTGCTCAGTGTGCAGCTGTGGCCAAAAAAAGCATAGAAACATCTTATATAGAATCCGGAGGTAAGTGTCAATCCCAACAATGCTCCGCCCATGCTCTGCCTCTGTGTTTATCCCCTTGCATTTAAGTGCAATGCCACTTAGGTGCATCCTTACAGAATAGTGCTGAGGTGGAATAATGATATTTACATGCATACAGCATGTGTGCTCCATTGTCAATATTCTGCACTTTTACCAGATAATTTGTGGCAGAAGCTGGAAACGGGATGCTGAGTTTCTATGCATTTGCAGTCCAGATACAACCCTACATATAAGTAAAGTTGTGCCTTACATGTTTCTCAGTTTTTATAGTTTTCTGATTCTGCAGCACTGATTGTTACAATTTGGTATTTCACAAGAAAACTATGTAGAAACAGATGATTTCCTTACTTCTTCTCTGGCCAATATTCAACGCTATTTAACTGGCCAGGAACTCGATATAACAGGCTAGCCATGTATATTCAGCGCATCACCGGCTACGTTTGGCGGCCAAATCGGGCTACACAAATAGCAGGCCTATATTTGGCCGCTATAAACTTAACCAGCCAGTGCTGAATATTGACTTGGCCAGTTAAGTTTAAACCAGCCAAAAAAAATGGATATTCAATGTCAGTCACTGGAAACAGCCCGGTACTGAATATCTGGGTTCAGCGCTGATCACTGGACTAAGCTGGCCTTCCTCACGTGGGCTGAATATTGGCCGGTTAGTGTTCTGTTTAATTTTGTAGTGAGTATAGTAAACTTTTATATAGCCGATGTGTAAAGTGTTTATACCATAAGTGGCGAACATTAAAAAAAAAGAAAAGAAAAAAGCAAGAGCTAACATAAAATAATATTCTAGTTTTGGAAAGGCATACAGCGTATCTTGGACACAACCTGCCTTTTGTTGTCTCTCTGGTGATTATGCAGACTTTGGTTTGCTTGGTCTGAAAGCTGATCACAGAAAGCACAACCCTGGAATGTTTATTTTCTGACCTGCTCCCTTTCATACAATGAAATACCAGAGGGTATAATTTAGCATTCCATGCTTTTTCCTTCTAACTGGCACCGTTTTGTTTTCACAGATTCCTAACTCAGTCCTTAAAATATTAAAACCTGGTGATGTGAAAGTGAAAAGAACCAGGCATGTGAATGAAAGGAAAAACTTCATTTCTTTTCTTGGTTATCCTGGGCTTGCTTTATGCAAATTCAAGAATTTGGGAAAAATGTCTGCAAAAAGATATTTGTCTACATTGGCCAAAAGCAATATCAATCATACTGTGAATCACAGGGGGGGGGGAAACAAATTAACCTTTTTGTGATATTTTAGGTCAGTCTATGCTTGGCATCTCATCTCAGTACACTTTTGGGAAAAATTCTGTAAAATGAGCACAACTTGTATGCACGCAAATGTTGAGAAAACTAGCGTGTCTGCCCATACATGCATACATGCCAAATTCCCACCTATGCATCATCTTGCATAGCATGGGCAGAGTCTGGGTGGAGCTCACACTTATGCATATACCTTATAGAATACTATAAATTACATGTGTACCTTTGGCATTTAAGCACCCGCAGCTCTATGGCTGGTGTATGTTGTAATGCCTAAATACTGCATGTGTATATTACGTGGTATGCTAGTATTCTATAAAGAAAAGTAGGTGCCTATTTATAGAATAGGTTTCTTCCAGGTGCTCTCTGGGCACCTACTGTGGACACTCAGTTACAAAGTTGCCCTCCACACATGTAACAGAAACTCTCCAGCTCTTTCCTCATATTGGTCATCTTCTTGCTGTCATCATCCTCTAGGATTGGGCAACAACAGACTGGATTTATATCTCACTACCTCCCCACACCAACCCTCTCCCTTCTTCCAGGATAGTAACTCTACTACTACTATTAACCATTTCTATAGTGCTACTAGACATACACAGCACTGTACACACATTATGTGCAGGTACTACTACTACTACTACTACTACTACTACTACTACTACTACTACTATTTAACAATGTAAGCTTTTTTGTATCTGGGCAATGTAGGGTAAAGTGACTTGGCCAAGGTCACAAGGATCTGCAGTGGGAATTGAGTCCAGATTGCTGTGATCAAAGCCCACTGCACTAACCATTAGGCTAGTCCCCCCCCCCCCCCCACACTCCTCTGTGGATGCCAGTGGGGTGGAACCACCCCAAAACTGAGCAAACTTCTTCTTTGTGCTCTAGGTAATTGGTATTGTGTTTGGCACACCAATCATTTTGAAATATTGACACCTACATTCCCCCTCCCTCCCCCTTCTACCACCACAATTGTCTCATCATCTCACTCCCCTCCCACCTGCGGGATAAAAGCTAAATTTCTTACCTATATCTGCCTCTTCCCCTACTGGCTTCTATTTAAAGCCCAAACATGCAGTGTGGACAGGTCCCAGGAAACCGTCGGTCTCCTGCTCTAGTCAGAATTCAGAAGACAGAGAGATGAAGAGTACGCATTAAGGAGGCAATTCCATAAATGCGCTCCTCCTACATGTACTGTGACAAGGCTACATCCCCGATGTATAGAGTGAAGCAGCAGAACCATGAACTACATATCCCAGAATGCATTTCCAGTCCTAGCAGTTAGATCCCAGGGGACAGGCAAGCTGGCCATATACCGTCTCTGACCACAAGAGGGAGGGTGAATGAAGGAGCCAGTTCTCGGGACCAGCAATCTGTATATCATGCTGCCCACCTGTAATAGGGAGGGGTGGGCTGAGAAGAAGGAGGAGGATTGGATGGAAGAGGGAATTAATCAGCCTGAGCAGGGGAAGAAAGCAGAATGGAATGGGAGCTTGAGGGCTGAGGAAGGCAGCCCCTGAAGGTTTGGAACCTACATGGTTTTGGGAATTTATTTTGGTTTAAACCCTGCTTAAGTAGAGAAGCCTGGTTTTCTTTAGGGGAAACCCTGAGTGGTGGGGGAATTACTACCCTGTTTTGAAACCTGATTATTGTGAGAACCTCTGAAGTTGGAAGGCTTGGTTATGAAGGAGGGCTGCCTGGTGGGAAGAGGGGTTCAGTTCAGGAGGAGAGGAGCAGTGCAGGCTGAAAATCCTTGGGCAAGACAGGTCCCTAAAGAACTGAAGCAGGCTGAAATACCTTGGGTGGAAGGAAGTCCCAAAAGTATTGAACCTCCTGAAAGTAAAGGCTGCTTGGTGATTAACACTGTCTTGAGGGGAAATCCTGCTTGTGGGACAAGTACTATTTGTTTGCTACTGACTGGGACCAAAAAAGCAGGGATTTCCAAAGGACTATTGCATTCCCCTCAGGGAAGGGGGCAAAGTCTTTGGATAATTGGCTGATGTACTAAGCAAGGCAGAACAGCCCTGCCTGAGAAGCAAGTCTCTACTCTGGAGTGAAGTTTTGTTTATGGAATCTGGAAAATAAAGGAATGTTTTTGAAGTATTTCCTAGTGGCAGTTTTGTGAAGTCCTGGCTATTCGCGGGAGGCTGCTTCCTCCCCCCCATACTGGAGCAGCGGGCCCGTTTACAGTACTCACATATTTTATAAAATATACATGCATTTTGCAACTCTATATCTGCTGTGCCCAGACTGTGTCCCTAGAAATGCTTGTGTGTAGTGCATGTTTATATATGTGCAATCTTCTAGGTGCACATAAGCAGCCTCCAACTGAACAAAAGGCCTTTTCAGCACATCAAACTGGCTTTACGTGTAGAAAAACCTTTTGAAAACGACTCTCAGAGAGGCAACATAAATAGAAAGAAGGAAAAATGGCAGCCCCATAAATAGGCTGGAAAGAGACATAACATAGACATTCATGTTTCTCCTTCACCCCATCCCAAAATAAATACCACCAGACAACAAAAACTCTGATGTGGCATAATAACTAGCCACAGCTTTAGGAACATCTCAATAACATTCACACAAACTGCAATCCATTTTAAACATTTACATTTTCCATTCTTTAACTTCCAATCTCTTTGAGCTCTGCTTCCACATCCCCACTCTTCCCTTCATATCTCCTCCCCACACAGCACAGCTGTAATCAGCCACTCAGTTAGTCGGTCATGGTCTAACCTTAATGTAGTATCATAGGGACCCTGTGGACAGACTTTCCACTTGCAGAGCCTGTGGTAATACCAGACTATGCTACTCATCCCACCTCTGCGGAATCCCACAAAGGTGATTGCCTTGGGCCTATAATCAAGGTAAATTAAATGTTAAATCCCCCAATTTCCATATATAGTCCCAATTTGAGAGATGCTGCCCTTAACCCCCACTAATTAGAGAACAGCTTGTGCTTGACACCACTCCCCTCCCCCAAAATCTGACATTTACATGCCACCCCCCCCCCCCCCCCCCCACACAATAAATCATGAATAGAAGACAAAAAATATATCCAGGCCATCTGGACAACATAATTTCAAACAATATGCTATGAGCAAATTATGAAACAAAACCACCAGCACCACCAGGAAACTCACAAATGTAAAAATTTCAGTATTCCCCCCCCCCCCCCCCAAAAAAAAAAACACCCACCACCACCAGTGGATAAGCAATATGTCTAATGAAGAAAAGTGCAATTTTTCCCATAGCCAAGCCAAATGCCAACACAAACAAGAAAGAACAGTTCTTTTCTAACTTCAGAAGATAAGAGTCCTTATAGAACCACACACAGATTTCTGGTAACAATGACACTGGAACAGAGAACAAATTAATAAATACAACCCTCATCAGCAATCAATACACATAACCTTTATATCTGGCAAAACACCAGTGTCCCACCTACTGAACCAATGTCACGGAACCCCCATAGCCACTGCGAATGATGCAACACTGGTACATAACAAAAAGGTATCAAACTGAGTAGAATCAGCTCCAAACACTTCTGCAAAACAGATGTAAACTGGAATTATGCTAAAGGCAACCCATCAACGTAAGCCAGCTAATAAAAAGTCCCTAACCTAAGAAAAGTGACACACAGCATAGTGGGCAGAAGACTAAAGCCACCACTTGGCACAAAATGATCTAACCCACCTTGCCCAATTGGTTAGCCTTAGACCATTTTTACCGCAGCTTAGTAAAAGGACCCTTATGTGTCTTTATGAAATGTGTCTCTATAAAATACTAGCACAAGTTCTCAAGAAAACATACCTATACTAAAGGTGTGAACATTATACCTGGTCATGAACAAGTGTAAATATATGCATGCACATATTTTATAAAATACATGTGTACCCCTCCGAAGGGACACCACCTTGTGGTGGTGGAGGGGCTTCTGTGTTTCAATGACTCAGAGAGCTGTGCTGAAGGGTTGCCCATATCGGACAGGCCTCTGGGGAGAGACCAGAAAAGGAGTGTCCCAGACTAGGGAGAGTGGAAAGATGGATGACCTGAAGCTCGTACACTCAGCAGCCTAGCTGTCCTCTGAAGTTCTATCTTTGTTTACTTGAAATTTCCTCTCTGCATTTGCAGTTGCCTTGACTAAGAGGAAGGGGACAATGGGGGGTCAGCCGCCAATGGCCAGCATTTTGTCCCCTGTGCAGCAGGTGTGGGACCGCTGCGTGACGAGCTGCCCACAGATGACTGGATTGGTGAGTCCTTTGACTGGCATCGGCGAGGGAGTGTCGATGCTCTTGGACCTGGAAACAACTTCATCGCTCCCGAATCATTTAACCACCATGTCCGAAGGAGTGGAGGAGTGAGTTAGGAGTGTATGCTGAAGCGGAGGTCAATTACAGCTGAACCCGTGTCAGCGGTGCCACTCCTAAACCCGTAAGAGCTATCGGCTTGGAGTTTTTGGCCCCCGTGGAGGTTACATTGAATATCATCTGGAAGGCACTCCAGGACCTAACGGTGGTAGTAAATAATTTTGCTTCAGATATAATCTTATTAGTGAGCCACATGGATAATCTAATCGAATCCTTTGAGAATGAAAAATTGATACGACAAATGAAGTTCTACAGCAGTAGGAAACTTCTTCTACTAACCTATAAATGTACTCACTCTGCTGCTCCCCAGTATCTCTCCACACTCGTCCTTCCCTACATCCCTTCCCGTGCACTCCGCTCCATGGATAAATCCTTCTTATCTGTTCCCTTCTCCACTACTGCCAACTCCAGACTTCGCGCCTTCTGTCTCGCTGCACCCTGCGCCTGGAATAAACTTCCTGAGCCCCTACGTCTTGCCCCATCCTTGGCCACCTTTAAATCTAGACTGAAAGCCCACCTCTTTAACATTGCTTTTGACTCGTAACCACTTGTAACCACTCGCCTCCACCTACCCTCCTCTCCTCCTTCCTGTACATATTAATTGATTTGATTTGCTTACTTTATTTTTTGTCTATTAGATTGTAAGCTCTTTGAGCAGGGACTGTCTTTCTTCTATGTTTGTGCAGCGCTGCGTACGCCTTGTAGCGCTATAGAAATGCTAAATAGTAGTAGTAGTAGTAGTAGTAGACCAGAAAATGTTGAACAAAATGAATATTATTACAGATGATTAATATCGAGATTGTTGTTTTCCCAGAGTTCCGGGTATGACTCCTAAAGTTTTTTCCTCTGAAATGATTCCTCTTAGTATATTAATTCAAAAGAAGTGAAGCCTGTGAAACTGGGATTACCTTAATCAGAGGGAATTGGATTAGAGATTCAAGTGTTTGTATAGTTAAATAATTTCTGGTTTTAAAAGAGAAAAAAAAATGAAATCAGGTGTATTATTCCCACTAATATTGGACAATAAGTATGTTTCCAATTAAATAAATTGTCTATACACCGTTTTGGGTTTGAAGAAGCCAACCAGACGATCAGTGTGGAATAATGATTCAGATAAATAATAACTGGGGATAATCAGGTTAATACCATATTTTCTTTGTTTACTGTTGTTTAATTGATCTCCTTGTCTTGTTTCACTCTCCCTATTTTGTGGTCTAAAGAAGAGTATAGAATTACCTGATTGAAATAATTCTTGTGTGTTATTTTCTCTGTATTTCTGCCAAGTTATTTTAGGTGCTTGTAAAATTAAGTTGTTATAAATAAAATAAATAAAATACATGTGTAAATCGTGACACCACTCACAATCTGCCCAAACTCTGCCCCTGAGCACATGTACTGTACAAATTTTTTTTTAAATGAAAACAACTAAAAATTAAATTCACATCAATCCAAAAAAATCAAATCCACATTAAAAATTTTCTAAAAACTACGTGCTACCATTCACTTTAAAATGCAGTAGGCAATGTTCAGCCCTTTGTAGAATCAGTAATACATTAGTCCAAAACTGCTGAGCCACAGGGCAGGACCACCAAATGTGATACTTATCGCTCCACAATTTCACCAGCATTGACCTGACCTAGTACCAAAGATGCGCAGCAAATGCTGCGGTGTGTACTACCAAAGATATAATACTTTGTACCCATTTTCTATTAGATTAGCTGAAATCAAAACCTTGAGAAGGTATTTAAAGCACTTTTCCTATTGGGCCAGTTCATAGGTGGAACCTATAGCCTTTTCCCATTTACTAGTATAATAAAGGGCAGGAACATCTGAGCAAAGCAAAGGTAAGCAGAGTTTGGAAATGCAACCCCACCCACTGCATTCCCGCATCATCCACTCGAGACAGGTTTCAGTCAATTGAAGCTCGTCTACGGAGAAACTCTCTAGGCTGCCGATAATGGAACTCATGGTGATTAGGGAGTCCATATTCCTCCTTCAGCTCCAAAAAAGATACAAATTCCCCTTCAGCCCAATTCTGATTCAATGTATAAACTCCACATTGTTCCCAATGGCGGCAAGGCGAATCCAATTCTCCAGGTTGAAACCCAGGGGCAAAGTGAATCATCACCAACAAAAAGTGCCACTGCCCAGGAAAAAACTGATTTCTCACCTTGCTCCACACTAGTAAGGGATGGTATAACAATGGAGGGGCCTTTCACAACAGGTTCAACAATGCAGGTTTGAGTAACCATGCTATAGCCAAAAAGGGAATAAAATGCAGGCTTTTTCTTTCCTTTTTTCTATGATTCTTTATTGAACCATTTTTATAGTCTTTCCAGGGGACTGAACAAAGTAAGATACAAAGTAACATAGTAACATAGTAGATGACGGCAGAAAAAGACCTGCACGGTCCATCCAGTCTGCCCAATAAGACAACTCATGTGTGCTACTTTTTGTGTATACCCTACTTTGATTTGTACCTTTGCTCTTCAGGGCACAGACCGTATAAGTCTGTCCCGCACTATCCCCGCCTCCCAACCTCCAGCCCCGCCTCCCACTTGTCACGGCTCTCAGTCTCACTTGTGCTTTTATTTTACCTGTCTTCTCCTGTATCCACTTTGAAGTTCCTTTGTATTTTAGTTTTCAGTTAATATGTCTATTTACTTTTCCATTTATTTATATATTGCCCTTTATATATTGCCCTTCACTATACCATTATGGTGATTTACAATAAAACAAATTTCATATACCAACATGTCATATCCTAACTTAAAACACGTGAAGAAAGCTTGTGGAGCATGGGTCATGGAATCATTTCCAACCTCCAAATACGTACTGTATGTATCTGTATGTGAGTGCACATGAATATGTGTGAATTTATATTTGTATCAGGGGCATGGCAGATTTTCAGCATGTGCATGTGCTAAAGATCCCATGTTCTTTTTTTATCTTAGCTGCTGATATGATGCTGATGAGTTCTAACTGTCTAGCCTATGTAGCACTGAAAGAAAAGGAGAAGAGGAGTTGCTGGACTATGGAGGAGAGAGACAGAAGTGTTAAAATACAATGCATTCTGTGGAGGAAAAGGAGGTAAGAGGGGAGAGATACAGAATCATCAGGGGGAACAAGAAGAAAGATAGTAAACTAGGAGAGGAGGAAATAGAGAGAAGGGTAATGGACTAGGAGATGGTGAAAGAGAGAGAGAGAGAGAGAGGGTGATGCCAAACTAGGAGAGGGGGAAGAGAGGGATTCATTCTGGACTAGAAGTAAGAGAAAGAGAGGGGGTAATGCTAGACTAAGAAGGGGAATAGAGAGAGTGGGCAATAGGGGTAATGATGGACTAGGAGAGGGGGTGATGCTGGACTAGGAAAGGGTTAAAAAAAGAGAGAGAAGGGTGATCACTAGGAAAAGGAAAAAGAGAGAGGTGGGTCCATACTGAAATAGAAGAAAGAGAAAGTGAGGGGGTAATGCAAGACTAGGAGAGGGGTAATAGAAAGGAATGATAGAGATGATGCTGGACTAGGGGAGAATGAGAAGACAGTGGACTAGGAGAAGGGGATAAAGAGAGAGAGAGAGTAAAAGGTGATGTTGTGCTAAGAGAGGGGAAAGAGAGTGAGAGTGATGTTGGACTAAGAGAGGGATAGAGAGGTGATGCTGCACTAGGAAAGACGAAGGAGAGAAAAAAGGGTGATGCTGGGAGAAAGAGAGGTTTGATGCTGGACTAGAAGAACAGGAAAGAAAGAGAGTAGGTGATGCTAGGTTAGGAGAAGCTGAAAGAGAGAGAAAGAAGGAGGAGTGATGCTCGACTGAGGAAGAGAGAGAGAGAAAAGTGATGCTTAACTAGGAGAGGCAGGAGAAAGAGGTTGATTCTGAACTAGGAGAGAGGAAGAGAAAAGGGTGCTGCAGTACTGGGAGAAGAATAAAGAGAGAGAGAGAGGGGAGATGTTGGACAAGGGAAGAGAGAAAGTGGTGATGCAAGGCATGATGGAACCAGCTGAGAGAGGCCATGATGTGACAAGGAGACAAATGATAAGAGGATAAAAATAGTGCTAGGAAGGTGGGTAAACAGGAATAGTCAGAGGGTGGATAAGAGACAAGATTAAGAGACTGAAAAGGCAGGAAATAGAACAGATGAGGAGATGAGAAACAGAGGGAAGTGCAGAGAGGAGTACAGAGGGTAGAAATGTTGTAATGGGAAATGGGTGGAAAACAAAAGGGCATAAGAAGCTGGGGAAGGAGTGAGACAATGGAAATGGGAAGTCAAGGGAGAGGGTGAGAGTGGGGAATGGGCTAGGAAGGAAATTAGAGATCTAGGATTGAGGACTGGAGGGTGAGCAGGATGAACCTTGAATAGATAGAGGTGTGGAAAAGAAAGAAATGGAGGACAAAACTGAAAGGAAAAGATTGATGTCAGAGACAGATTTGGGGTTGAAATGGAGAGGAGAAATGGCAAATGGACAGCACAGTCTGGAAAGAGAGTTAGGGAGACAGATTACTGTGAGAAAATCAGATATAAAGCACTTTGCTAAATGGTAGCACAACTTACTGCATCTGGACCATAGGCAGTAGCTTTGGTTTCAATAGAAGTCCATTCTACATAGGGATCCTTGCTCACCTCAGTATGAGTGGTTATCATGGTTTTGATACAGGTCATTTTCATGCAAGGATTGTTGTTTGATCTATTTAGCAGTGGATCAAACAGATAGTCTCTCAGATAAGTCTGATAAATTATATCACCAGTGCTTGCCTTATTACCATACTGACACACTGTCTTATTCCCAGAGTATAAAGATCAATAGGAATTCTGATAATAATGGCATCCACTAAGTCTTCTTCCCTTATCTTTCTTATTTTTCTAGCGTAGCCCTAACCCAGTGGTATTCGGGCATTGCTGCACACTGCCCAGTTACTGCCGGGTTACTGCGGGAGCCCTTATCGCCACCTCAATGGGTGGTGGTAAGAGCTCCCCGTCACATGGTAAGAGTTATCTTGCTGCATGGCCATTTCTTTTTTTTTGGGGGGGGGCTTACCAACTGCGGTAAATAGAGCCCTGGCACCTGGAAAAAACAGCTACTGAAGAGCCCTTTTTCCCGCAGCATAGTAAAAGGACCCATCAGTGACGAGAGACAAAAGAGGACAAGGAAAAAGAAAACAATAAAGAAAAGACAAAAGGACAAAGAAGAAATACACAAAATATATAGATATCTCCATAGCAGACAATTGTTCATTAGTTATTTAGTCAATTGCTTGCTTCGATATGTAACCCATACTCCAAAGTACATAGTGGATTACACAAAAACACAAACAATAAAATACAATTAAAACAGCTTTTTTGCTGTCCCAAAGTAATCCAGATATTTACTTGATTACGTCCTTGCTTATTACTTATAGCCTTTTTGAAGAAACTCACTCAAAGCAGTGTACAGCTAGTATAACCTGAACATATATAATAAATAATTACAGCAGTAAATATATTCAAACAGCAGTACACATTTTGGTATAGTATGCTACTTACAGTGTCAATACAACTTACATAAAAACATTGTAATATTTTATTTATTTAGATTTTGCTCACACCTTTTTCAGTAGTAGCTCAAGGTGAGCTACATTCAGGTACTCTGGATATTTCTCTGTCCCAGGAGGGCTCACAATCTAAGTTTGTACCTGAGGCAATGGAGGGTTAGGTGACTTGCCCAAGATCACAAGGAGCAGTAGTGGGATTTGAGATGGTCACCTCTGGATTGCAAGACTGGTGCTATAACCACTAGGCCACTCCTCCACTCCCAATATAGACAGCATAAGAGGTACAGAGATAGACAAGAAAGAGTTACAGGAAACAAGAATGACTGCTTTAAGTAAAAACTGCATGCAGAGACAGAAGAGAGGCGTGAAAATGGCCTCAGCTGAGTAAGTATGACAAGCAAGTCCTGCAACAGTATGAGCAGCCACTGTTAGTCCTTATGGTTGTAACTGGTTAGTTGGTTGCTTCTTTTTCCATGGAAGGCTTGGGAGAAGAGCCAGGATTTCACCAGCTTCCAGAAGTAGAGGTAGTTATACAGAACTCTCATCCACTCTCTCATTACCTCTTGCCTTGACTACTGCAACCTACTTCTCACTGGCCTCCCACTTTGCCACCTATCCCCCTTCAGCCCGTTCAGAACTCTGCTGCACGTCTTATCTTCCACCTGGACCGATATGCTCACATCACGCCTCTCCTCAAATCACTTCACTGGCTTCCAATCAGATACCGCATACAGTTCAAGCTTCTCCTCCTAACCTACAAATGCACTCGTTCTGCAGCCCCTCCCGACCTCTCTACCCTCATCTCCCCGTACGTTCCTACCTGTAACCTCCGTTCTCAAGACAAATCCCTCCTTTCAGAACCCTTCTCCACCACCGCCAACTCCAGGCTCTGCCCTTTCTGCCTCGCCTCACCCCATGCTTGGAATAAACTCCCTGAGCCCATATGCCAGGCCCCTTCCCTGCCCATCTTCAAATCCTTGCTCAAAGCCCATCTCTTCAATGTCGCCTTTGGCACCTAACCACTATTCAAAAAACCTAGACTACCCCAACTTGTCATTTCATCCTTTAGATTGTAAGCTCCTTTGAGCAGGGACTGCCCTCTTTTATTAAATTGTACAGCGCTGCGTAACCCTAGTAGCGCTATAGAAATGTCAAGTAGTAGTAGATAGTGGACTGTATCATTTCCATATCATTTTCTGGAACATTCACATGCCACCCCATCATAATGATTTTCAGTGAACTACACTTATAATGCTGCTGAAAATCCACAGACAAGGCTGCCTAGGGCATTTATCCAACTAGTGGCTGCAATGCAGGAAGGAGAGGGGCAAGAAGAAGACCCACAAGGCTAGGAGCAAGGAAATAAACCAATAGGGCCAGTGCCTGAGACTAAGGCACAATGCATATCATTTAAGATAACTGAAGCCAGCACTTGACAGTACTTCAATGATTGGAGCGAGAGGATCACATACAGAAGTAGCTCTATCAGAGATCAATCAGGAACTGACAGCAGCATTGAACATGTTAGAACTACAATATGAAAAATTCAGAACATGCATACATGACTGTGGGGGCAAAACAGGATCTATGAAATCCATTTTCCTAACATAGTTCAACTCTGCACATGCAAGTAGTTGCCATCTTTCTTTATAGAAATCTCAAACACTGGTGAAGCATCCACAGCATAGTAAACTCTCCTAAACAGCATACCTAGTTATTGACCCTGCTCATTTTTAATCATCAATTTTTGGTCTGTAGATTCGCACATCTTTAGAACAGACTGTTCTTTGCATATGATTATTCCTCATATTAACATTTATTTCTCTCAATATTTGGTAGCATCAACAGAAACATCTGCTACCAACCACCCACATGAGCCTGGAGAGAGAGTTAATATATTTAAAGAACCAAACTCCTTTGAAAACTCTCATACTCCACTGGCCTTTTTAACATTAAGTACACCAAATATTCACTTTATTCCTGAAACTTAAGTCCTTCTCAGTTTGTTTTCCAAAAACACTAAGTACTTAAATACCACAACTGATCTGTCTCTTACCAGTGCCACTTCTGCTCCAGTATTGTTCATGTATTCAGCAGGTAACCAATTCTGAACTGAATAAGCCAGCTCCTCAAAACAGTAACATTATTTCCTACCTGTTCTTGTTAAGAATCTCCATGAGTTCCTTCTCACTCACACATCTCCAATTCCATAGATTCTTCTTCCTGCTGCTGCCTTTCCACTTCCATTTCTAATTGCTCTTCTAACCCTTTATTAATCAAATTACACTGGCTTCCCATCAAAGCGAGAATTACCTTCAAATTATATACCTTTATCTTTTGAATACTAAATGGCACAGCTCCAGACTATATGGTACCATTCATAAACTTACCTCAAAGAAACTCTAAATATGAGACAAGAAACTATCTCAGACTACACCTCTGAAATTGCAAAAAAGTGATCTACAAAACTGTCCACTCTGCAGACTTCACTTACCTAGGAACCAAATGGTGGAACTCCTGAACACCCAAAATAAGAAATATACAGGAATATACTAGATTCTGCAAAATCCTCAAATCATTCCTATTCAAGCAAACCCTCACAAAGAACAACCATATCTCAAACAACTAATTATTACCTGAATTGTTTATTACTCTATTTACCATTAACTTTCTCTTTGCTTCCTGTACAATTTCTCATTCATATTAGATTTTCTAAATGTTAAACATCCATAGCTATCCCAGTATGTTTATGATATTGTATTGTAAAATTGGATTCTTACAACAAATTACTTTCTTATGCATTATTCTTTGTTATGTATCCTATACTGTTTATTGCAAGCCACATTGAACTCAAACTTGTTAGAGATAATATGGGATATACATGGCATAAATAAATAAATAAATAAAATTTGTTTATTAAAATATAATAATTGCCCCTATGTAGCTGTATCATGCTGTTGAGTAGAAGTCCCTCCTCCATTTTCCTTCTCTCAGGACTCCCTCCCACAGATCCTTCCTGTTTCATAATTCCCTATAGGAACCCTCCTTGCCCCCAAGAATGTAAGACAATGTAGTTTTATTGTAACATCATTAGAATTTCAACAGCAGTTTGTGCTGTATTGAATTCTTTATGCTGTGCACAGTTTTTCAGTTTATTGAATGTTAATTCTTCTATTTCTAGCCTATGGTATCCCTGACAGTCAATAGGAAGAAGGTTTCTGCAATTTATTCCAGCAATCATCTGTAAGCCTTCTACCACTCAGCATATAGACATCTTGGAGACAATTTCTGTTGTGGCTTTTCTGTGAACCTGTTTTTTCCTATACGTGCACTTGTCAGGAAATCACATGATCCCAGTAGAAATTTCCAGAGAGGTATGCATGTTTACAAAATAGTGCTTAGGTATCCATTTGGCATATATGTGCACATACATGTGTATATGGTAGTATTCTAAATATTTACCTGTACAACACAAACATAAATATTAGCAACCAATTTTATACAAGTGCCCAATTTTATACAAGTGCCTTCTACACCTTCATCTTTCAGCCATAATACTGCATGCTGGTAGTTACGCTATTTCAGTACACTAAAACGTTAACACTTGGTCTGAGGAAGGGGTTAATTTTTTGGCTTTACGTAAGTGGGATCTGAACTAAATAGCATTTGGAGACCAGCATACTAGGCTATTTCCTGTGTACTTATTAAAGCTTCATTTGCATATGGTTTCCCCTTCCTTTATACATGCTAGTATGTTCTGACTCTAGTTTAACATTTATACTAAAGTATTATAGCAAATACACTATTAGCATTTGTAAAAAAAATAATTTTAAAAAACTACTTCAATGCTAGGCATTATTGCATAAGCCCTATCATTTAATTGCTTCAAAGCAAATGCAACCTGTTGGATAACTTGGACTGGAAATCACTTCCGAAGTGTATGACCTCAGCCCTCAGTCTTAAAGAAATAAAAGGCCTCACACTAGATTAAAAGCAGATGGCCCAAAATTGCAGATGTCTTACATCAAACAGCAAAAAAAACCTCTTCAACTCTCTTTGTAAAGGCCAAAGATAAAGAAAAAAAAATACATTATGGACTCATTTTAAAGGACTTTTATGCACAGAAAAAGCAGGACAGGCATGCAAGTGCCCTTTAATTTTATAAAGCAGTTTTTCAGTATGTAAAGCCTGTTTTACATGTAGAAAAGCACTTTTTATAAAATTGTGCAACTGCACGCACATGTAAAAAGCAGGCATACGGAAAGAGTTTGCCTACTTTTATGTGGTCTGCACAGAGGTGTTACCAAGGGCATAGGGGCCCTTTTATTAAACCACTGCAAAAAGTAGCCTACGTTAGTGTCAGTGCGTCTTTTGGGTGCCCGCCGGGCCATTTTTTGCCGCGTCCTGGAAAAAGGGCCTTTTTTAAAGGGGCCGAAAAATGGATGTGCGGCACAATAAAAACCAGCGCACGTCCATATTCGGCCTGAAACCGTACCGCCACCCATTGCCTAAGCGGTAAGGTCTCATGCGCTACCTGGGCAGTAGGCATGCAGTGCGCATACACTGCCATTTACCGCTGGATAAGCGCCACTCAGAATTACTGCCTGGAGCATGGAGAAGCCAGGCAGTAATACCAGTTTGGCGCAAGCTGGACACGCATAGGCTCTTACGCGCCTTTGTAAAAGGGCCCCATGGTTTGAGTAGAGCAGAGGTAGAATTGCAATGTACGTATGTACTTTATAAAGTGCACATGAAGGCAGATTTTAGATAGTATGTGGCAAGAGGACATCTGGAATTCTCATACTATTTCACAAGAGGCCCTGCCAAACTTCAGTAGAGCCTCTTGTAAATATGATTTGTAATATGTTTGTTATGTTTAAAGTATTTTATTATGTGTGGCTTTTCTTCCTTTTACTAAGCAGCGGTCAGCCCACCGCATGGTTACCGCTCGCTAAAAGAGAAGTACCGCCGGACTACCGCAGCACACGCCATTTCTGGCACTATAAAAATATTTTTATTTTTGTAGCACTGGTGTGTACCTGCTGGTGATTGGGCAGTGCCACACGCTGCCCGGTTACCGCTGGGGTAGCACGGGAGCCCTTACCACCACCTTAGTGGGTGGCAAGTACTCCCACCTGAAATGAGTGCATGGCAAGTGCTTCACTTGCCGCCCATCCATATCTTTTTTTTTTAACCCTGCCTTTTATCTGCTGTGGTATAAGGGGGTGTCAGTGTGTGTCAAAAACATGTGCTGACACCAGCACAGGCCCCCTTTTTCCATTAATAGGCGTGTTATAAATGATATAAATAAATAAATAAATAAGAGGACTGGGTAAATATTGAAAAGTTAAGAAGAAAGAATTGACCCCTGAGGAACACCACAAGTAAAAGAGTGAGAAGCAGAAGTTCCTGCAATAGTGCTAACAACAAAATTCCAGTGGCCTAGAAATGAAGAACACCAGGAAAGTACTGATCCAGCAAGACCTATAAAACTCAACTGCACTAATAGAACAGCGTGGTCTACTAGGTCTAAGGCCACCGATAAATCCAGCAAGACAACTAAACAAATATCCCTTTTAGTTGGAAAAAGGGTGTAACTACTGTTTCTGTGCTGTGTAACTGTCTAAAGCCCACTTGCCTGGGATGTAAAATCAAGGACTGCTCAACATGATTCAATAATTGAGAAAATACTACCCTTTCTGTAATCTTGGCAACACAGTAAATGTTAGAAACTGGCTGAGAGTTAGACACAACTGTAGGATCAAGTGCAGATTTTTTTTTTTTAAGGGGACAAACCATGGCATTCTTCCAAACTGATGGTAGTAGAAACAATGGAAGACTATCCTATATAATAATTCTCACCTCCAACGTTCCATGCTTGGGACCGTGGGTCCCTGGCTGCAAGTGGTCTGCGAGGCAGACATGCAGGACGTCACTGACGTCAACACAGCTGATTGCAAGGCAAGGGGAGGAGTAGGGAAACACGCGCAGCGTGTTTCCCTACTCCTCCTACTGCCTCGGAATCAGCTGTCACCCCTCCCCCCCGCGCTATGGCCCCCTCGAAACCCACCCCCTCCCGCGAACTTGTCGATCCCCCCCCCCCCGCCGGAACGCCGAAAACTGCCGCCGCCGTTGTTGTACTACCTTCCCTTCCCGTAGGTTGTTGAATCATCTTAGAAAGTTTAACTCCGTGCGTCTGACGTCAGACGCACGGAGTTAAACTTTCTAAGATGATTCAACAACCTACGGGAAGGGAAGGTAGTACAACAACGGTGGCGGCAGTTTTCGGCGTTCCGGCGGGGGGGGAGGGGATCGACAGGTTCGCGGGAGGGGGTGGAAGAAAAAAAACGCATGTTGGGGGGAGAGAAGAGGGTGGCCAACCACAGCATGGATGCGAGGGGGGGGGGGGGAAAGAGGCCGGCCCAGGCTGGCACATGGGAGAGAGAGGAGCATGGATGCGAGGGGGGGGTCATGGAAGGGAGAGAGGGGACTTGCTGGAAAAGGATGAATGGAGGCAGCAGGGGACAGAGGAGCATGGATGGCCATGGATTGGGAGGGCAGGGCTCAGGGAGAGAGGGAAATTACTGGAAATGGATGAATGGAGGGGGCAGGGGACAGAGGAGCATGGATGGCCATGGATTGGGAGGGCAGGACTCAGGGAGAGAGGGAAATTGCTGGATAGGGATGAATAGAGGGGACAGATGGGCATGGATGGATATGGATTGCAGGGCAGGCCTCAGGGAGAGAGGGCAATTGCTGGATAGGGAAAATGAAGGGGCCAGGTGACAGATGAGCATGGATGGGCATGGATTGGAAGGGCAGGACTCAGGGAGAGGGGAATTGCTGGATAGGGATGAATGGAGGGGACAGATGGGCATGGATGGATATGGATTGCAGGACAGGCCTCAGGCAGAGAGGGGAAATGCTGGATAGGGAAAAATGGAGGGGCCAGGTGACAGATGAGCATGGATGGGCATGGATTGGAAGGGCAGGACTCAGGGAGAGGGGAATTGCTGGATAGGGATGAATGGAGGGGACAGATGGATATGGATTGCAGGGCAGGCCTGAGGCAGAGAGGGGAAATGCTGGATAGGGAAAAATGGAGGGGCCAGGTGACAGAGGAGCATGGATGGGCATGGATTGGAAGGGCAGGACTCAGGGAGAGGGGAATTGCTGGATAGGGATGAATGGAGGGGACAGATGGGCATGGATGGATATGGATTGCAGGGCAGGCCTGAGGCAGAGAGGGGAATTGCTGGATAGGGATGAATGGAGGGGCCAGGTGACAGAGGAGCATGGATTGGACTCACACTTTCACTCTGACTCTCAAACAGTCACTCTCACATACACTCTCCCAAACATACACACTCCGAGGAAAACCTTGCTAGCGCCCGTTTCATTTGTGTCAGAAACGGGCCTTTTTTACTAGTTATTTATAATAGAAAGAAGAAAAGCATCTAGGCCTAAGGTTGGGGATTTCAACCAAGCTGAGGGACAAGGGTCCAGAGGCAAGTGGTCAACTTCACTGATAAAATAATAAGGCGGCTTGAAACAGTTAGTAAGGTAAATGTATCTCAGACTCATGATGCAGAGCTATCTAATAGATGATCAGGAGTAGAAACATCAGTAATAGCTGGACCTGTAGTATACGAAGAGATTGAACTTCATCTAAAAAAATGTTATGCTATTGTATCAACTGACAGTTGAGTGGATGAAGCAGAAATAGCTTTCCTGAAACACAGTCTCAAGATTTTATTTTTTTATTAATTTATTTTCCAAATTTATATCCCGCTCTAAACCAAAGTGGGTTACAATCAAACATACATAATTTAAAAACACAGACAAAAATTCACCATGTCAATTGCCCCCCAACAATTCTCAAAACTAATTTGAGTTCATCTCTCAAAATAACTACTTGAGTCCAGTCTGAAATTATCCCTCCAAAAAAGCTTTCATGAAACAGTGAATTTTCAAATATTTCTTAAACTGTTGTCTACTCAGGCAAAGTCTCAAATGTCCTGGAAGCTTCTTTCACATAATAGGCGCAGCTATTGAAAATGCTTATTTACAAGTTTCTGTAAAATAATATGTTGTACTAGCCAGAATACATAATTGTTTTGCCAATTGTTTGACAAAAGTATATATAATTTAATATATAAACCCTCCTGTTTACTAAGCCTGCTGTGTCGGCATTGCCACATGGCTTATTTATTTATTTATTTACTAGCTCTACCTGGCCACGCGTTGCTGTGGCTCAGTCTGGTTAAATGGAAAAGAAAGAAAAGAGGAAGCGCACATTTCTAATATGTTTAATTTCACAATGCTTGTGGGTATACAATATTTTTTGTTGTTCCATTATGTGTGCAGAGATAGAGATTGTCTGGTTTGCCAACTGTAGAACATGCAACATATAATTGTCCATGTGAGAAGCAATCCATGTGTAGATGTAAACGGGTGAATTCTAAAGATTGGCCCTGAGCTTTGTTGATGGTGATTGCAAACGCCAATCAAATTGGGAATTGCAATCTGTTAAATTGAAATGGCATATCTGTTGGAATCATCGGAATGCGAGGAATGAGGACATGTTCACCTTTGAAAGGTCCTGTCAAGATTGTTGCTTGTACGACATTGCTCATTAATTTTTTTACTGCAAGCCGCGTGTGGTTGCAAAGCTTTGGCTGGTTGATATTTCGCAACATGATAATTGGCACGCCGATTTTCAATTGCAGTACGTGCGGTGGCATCCCTGGCACATCGAGTGAATTGAAAAAGTATGTTGAATAATTAAGCGCTTCATCTGCTTCCAGAACAGTGTCGACGGACTTGTATGTGAGTGGCTCACTTTGAATGTTAGACTGAATAATATTGTTCAGTTCGTAGACGTCTTTGTTCTTGGCCGCAAGAATAGCTCGTTCACTCAGCGAATCGTGATTCTTATAATTGGTTTGAATATTGGGAAATACTTTTTCAACCAATTGTTCTTTTGAGGTCACTAAATTGCAGAAGTTATGAGGCATTGAAATTCGTCCTGAGGTCAGATCAACCGGCACCTTTCCACTCCCAATTTTCAGCAATTGATGTGAGAATATCTGAGCTGATTGATCGTTTTGCAGCTGGACACGCATATTTGTAGTTAAGTTTAACGTCTTTACGTGTTGCCACAAAGTAGAGTATTTTAGGCAAGCATTTATTTCGTCCGCTGGTGTTGATCGAGGAACTACAGGTAATGTTTGCCTGAAATCTCCTGCAAGCAATATTAATGTGTTCCCAAATGATCTGATGTTTCCACGCAAATCTTGCAATGATCGATCAAGAGCCTCGAGCGATGTTTTTCGCTGTGCTGTTTCCTCGGCACATATTTGAGCCATTCTTTATCTGTTTCGCTCATTCGCTGATGCCCATTCTTCCTCAGTTTGAGTTGCAATTGTAGGTATACAAAAACACGCGCATATTCGAATGCAACGTGTCAAAATATCAAAGCAATCGGTGAAGAACTTTCGCAGATTTAAGCCACTCTCAGCCTGTTGCGTTGATTCTGTTGAGAATGAAGCAGATCTGAAGCTGCAGAACGCGATCACCGTGCTCGCAACCGTGCATCATCAAGTCTGGCTGCACATCGCTCTGCTGCTTCCTCGGCACGTATTTGAGCCATTCTTTGTGTGTTTCGCTCATTCGCCGATGGCCGTTTTTCCTCAGTTTGATTTGCAATTACTCGTTGCACTGCTTCCGCTCCGCGAGTACGACAGCTGTGACATCTATATAATAGTAGGTATATAAAAACATGCGTGTAATTTCAAAGCAATCGGTGAAGAACTTTCGGAGATTTAAGCCACTCTCAGCCTGTCGCGTTGATTCTGTTGAGAATGAAGCAGATCTGAAGCTGCAGAACGCGATCGCCGTGCATTGTCAATTCTGGCTGCATGTCGCTCTGCTGCTTCCTCGGCACGTATTTGAGCCATTCTTTGTCTGTTTCGCTCATTCGGTGATGGCCGTTCTTTCTCAGTTTGATTTGCAATTACTCGTCACACTGCTTCTGCTCGGCGAGTACGAAAGCTGTGACATCTATATAATATCTATGAAATGCATTACAGAAAAATACAAAACTCAAAGGAGTTAAATAGAGTTAAATGATATTTTATGAAAAATTAAATTAAATTACATTTTAAAAAAGGATTCAATAATATTTGATTAAAAATAGAATAAAATGTGCACATACATGAACCATCACATATGCGTGAACCATCACACATGCAAAACCATGCACCCACTATTGTTGAAATCCTAGGCTATGGCCTACAAGCTGAAGCTTAACAGGGATAACATTTTTAGTAATATCAAGTCCATTTAAGCCTATTTTGTGTAATAAAATTTCCATTGGCTGATCGGAATATCTGCTGGATTTCAATATAGTATTGGGAGTAACTCTTGATCAATATTTGACCTTTGAGACTCAAGTGTTCATTTTAGCATCCAAGGTGTTTAGGTCTCTCTGGCAGTTATGAAGGCGAAGAGTTTTCTTTTCAAAGACTATCACGCTTATTTTCGAAAGAGAAGAACACCCATCTTTCGACACAAATCGGGAGATGGGCGTCCTTCTCGCAAGGTCGTCCAAATTGGCATAATCGAAAGCCGATTTTTTTTACACCCTCAACTGCTTTCCATTGCAAGGATGACCAAAGTTCACGGGGGCGTGTTGGCAGGGTAGCGAAGGCGGAACTGGGGCGTGATTAGGAGATGATCATCCTTGGCCGATAATAGAAAAAAGAAGGGCGTCCCTGACGAGCACTTGGCCGACTTTACTTGGTCCATTTTTTTTCATGACCAAGCCTCAAAATGGTGCCCCAACTGACCAGATGACCACCGGAGAGAATCGGGGATGACCTCCCCTTACTCTCCCAGTGGTCACTAACCCCGCCCACCATAAAAAACAAGTTTAAAAATACTTTTTTGCCATCCTCAAATGCCATACTCAGGTCCATCGCAGCAGTATACAGGTCCCTGGAGCAGTTGTAGTGGGTGCAGTGTACTTCAGGCAGGTGGACCTGGGAGGGGGGTTTGGGGGGCTCAGCACCCAAGGTAAGGGAGCTATGCACCTGGGAGCAATTTCTGAAGTCCACTGCAGTGCCCCCTAGGGTGCCCGGTTGGTGTCCTGGCATGTGAGGGGGACCAGTGCACTACGAATGCTGGCTCCTCCCATGACCAAAGGGCTTGGATTTGGACATTTTTGAGATAGACATCTTTGGTTTCCATTATCGCCGAAAACCAAGGACGACCATCTCTAATGTCGACCTAAATGTCAAGATTTGGGTGTCCCTGACCATATTATCGAAACAAAAGATGGACGTCCATCTTGTTTTGATAATATGCATTGTCCTTCTCCATAGCACCGTCCTTATAGTTGGGCGCCCTTAGAGATGTCGTCCCTGTTCGAAAATGCCCCTCCACGTTTTGTATTCTGATCCAGTGCTTTATTTTGGCTCAGGTTGTTTTCTATAATGCTGTTTATACTGGATGCAGGGATAACATCGTTAAAAAAAACTGCAATCTGCACAAAACACCGCTGCATGTTTAATTTTTAGAGCAGTGAGATATTTATTTAGTTAGTTATTATGACATTTCTACCCCGCATTTTCCCAAGAAAGCTTAGGTTCAATTCGGCTTACATAACAAATTAAGAAGCATTACAAGACAATTAGTATTAATACATGATATGATTATTTTACCCCTCTATTTCAACTTCTACATTAGTTACCAGTCAAAGCTAGGGTAGTTTTTAAAACATGCGCTTTTGTCTATCATATAATCTATGGCATGTCCCCGAGTTTTATTATCATTAGTGAAGTTACCAATGTGTAATGCAACTGAGAAGGCATGAGACTACCTGGTTCTCTACTTTCCTAGTTGTAAAAGGGTGGTCTATAAACCAGCTCATGTCGCTGGATTTCAATACAATGCAACCAAATGGTGGAATACTCTACAAAATGATATTCAATGTGATTTGTCATATAAAAGATTTGACAAAAAATTGAAAGCTTTCTTATATAAGAAATTCCTGCTGATAGATGTGATCTAAGTTGTATTGATTTTCTGTTTATCAAATTTCCTTTGTTTGCTGTTTGAATTATGGTTACAAGTACAGAGCTGAGTAACTGACCTTAAGGGAAGGGAAATGGGACTTGATATACTGCCTTTCTATGGTATTTTGCAACTACATTCAAAGCAGTTTACATATATACAGGTACTTATTTTGTACCTGGGGCAATGGAGGGTTAGGTGACTTGCCCACAATCACAAGGAGCTGCAGTGGGAATTCCCCAGGATCAAAGTCCACTGCACTAACCACTAGGCTACTCCTCCATTTCTTAGGCTCCTCTTTCAAGCTGCTGTTTTTCCATAGCCAGTCGTACAGCAGTGAGAGTTAAGGGCAGGTGGGCGACAGGTCACAGTGTTACAAATCCAGATAATTCTCTCAATGCAAGTTGCAGGTTTGGAATTACTGAAGGCAATGGAGAGGGGAAGAGGAGGGGAGCTGAGCAGTTCAGGTAATTGAAAGACAAAGGGGAAAAGGAACTTGATATACCGCCTTTCTGAGATTTTTGCAACTACATTCAAAGCGGTTTACATATATTCAGGTACTTATTTTGTACCAGGGGCAATGGAGGGTTAAGTGACTTGCCCACAGTCACAAGGAGCTGCAGTGGGAATTGAACCCAGTTCCACAGGATCAAAGTCCACTGCACTAACCACTAGCAATTGACCTTAAGCATGCCTTGAAATGCAGCTAAGAGTAATGCTAATGCAGTACTGGTTTTAGATCTCCACGAAACTTGATAATTATCCTTAGATATCTTTATTCGGTTAAAAATGCTGCTTCAATATACTGTTTAGCTTTTTCTAAATTCACTTAAACAGTTTTAAGTCAGAAATATTGCTTTTCTTGGTTAAGAGTTCACTGCATGCAGACTTGTAGAGTTTCACAGTATAGCAAAAGACAGTTTTTTGGCAGCAGTTATCAATGGTGTGTTAACTATGCAATGCTTGCTAAGGGTCTGAGTCCCTTTGAAGTGTTAGCTTCCTAGGAAGAGGAGCTCTGTTGTTGCTTCAATAAAGACTTTTTATTTAGAATTGATAATTATATTTAGATATCTTTATTCGGTTCACAGTGTTGCTTTAATATACTGTTTAGCTCTTTTACAAAATTCACTTATATAGTTTTATTTAGGTCAGAAATATTGCTTTTATTGGTTAAGAATTCACTGTACGCAGACTTGTAGAGTGTCAAAGAGGGGCATTTTCGATATGACGTCTAAGTCCGACTTTGGACGTTTTGCAAAAAACATCCAAAATCTAAATAGGAAAAGAAGGTCATGTTCAAAAAAGAAAAACGTCTATCTTTTGTTTTCAAAAATACAAGGTTTTGTGATTTGGACGATTTGTTTTTGGGTTCATTTAAAAAAAAAAATGTCCACGTGCAAAACGCACAAAATCAAGCCATTGGGATGTAAGAGGAGCCAGCATTTTTAGTAGACCAGTCCCCATGACATCCCAGGAAAGCAATAGGGCACCTAGGGGGCACTGCACTGGACTTCATAAAATGCTCCCAGGTACACTTCTCATCATTGCTCCCTTACCTTGTCTGCTGAGCCCCCCAAAACCAACTACCCCCAACTGTACATCACTACCATAGCCCTTACAGGTGAATTGCCACTCTAAAAAGCATAAATACTATTCCCCGACAGTGCATACATATGTATGCGTACGCAATGGTTCATGCAAGTGACAGTTTAAAAAAGTGTATCCTCTTTACACATAATGCACACTATTATCAGTGCAAGACAATTGGGCTCATTTTCGAAAGAGAAGGATGTCCATCTTTCAACATAAATCGGAAGATGGACGTCCTTCTCCCAGGGATGTCCAAATCGGTATAATCAAAACCGGATTTAGGGCGTCTCCAACTGCACTCCATCGCAAGGATGGCCAAAGTTCAAGGGGGGCGTGTCGGAGGCATAGCAAAGGCAGGACTTGGGCATGCCTAACACTTGGAAGTCCTTGACCCATAATCAAAAAAAACAAGGATGTCCCTGATGAACACTTGGACGTTTTCACTCGGACCTGTTTTTATTACAACTAAGGCACAAAAAGGTGCCCGAAATGACCAGATGACCACCGAAGAGAATCGGGGATGACCTCTCGTTACTTCCCCATTAGTCACTAACCCCCTCTCACCCTCAAAAAACTTCTTTAAAAATATGTCATGCCAGCCTCAGATGTCATATTCAGGTCCAGGACAGCGCATGCAGGTCCCAGGAGCAATTTTAGCAGTACTGCAGTGCACTTCAGACAGGCAATCCCAGGCCCATACCCCCTACCTGTTACATTTGTGGAAGAAACAGCGAGCCCTCCAAAACCCACCACAAACCCCACTGTACCAACATACAGGTGCCCCCTTCACCTGTAAGGGCCATGGTAGTGGATTTTGCGGGGCTCAGCACACAAGGTAAGGGAGCTATGTACCTGGGAGCAATTTATGAAGTCCAATGCAGTGCCCCCTAGGGTGCCCGGTCAGTGTCCTGGCATGCCAGGGGGGCCAGTGCACTACAGAAGCTGGCTTCTTCCACACCCCAATGGCTTGCATTAGGACGTTTTTTACATAGACGTCTTTGGTTTTGAAAATCGCCGAAAGTCAGAAATGGCCATGTCTAGGGATGTCCAAATTTAAGGATTTGGACGTCCCTGACGGTATTTTCGAAATGAAAGATGGACGTCCATCTTGTTTAGAAAATACAGGTTTTCCCCACCCCTGGATGGGGACTTTTTGCAAGGACGTCCAAATCGCAACTTGGATGTCCCTTTCGAAATTGCCCCTCCACTTGTCATAAATGATAGCCCATGTCTTACCTTTAATCATCTTGACCACACATCTTCTGGCAACAGATTCCACAGATTACGTGCTACATTTAAAAAAAAATGCTTTCTCTGTTGTTTTCAGTCTGTTGGTTATTAGTTTCATGTAGTGTCTTCTTGTTTTAGTGTTGCTTGAAAGAGTAAACAACCATTTCCTTCTTAACCTTTCCACACCACTCACTCTTTTGTATCCCTCTCAGCTGATGCCATTACATGCTGAAGCCTAATCATTTAGCCTTTCTATATATGATACGTGTTCTATCCCCTTGTGCACTTGTGCAAATTCTCTGATTCTTTTCTAGTTCTGCTATATCCTTTTTGATGTGGGGTGAGTAGAACTACACACTGTACATAAGGAGAGTCTCAGTTTTGTTTTTCATTCCTTTTTAAATTATTAACACTCTTGTTTTGTTTTTTTACAGCCACAGCATACAGTAACTCCAAGATCTTTTCTATGGGTGGTAACTCCTAACCCAGAACCCCGATATTTTGTACCTGTAGATGGGTTATTTTCCCTATATACATTTCTTTGCACTCATCCCATTAAATGTCATCAAATAGCTACTTTCTACAAGCACTTCCTAGACAAGACCTCAAAGCGAGACTAGTGATAACCCAATAAGGAGGACTAGTGCAAAGGCATTGGATACCCTAGGCGAACCTTCAGCTTTATGCTCCTTCCCTCCCCCCCCCCCCCCCCCACACACACATACATGTGTGTGTGTATGTAAATTTCCAGGTAACTGGGCAATTTGAAAACTGCCCACAAATAAGTCAACTGTCCTCCAGCATGCCAAAGAGAGAGGAGAGCATGGCAAACTTCTCTCCTAAATGTACCTTCTCTAATGGTGGCCTCATCCAAAAGGGCAGTATAGGCATCATTCAATGTATGAATCTTATCTGTCTCCCCCTACTAGAAAACATAACACTGATATGCCGCAGCAGAGTGCCAGTTTATCCTCACATACTTAATAAAAACCACATGGAAGTGTCTGTCTGCATGATATAAGTGACACAATGTGGACACCACATGTGGTGCTTTGTTTAATGAGCCTGGACCAGATTTAACCTGACTCCTTTTACATACATCACAACTAATAAGAGAATAGATCATATTGTTTGTCTGTTTTTAATTTCTATTCATATCTTATCAATCATGCCAAATATAAATTGGAATAAAATTAAACAGAGTCCAATGTTTAATAATGTAATCTTTTCTGAGCATAAAGCAGAACAATGAAAATAAGGATCAATTAATGTGGAAGTGGGAATATAGATATTTTTGTGAAAACATGCAAAGCTTTTGACTTATTTTACTTTACCAGGGGATGTATGTGTGTAGGGGTTAGAGGCCCCTGCCACAAAATAACCAGTGTATTACAGAGCTTGAATATATCTGACTTGTGGTATAACCTATGCCAAAAAACTCTTGCCCAGACATGCCTCTCTGAAGGACAGAGATTATGACCCTGATGGAACCAACTAGATGGCAACCTGACAGATGCAAGCAAAAGGAATGTGGGCAACCTTGGATAATAACCCTTAGTTAGGATGGCCCTGCCTGTCTGAAGCCCCAGAATTCAGGAGAAACTGCTAAGTAGCATCAAAAGACATTCCTGTGGTATGTGTAGCCACAACAAAAGGGCACAGGCCAATCATCTATAGCAATATCATGTCATCAAGGACACTACTGAAATCAAAATGATATAAAAGTACACCTGTAATTGCAATTCAGGCTTCAAACTTATCAGAACACCTCTGCCACTCAGATTGGATTGGAGAATTAAACATTGTTCTTTCTTCCTAGGTTTGCTAGTGCCTAAGGCTTACCAGCTTGCTAGCTCATAATCCTATGACAGACCCTCCCCCTAGGATAGTTTCACTTCAACAATTCAGTACCATCTTCCACCCCACAGCTGCCACAGCACCAATGGAATTATCTAGTTTGGATTTGAGTGGTCAAAAACCACTGAAAGATTAAAGGGGCAACCCCTCTAATCCTGCCAGTGGAGTGCTGCTCAACAGCAGCTGTTTACACAATCCAAAACATGCTTGGGAGCAAGTACAACTCCTGATGTGGATTTTTTAAGACACAGACATATATGGGGCCAATGCTCAAAAGCCGTTGTTAGCAGCCATGTGCGTTCACAGCCGCGGCTGAGCTTACTGAACATGGAACAGTGATCGATCCTTAAAGAAAATCGCATGCATATGGGATGCATGGAAAGTCTGCGTGCAGTTCAGTAGTGAAAGTGCCTAGCACATGCGCAGAATGGTTTTGCAGTAAGCATCCATATTCTGGCATGCCCAGGGAAAAAAGCAGAAACGGCAACAACCACGTCATAGGCTTGTAAGGACAAGTTTCTATCGCAGCAAAGTTTTATAGCAAGAGAAACCTCACAAGAGATCCTGCCGTAAAGCAAACCGCTTTCCCTGTGCGTCACAGATATCATATGCGTGCATTAGGATTACCTTATTTTTTTGTTGTTCTATTACACTTTTCTTTTTTACAGTACTGTTCCAGATGGCACACACATATATAATACATGCATATGAATTAAAAATTTGAAGCAGACCACTCCACCAAGAAGCTGCCTTTTCACATGCAATGTCACCTCAGACCTGACGGAAAAATGTGAACATTACAGGTGGGCACTCCTTATAGTAATGAGCTGGTTTTTAATACTACTGAGCTCATTTTAATACATTTGCATTGCGTTTTTGGTCACTTCTTCTGCAAATGGTAAAAGCAGTGCCAAAAGCCTTTGTGCATTAGTTGACGATAACGAACGAGCAAAACCAGCTAAAACTGGTCTAAACAAAACGTTACAAACCTGGTAAGTTTTGAGCATCATCCCCTTAGTCCCATTCTGAAATAGGGACTAAACGTCTATAATCTTGCCACGCCCTTGTCCTGCCCAGAACATGCCCAGGCCACGCCCCCTTGCCATTTGCACACAGTCGGGTCTAATACATGCCAGGTTTATAAAATGAGGACTTAGACGTTCATGCAAGATACATGTTTAAGTGCTTATAAAATGAGGGTCACTGTTTTGAAAAGCAAACCATTTACCATGTTCTGCAAATGAAGGTATAAAAAGAGAAGTAGCAACCATAATATTAAATTAAAAGAATAAATACTATCCAACTGACTCTCCACATTTCCACTTCATAATAAATATATAAAAAACTTGACTAAAAAGTTATAAAATACACTAGGTAACATCTTTTTTCATTTGTAAAATGTTTAACATGGGCATATTTGGGCTTTTTTTTTTTTTATTTTGTTTGCCACTGCAAGCCATGTCCTTACACAAGCAGCATTAGAAGCTAGGACTGCACTAAATATTTGTTTTCAATTCAGCCCTAAATAGTGCCCCAATACATTATTCGTATTCAGCCGAATAGTGATTTAAATTTGAATACAAATAATCCAGGGCTCTACCGTGCTAAATACTATTGAAATAAACACTTGATCTCTGATTTCACCTTGCTTCTTTTATTGTTATGTTAAAGCTCAATGCCCATTATTCATATTCGGTATTCGGCTGAATAATATTTTTCATTATTCGTATTCGGCTGAACAGTAAAATATGCCATTGGGTACAGCTCTATTAGAAACTTGAATATTTCTCTTCACTTTCAGCAGCTTGCAGGACAAACTGTTTTTCATCCTTGCTTCCCTATGATACACAGGAGCAGAGACCAACTAAAAAAAAAATGTAATCTAGACATAAATTGGCCAGATAGTGTGGAATATATGGACTTAGAAAGCCCAGGTTATCCAGTCACAAAAACCCTGCACATGGCTAACACATGATCATATAAAAGATTTGAACTGAACCTGCAGCATTCTATAAATAGTTGCCATGTCTTAAATGAATACACTATACATAATAAATGAATTATTAAACAAATAAGTTGTGCATAATTCTGCCATACATAGAGAGGATAATTTCATAACAGAGTCTATATGAAATGTCCAAACAAAAACCCCTGTTTTATAAAGGTGACATAGAGGAGCATAATCGAACGGGGCTGGCCATCTATATGGGCAGCCATCTTCAAGTCCGGCCCCGTAAAGCGGCGTCCCGACTGTATTATTGAAACAAGATGGCTGACCATCTTTTGTTTTGATAATACAGTCAGAGCCAGCCAAATCTCAATATTTGGGCCGGCTTTAGAGATGGCCGGCATTGGTTTTCAGCGATAATGGAAACTAATGGCGGTCATCTCAAACCCAGCCAAATCCAAGGCATTTGGTCATAGGAGGAGCCAGCATTTGTAGTGCACTGGTCCCCCTGACATGCCAGGACACCAACTGGGCACCCTAGGGGGCACTGCAGTGGACTTCAAAAATAGCTCCCAGGTGCATACCTCCCTTATCTTGTGTGCTGAGCCCCCCAAATCCTCCCCAAAACCCACTACCCACAACTGTACACCACTACCATAGCCCTTAGGGGTGAAGGGGGGCACCTCCATGTGGGTACAGTGGGTTTTGGGGGGAGTTTGGAGGGCTCCCATTTACCACAAGTGTAACAGGAAGGGGGGGATGGGCCTGGGTCCACCTGCCTAAAGTGCACTGTACCCACTAAAAACTACTCCAGGGACCTGCATACTGCTGTCATGGAGCTGGGTATGACATTTCAGGCTGGCATAGAGGCTGGCATAAAAATTATTTTTAATCTTTTTTGAGGGGTGGGAGGGGGTTGGTGACTACTGGGGGAGTGAGGGGGAGGTCATCCCCGATTCCCTCTGGTGGTCATCTGGTCATTTGGGGCACTTTTTGGAGGCTTGGTCCTAAAAATAAATGGACCAAGTGAAGCCGGCCAAGTGGTCATCAGAGCCGGCCTTCTTTTTTCCATTATCGGCCGAAGCCGGCCATCTCGTAACCACGCCCCCGTCCCGCCTTCTATACCCTGCCGAAACGCCCCCTTTAACTTTGGCCGACCCTGCGATGGAAAGCAGTTGAAGCCAGCCAAACTCGGCTTTCAATTATACCAATTTGTGTCGGAAGATGGCCGGCCTCGTTCGAAAATAAGCAGGACAGTTGCTTATGTGCTTTTGTCATATAGGCTCTTGTAACAATGCCACAGATTGATTGCATTTTACATTGAGGAATACACACTTAAGAAGTCTTATGTGAAGGATAAAGCTGGATCTTTCAAAAAATGCACAGAAAGATTAAGAGTAGAATCTTGAATTCGATTCAAGATTGTGTGTCAAATTTTTAAATGTATTTATGGTATGAACTCGTTAATGGTTGGGCATTTGATTCCATTTTTAGGCTTAAGAGATTACTTAAGAAGCTCAAAGAATTTGACATTGGATATTCCATCTCTGAAAGGGATAAGGCTGAAATCAATATGGGATTGATCTTTTTCATATCTAGGTCTGAAAATCTGGAATAGCTTGCCGGTTCCTATAAGATTAATATCTAAAAACGGAATTTTTTTGTAAGATCTTAAAAACTTATTTGTATACATTGTAAGTTTTTGGCCTAATTGGTTTTTATTTTTTATTTCTGCATTTGTACCCCACATTTTCCAATCTAGATGTCGGTTCAATGTGGCTTCCAGTTTACTTCAGATCGGGAAGTTACAATGTTGCTTGGGTTAGTTGAGAGTTTAGTTCATTATCTGTTTGTGGTCAAGCAGCAAGGTGTGTTGGTTGTTGTTCAGGCCGACTGTGTGGGTTTGTCAAAGAATTTACTGAAGAAGTGGGCTTTCAGTTGTTTGCATAAGGGTTATGAAGTCATTCGTGCGTTTTATTGCTTTCGGTATTGTATTCCAAATCTTAGGGTATGTGAAGTTGGTTGAGTATGAGGATTTGTATTTTAGTCCTTGGCACCAAGGGAAGTGCAGTATGAGGTATGTTCTTGCTTCCTTGATTGCATTACATATAGGTAGTTTAATTAGGTTTTGTCATGTATTTCGTTGCTTGGCAGATTATTCTGTAGGCCAATGAGCATATCTTGAATGATATATGTGATTTGATGGGTAACCAGTGTAGTTTTTGGAGCAGTGGTTTTGTGCTTTTGAATCAGTTTCTTTAGAATATCGGTTCTGCAGCTATATTTTGTGCAGTTTGCATTTTCTTTAGTAGTTGTTCCTTGCATCTGGCATAGATTCCATTGCAGTAATCAGCATGTGAGAGGACCATGGATTGGACTAGCAGGTGAAATGCATTATTTGGGAAGTAGTTTTTTATGCATGTTAGTTTCCACATGGCTTGAAACATTTTCTTCTTGGTGTTTGTTTATCAAATGATAGGTTGCAGGCAAAGATGACTCCTGAGATTTTTAGATTGTTGGTTATTGGAAGGGATGTGCCCATGACGGTTATGTTTGAGAAGTGATCACTATTGTGTGGTGATGAGATTATCAAGCATTAAGTTTTTTCTTTGTTCAGTTTGAATTTGGACGTCACGGCCCATGATTTCATTGTCTTTATGCCATACGTTATTCTGGCCATGATTTCGTTAAGGATCTTTTTGATAGGGATGCAAATTGATACATCATTAGCGTATATCAGCGGGTTGAAACCTTGCTTGGATAGTGTTCGTGCAAGTGGGGCCATCAGTAGGTTAAATAGCATTGGTGAGAGCAGCAAGCCCTGGGGAACGTCGCATTTCACTTTCCATGGAGGTGAAAGAGATTAATTTATCTTCACTTGATAGGATCTGGTGGTCAGGAATCCTAGGAACCACTCGAGGACTTTCCCCCCGATACCTATTTTATCAAGTAGTCTTTTGGGAATGTGGTGGTCAATCATGTCGAAAGCGCTTGACATGCCAAATTGTAGTAACAAAATGTAACCCTATGGGTTAAATTTTAAAAGATTACTTGGCTCCTTCTAGATCTGGTGAAAAGACAGTGAGCAGTGCAGTGAAACTGAGTAGTCTGTGTGCATGCGCTGAGTGTTCCGCATGCTGATGGAACTCTCAGGAGAGTGACAAACAGCTCAGGCTGGCAGTTGGGAGAGAGCTCTATTGGTGAGAACATGTTACTAGGGAAAGACTGGAAGAAAGTTGATGCTGGAGATCATCACCTGAAAGAAAAGGCACCCACCATTCAAGAGAGCCAGAGAGAAAACAAAGAGAGCAGCTAAGTGACTGAAACTATTTTAAAAAGTGCATATAAGAGAAAATAGTAAAGGAAACCTGAACAATAAGTGAGAGATAACTAAAAGAAGAAAAAAAGAGTAGAGGAAAACTTACATGTTGGGATCCTTGGGGGTCTCCGGGGGTCTGAGGGACAGGAGAGGGGAGACTTTGAAGAGTCTGGTGTTTTGCGGAATTGAATGTACCTAAATGATTTATGTAACTAATATTTATACTTATCTGAGGATGCTCTCAATGTTTCTAGAGACTAAACTGATTTGTGTTGCAAACCTGTAATTGAAATACATATGTTAAATGTGCAAGTTCGTAAAATTTCATTAGCATTTAAATATAATTCAACTAATAAAAAATATTTTCTTTTTATTGTTAAACTCCCTGGTTAGTGTTGAGTCATTTTGGGGAAACACTGTGACATATTTGGTACCATCATTTAATACCTTACTCTGCCACCAGGGGGTTTACAAAAATATTTTTTCCATTTGCAGTTTCTTTTTTGTGGTTAGCCAGTAGTGTAATTAGTACTGTTTTTGTGCTGTGTTGCATTCTGAAGCCTGACTGCGAATCGTGTAATATAGTTTGTTAATGTAATCAGTTTGTTGGTGGGCCACTAGCCCTTCCATTATTTTTGTCATTAGTGGGGTGATGCTACTGGTCTGAGGTATCCTTGAAGATTTTTTTGGTGTCCTTTGAGATAGGTGTGAGTAGTATGTTACTTTTCTCCCTTGGGAACTGGCCTTCCTGGAACATGTAATTCAGATGGGAGGTGAGTTGGTCTATGAACTGGTCTGCTGCTGTTTTTAGTAGGTGGTTAGAACAGGTGTCTAACATGCAATGGGCGGAGAATTTTTTTAACGCTTGTGCTACTGTCTCAGATGTGGGTTGTGTGAAGTTGGTCCATGCCCTGTTCACTGGGGTTTCTTCTTGGGGGTGATCAAGTTCGTCTATGGGCTTTGAGATTTGTGTAATCTTGTGTTAGGTATTTCCTGATGTTGAGGATATTTCCATTGAAAAATCTGGTGAGTTCATTTGCTGATGGGGACTTTTCATTTGCCTACATCACTGGTTTGGTGTTTATTAGTTTATTTATAAGTTTATATTTGGTATGGTATTATATTAGATGGGAGCAGGCAAGCACAGCAAAGGTGACACAAAAGATTATGTAAAAAAAAACGTCCAATGGACTCAGAGTTCAAATCAGAAATTTTATTCAAAAATATGCAATGGACCTGACATGAATCATATTTCAGCCATGAGGGCCTGCCTCAGGAGTCCCTGTACAGTGCAAACGTTAAATTTCTCAGCGCTCAACAGCATCTGAAAGAAATGACCTAGTATCTGGTGTAAAAAACACAGGAGCACGCACTTCTAAATTGCTCCCTTATATGGTGTGAAGTCCTGCCCAGCGCATCCCACGATGCACTGGGGAGGCTGGGCACCGCCATTTTTGAGGCGGTGCTGATGGAAGAGGAGACAGTCCACCTGCCTCCTCCGACAAAGGTAGGGGGCAGGGAAGAGGGCCGCTAGACCACTAGGTGGGGGGGTTGATTCGCAGCCCACTGGACCACCAGGACTCCACTTGAGGGGATGCTACCGGGGATTAGGGGGCTGGAGACCTACTGAATGTCCAGCCCCCCCTGAACTTGTGTCGGGGGGGTCGGGTGGGGGTACTAGGCCACCAGGGCTATGCTGTATGGGGTCTGGTAGTCCCATGGACCTCCAGCCCATGTTTGACAGATCTGGGCTTTTGACTGCCCAGACCTGTCAAACAAGTGTGGGGGGATTGCAGTTTATCCTATGATCAGAGATAATAGTGCACATAAATTTACATGTTATTATCTCTGATCATAGGGGTGGTAAAGACTGCACTGTTCCAGTGCTGTTTTTAGAGCGCTGTTTGGAACATTGCGGGGCTTTTGATCATCTGCCCATTAAAGACTTGGGGTCCCTTTACTAAGGTGCGCTGAAAAATGGCTTGCGCGTCCGAAAAGAAAAATTATTTTTCGGACGTGTGCCAAAAATGAAATTACCACAAGACCCACATGGTAGCCGGGTGGTAACTCCCATTTTGGTGCACATTGGGCAAGCATAGACTCTTACACGGCTTAGTAAAAGGGCCCCTTAAAGAAATGTTAGCATCATGTCTCCAATGTGTTTGGAGTTTTGTGAATTTCATAGTCGGTTTGGCTATGTTTGAAACACTTTGCTAAGCTTGCTAAGCCTGTGACTATATTTCTAAATGTACATATGGTTGCATTATTTCCACCAGTTTTAGCCAATGAATGAAGTGCACTACTTCACCCTATTAGCGGTTGTTATGACCACCTCATGGGTATGTTAGTTATCTGAGGGCATCACTCTCACATTTTATATATATCTTTTTTCCTGGTTTTTGTGGATTTGAACTTATTTACCAGAGAATTTGGGGATTTTTTTTTGTATTAAGTGATTAGAAAAGTCATAACATCAGAATCATTAAAAAAAAAAAAGAATATTTGGAAAAAAAAGGATACATTATAAGCCCAAAATTATAGGGAGAGAAACTTAAACAAAAAAATGGGATTTAATTAAAAAGAAATAATTCAGAAGGAAATTAAAGAGGCAGATAAGGTTGAGCCACAGATAAACACTAAAGAGCATATAATCTCAATCACTGAAGCATCCTGGAGTCCTTTTCACACCTGTGAGAAACAAATGCTGGAACAAAAAATGTAACAAACTCCTTGCAGAGTAAGTATGCATTTACAAGGATAGTGTAGGATAAAGGAGGCCCCCCCCCCCCCCCCCCCCATCTGCAATACCTGAGGCCTTAATAACAGAAATTTTTTCCTCTTCTTTGAGTAACCCAAGATACATCAGGAAATATATGAATCTTACAGTTCATAAACAGCACATCTCTATGTTTGAAAAATAACTTCATAAGCCATTCTTTATTTGAATCCAAGGCTAATTGTACCAACAAAGTTGCCAGAGTCACCACTAGAGAGCTGCACGGGAACGGGGTTTGCGGGAATCCCGCGGGGATGGAGGCAGTTCCTGCGGGGTTCCCCAGGGATGGAAGCAGCTCTGTGGGGTTCCCGTGGGAATGGAGGCAGTTCCTGCGGGGTTCCCGCGGGGATGGAAGCAGTTCTGCGGTCTTCTCGTAGAAGTGCAAGCTGCACCTGCACCAGCCTCTCATCTACCAAATACCAATTTCTTTGAGTGCTGTCTTCTCCTCCTCTTCTTCTTCCTTGCTTTAACAGCACAAATGTGGAAAGTCTTCCATTAAGGAGGTAGTAGAGTCACAAATGATGACGGAATTCAAAACGGTGTGGGATGAACACAGAGGATCTCTAATTAGAAAATGGAAGTTATATAAAACCTAACCTTAAATGGCTGCATGTATGTGGATGTGTCAAGTGATGCTTAGATGGTGACTCTGGCTGTGATGAACTAGGGCTGATACCTGGCAGACTTGTATGGTCTGTGGCTCATACATGGCAATCTGGTTTAGGATGGGCTGGAAAGGGCTTAGACAGCAACTTCAGTGGCTGGAACATGAGGACAGTGCTGGACAGACTTTTACGGTCTGTGTCCCACAAATGAGAAGACGAAGACTGGAGTGGGCTTCAACGGCAACTCCAGTAGTTGGAACATAAGGATAGGGCCAGATAGACTTCTGTGGTCTTTGTTCCAGAAACACAAAATGTAACATGCTATAAGTTTAAGTGTCAGAGTTATTAATTGTGCTGAATCAGATACCAATATAAAAATACAGCTTTGAGATCAGCTAGCCTGGATTTCATCTCCCCCTCCCTTTTTCCTGGGAAACCTTTGACAGCCAAAGCTTGGCTAGGTAGTTAACACCTCTAGGATTCTTAACAAAAGAACTATTCAAACACAAACAAGAGGCTACTTCAAAGAGTGTTTTTTACTCCCTTCCTCTGATCAAAAGGGCTTCCTGCGGGTGAACAAAGGATCAAAAGGCAACCAGTAGACACAAGGAGACAGAAAACCTGTGGAGGTGGGAATCCACACACCTATTGACAAAAGGAAAGTACAATGTGTATCTGCCACAGAGATCCAATTTGTCAGCAAAATTCAGACAGGAAATCTTATGATGTCATAAGACATGAGACCAGATACCACAATGCTTTGCAACTACTCAGGGTCGAGTGCAAACCAGGAAGCAAATGCACACAGGACATGCACTTATATTTCCCTGCAAAGACTGTATAAAAAGCCTGGAAAAGCCCAGCTCACTCTCTTGGGAATCTGCTGCTCTTGGGACCTGTTTCCTCTGCTGAAATTCACACCCACACATCCAGACAAGACTTCTCTCCAGGCTCCAGCAACCAACTTTAAAAGAAAAGTACTCCTTCAGCAGAGAGGACTCCTTCTTCACTCTCTCTCTCAGCTTCAACAATTCTGCAACAAAGACTTTTCTATAAAGACCTTTGATTTAAACCTGTTACTTTGTTGTTTTTGGCACAAATTATCTGTTCCCAGATTCTTAAAAGAACTACCTCTTGCAATATTATTTACATGATTTGTATATTAAATAAACCTTTTCTGAAGCTAAATAGATGGTCTTTTGTGTCTTGGGTACACACTTTTAAATCTTGCAGCGCAGGATACTGCGTTTCAACAGAGATAATATTTAATTCATTGCAATTGTGAATCGTGTTGCCTTATAGGGCAACTGGTGGAGAATTATTCAGTATATATATCTTAAAACTTATAAATATTAGTGAGTGCTCTAGATATCCCCAAGTATAAATTATTTCTTTTTACAGAAAGACCATAATCAAGTATATAATATCACACTCGTTGATTTAATGATGAATTGATCATGAGTGTGATATTGGCAGAGTGGATGGATCGTTCAGGTCTATTTGCTGTCACTTACTATGTTACTATTAATCCTCTTTGCTACCAGGCTGGTGCACAGACCTCAGCTCTGACACAGGCATGAGAATCAGATGTCACCTGACCTACTGGCGCGTGCATGTGGCGACCTCTCAGCACACAGTGCAAGTGAATCGGAGACAAGTCTTACATGTGCGCACCAGAGTGTTCCAACTTCCGTTCCTTCCTTGCCTACAGTGCTGTGGCTCAAATCCAGAGAGAGAGGGAGCTGACTGGAATTTTCTTTTATGTACCATTAAATTCTTATGGGGATGGGTTAAATTCTTGCGGGGACGGGTGGGGACGGGTTGGGATGGGTTAAATTTTTGCGGGGATGGGTGGGGATGGGTAAGATTCCAGCGGGGACGGGTGGGGATGGGTAAGATTTCTGTCCCCGTGCAACTCTCTAGTCACCACCTCAGTATCTGACCTCTCTAGAAAACTGGTCAAATCCAGACTGTCCACTGAAACTCCAGATGGCTGAGGGGAAGATGAAGCTTTCTTTTTACCACTTGGGAAATAATATATCTTGGAACATGGAGGAATAGAAATCCCAGGATCCTTCAAACACTCAAGGAAGTATCTTTTAAACATTTCATTAGCAGAAATAGAATAAACTTTAGGAAAATTGATCAGGCATATATTAGAATGCCTAACCATATTTTCCAAGAATTCCACCTTGTTTTTCAAGTGGAGGAGTAGTGTAATGGTTAGTGCAGTGGGCTTTGATCCTGGAGACTGGGCTCAATTCCCACTGAAGGTCCTTATGACCTTAGGCAAGTCACTTAAGGGGTCTTTTACTAAAGCTTAGCTTCAGTTATCTGTAGCAGGGCCCATTTATTCCTATGGGCCCTGCTGCAACTAACTCAAGCTAATCTGTAGTACAAGACCCCCTAAACCCTCCATTGCCCCAGGTGCAAAAACTTTGTCTGTGAGCCCTCTGGGGACAGAGAAAGTACCTGTGTATAATGTGTACAGTGCTGCATACTTCTAGTAGCACTATAGAAATGCTTAGTGGTATATATCCCAATGTGTCTCCAAGGTGCACAATCTACCATCAAAAACCTCTGATTTCTTCTCTAAATCAGAAACTTTTATCTTCATTTCTGACGACTTGGATCACAGATTCCAAAGTAGAGGAAACTTTCCACATTTGGGCACTCAAAAGTCAAATATGAGGATGAAATAGCAAATAGTCTCCAAACTAAACACCTCTGGGCGACACCAAATTCTGCTAGAATACAGCCAAAACCTTAACTGGCTGAACCCTCATCTGATGACAACCAATTTCATAAACCAAGGTAAACATTCTAAAAGGGAATAAGAGTTCAGACACACGTTATTCTGCCCCAGGTGATTCTGTGGGCTTTATTCTTATAATCATCTTTTGTGGTTTTGTTTAAAAAATGTTATTTATTTTTTCTGAAGGTTTCATTTTTGTAAAGATAGTATGTGGCAGCTGGCTGGAATATTCAGAAAGACAAAGCAAAAAGACAACAATTTGCACTCAGCATGTTGTATCTGAAAATGCATAACAACTTCTAGGCTTAGACCAGTCTTTAATCATAGGATATGCAAACCTTTTTTTTAAAAGAAGTTTGGAGAGGTTCTGATTCATGGATGAGCCTCTTTCAAAAAGAGGGAGTGGCTACTGCCAACAAAAGCTTTGATGGATTAATGCAGATCCAATAAAAATCTGGTGGATTTTCATGGATTGTGGTTCACATTTTAGTAAATTCATGTCTGAGCTCTCCATGAAAACTATATTTGCATTTCACAGTGGATGTTAGGGAAATTTGAGGATGTTCTTAAGCTTGGCTTTTGAAAATTCACTCATGCCTAAAGAGGGGAGATCCTCAGCATTTTTAGATAAATGTATATTTCATGGCCCAGGATAGCAACCTGTTAGTTATCTTAACAAGTTTAAGTCTCTTCCTGCGTCTCTGATTCATGTTTCATTGAAATAGAGCCTGAGACCTACCCCTCAGCAATCAGCTTACTTCCTTGGAGCCATATGGTCAAGTTTGGTGTGGAAGAGTATAAACGCATGGAGGGTCAATATTCAGATTTAACTGGCAGGAGAAGATCCTGACTGGTTAAATCTTGCTGGGTGGCCAGGAGCCAAAAGTCAGTGGTACTTAACCATACACTGCTGCTGAATATCAGATCTGACTGCCACAGCACTCAGAAGCTAGTGCCACAGCAGTCCGGGGGCAGACTCAGGAGTTATCGCCCAGATTCTATATATTGCACCGAGATGTCCACGTGAAAACTGAAGCATATTCAATAACAATACACATAACCTAAATAGTTAACAAGCCAATCAGTGCTGACAATTGCCAATTAACATGCAATTAGATACTAATTGGAATTAGTTATAATTTACGTGCAGAACTGTCTAGGCATATTCTATAATGTGCTGCATGTAAATTCTAAGTTGCATAGTTGAAATGGGGGCATGGCCATGGAATGGGCAAGTCATGGGCGTTTCTAAAATCTATGTGCATTGTTACAGAATATATCCTGTCTGCACCTAATTTAGACGCTGGCATTTTCACCAGGTTTTACTTGGCGTAACTGCCCATGACTAAATTTAGTCGTGCGTTTGGGCGCTCAGCGTATTCTATAAACCGCACGGAAATTTAGGCTTATTCTATAAAGTACACCTAAACTGAGATGTGCTTTTTAGAATGTGATTAGGTGAATTTCATTTTGGTGCTGAGTTTTTAGGTGATATATAGAATCTAGTCCTTTACAGGTACCTGTGAGATTCAATGCCACTGCCCACATTTCTAACCAAGCACAAAGGATCGCATAAAACGCTGTCCTAATTATTTCTGGTTAACTATGTGGGTATGGCACTGAATATCAGTCACACCTATGTAATTTTCGAGTGCCATCAAAGACCTGGATACTCAAGGCGTCTTTTACAAAGGTGTGGTATCATTTTTAGCATGCGCTACATGCTAAAGACGCCCACAGGAATATATGGGCATCTCTAGCATTTAGTGCATGCTTATTTTTAGCACGCGCTAAAATTCTAGCATGCCTTAGTAAAAAGGCCTATCAGTGCTAGTGCCAAGATAAAGCCTGGCACTGACTATCTAGGTCTAAGTTAACCAGCAGAGGTCAGCGTTTACAGATCACGCAATATTGACTGGATAAATTTCAGACAGGTGAAAACAAGATGCATAGGTGTAAATTTCTGTTAGATCTAAGCCAGCCATTTATTTTTCTTATTTATTTTTTTTTTTTTTTGCAACATAAAGACGACTGAAGCACAAGTAACATCTCTAGGTATCCAGCCATCTGTGCTGTTAAGGAATTTAGGGGAAGGGGCCTGACTGGACTGGAAAAGCAGGTGAGAAATACCGGATAAAAGAGAAAGATGCTGCTCTCATGCAAGGAAGCCACTGACAGGAAACGCTGTATTTTTGAATGTGACCCCATGGTGTTAAATGTCACTGTAAAGGAATGCAAAGCTCAGGATGATTGATTCTTCCAGGAATGAACATGGACAGACACTTATCTGGCTGTCTGCTAATTTCACCTCGTAACAAAATCATTCAGGCTTAGGAAAGAGCTTTCACAGTACCCTGAACTATTTTTCTGTAAAAAAATATGTTAAAGAGATATCATTTTTGGAAAATGACATTAAATAATGTTTGCAAAAGCCACTGAAATCAACATTATGGGCCCTATTTACTAAGGTGTGCTAGCATTTTTAGCACACGCTAATACCAGAGACACCCATAGGAATATATGAGTGTCTCTAGCGTTAGCATGCACTAAAAATGTTAGCGCGCCTACAACACTGCTTAGTAAACAGGGCCCTGTGAGTTTTAAGAATTTTTACTAGTCTTCCCACGTAAAATTCCAACACAGCATTTCACCACCACTGTTTGGCTTACTGCAATACTTTTAGTTATGCTGATCTTGATCAATGGGTTCTGTATTGTCAGGTACCAAAAAAAAAAACAAAAAACCCTGGCATTAAGCTCTTTTGGCCTTTAGCCAGAGTCTTACCTGACCATAAAAAGGAAATCTATAGAAGTGGTGGAGAAGGAAGAGATGTAACACAAAAACACACAAAAAAAAACCTCGGTAAACAAATTATTTTAAAGTTGCCATTACAGTGTGATGGCACAAGAATGAAGCACCATTGATTTGAATTTCACTGGGGGAAAACCTGCACAATAACCTAGTAAAAGCTGTCAATATGTCAACAGCAAGTCTAAGAACCATCGGTATAGTCAAGCTCTGAGCAAAACAAACAAAAAACAGACTTTTTCAAAGCATGGCAAGCACTTCAAATGAACGCTCACTGGTCACCAATGCTGGCTAAGAATTAACACAGGATAAATTAACTCCCCTATACTCACAAATGATAGAGACTGAACTTTGAAAAGATTATTGGCAAATGGGGAAGATTTCCCAGCCTGGGGGAATCTGTCTTGGCATCAAAAATCTGCATGGCTCCAGCACTATTTTATGGTGGTGGGGGCACCTTGACTTCACTGGGGACCCACTTCAACATGCAATTTCAGAGGGAAGCCTCATCCAACCAGTCATGGTTTAGAGAGGGGGGTAGCTGGCTGTCCCTATGCCTAGGGCAATCAGGGAGTTAAACCTGCCACTGTTGCAAAGAAAGTATAGTTCATATGGCAGAAATATGCATGAAGTATGCCTAATTTACAAAGGCAATATACATGAGTATGTGATTATTGCTTGTATTCCAGAATTCTTTTCTTTCACTTGTTTAATTTCTTGACATATTCCTCTCAAAATACATTCCTCATCTCGGCAAGTTCCAATTGGAACAGAATCTGATCATCAAAACTGAAGCTTGGCCTGGGTTTCCGGTTCCCATCAACCCACTGTCCACATGAAAAGTTATCACCAGTGCAAGTTCCTCCAGGGAGAGAGAAAGTGATACACTTTGATATTTCTAGTAATCCAGCTGTGGGTGTGCTAACAGGGCAGAATTGTGTAATGTTCACAAAACCAGGAAACCTAGCAGGGTTCAGAAGTCACTGGAAAGTAGCTGTTCACATTTCCTGCGCTTTGGGGAGATTTAAGATGAAACCCACAAAACAGATATACTGGTTCCATGTTCGTGAGCGATCTGATTGACCCTGCCACGCACACAGTCAAGAGCAATAGCTATCATTGTCCCGTTGTGAACATCAAAAGAAAACCGGAGAGACACACTGGTCCACAGACTTCCATCTGGCATGTGACCACCTATTTGTTGTGCAATCACTAGTGGCTGCAGGTGATCACTACTGAGTTGATTCAAGGTGAGTTTGATTACGTTACAAGAGTGAATTAACTTTAGGTCAAATGCAATGCTGGCAGTGCCCCTTTCAGTAAAGATAAAGTGCTTGTGAGCAAGCTGTCCCAAAGTGACCAGCTGTATCTGACTCCCACTAGATGAGGCTTGATCGAAATGGAGCAGTTTGTTTCTTACGGCTCCTGTGGGCAGGCCAGTACTGCAGACAGTAGCTGAGAGGGCAGTGGAAACAGCAGACGGGATCCAGATGATGCTAAGCATACTGATACCAGAGTTCTCTCCAAAATAGCGAACATTACACTGCGCTGGGGAAAGTATCTCAAAGCTAATCATATCCCCAGCACTGACTTTGGTGGTCCCTGAAGCAGATATGGAGGTGTCCCTATAATTCACACCAGATTTATATACACGCATCAGTTCTGAACTGCTGCCGTTTCGGTTGATGTAAGTGACCAGGGAAAAGCCTTCACGAACACAAGTGTGCCCCATGGAGTAGAGGGCTTGCTGGAAGACAAATTTTATGATGCCTGTTTCAGTGAATTTTATGCCTCGGCCATCATGAGATGAGCTGATCATATAGGGGTCAGACACAGATATAACTTTGAAAGTAGGGCGATAGTTGGTTTGGTAGTGCATTGCTGCTGACATCTGTGCATTCATGGCTACTGCACCTGTATCATGGGACAACCAAACCAAGCTGAGTGGTGCATGCAAATCATAAAGGTTTAAGTCTCTACTCTGATTGCAGAACTGATTTGGGCTCTTCAAAAACAAAGAAAGCACTTGGCTTGGCTCCACCTCTAGCGCACTGCTTAAACTGATGCTCTGAAAATATTTTCCTTCTGGCTGTTCAATGCGAACACCGCTGAGCTCATAACCTTCTTCGCTGTTATTTAGCTTCACAGCAAGCTGAAGAAAGTTCCTGCAGTTGTGCTTGACAGCAAAATTGAGATCCAGCCATACTAAGCCATGCTGCCTAAACTCCAGCCAGTCCTCTTCAGCCGAGAGGATGCCACACTGCAGCCTGGCTTTGATCTTCAGATTTAATCCAGGATACACTTGGGTAGGGGCAGGGCCAGCTGGTGGCAAGGAAACGCTTGCAGCCCAGGATTCAGACAACCTGTTCTCGCTAGCTGCTGAGCAGACAGTATCGCTAACTGCAGAGCAAGGGAAAGTCACCATTCCATCTTCACATTCAGAACAAGCCTGGCATTCCTGGATTTCCTTACTGAAAAAATATGCATCTCCACAAAGACCAAAAGATGCGTCTTTTTCGGCAATGCCAAGACATCTGAAGCCACCTGTTCATAGAAGAAGACAGAGTTAGTGACAGCCTTATATGCTTTAAACCACAAGTAAACTACAGAGATAAAACAAAAAGAATATATGGTATTTCTTTTTTTTTTAGCAAGAAGTGCTTTTCTGCATAACTATATGAATAGCAAAATTCTAGCAAACTTTCAAAACTGAAAATGAAGATTTTCTTATGTCAATGGCTTTCCATACATGGTTTTGGACTCATTTCTCAAACTGCCTAGAATGATCAACATACATACTATACTGTAGGTAATGGAAGTTCTTTAGTTTAAGTTTTTTCAAAAGATGATCTGACTCTGAGCCAACTGTGGCTATGTATACATCAGAATTTCAATTCAATCACAAGAGATTTTAATGTAAATATCCACTACAAGAAACTTGGTGATTTGATCTCAAATTTAAGGATTATGAGATACACACCATTTCATTAAGAAAGAACAAACTAAAATATTTAATTTCTGTAATGCTTCCCTTCACATTGTAGACTGCTTCTAGGGCCCAGCTCACCTAGGAATTTGTAAGACCCCTGGGAATGGGGCAAAGTTTGCTACTTGCACAGACTCAAGAGTGTCTCTTGGAGCACCATAGAGTAAAACCAGGGCAGTCATTAGGAAATTGCAAGCAGGGCAAATGCCCTGGGCCCCCATACTCAATTTCTCTTTCTGCATTTCCCCACCTCTGCTATTACTCTCTAGCCTCTTTCACTACAATGTCGTTGACTGTTTGTTGTAGAATTGATGTATGATTTCTGTAGATTACTGTAAGCCACATTGGGCCTGCTCGTGGGTGGGAAAATGTGGGATATAAATGCTATAAATAAATAAATACTACAGGGGGGCCCCAAACCTGCCTCAATCTAAAGACAGCAAAGGCTGAAGACCAGATTTGGGGCCCCTTCTAAGTTTCTGCCCTGAATACCAGCCTTGAGTAAAACCTGCTGACTGACCTTACCTGTAGGCAGGCAGACAGAGTTTGACACTTTCCAGAGAAGGCTAGAAGTTACAAGAATCTGGTAGAACAAAAGCGTATCCAGCATAATCAGTGGGAGGCTCTGATGCAAGCAGAATCCTCCTCTAACTATAAAACAGAGACGACCCCCCCCCCCCCCCCCCAATAGGAGCAATGTCATAGGTTTTACATCTCTCTGCTTCTGACCTACTCTCAGCTAGGGAGAACCTTCAAGCCAACCTCATCAATGTAGATCCCAGTGATACAATACACCTGGTGCTGTGTCATCCAGACCAGTACATTTGTTTTAATATCATTTATTTATAATTTTTCATTTTATAAGGGTCACTTGCAAACAGTAATACAGAGATGACTGCACATTAATACAATATAAGAAGAAAACAATCCCAACTAAATATATTAATTATATACAATTTTTCTCTTTCTTAGACCACAAAGTGAAGAAAAATAGGGAGAGTGAAATAAGACAAGGAAATCAATTAAACAGTAAACAGAAAAAAGAAAACATGGTATTAACCTGATTATCCCCAGATATTACTCATCTAATTCATTATTCCACATTGATCATCTGGTTGGCTTCCTCAAGACCAAATATGGCGTATAGTCAATTCATTTCATTGAGAACATACTTATTGTCCAGGTTTTAGTTACAAATAATACATCTGATTACATTCTCTCTCTTTTAAAAACCAGTAATTATTTAACGATACATATACTGAAGTCAATTCAAATCCCACTGATTAAAGCAATCCCAGTTTTCACAGGCTTCACTCCTTTCGAAGTAATAATTAAGGAAATATTTCTGAGGAAAACTTTAGGAGTCATACCTGGAACTCTGGGAAAAACAATAATCTCAACATTAATCATCCACAATAACATCCACCTTATTATTCAAAGTTTCTGGTCCATTATCATTTTCAAGATCATAACCACTTCTTGCTTGTGCAGAACTTCATCTATCATATCAATTTTTCACTCAAAGGGTTCAGTCAAATTGTCCGTGCAACTCTCCAATAAGATCATATCTGAAACAAGTTATTTACTACCGCCGTTAGGTCCCAAAGCGCCTTCCAGATGGTATTCAATGTAACCTCCACGAAAGCCAAAAACTCCAAGATGATTTCTCTTGAGGTGTTTAGGAGTGGTTCCGCCGATTCGGGTTCTGCTGTAAACGTCCTCCGTTTCAGCATATGCCTCTAACTCACTCCTCCACTCCTTTTGACATGGTGGTTGAATAATTCGGGAGCGATGGAGTTGTTTTTCCAGGTCCAAAAGCGTTGACGCTCCTTCGCCAGCGCTAATCAAAGGACTCGCGAACCCTTCCATCTGTGGCCAAGGTGGGGAATGTTTTAATCAAGACAAACTGTGGTTCTGGAAGTTGCTGTGAGAAGACGCGAGGTCCGGCTCCTTATGAAGCACTAAGCGAAACAGGAGCTCGCTGTTGGGTGCGGGCATTCTCAATTGTTTCAGCACAGACCACAGCTAAGTACTTATGGAGTACCTTACGTTGAACAGTATATATATGAAAGTATAAGTCATTATTATAGTGCTATAGAGGTTTTTCAGACTAATGAGGATTCTCACCAGCGTGAGCTTAAACCCAGCCATGCAGAGCTAAGTGGTCAGCTGTTCTATTAAAGTATTTTCAGCTGTTACTGAGTTTCTGAAGTCTTTTCCTCTATTATCTTAAAGTTATCAGTGTATTAGAGAGATCAGCTTGCTCTAGGTGGATATTTCAGGTTTAAATACTATAACGGCAAGTACCAGGAGTATTGTTAAGATGTGTATCTATGCAATTTGTCTGCAGTGTATCCAAATCACAAGGGGATGTTCCTAACACTTGGATGTTTTATAGCCATAATGGAACAAAACAAAAACGACTAGGTCTAAAATTCAATATTTAGTTTTTATTACAATTGTACCCCACGCTTTCCCACTCATGGCAGGCTCAATGCGGCTTACATGGGGCAATGGAGGGTTAAGTGACTTGCCCAGAGTCACAAGGAGCTGCCTGTGCCTGAAGTGGGAATTGAACTCAGTTACTCAGGCCCAAAGTCCATCACCCTAACCACTAGGCCACTCCTCCACTAGACCTGTTTTTAGAAAAAATAAGGCACAAAAAGGAGCCCTAAAAGACTAGATGACTGGAGGGAATCAAGGATGACCCCCCTTACTCCCTCAGTGGTCCCACCCCCACCAAAGATGTGAAAAAAATAGTATTTACCTGCTTCTATGACAGCTTCAGATGTTATAGCCAGTTCTATTAAAGCAGCAAGCAGGTTCCTGGAGTCGTGCACTACAGAAATGAGGACTCGGGCCCATATCTCACACTACCTGTCACACTTGTGGTGGAAACTGTGAGCCCTCCAAAACTTATCAAAAAACTACTGTACCCCACATACAAGTGATTCCTTCACCCATAAGTGCTGTGCTGTGCTGTAGTGGTGTACATTTAGGGGCAGTGGGTTTTGGAGGACTCAGAAGACAAGATAAGGGGAGTAACTGTGAGATGTGTACCTGGGAGCATTTATATGAAGTCCACAGCAGTGCCTCCTAGGATGCCCCATTGCTCTCCAGGGATGTCTGTGAAGCCAGTCTACTAAGATTGCTGGCTCCGCCTACATCCCAAAAGCTTGATTTTGTGCATTTTGCACTTGGATGTTTTTTTTTTGGGGGGGGGGGGGGGGGTTCAAAAATGGACCAAAATGATAAACACACAGAGCACAAAACCATCTAGCATGTAGCCATTAAAAAAAAAAAAAGGTTACACATTTTGCTATTTTGAAAATGGCTATATTTCCTATTCAGATTTGGGATGTTTAGCATAAAATGTCCAAAAACCGACTAAGACATTATGTCAAAAATGCCCCTCCACGTCACTTTCTTTAAACAAAAACATTTCATGATTTTTCCCTACAAGAGAAGTTAGCAGCTTACCTGGTGTATTCATGCATTTCACCCTTTCACCACAAATGTTAGGGGAATCAATGCATTCATCTCTGTCCTATGAAAAAAAAATGAATGTTAATCATAATCCAATTAGCTTTTTTGCATATTTATGATGTTCAGACTCTATACCTCATGCATATCTATGTTTGTAGATCCTTATAAATGTAAATAAAAAAAAAAAAAACAGAATCATCTTTCCTCAAGTTTAAAACCAGCCTAAACATGCGATTCTTCAGCTATGCGCAGGGTCTATCAGTAAACCACTGCTCCACATTTTTTTGCACAAAAACGGCAATTAACGCATAGTACCTGACTTACCTCCTCCAATTTAACAGGCACTAAGGGTGAAATTCAATAAATGACACCCAACATTAGATGCTGGGGTGATCTGTGCTCTGCATGGACAGCCCTTCACAGAATACTAGCTTAGGGCCCCTGTTACCAAGCTGCGGCAAAAGGTGTTTTTGATGCCCGCCGAGTACCCCCTTTACCAAGGCTTGTAAAAGATAGGCCTTTCTTTTTTTAAGAGAAACTGCCATATGGCAAGTGAAGTACTTGCCGCGTAGCCTTTTTTGTTTTGGGGGGGGGGGGGGGGCCCATACCACCACCCACTGAGGTGGCAGTAAGGGCTCTTGTGCTCTTGGAGTGGAGGAGTGGCCTAGTGGTTAGGGTGGTGGACTTTGGTCCTGAGGAACTGAGTTTAATTCCTGGCACAGGCAGCTCCTTGTGACTCTGGGCAAGTCACTTAACCCTCCATTGCCCCATGTAAGCCGCATTGAGCCTGCCATGAGTGGGAAAGCACAGGGTACAAATGTAACAAAAAAAAAAACCTGGCAGTAACCAGGCAGTGCACGTGGTACACACCAGCGCTACAAAAGTAAGTATACTTTTGTAGCACCGGATCTGACAACACACTAGGGGTGGGAACTACTACAGGGCTGCTGCAGTGGCCTGGTGGGAGTTCCTTTTCAACGAGCGGTAAGCCCGCGTTGGACTTACCACGGGCTTTGTAAAAGGGGCCAAAGTTCAATGAACAGTATGGGCTGTGCCTAATTTCTGGGAATGCCTGTGACCTACCCATGCCCCTCCCATGGCCATGGCTCCTTTGGAGTTACACACTATGAAATTTATTCACGCATGTCATAGAATAGGGTGTAGGAGACAGATCCACACATAACTCCCCACTACTGACAATTAAGTACTTGTTCACACCAATTACTGATTAGCACCTAATTGGTTTACACACAGATCTGGGATCCATGCCCAAGTTTGGCCAACCTATACAAAATCTGAGGGTAAGTGCTCCCGTATTAACTGGGCATTAGTGCAGCAAGTGTAATACACTAGCTGGCTAATGCTTCCACACCCATTCTCTGCCCAACCATGACCCCTGACAGAAAAATTCAGTAATGCGCAAAAACAGGCAAACTACTACAAATCCCCTTAAAGTGGTAGAGTGTTTCCTCGTGTTAACTGCGCATTAAGTGCTTAACACATTTTAGTAAAAGGGCCTCTTTTAACTTAGGAAAATTATTTTTCATTCATTCTAACATTTTACTGATAGCATTTTAACCTAGCTAATGTTTTATGTTAACCCTTTCATGTCCCTTGCTGGCAACTGAAATATTTAAGCACTATGGGTATGGAAATATCATGTGCCTAAAAGGGTTAATTAACCCCTTGATCATCTATATCATGCACATCCATTCATCCTACTGTATGGCATTCAGAACACAAGCAGAAGGTCTAAATTCTGACATTTGGGGCCTCCTGTGTCACTGCAGGAAAGGCAGCTCCAGGAACTCTGATCTTTTTCATGGGATCCAGACACATTTTCTTTCAGGAAAATAAATACACAAAATGCATTACGGACAGAAGGCAAGGGCAGTATCATGACCTCAACCATGCTGGGAAGTGGGAGGCAGGAAGAGGGAAGAAAAGAAAAATACAATTAGAAAAGAACTAAGGATGAGAAAAGGAGGTAAGAGGAAGGGATCCAAGAGGATTCTAGAGTTAAGAGAAAATAACTGGCAGTTTTAGAGAGAGCAGAGCAGAACTGTAGAGATGGGAAGGCAGGTAGATAGGAAGGGACAGAAAGGGTTAAGGGGAGGGACAGGCTCTAAAAAGATAGAGTTGAAAAGGTGTCAAGGGAGAAAAAAACTGTGTGATAGAGAAAAATCAGAATGAAGAAAAAACAAATGTGTAAGGACAAAGGAGAGGTGCTTGGGATAGGCCAGGGTGGCAGACAGAATAAACTGAGGAAGAGTGAAAAACAAAGAAGCTGATATCAAGAGAAGGGCATGAGAAAGATGAGCTGTGGGTGTTTTATTTGTACTGTGCTCACATGTTTAGAATAATACAATGTGTGTGCATAAATACCAAAATCCCACCTAAGCAATTATGAGATCCTTTTACCAAGCTGCGGTAAAAAGGGTCCTGCGGTAGCGGCGGGAGCTGTTTTTGCTGCACACCAGGGCCCTTTTTACCGCAGCGGGTAAAAAGCCCCTAAAAAAGATATGGCCACGTGGAAAGATTATTCTTACCGTGTGGTCATGCGGGAGGGGCGCACTTACCGCCACCCCAAGGGCTCCCACGGTAACCGGGCAGCGAACGGTGATGCCCAATTACCGCCGTTTTAGTGCCATGCTAGAAATTACAGAATTATTTTCCGTAGTGCCAGAAATAGCGTGCGCTTGAGATGGAACTACCACTGGCAGCTGTGTTGAGCCGCCATTAGTTCCAGGTTGCCACACGGCAATCCTTTAGTAAAAGGGCCTCTATGTGCTTAAATTATATAGCATATATTTGCAAGGGGGTGGACTCATGGCAGAGCTCCCACTTAGCTGTGCACCTTAACAGAATACTGTAAGTTATGTGCACATCGGAACAAAAAAATGTCATGTGAGTTAGGAAAACTGTGCTGAGCTTTAGCACACAACATATTGTATCAGCCTCAGGGTATGATTTTGGAGTACAATATTTATTCTAGAACTTCACTCATTCACCGGCACTCCAACTGGGAGTCCCCACCCCCACCCCACCACTCCCTCCCAAAGCACACAGTAGTGGAGGGTCAGGGATATAGGGGTAGGGCCAGAAGGGGAAAGGGGAGAGATGGAAGGGTAGGAGAAGGGGAATGAGATAAAGAGGACCTGGTAGTTAGATTAATAAGGGTGGTGGGTAGCCCAAGAGCCAAGGCCCAGAGTAGATGGGGAAGGGGAAATATAAATGTTCAAAATGGAGAAATGATTAATAATGTTCTAAGAGTACTACAGCTGGCTCTCACTCAATTCAGGAACCAACATGTATCTTCCCTCTGCTGTGTCCTGCCTATGTGGGAACAGGAAGTTGTGCCAGAGGAAGCAGGACACAGCAGAGAAAAGGCTTCTGGAGCTGACTGAAGGCAGCTTGATTTCATCACTGACGCTGCTGGTGACCCACAGAAAACTTGGAGGACAGCAATGCAAGGGAGGGGAGGAATGGAAGGGAAGGGAAAGAGATAGATTAGAGAGAGGGAGGGATGCCAGATGGTAGGGGAAGGGAAGAGAGAGCTCAAATAAGGGGTTGAGCAAGGGGGGAGAGAGAGAGAGAAAAGGAGATGTTGGGATGGGGGCGAGCAGAGGGAAAAGAGATAGAATGGATGGGGGGTTGTGGGTGGGAAAGATGCTGGACCCACAGAGTAGCAGAGAGAGAGAGAGAAGCTGTACCATGGGGAAGGGAGATGGGGAGAGATATTGGCTCTGGGAAGGGAGGTGCAGGAGAAAGAAAAGAGGCAGAGACACAAAGGGGCACTGATGGACGTAGGGAGTGGGATGGAGACAAGAGAGCAAATGCTGAACATGGGGGGATAAGGACAGAGACACAAGGGAGATGCTGGACAGAACAGATAAGGACATAAAGGGAATGACTGTGGACATGGAGAAAGAAGAAATGCCAAAAGGATTAGAGACCCGGAAAGATCAGAAGATGGAGGAGGTGGGGGGATGGATGGGATAGGAATGGGACTAGGGAGTAGGGGGAGAAGGGAAACAGAGCAGAAGAGGGATGGCACTAAGGGATGAGAGGAGAGAAGAGGAAGAGAGCAGAAGATGGATAAGACTGGAGAGGAGAAGAGGAAGAGAGCAGAAGATGGATGAGGCTAGGTTGAGAAGGGGAAGAGAGCAAAAGAAGAATAGGACTAGAGGAGAAGGGGAGCAGAGCAGAAGATGAAAAGCACTAGGTGAGAAGGGAAGCAGAGCAGAATTGGTGATTAAATAGGGAAGTGTTGGGGAGCAAAGCAGGGAATTATGGATGCGAAAGATGGAGTAGGAATTTTGAGGCGATAGTGAGTACTTGGCAATTGTTCGGTATGAGAAGAGTATGTTGATAGGTTGGGTAAAATAGAAGCAGTAAGAGAAATATGATGAAGTGTAGGTAAAGTTTGAGACAGTGTGAATGACTTGGAAGAACGGAAATAGAAGGAAAGACATTACAAAGGGATGCGGTACTGGGGAAGAGTATGAGAGAAAGGGGATGGGTCTATGAAGGGGTTACGAGAGGATTGAAATGAGGTTAAAAGGAGATGAAAGAAAGGCCATAGGAGAAGGGATACAGGATAAGAGATAGAACAATGGCCTGGAGACAAGGAAAATCGGCGCGGGGCAAAATAGTGGAAACTGTTAATAAAATTACAGAACACAAAGACAAACATGGTTTAAAAGGACAGAGTCAGCGTGGGTTCAGCCAGGGGAAGTCTTCCCTCACCAATTTGCTTCATTTCTTTGAAGGCGTGAATAAACATGTGGATAAAGGTGAGCCGGTTTATGTAGTGTATATAAATTTTCAGAAAGTTTTTGATAAAGTTCCTCATGAGAGACTCCTGAGAAAATTAAAGAGTCATGGAATAGGAGGCATGGCGTGGATTACGAATTGGTTAATGGACAGAAAACAGAGGGTAGGGTTAAATGCTCATTTCTCTCAGTAGAGGAGGGTGAACAGTGGAGTGCCGCAGAGATCTGTATTGGCACCAGTGCTATTTCACATATTTATAAATGATATGGAAATCGGAACGATGTGGAGAGTGGTGTTCAATTACACATGTAACTTATAGAATCCTATAAAGTACGCACATATCTTCAGCTCTCAGGTGCCCATAGATACAACAGCTCTATGGTTGGAGTATGTGGTTGCACCAAAATACCTCACGCATATCCTATCCTGCTATGCTAGTATTCAAGAAAGGAGAGTAGACGCCTACTTTCTTTCCTAGAATAGGCTTCTACAGGCTTATAGGCCCCCCCCTGTAATAGAATTGCTCTTATGAACGCACAAGTTATTTGCCTGCAATTTGGCTACAACATTAGGACTAAAAAATGTTCATGTGTTAGAAAAACTATACTGAACTTCAAAGTACAGCTTATTATATTAGCTGAGTATATTTCTGTAGTATAATGTTTATTCTAGAGCTTCACTTACTGATAGGAGATGCAATCAGGAGTCCCTCTCCCCCCCCCCCCCCAACACATACATTGGCTCGTGAATCATGCAAGAGCTACAGAAGTGGCACTTTTGGGCTCATTTTCAAAAGAGAAGGACATCCATCTTTCGACATAAATCGGAAGATGGACGTTCTTCTCCCAGAGACATCCAAATCGGTATAATGGAAAGCCGATTTTGAATGCCTTCAACTGCAGTCCGTCGCAAGGACGTCCAAATTTCAAGGGGGTATGTCAGAGGTGTAGTGAAGGCAGGACTTGGGCGAGCCTAACACTTGGACATCTTTGACACATAATCGAAAAAAGCAAGGATGTCCCTGACGAAAACACTTGGACGTTTTCACCCAGACGTGTTTTTCTTACGAATAAGGCACAAAAAGGTGCCCGAAATGACCAGATGACCTCCAGAGAGAATCGGGGATGACCTCCCGTTACTCTTCCAGTGGTCACTAGCCCCCTCCCACCGTCAAAAAACACCTTTAAAAATATTTCGTGACAGCCTCAGATGTCATACTCAGGTTCATGACAACGCATGAAGGTCCCTGGAGCAGTTTTAGTGGGTACTGCAGTGCACTTCAGACAGGCGGGACCCAGGCCCATACCTCCCTTACCTGTTATATATGTGGAGGAAACAGCGAGCTGTCCAAAACCCACCACAAACCCACTGTACCCATATATAGGTGCCCCCCTTCACCCATAAGGGCCATGGTAGTGGTGTACAGTAGTGGGTAGTTGGTTTTGGGGGGGTCAGCACACAAGGTAAGGGAGCTACATTCCTGAGAGCATTATGAAGTCCACTGCAGTGCCCCCTAGGGTGCCCAGTTGGTGTCCTGGCATGTCAGGGGGACCAGTGCACTACAAATGAGGCTCCGCCCACGTCCAAATGGCTTGCATTAGAACGTTTTTGACATGGACATCTTTGGTTTCGAAAATAGCCGAAAGTCAGAAATGTTCATGTCTAGGGACGTCCATATTTAAGGATTTTGACGTCTCTGACAGTATTTTTGAAATGAAAGATGGACGTCCATCTTTTTTCGAAAATATGGGTTTCCCTGCCCCTGGATTTCGCCGTTTTGCAAGGACGTCCAAATCGCAACTTGGACGTTTCTTTTGAAAATGCCCCTCTTTATTTCAAAAATTTGTCCTTCCCTCCCTTACACCTTATCCTTTTTTTCTCTTTAAACTTTGCCTCATGTCATATTTTCAGACAAAATGATCGTCAGGAATAGATGTTGACTCCTATCCTGCACAGATTTTTCTCTTACCACAATCTCATTTGAAGTGAAGCATTGTTACTGATAAAGAACTAGAGGGTCAAAGTTACAGTTTACAAGAAGTGTGGAGTAAAAATTACAGTAAAAAGACCAGGCTTCATCTATTTTTGTGCAGTATCAGGAAATAAGAGTTAGGCACAGAGACCTTATTGTTCAGCCACTGAATTTACAAACAGAAGGTGGGCAATCGGCTTTATCAGACATTTTGTTACTCATTGCCACACTTTTTATTTTCTGAAACAAAACACAATTTGGGTTTGAAGGATGGGTATCATTTTCTGCTCTCCTAATGTTACACCACAAATAGCCCCTCTTGAACTGACGTATTAACAGTCACACACATTTGCTTCAGTTACAAAGGGATTATGAATAAAGACAACCATAAAAGTTCCTTTTCTAAATGAAATGAAAATCATTGTTGTCCTGGTTTTATCGAGGGACACATGAAGCAGGGGCATAGCCAGCCTTCCAATTTGGGGGGGGGGGGGGGGAGAGCAGAGATGGACTTGGGTGCAATGTATTCCCTTCTCTTCACCCCCTCCCCCCCCCCCCCCCCCCCCCCCCGCACACCAAAAATAATCTCTTTTCTAGCGGAGATGACAAAGCACCACCAGCCAAGCATGGTCCTCACACTGCTGCAGTACAGAAAATGTTATCAGTGTGTTACCAGCCACAGATGCCGGGACTCCCCGAGCATGCTCAGCTCTTGCGCAAACTGAGCATGCACAATGAGTTCCAGCATTAGCGGAACACTGCTGACTTGTTCTGTACTACAGCAGTGCGAGAAGGAAGGGAGCAGCTCAGCAATGAATGTCTTTGGCTGGTGGGGCTTTGGCATCCCTGCCAGCCTTTTAACAGGAGCTGCAGGGACCTGAGCTCAAAGTGGGGAGGCCCAGACCCCAAGCTCCCCCCCCCCCCCCATGGCTACGCCACTGACATGAAGGGATATTATTGTAATTCAAACATTTTCTTGAAAAAAAAAAAAAAGCTGATCAAATTCTCGTAACCTTGGAGGTTGCAAACACCTTGGCAGTGAAAGAGTTAAACTGGGAACCTTTTAAGTCCCAGTTTAGTTCCCCCTTCTGCCTATAATTGATCAAAAGACTTGAAGTCCTCTCCCCCATTTACTTTCTCCTTATCACCAGGACAGACTGCAGAGTGACTCTATGTTTAAACAATCTTTTGGCTTCTCAGCCCATTACTCTTCAAACAACATACAGAGGCCCAAACAGTCAAGCTTTCAGCAGATGGATTGTTTCTATCAACATACCCTTAGTTTCTGTTTGATAAATCCATGGTTTGGGGAGAAGAAAGTGAAAGGTAAAATAGGGTCATGAATTCACCACCAAACACTGTGCTACTGTGACAGAAACTTTGTATTCCACATGACTGAGGAATGCAGGCTGGACATATGACAAGCATCAGTCACCAATCTGAAGAAAACAGCCAAATCAGAGAGAACAGAAGTTTTGCCTGATTACAGAATAACCTTTTCTAACCTACATGCTGAGGGTTTACACCTTCTGTTACCAAACTGTCCTTACATGGCCCAGTGGTTACAGCACTGGTCTTGCAATCCAGAGGTGGCCGGTTCAAATCCCACTGCTGCTGCTCCTTGTGATCTTGGGCATCACTTAAACCTCCATTGCCTCAAGTACAAAACTTAGATTGTGAGCCCTCCTGGGTCAGAGAAATATCCAATGTAACTCACCTTGAGCTACTACTGAAAACGTTATGAGCAAAATCTAAATAAATAAATAATGATAACAAGCCTGGTAACACTGCAATATTTATATGCAGTGGTCAGTGATTTTTTTTTTTAATGCCAGGTACAGTGTTTAAATATTCTAAGGATAATTTCACAAGGGGATGCCTGGTTAAAGCACCCTTTAAGGTTCCTAAGTGATGCCTATTTTATAAAGGCAAGTAGATGCCTACATGTATATTTTTCGCCAATGCAATTTTGAGCAATATATGGGTATTACGTATTGATGCGAGGAGTGGTTTGTTTTGTTGCTGTTCCACCACACTGCATTAGAGGAGTTTTAGTTTAGTGTTTTGTCAATTCAACTGGTTTTCTTCTAGGAGATTATTGTATAGTGGCGTTATTGTATAACGGCATTCTGGCACACAGATGCCGTTACAGAATTGGCGTTCAGCACACAGCATCGGCATGCCTAACTGGAGGCACCCAGCTATAGAATTGTCATCTGCTAAACATAGAAAACAGATAACAAAAGAGGTATGACCTGTAAACCAACGTAGCAGCAAACAGAGAAGCAGACCAGAAATATTGGAAGTGCTGAGCTATTTTATTAAAACAGTCACCTGACGTGGCCACGTTTAGCCCTACGGCTGCGTCAAGGGTTAGAAACTGATAAATAAAAAAAACAAATACAATTGGTTAAAATAAATGAGCAAACAATAAAATATATGATATTTAAAAATAGCCAAATGTTCTTACAAAAACATAATTGTGCAAACAACAAAATAACATGGAATCAAAAAACAATAAACAAAGTTAAAATAACTATGTTCATTAAAAACCACATCCCAATTAAATACACAAATACATGCTTGAAAGATAAAAGACCAACCCTTTAGAGTAATAATCCATAAATACACTATATATTTAGTGTATAAACAGTGAGTAAAGAGCACCAAAAGAACATACAGGGGAAAAACCTGGTTTTTTGATACGTTTTAACTGTTAGGGGAAGGCTGGCTCAGCACTTCCAATATTTCTGGTCTGCTTCTCTGTTTGCTGCTCTGCTAAACATATACACGCTTTTGAATATCACCCCAATAATTAATGCTTGCTAATTTCCATGTGCAGCTTTTTAAAATTAATTCCCCTATCTTTTTACTCCTGTCACTCTATCTTACATATCTATAAATTCCATCTTTGCTTATACCCTATGCTGTCTATTAAAATGTTCTATTACGTATTGGGTTGACGCTGTAAGTAATATATTATGCCATACTTTGTATTGTTATTTTAATATATTTACTGCTATAACTGTCTATTGATTATGCTTGACTTGTACTTGCTGTACACCGCCTTGAGTAAATTCCTTCAAAAAGGCAGTAAATAAATCCTAATAATAAATAAGTGCAGCAGAAGTTTGAGCAGATTGAAGAGGAGAGAGATGGCTAAAATGGCATATTTTCAAAGCACTTTGGGAGGCTAAGTTCCATAGGTTTCTATGGAACTTTGGGAGGCTAAGTGCTTTGAAAATATGCCGGGATACCTGTGAGCAGGGCCGGTCTTAGCAAGTGCGGGGCCCTATGCAGACCAATTTGGTGGGGCCCCATCCTAGCCCCACCCACCCCACCCTAGCTCCACCCCATTGATAAGATTATTCCATTTTTAAAACAATTTTTATTTATGAAATTTCAAATAAAGACAAATGAAGCTAAACTTGTACAAAAAACTGATTGAAATAATAAGCACAATGCTATCATGAAACCTCCTCTCCCTAGAAATTATTCAGTTCAAGTCCACTACAATTAGTAGTTCCAATTCTCATAACAAAGGAGAATAAAGGAAAAATATTAAGAAAAGATTCAGTACTTTCAAATTCCCCTATTGCTCTGTAACCCATATACACCTGTATGCAATAAAATAAAAATGAAATGAAAAGATATACAATAAAATAAAGTGATATGTAAAATATAATGTACAATATAAAAACATATAGACCACCAAGGTATTAAAATTGTTCTAAAATATGTACCACAACTCTCTGACTCAAGAAGACTCCGACTCTGTCATCCATAATTGTCTGACAACACACAGAAAAGAAATAAGTAAAAAAAAAAAAGTCACAATTAATACCTTATACACCAATATACCAGCCATATGGAAAATGCAGATTATCAACAATATGAAGCTAGCAAGGGATCATAATATCACAATTCTCATGTAGAGCCACAAAACACCCTTTTAGAGATAGTGTGTCATGATTTAGGCTCTACACCCTTTCCGATGTTTGGTGCCACCTTAGTAAGGCCAACACACAATCTCTCCACTGCAAAACACTATACACAAACACTCTCATAACCTTAACAAACCATAAACAGCACTAATTCCAAGGACAGGACGAGCTACAACCTTATGTATGGCGTGGAAAGGCAACTGTAATTACACCGAGCTCTAAAACACCAGTGCACAACCTAGTGAAAAAAAACAAACAAAAAGGGCTGCAAACTATACGCTAGCAGAATATTGCACCTTCCATGATCACACCTGAAAAACACATGAATGCAAAATACTGAACTGGAAAGTTACCTCAAGAAGACTCAGCATGTAGCAATACTACAAAAATTAAAACTTACATGAAAAATATCACAGATGCACATTTCCAAAAACTAACATTTTCCAATTAATAAATCCTGAATAAAATAGTTTTTTCTACCTTTGTTGTCTGGTGACTTTGTTTTTTTGATCATGTTGGCTCAGTATCCGATTGTGCTGCTAACTGTCCTCTTAACTCCGTTTCCAGGGCTTCCTTTGCATTTATTTCTTTACTTTCCGCCTTTCTTCTTCATTTCTTGCCCTACATCTGTAAGTAAAAGCTGGGTCCTCTGCAGACTTGACTGTCCAGTGGATCCAGCTTCTGCCTATTTTCTATATCCATGTGCACTTTTTCTCCTCTCTTCCTTTTCCCTCACCTCATCTCCTTCCTCACTCTTCCCTCGCCTCCATCCATGTCCAGCAATTCTTCGCTCTCCTCCATCCACCCATGTCCAGCAACCCTCCTGTCCCCCCTGCCATCCATCTATGTCCAGCAACCCCCCCGTCCCCTCTGCCCTCCTCTGCCATCCACCTATGTCCAGAAACCCCCTCCCCTGCCATCCACCCATGTCCAGCGACCCTCCTGTGCCCCCTGCCCTCCACCTATGTCCAGAAACCCCCTCCCCTGCCATCCACCCATGTCCAGTGACCCTCCTGTCCCCCCTGCCATCCATGTCCAGCAACCCCCTCTGTCCTCTATGTCCTCCCCTGCCATCCACCCATGTCCAGCGACCCTCCTGTGCCCCCTGCCCTTCCCTGCCATCCACCCATGTCCAGCGACCCTCCTGTGCCCCCTGCCCTCCCCTGCCATCCACCTATGTCCAGAAACCCTCCTCCCCTGCCATCCACCCATGTCCAGTGACCCTCCTGTCCCCCCTGCCATCCACATCCAGCAACCCCCCTGTCCCCTAAGCCCTCCCCTGCCATCCACCCATGTCCAGCGACCCTCCTGTGCCCCCTGCCCTCCCCTGCCATCCACCCATGTCCAGCGACCCTCCTGTGCCCCCTGCCCTCCCCTGCCATCCGCCTATGTCCAGAAACCCCCCTCCCCTTCCATCCACACATGTCCAGTGACCCTCCTGTCCCCCCTGCCATCCATGTCCAGCAACCTCCTGTCCCCTATGCCCTCCCCTGCCATCCACCCATGTCCAGTGACCCTCCTGTCCTCCCTGCCCTCCCCTGCCATCCACCTATGTCCAGAAACCCCCCTCCCCTGCCGTCCACCCATGTCCAGCGCCCCTCCTGTCCTCCCTGCCCGCCCCTGCCATCCACCTATGTCCAGAAGCCCCCTCCCCTCCATCCACCCCATGTCCAGCGACCCTCCTGTCCCCCCTGCCAACTGCCATCCACCTATGTCCAGTAACCCCCCCTTCCCCCTTGCCCTCCACCCATGTCCCGCGATGCAAGTCTCCTCGTTCCCCTGCTGCTCCCCCTCCCTCCAGCCACCTGAGACCCATCCCGTCTGAGCCCCCCCCTCCCCAACTCGCCAAACGACCCTCTTCTGCCGCCCACACCTCACCTGACCCGACCCAGCATTTTTAAAAAACCTCCAAACAACGGTGCCGGTGCCTCGCGTCTGAGAGAAGAAAACTCGCTTCGTCGTTGGCCGGCCTTCCCTCAAGTCCCGCCCTTGCGGAAGTTACATCAGAGGGCGGGACTTGAGGGAAGGCCGGCCAACGACGAAGTGAGTTTTCTTCTCTCAGACGCGAGGCACCGGCACCGCCGCTTGGAGGTTTTTTTTAAAATGCTGGGTCGGGTCAGGTGAGGTGCAGGCAGGTCGGGTGGCAGAAGAGGGTCGTTTGGCGGGTCGGGGAGAGGTGGCTTAGACGGGAGGTCTCTCAGGTGGCTGGAGGGAGGGGGAGCAGCAGGGGAACGAGGAGACTCGTGTCGCGTGACATGGGTGGAGGGCAGGCGAGCGTGGTTGGAGAGGCGAGGCAGAGGCGAGGCACGCCGCACGGGGCCCCCTTAGGCGCGGGGCCCTATGCGGCCGCCTCAGTCGCCTCTGCCTAAGACCAGCCCTGCCTGTGAGAAGAATGTCTCACAGTTACAAAACTAAGTATAAGCATGATATAGATTCTTAGTAAAATAGGTTAAAGGAGTCCAGATACTGGTCTACACTGTGGATAATACACCAGCTTGATGCACAATCCAGAATACAAAAGCACATTGATGTTACTGAATACAAGGACTATATGCTCTGAAAAATTACAAATCAAGAGCAATGCATTTCTCAAATTATTTTCTAATATATAAACTTCATTTCATTGTAATATCATTTCCCTACTAACACTATAAGGTGACCAGACTTGCACTTGAAAACAATCATTGCAGGTTCCTCTCTTATAGAGTCTAGCTTCCATACACCAAGTTCATTTCGCCCACCTATCAAACTTATGTCTAGGCAGCTTACAATCTAGAGGGGATAGAAAAACAATAAACTAAAAACACACTAAGACGTTGAGAAGACTGACCGATACAATGGGGACTCTCAGTGCCAAAATATGGTACCTTGTAGAGTGTTCTTTCAATAAATTTTATTTCTACATTGGATCTCCTTGGTCTGTTCCTTGAAGAGCCTGTAAGTGCTACCTCCGTAACAAGTCTATTGTGTCTTTCTTTCTCTTCTTCACTGCTCACTCTCACCTCACTCCTCCTTTCCTAACTTCATTTACCCTTCCGCTGCTTCAAGTACTGGGGGCTAGAGGGAGGTAAGAGACTTCAAGTGTTCAAGTCTCTTACCTCCCTCTAGCCCCCAGTAGTCCTTATCGCTTACCTCCTCCCCTCTGCCACCCAATTGTTTACTTTCATACTCCTCCTATCCCCCAATTGCTCATTGTTCCGGTACTCCCACACGTCTCAATGATCACTGCAAGAACAACACAAACGTTTGGACACCATGCAGCTGAAATTTCTAGCTGGGAGTCAGGAGAATAGCAATGGCATGCTCAGAATTTCTTCTACAGCTTTCTAGAAAAGATTTGCAGCAGGAACAGGTATGGGGACAGAACAGGGCCTCAACCTAGATACTGGCATCAACACAGAAAGAGGCAGGTATGATCCAAAGATCATAGCAGCGAAGGAAGAAAATGGATCACAGAAGATGAGATAGAGCACACTTTTATTAAAATAGTCCAACATGCCTGATCAGTGAGAAGTGCCGTGGCTGTTGCCAGCACTCTCTGCTCTTACTAAGGAGAAATGAACCCCTTTATTTGCTGCCCCTGAAGCAGCCTGCAGTAGGTGAAACGTGGCCACACTGGGCTATTTTAATAAAAGTGTGCTGTAATAATCTTTGAGCCATTTTCTTCCTTCACTAGTTACTGGCATGCCGTAAGCCACTACTGGTTTACCACCCTGAGACTGAAAATGACTGGCTTCTATCATGGACTGTTCTCCGACAGCCAGTACTGCACTTGCTACATCATATTCCATGCCTACAACTTATCTACTCAATTGTACAGCATATACAGGCTGTTAGCTGGGTTATTCATTTATTTCAGTTGGGTAACTGGGAAAGCCAAATTTATTGTTTATTAGAACCACTACATTTGTCTCTGGAAGGTTTTCATAGTGTAAGAACAATTTATATGAGAAACCTAAGTATTACGCAATTTTTACTTTCTTGTTAACTTATTCAGTCTGTGATGTTTGTATAATAATCACTGGAATGGGCCCCAAGAGTTAAGTAGTGACATGGACAGACAAGACAAAAAGGATATAGTCTACCTCTGTTACTTTGTAAATAGGTAAACAGATCTAGTGAAAGAAACCAGCAAGTGGTCTGTGTACACTGCACTACACTGGGCCAAGGCTCTTCTGCATTCCCGAATGGATACGTCTTTGTGTGCCCTTGGCGTTGCCAAACATTTGTCTTCCTAGAACAGACAGATACAGAGCGTAGATGACTCAGTGCTATTACCAGCACACCCACCCTCCTCCCCCATCTTTTCCCCTCTAAAAATCCTTTACAAAATTGTGAGCAAATAAAGGAAAAAAGTTAACATTTCACCTGGCAAATCCGATCCACATTTGCAGAGCATTCAGACATTTGGAAAAAGCCAGCAGGGCACAAGGTGCATTTTTCACACTGAGGTGGTGTCTTTTGGAAATTGCAGAATTCATCTGTTTCACAGAGGTTGCAGCTCAGTAACAGTCCACCAACATCAATCACTTTTGCATCAACATCCAATTTCTGCCCAAAATAGGGCTTGTGAAGATGATTTCTGACCTGGTTCTGAAGTCCTTGAAGGTGAGCTTCAAAGTAATGCTGTATATCCTCCTGCAAACTCTGGAATGACATTTGCTTGACTGTGTCAAAAACCATGCCATACTGAACCTTTATCAAATCCATTTGCTCATACATTTTCCTCTGCTGCTCTAGAATTTCTCGCTGCTGGTTAATCATCATATTTTGTTGTTCGGTGAGCTTTTGCTGCAAGTCAATAATTATCTTCTGCTGACTTTTTAGCACATCCACAAATTTTTCCTGACCTTTGGCAAGTTGCAGTTGTAGAACTAGTGCATCCTCTGAAGGAACTTCATTTTCTCCTACAACAAATGACAAAAACATTCATTTATATTTGTAAAAAGAGCAGGGAACGATCATGTATCAATTTGTTCTCTTTTGTTTCTTACAAAGTTAAGCATTATCAGTAATCACAGACCCCCAGATTCTATGGTGCTGAAAAACACATACTGAAATTTGCACACAGATCAAAGATGCATGTGCAAATTAATTGGCTAACAAGCCTATAACTTGCAATAAATTGATGTTATCAACTATTGCAGTTAATTGACAGTATTTAGGATTTGCGCGTGTATCTTCCTGTGCACTATTCTAGAATACTGGGTGCTCAAATCCACTAGTACACAACTCAAAAGGGGGTGTGGCCAAGGGCTGGGCAGGGATATTCAAAAAAATTGCATGTGTTGTTATAGAATGGCACTAATTCCTGTGCCTAAATGCCAAGAGTTGGGTGTCGGCATTCACTCCAGGTTTCAGCTGGCATAAATACCAGCATCCAACCTTGGGCACAGGACTTGGTTTTAAGTGGCACTCAACTCACAGCAGTGTTTATAAAATAGTGCTTTGCACCAATTGTTCAGCGCAGCTTGTAGAATTTACCCCAGAGAGTAGAGCCTCAGGTTTGGGTCTCCTCACCATTGGGCTAGTGAGATACAGAGACTGAAGAGAGTATGCAGTTACACTACCCAGCTGGCACGGAAAACTAGGCAGTTGCCTAGGGTGGCAGCTTTCCACGGATGGGAAAGAGTAGCTGCAGTCAAGACAACTAGGGTTTTGTGTGTGGGGGTATGGGTGTAAATATTTTATTTATTTAAAAAATGTATATATCGCCTATAACCTAGGTGATTTACAAATCAAACATTCACAATAAAATAAACAAAGATTTAAAACAATAACAAGCATAGCACACATTACAAACTAGCTACAAACTACACATACTGCTCTTCAATATTAAAAATAAACACAGATCACGCCTAAATAAAAGCCTCAACAAACAGCTGTGTTTTTAGCAATTTTTTAAACTGCACCACGTTGCTGCGTAAGCAAAGCTGTCCAGGGAGGGCATTCCACAGACGTATTCCAACAATGGAAAAAGCAGACTGTGTCCAATCAAAAACGAATTGCACTCTCTAAGCGTAATGATCATTTTGGACAATATATATATATAGAGAGAGAGAGAGGCAATTTGTATTTGCAAAAAGTACATGTATAGGTTAAATGGATTTCCAGCAGCACTGCGTACAATCTGAACCAAAGAAAATACATGCCTGTTTACTTTACTATGGGGCCCTTTTACTAAGCCAAGTAGGTGCCTATTTGGAACTACTACCTGGCTACAGTGTGGCCCGGGCAGTAATTTCATTTTTTATGTGCATCCAGTACGTGCGCCGGAAAATATATTTTATTTTCTGGCGCAAAATGCTAACTGGGTGGTAATCAACATTGTACATGCACTGACGATTACCGCCCGGTTAACTGGTGTGTGTCCATTTTGGGCCTGAGACCTTATCACTAAGTAAATGGGTGGCAATAAGGCCCAAAATGGACACACACCAATTTTCATTTTGACGCACATCCATTTTCAGCCAAAAAAAGGCTTTTTTGCAGGTGCGCTGAAAAAAGGACCTGCACACATCCAATACACGCATCTACACCAGCGCAGGCCACTTTTCGGCGCACCTTAGTAAAAAACCCCTATATTTCTTATTAGTCGCCAATATTCTCATAAAGAGTTCAATGCGACTTACATCCAGAAAAGAAGTACATAACATTGACATTCGCACCTCAGTAAGCAGCAATTAATACACAACTTAACACTGCTATTCACAAAATTAGTCACAGCCTTAAACTGGCAATAAACTTTGGCCGCAGCTTTATTGAACAAACAGCAGCATCTGTTTACAAATAACTTGATCCTTCAACCAGAACAATTTACTCTTAAAATGAAAGTTAACGTTAAAATGCTGGCATCCCCAGAGTGGCTTGCAACTATTCAGAGCGAAACTGGCTCCCTTCATTTTCAAATCATCCCCTCTTCTTTTGATGTGACTGATGGTACCATGAAGCCACACTTCACTCATGGAGGTGATGCCCATGAGTTACTCTTATCATTCCATCATTTCTTTCCACAAAACATGAAATGAGCCACCTCTGGTGCCTTGCTATTCCCATATACTGGGCCAACTATGAAAGCTGCGACCCCCCCCCCCCCACCCTCCACAAACCCCACCAGAACCCCAACCAAGCCAACTCGTCATACACAAAAAACAAAAGCCAGCCCACCAAAAGATAGACAGAACACAAACACACACCACAACAGGGTGAGAAGGGCGGGAGTAAGAGGGAGATGCATCAATCAAATGTTAAAAAATAAAAAACCTAAAAGTGCTTAACGATTTTTAAAAAACGAGAATGCAGTACAAAAACACTCCAGAAATGTTCGGATCGGTATTGCAAAGTAGGATTTATCACAGAATCGTTAAACCCGTCGTTAATCAGCGCCAAAAGCATGCGCAGAGCAGCCGAGCGTTATGCTGACTGCTCTGCACATGCCACAAAGATGTCACAGATGTCAAAACAAAAAAACCCCCCACAAACCCGTGTGTTTCGGGAGGGGGCAAAGGCGCTCGTCATGCGCGTCCTGTATGTACGCCTTGCCCCCCCCCCCCGCTGCTCCCCGCTGCTCCCCACTGCTCCCCGCTGCTCTCCACTTCCCCCCCCCACCCCCACCCGCACGAAAAATCTCCAATTTTAGCAGCCCCGGGCCGGCCCTCCTCCCTTCCTGTGTATTCTCCCACACTAGCTCCACCTCCCACCATGCTCCAGTCCTGTGCCCCGCCCCCGCCGCCCCCCCTTAGGTCATCGCCGCCGCTCCCCCCTTCCAACGACCCCCCCTTTGCCTTACCGGCCCGTGCAGCACCTCTCACCTCTGCTGCATGGGCAATAACAGCTGATCGACGATTCAGCAGGCCTCCTCAGACGTCCCTTCTTTCTTCCTGGGCCCGCCCTCCTCTGACGTAGGTAAACTACGTAGTGCGGGGGGGGGGGAAGCGGGGAGCAGCGGGGGGGGGGCAAGGCGTCCTTACAGGATGCTCATGACGAGCGCCCTTGCCCCCTCCCGATTTTTTTTTCTTTTTTGGTGCTGAGGGAGAGGGGAGCAGCGGCGACCTGGGGCGTCAATAAAGGACGCCCCTGATGTGCGTTTTTGCCCCCCTAGTTATTTTTTTTAATAGATTTCACTTGTAAACTTGTAGCAGACAGCCCTAATGAGAGGTACAGAACTCTCGTTAGATTTCCTGCCTTTTTCCTGCGTAAAGGCAATCGGAAAAGGTTAGTGCATCTCGTTTCAATGGGGTTTGTACACTAATTGCTCATCTGCATTCCATTTTCGTTAGCTGCTAGCTTCCTCGGTAAAGGCCCTTTGATGCATGCAACGGATCAAAATTTCCTCGTTGGAGGGTCGTTAAAGGCTCATTAAGCTTTAGTGCATCTGCCTCTAAATTCCTAAGCCTACCTCCACCGCCCTCACCCGCTCACCAAAACTAATCACAAAAAAACCGCCAACAAAGCATCTTAGCTCAACTCAAATCTTTCCCACTACCCCACCAATCAAATCCCTCCTAGGCTCTTCAATCAAACACCTCTCATACCCTGTTGCTACCTTTTACTGTCTACCTTTAACTCTTTCCTCCACTCAGTCATTCACTCTCATTCAATCCCATTCTCCCAATATACCCCTCCCCCCTTTGGCTTACATGAAAGTCCAATACTTTGCCTATACCTCTGCTACAACTCAGTCAATGTTATTAACCCCCCCAGACTATCCTGGGGGGGTCTCCTTCTTCAAAGTTACGTGGCGGGGCATTTTCGATATGACGTCTAAGTCTGAATTTGGACATTTTACAAAAAACGTCCAAATCCAGAACAGGAAAGAAGGTCATTTTCAACCAAAAAAAAAAGTCTCTCTTTCCCTTTTGAAAATACTGTTTGGAAAAACATTTTGTGATTTGGACATTTTATTTTTTGGTCCATTTTCAAACAAAAAACATCCAAATGCAAAGCATACAAAATAGAGGGAGGAGTGGTTTAATGGTTAGTGCAACGGGCTTTGATCCTGGCAACATGGGTTCAATTCGTACTGCAGCTCCTTGTGATTTTGGGCAAGTCAAATGAACAAGGGGCATTTCTGGATATGACGTCTAAGTCTGAATTTGGACGTTTTTTGTAAAACGTCCAAAATCAGAACAGGAAAGGTCATTTTCTAAAAAAAAAAAAAAAGTCTATCTTTTCCTTTTGAGAATGCTGTTTGGAAAAACGTTTTGTGATTTGGACATTTTATTTTTTGGCCCATTTTCAAACAAAAAACGTCCAAATGCAAAACATACAAAATACACAAGAAAATCTACAATAGAGTGAAACAATTCACATGTTCTAAGTGTGGTAAAAGCTTTGGTTGTAATGTAAATCTCAAAGTGCATCAGAAAGTCCACATGGGAGAGAAACCATTTGCATGTATAGAGTCTGGTAAAAGCTTCGGTCAGAAGGTAAACCTCAAAATGCACAAGAGAATACACACAGGAGTGAAATCATTTACATGTCCTCAGTGTGGTAAACAATAGACACAAGGCTCAGATGTTATAAAAAAAAATAGAAAGCTTGGCATCAGGTACAATAGTGGAAAAGTGACATCCCAGGAAAGCAACTAGGCATCCTTGGGGGCACTGCACTGGACTTTATAAAATGCTCCCAGGTACACATCTTACCATTGCTCCCTTACCTTTTCTGCTTAGCCCACCAAAACCCACCCAAAACCTACTACCCCAACTGTACACCACTACCATAGCCCTTACAGGTGAAGGGAGCACCAATATGTGGGTACAGTGGGTTTCTGGTGGGTTTTGGAGGGCTCACAGTTTCCTCCACAAGTGTAACAAGTAGGGGGGAGGTAGAAGCCTGGATCCACCTGTCTGCAGTGCACTGCACCACTACTAGACTACTCCAGGGACCTGCATGCTATTCTAATGGGCCTGAGTATAACATCTGAGGCTGGCAAGTAATATTTGTAATCACATTTTTGGGGGGTGAGAGGGGGATAGTGACCACTGGGGGAGTAAGGGGAGGTGATCCCTGATTCCCTCCAGTGGTCATCTGGTCATTCGGGGTACCTCTTGTGTGGAATGGAGGAACAGCCTAGTGGTTAGTGCAACAGACTTTGATCCTGGGGAAGTGGGCTCAATTCCCACTGCAGCTATTCATTGTAAAAACAGGTCTAGCTCAAAACGTCTAGTCCTGGACTTTTTTGTTTTGTTCCACTATGGCTGAAAAACATGTAAGTCTTAGGAACGCCCATGTTCCACCCTGAATACATCCCTGACACGCCCCCTTGAGATTTGGACGTACTTCTACTACTACTTATCACTTCTATTGTGCTACAGTCCCTGCTCAAAGAGCTCACAATCTAAATAGGACAGGCAAACAGACAGAACAACTAAGAGGTAAGGGAATTAAAGAGGTGGGGATAAAAGGGTACAGGGCAAGTGAGTAGTGGTTAGGAGTCAAAAGCAGCGTTGGACTTCACAGAAAAACGTCTAAAAATAGTGATAGTGGGAGGTTGAGGTTGGTTTGTGTGGTGTGCGTGAGGAAGATGAATGGGGGGATATATCTAGTAGGGGAGGAGAAAAACAATAAAACAAGTCAGCTGATCATTTGCTAGACTGGGGGGAACATCGTTGTGTGGTGTATGTTTTAATAGATCTTTGTTGATGTTCTGTTAGTTACATATGTAGCGAGAGAATTGTTTCACTTTGTTGAAAATGTAATTGTTGCTGAACTGCTGGCTACAATAAAAAGAAATAAAAAAAAAAAAAGAAAGAAAATACTGGACGTTTTTGTGAGAAAAATGTCCAAATGCAGACTTGTGCCACTTTTTGGACATTCTTCTCTTTTGAAAATGAGGCAGATAGTGAAACTTACAACAAAGAGAGAAACAGCTGAAATATCAGCTAAGTACTGGCAATCGTTAATTATTGTACATTTTGTAAAACACGTCTTTGCAGAAAGTTTCAAAATGAGTCATGGTCCTTATCTGAATCGGTAAATGGTTCCAATATTTTGCAAAAAGATAAGGTAAAGTCAGTGCATGTAGTGACCTGAATCTGATACCTTTGGGGGAAGGAAATGACAAATCAAAAAAACTGCCAGCTAGTCTCCTATTCCTAGGTTTAGGTAGTAATATCCATTGGTTTAAAACTTCTGGTAAATTTCCATACAGAGCCAGATAAATCGTTGTACAGAGTTTGAAGATCCCTCTTGCATCCACCAGTTGCCAATACAATGCAATATTCAGTGGGGTAACTCTCTCAAATTTGGACTTGAACAAGATCAATTTTGCAGATACATTTTGCACCAACTGCAGCCAACATATAGTATATTGATGATGTAATCAATTTGTGATAAAAAGAAGGATTGAACAAGCAGTCTGAATTCGCCTTAACTTTCTAAGGACATGAAACGCCTTTTTGGCTACCATTTGACAGTGATTTTCCAAGTTCAGATGCCTAGTCACCATAATCCCTAATAGTCTCAGTTCTGTTTCTATTTTCAGGGAGACATTTGAGGTTCAACTGTATATCTGAGATATCAATGTTAGGTGCTGAAACAATTAAAAATTTGGTTTTGTCACAGTTTAATTTGAGATGCAAACTCATCGACCATTTCTCAACTAAGGTGAGACCATGAGATATCAACATATTAACAGCATCCTTTTCCTTAAAAAGAAGGAAAGTATAATGTAATAACATCTGCACAAGAGAAGAAGTTTACTCTCTTTCTTTCCATAAGGAAACCTAAGAATGCCATCAGAACATGATGTTGGTTAGGGGTGAGATCCCCGTGGCACTCCAGTGTGCACCATCCATTCATCTGATAGGATCCCATTCATCTTCATATTGTAAATTCTAGAACTAAGGAATCCTCTTATCCAATCTAAGACATGAGCCCCATATCCCAAAACAGTCCAAGATTTCTGATAATACTTGATGATTTACTACATCAAACGCACTGGAAAGATCAAATTGCATAAGCACAACTTGTTGACCATAACTCAAACACTTTCTAAATTCACTAAATAATCTAACTAGCAGCATCTCAGAACTATTGCTTTTTCTAAACCCTGAGTGTTGATGTAGTAAGTTAAACTGCTCTAAGTATTTAGTGAGTTGTGAAGCTACTATACTCTCTAGGACCTTGACATGCAGAGGTATGGAGGCCACTGGACTGTAGTTCCTAACATCTCCCAAGTCTCCGTTATGGTTTTTGGGGATGGGGGTAAGTACAATTTTGCTTAGTTGTTTAGGAAAGATGCCTTTATTTAGGCAGTCTGTTATCCATTGCTTTCCAAGTTTCACATAACTCTGCGATGGATGTCTTAGCAAATATACTGGACAGCTATCCAACATGCATTAAGATTTATTTTAGCACTGCCCTTCTCAAATCTTCCTCTGAAACTGGAAGAAATTCAGTCCAATACTTATCTGCTGTATATTCCATTTTCATCCCCACTAGAAAGAATTTTTTTTATAATCTGTTTGATCAACAGTTTTTCCTTCAGTTGCTAAACTTACATCTGTTATCTTCTTTTCAAATAATGTGCCAAGTTCTCCGCAGAGGGGATTGAGGCTGTACAGCTTACTATTTGGGTTTCATTAGCTGATCTAATATCTTATATAATTTGCTCACATCTGGTTTACCTTTCCCTGTCTTTTCTGAGAAATAGTTTTGTTTAGCTGTCTTGATTTGAAATTTATACACATTTACTGATTTTCTCCATGTTTCTCTATCTGAAATACTCGAGTCTTTCTCCAGTTTTCTGCAAGATTTCTTTAAGTTCAGTAATATTTCATAGAACCAACAGACCTTCCCTTGTCTCCTAACTTTTTTCTTCTTCTTTGGGGCCATTTCATCTAATATTGCCTCAATAATATCATTCCATCGATCCATGTTAACAAGATAATCTAGTTCACTCAGGGCCCCTTTTACCAAGCTGCAGCAAAAAGGGGCCAGCATCGGCGCGTATTTTACATACGCGCCAAGGCCCCCTTTTACCGCAGCTGGTAAAAGGGAAGTCTCACCTTCCTGCAGGAAACGGCCATATGGCAAGTAAAGCACTTGCTGCGTGGCCATTTCGGGGGTGGGGGGCCATTACTACCACCCATTGAGATGGTGGTAAGGGCTCCCATGTTAACCCAGCCGTAACTGGGCAGTGAGCGGCACTGCCCGATTACCGCCAGGTACACTCCGGCACTACAAAAATTAATTTTTGTAGCGCCGGAAATGGCAGTGCACTAGAGGTGGGAAGTACTGCCGGGCTGCTGCGGTAGCCCATCGGTACTTCCTGTATAGTGGATGGTAAACCCACGTTGGGCTTACCACCCTTTAGTAAAAGGAGCCCTCAATTTATCTTCTATATTTACCCAAAAAGATTTTTGATCAATTCTGTTACGAACTTCCTGTAAATGAAATTAGCTTTTTGCCAATGAATTACGAAATCTGATTTTAAAAAATGATCAGACCATATTAGGGGGACCCAACCTCTAGCTTCACCCCATTCTCATTACCTGTAACCCAAACTACGAAATCTAACTGATGACCCTTCTGGTATGAACTATGGGAAGAGGTGATCCTTGCATCTATACTATCTAAGAAAAATTTAAAATCCTGCACTGAAACATGATTAGCATCCTCTAGATGAATCCTGACATCATCGATGATGAACTGGCCACCGGGTTTCAGACACCAGTTCATTAGTATGTCACAGAGATCTCCTTTTGCCTCTTTCCATTTCCCAGGTGGGCAACAGCATACTATGCAATATAAATTTCCTAAAAGGGAAGCATTACTGATTTTATAAGATAAGAATTCTAAGCAGCATAATTGATGTGAATTTAGAATCTGAACTTCGAAAACAAATCTTTATAAATTAATGCAACTCCCCCCTTTTTTAGTTCTCAAAATACATACACAATTTTATAACCACATGGGAAAAGATCTCTGAAGACCAGATCATCTCTAGATTGTAACCGGGTCTCTGTTACAAATACCAAACCAGGATCTTCCAACTCCAACCAATCCCTAATTACAACAACTTTACTAACCAGCAATATGGCATTAAAATAATAGCAGGGATTAGGCAAGGAGTTGGGAATTGTAGTTCTATTTTTATCTGCCTGTTTTTTTTCTGTCTATATTTCACTTTGGTGGATTTCTTTTTAAATTCAAGACTTGTCTATCATTTCTCTGGAACGGCACTTTGATTGACCCTGGGGAATATTCCAGGTTGGAGGATGATTGACCAATAGTATTAATATCTACCCTCCCACTGCTTAGAACAAAGTTTATCTCATCCGAAAATGGCGACCTTTCATCCTCTGGGGCACTTATGCCTCCCCTTATTACTAACCATATTAAAAACAGTTGCCACCAAAATCCTTCCTTCTTTGGAAGTTAAAATTGATCTAGGGCAATGAGTGGAAATGTGCAAAAATAAATTCCAAGCACCTTTTCTGTATCAGTTACTGCACAAAGGCACACACGAAGGTGTGCACCTTTGGCTTGCACATTAGGCGATATGCCAAACAGCAGCGCACTGTTAGGCATCACAGTAATAATCCCGTGGTATCCAACGTCAGAGTAAGATGGGCAGAGCTTAATCCCTTGCCCTCTCTCCAATGTGCAAGGAGGCTGAACAGGATGTCGTGCAGGCAAATTCCTCCCTCCGCACTATGGGAGCAACAAATCTCAATCTTGGGTAGATGAATTCAAACAATCCCACGGCGTCCAATGCCAGAGTAGGATGGGCGGAGCTTACTCCCTCACCCTCTCTCCAGTGTGCAAGGAAACTAAACAGGATGTCGGGCAGGCAAATTCCTCTCTCTGTGCTATGAGAGCGACGAATCTCAGTCTCGGGTAGATGAATTCAAACAATCCTGCAACGTCCAAGATCAGAGTAGGATGGGTGGAGTTTACTCCCTCACCCTCTCTCCAGCATGCAGGGAGGCTGAACAGGATGTCTATATATATAGGTGTTGATATTGGGCACCTATATGTCTAGATTATATATTTGACCTGAAGCTCCAGGTTATTCCAAATGTATATATTTATTTATTTGAAACATTTATAAACTGCACAATCCTATAGTACTTTGCAATGTACAAATAAACATACAAAACAGAGCAGACAAAATTTCAATGATTAACAAACATAAAATAGTTTACAGTTTATAGTTATAGTTTATTGAGATTTGCTAAGCCTAGCTGGTACATCTAGGCTGAATACAATAAAACTAAAATTACCAGGAAACAGAAAAGGAACTACAATATTTGACAGAAAAGAGTAACAAGCATACAGAGGAACTACCACACATGAAAGGAAAGAGGAGAGAGAAGGAAGTGGAGGGGGTGAAAGGTGAAAGAACAAAGGAGGGGAGGGGAGCAAAATGGAAGAGAGGGGGGATGAACATAGCAAGGGAAGGGGGAATAGAGATACAGCGTCCAGCCCCGAAGCAGCTATATTTCGGGTGAACTGAAGGCCTGGGTGAAGAGCCAAGCCTTTAGACCCACTTTAAAGGTCTTAAATGAGGGTTCTGCGTGGATGTCCAAAGGGAGTGAATTCCAATGAAAGGCTGTGCAAAGAAGAAAGCACAATGCCTAGTAGATTCTAAGTGTGCTAAATTGGGATCAGGTAAGACCAGGCGGTAGTCATTTAAAGAACGGAGAAGATGGGCCGGTGAGTGGGGGATTGTGATGGAGGACAGATATTCGGGAAGTCCAAGCCTGTAGGCCTTAAAAGTGAGTGTCAACAATTTAAAGATGATGCAGTGTTGGATAGGAAGCCGATGATATTGTTGAAACAGAGGGGAGACATGATATCAGCAGCGAGTGTGACATAACAAATGGATAGCTGTGTTCTGTAGGGATTGTAGTTTCTTAATGGTAGTCTGGGTGCAACCAAGGTAAACTATTTATTTATTGCATTTGTAGTCCACATTTTCCCACCATATGGCAGGTTCAATGTGGCTTACATATTGCTAAAAAGGCGGTTACAAAATTTAGATTTGTAGAAGTTTAGTATATAATACAGAAGTACAATAAACGCTTAGGTTGATATATTAGCATATCGTGAGAGAGGTTAATATTATTGTTTTCCATTTCTGAACTTTTCGTAATGTATGGTGTTGTGGGATTAGGCAGATCCAGGAGGGGAAAGACTTCTTGAAAAGATGTGTTTTCAGTTTTTTTCTGAATTGTTTTATTTATTTATTTATTTATTTGTTGCATTTGTATCCCACATTTTCACACCTATTTGCAGGCTCAATGTGGCTTACATAGTACAGTAGAGGCGATCGCCAATACCGGTATGAACAAATACATTGTGAGGTTATGGTAGCAAATGATCAAGTGTGGTAGACACATTGGGGGTCATAAGGAGGAAGAGTTTGGTTATGTCCAGTACGAACTTATATATTGTTGTGTTGCAGGATTAAGGCATTTAGGTTGGATCGTTAGGGTATGCCTTTCCGAACAGGTTAGTCTTTAGGAGTTTCCGGAAGTTTAGGTGGTCGTATGTTGTTTTCACTGCGATTGGTAGTACGTTCCATAGATGCGTGCTTATATAAGAGAAGCTGGATGCATAGGTTGATTTGTATTTGAGTCCTTTGCAGTTTGGGTAGTTTTCTGTGAGTTTCAGGTCTTTGGGTAGTGAAGGGTTTGGTAGGTTCTTACTGGTAATCTGGTGCGAGTCCACAGATGATTCTGTGGACTATTGTGCATATTTTGAAAGTTATGCGAGCGTTATGTTTAAACAATTTTATTGAACATGCAATAAAACATTACAACCATATTCTGTGACAGGATGTTCATTTTTCATTACAACAGCTCATATTCATAGCAGCAGGGATATATTCTGGTCAGGTTAATAGGAACTCCTTATTACCACATCAAACCAACATATATCTATCATGGATAAGGTCTGGACTCTTAGACCCTCCCCCTACGGTAGCAAAATTCCCTTTATTGCTTCTTTGCAGTATTTACTGATAACATTATATCCATGCCGTTTATATTGTCATACATCAGTTTCCTAATTCGTAACATCATAACTTCATCCTATCCACATATCTTATTAGCAATCTTCTCTATTGCCAACAGTACTTGACCATACTTCAAACAATCAGGACTAGTATATCCCCTTCCTACCCCAACCTAAAGAAAGAACTCCTATCCTTAATTCCCACCCCCCTTGAAACCCTATACCCCCCCCCCACTGTAGTAGGTACCCCCCTTCCCCCCTCCCCCTTAAACCCAATCCAGGCGACCTCCAGCACTTCAATAATTAAACTGGCCTCAATATCCTTCAAACTGGTCTCGTTGTTAGTTTCACGGGATCTAATCTCAGCTTGTTAAGCATGGAACTGCGAGCTTTAGGGGCCAGCTCATTAATATAAGGCTCCCAGACTAAGTAGAAACTGCTTTTTGTTTTTTTAATAGGAAGCCAATGTAAGCTTCTTAGGAGGGGTTTCGCGCTTTCAAAGCGTGTTTTTCCGAAGATGAGTCTGGCAGCCGTGTTTTATGCTGTCTTGTAGTTAGGAGTGCCAGAATCAGTGAATTGAAAACAGATGAACTGAAATAATGATGCCAAATAACTAGTTTACTTTCCAATATTGGTGCCTAAGCAAGTATATGTATAGTGAACTCCCACCCACAGAACATCCCTCTCATGTCCATTTTTCTGCAATTATAAAACTATATGTGTAACGGAGTACATATATAGTTTTATGTATGCACTTGTGCTGAAAATAAACCTAAACTAGCACTTAGACATCAAGCACGGTTTAAAAATTGTCATTACACAACTATGTGGATATAAATGCATCCACATCACCTGTCATGCACGTAACCCACAGTAGCCCCTGGATTCTATACACGTCACTCAAAGTTGGGCATGCAAATTTGGGTGAAAAGCCCAGATCCAGGTGCAAACTAATTAGTTAATGAGCCTTTAACAATCAAATATGGGTGTTAATTGTCACTCATTTGGAGTTACGCATGGATCTACCCTGTGCCCTATTCAGTAGCGTGTACGCCTAAATTTTATGGCCTGCAACTCAAAAGTAGGCATGACCATCAGAGGGGCAGGTCAGGTCAGGGATGTTCCTGGAATTTAGGCACAATGTTATAAAATAGGGTCATTTACACATCCAACTACCATTATTTGCGTGCCAGCATTTAAACAAGGTTTTGAGTATGCTGGACTATTGTAACGTTACTTACTTGGGTGTCTCACAACAACTAATTAAAAGGTTGCAGACTATCCAGAGTACTGCACTTTGTTTGATATACTCCTTGAAAAAATTTGACAGTGCAACTCGGTACTATGTAAAAAGCCACTGGTTACTGGTCTATGCTAGAGTTCAATTTAAATTTTACTGTCTTATTCATAAACCACCCTGTTTACTAAACCATGCGGCAATGCTGACAGAGTCCATGCAAAGTGAATGGGCTGTGTCAGCATCAATGCACGACAGCCGCTAGCGTGGCGGCGGGGGGAAGTAATTTATGGGCTAGATCGTTGTGCTTGTTAGGTCATTTTGGTTTTTTCTCTAAAACTTAGGATCACAAGGTCATCAGCTTTGTTTACTTTTGCTCCTTTAAAAACTATGAAAAGCTTTAGACTAAGACTGCTTTCTTTTCAAGCTGCTCGTTAATTGGAGTTAATTGGCATATAACTGCAACAAATTTGGATTTACATGCGCATCTGCCTACATGCTATTCAATAAATGTCTTGTGCGCAATCCAAAAGAGGACACGGCCATGGGAGGGGTATGGGTGGATCAGGGGCATTCCATATATTTAGGCACAGTGTTATGGAATACCAGGGTTACACACTCAACTTGTGTACCAGGATTTACCAGGTTTCAGCTGGTGTAAGTCCTTGCACCCAAAGCTGGGCGCAGGAATTCACTCCACATGTTATTCTATAAAGGACGCTCTGCCTGGAGCACTTTTCATAGAATAGTGCTTAGTGTTTAGTGCAGATTTTTCCTGCCACCTAAATTGAGTGCCATTTACTGAATCTGGCCCATTGTGACCTTCAGCAAGTCACTTACCCTTCCACTACCTCAACATTTACTCCCGTTTACTAAGCTAGCAGCTGCCACGCAGCAATGCCGACACAGCCCATTCAAAGTGAATAGGCTGTGTCAGCATAAGCGCACAGCAGCCATCAGCGTGGTTAAGGGCTCCTGCGCTAACCCGGCGGTAACCAGACAGCACGCGGCACTGCCCGATTACTGCTGGGTACACACTGGCACTGCAAAAATAAAAATATTTTTGTAGGACTGGATATGATGGCATGCTGGAAAAGGGAACTACTGTCGGGCTGCTGCGGTAGACAAGCGCTACTTACTTTTTAGGAAACGGTAAGCCCATGTTGGGCTTAGCACCGCTTTGTAAAAGGGCCCCAAAAAGAACAAGTGAATACCAAAAAGCCAATATTCAGTGTTGCCAAGTTACCCAATTCTAGGAGACAAACTTCTTGGCCAGTTCTGTTTTTAAGCTAACATCCTAAAGAAGAAGAATATTTGTGGTCCCTGATTTTACTCAGTGAAATCAATGCTTCAGGTCTCATAATGGATGAGGTTAGCAGAAATCCAGGACTGGCTAAAAATCTCTCTCCTGCAGCTTGGAAGCTCTAAATACCACGAACAAGTAATTCACATATTTGACAAGAGGGTTCCTGGAGCTGCAAATAAAAGTACGTTTGGATCATGGTGATTCAACCCTAAGAAGAAAGCCCATGGGCAAATTTGAATGCGCTAATGAAAGGAGCATGGTGACCCATCCTCCTGGGTGTATCTTTCAGCCACTTCCTGAATTTTCTCCATGTCAAAACACCTAATTTTAGGAAACTTGACATTTGACAAAATCTTAATATCCCTTAACGTTCATCTCTTCTGGACAAAAATATTTGCAGATGAATCATGCTGTTGATGTAGCACTACAAACACAAATAAAATAGCTTTTCAGATAGTTCAGGGTGCAGCCATTCAACCAAACTGTTACCATTGTACTGATTCTTCAGAATCCAATGCAGGCATCGAATTTACATGTGCAAGCACAAATACAGGAGAGAGCTACAGAGCAGGATTGGAGGAGTAGACTAGTGGCTAGAGTACCAGTCTTGACATCCAGAGGTGGCTGGTTCAAATCCCACTGCTGCTCCTCCCCATCTTGGGCAAGTCACTTACAAATGAGAGGAAGCCCATAGGAACGGTACCTTTGTAAACGAAGCCCTTAACCCTTTATTTCCTCAGGTACAAAATTAGACTGTGAGCCCTCCAGCAACAGGGAAATATCCAGTGTACCTGAATATAACTCACCTTGAGCTACTACTGAAAAAGGTGTGAGCAAAATCTAAATAAATATAAGCACAGCATGTCTAAATTAAAAGAAGCAATCAAATAAAACCAAGGAGAACTCACTTCGCAGAAAAAGATGCACAAAAAAACAGCAACGCCAACAATGGCTGACAGCAGATCTTTATTCAATGAAAACAACCCAACATGAGCCAAGTTTCAGCTCTAAAGCCTGCGTCAGGGGACTGAAATTACAATGATACAGCTAATAACAAACAAATGCAGTCTTTTTTTAAGTGGAGTACAAAAATTTGATGAAATTCTGGTGCGGTGCCAGTGTATCACACACTCCTAGCATCTGCTCCCACCAACACTCAAAGAATAAGAGAAAATGCTAGGAGTGTGCAATGCACTGGCTGTATTATTAGCTGTAATATCATTGAGAGACATTGAATCACTGCAATTTCACATCCCTGATGCAGACCTTAGAGCCAAAACACAGTCGTTTTCATTGAATAAATATCCGCTGCCAACCACTGTTCGTTTTGCTGTTTTATTGTGCATAAGTTCAAAGGAGCACACCACTTAATTCAAAAAGTAAGGACAAGGAAAAAAGGGCAGGAAGATAAGAAAGAAAGCAGATCTGGAGAAGAGAAGAAAAAAAAAAAAAGAAGGGCACAAGATGGACAACAAACAAGTAAAACAATATTTAATGACTCTACCCAGGAGTTACAGCAGTTTTTATTTGAACAATTTATTATCAGACTTGACAGAGATTTTCTCAAAATCATAAAACAAAGAAATTAACATATAAAAGAATCTAAATATCAGGGGCAGGCTGAGGGTGGTCTGGGCCCCATGCCTGGCCGCTGCCCGACACCCCCCATCCCCCCCCTGCTGCCGCAGCTGACACCCCCGCTACCCCAGTCCTACCTGACGGGTCCTGGTAGTCTGGTGGCCTCTGCAGGGGGGCATGTTCTGCCACTATTCCTCCACCTGCCAGCACCGCCGTGTTTTCAAAATGGCGTCCGAGACTTCCCGCGGTAGTGTCACGGATCTCGACAGTCGGCCTCCGTTTTTAAAATATGGTGGTGCCGGGCAGGGGGGAATAGTGGCAGTCCAGCGGGCCGGGCAGGAAATATGCCCCCCCCCCCCCGCTGAGGCCACTAGATCACCATCCGGGCATCTGGGCAGATTCTCTGGGCTCTCGGACACTGCCTAGTTGCCCGAATGGTCAGTCCGCCCCTACTAAATATATATTCAACAATACAATAACAAGATCTAAAGAAAATTCTTTGATTCCATAACTTATCACAGTAGCATGGAAAATGTAAAAGTTAAAACTAATCTCAACATATTTATTGCAAGCAGAACAGTATTTATCATTGATAAAGTGAATCCTCAGGCTCTTCCTTCAGGTGCACGATTGAGAGCAAGGGACAGTCACTGTATCTCAGGCTTTGTGCTTACCCTTTAAGCAAACAGCTTCCCTACATTTAAACTCACAACTGCCTTATTTATAAAAACAATCTAACAACTTGGTGGGGTAGATGGGTGCTTGTCTGGTACCACTGAAAATAGCCCCAAGCTAGCACACAAGTGGACCTCCATGTTTAGAGCTAAGAGTACAATTTCCTTTTTGAGGTATCAGATATAAAAACTGGAGGGAAACCATTTACAATTATACTGCAGGCTCACATAAACACAAACTAGCTTACACACACACAAACAAAAACTCCTAAATGTTCAACAATCCTCCAAAAAGCACAGCGAGCATGTAAATTCTTGTAATATAATCAACTAGTACCGCAGAAATGTAATCCTACATTCCTAAAGGCATGGACAATATTGCTGGAAAGCACTATAAAGTTCTTCTACTTCAAGAAAATGAATGTTTTAATAACATCTACCAAACCGGTTTCAATATAAGTTCATAGAACTAGGTGTTAACTAATACCTAAAGTATCGTACACCACAAAAGTGAAAGAAATTTGGGAAAGGCAGATCTGCAGAAGAAAACTGTTAACTCTATTGGAGGGGGGTCTGGCCATATCGGAAATTATAAGATCAAACGTTTGGCAGCTTATCTTTCTTACCAGAAGCCAACAGCATGACAGAGGGCTTACACTGTTTTAAGCGATCAAAGAGCATACCCCTAAGTAGAGCCGAGGAGAGTGCCTTGATAAGAAACCAGCAGCACATCACTGCTAATATTGAAGATAGCAATTTAAAAGTCTGACCTCCTGCTTGTGTTTACTATAAGTGATATTGTCAGTCTTTAGTTGTCCCTCAGTAGATTCAGCACCACTGGGAGAGGGCAAAGGAGAGATGCTGGCCCTGGGTGGGTGGTGCAGGAGAAAGGGGAAAGAGGGGGAGAAGCTGGATACAAGGAGGCATAGTAACACAGGAGGAGGTACAGGTAAAACAGCATGGAAGGAATGACGATAGACAGACAGACAGAGAAGAAATATCAAATAGGAGACTGTGGAAAGATCAGAAAATAGATGGGACTAGGGGTGGGAAGGGAACAGAATAGACGGATGGCACTAAGGAGTGGGGGATAAGGAGGACAGAGAAGAAGGATTTTGTAGTCCTCAATCAAATCCCCCCTCAATCGTCATTCCTTCCATGCTGTTTTACCTGTACCTCCTCCTGTGTTACTATGCCTCCTTGTATCCAGCTTCTCCCCCTCTTTCCCCTTTCTCCTGCACCACCCACCCAGGGCCAGCATCTCTCCTTTGCCCTCTCCCAGTGGTGCTGAATCTACTGAGGGACAACTAAAGACTGACAATATCACTTATAGTTTTCCAAACTGAAGAGCCCTAACCTCTTAAGTCTTTCCTCATACTAGAGGAGTTCCTTCCCCTTAATCATTTTGGTCACCCATCTTTGAACCTTTTCTAAATCTGCTATATCTTTTTTATTTATTTATTGTTTTATATCATTCTCAGAGGAGGGGCTATGGGGGTTTCTGTGGATGCAAAATAAACATATTTTTTTAAGTTAACAGCATGGTGGTCCAGTGTGCAGTGTCAGGGGTATTTTTTAATATTAGATTTTCAGGCTACATAATTAAACTGATATTTCAAAGGTATTTACCTGTTTTATTAATGCAGCTTTATATGAAATTTATATTTCTTATAAAGCAAAATTGAAGGATATGTGTGTGCCACTGTGGTAATTTATATTGCAGGATACTGTGATGTGTGTTGAGATATTGACCAGACACAAGTCTACTATAATGGCAAAGATTAAGTTATGGGATAATGCAACTATATTTAAAAATGTGAGTGTTTACATGTGTGTATGGGGTTTATGTTGATGCAGGACAGAATGTTTACTTAGAAATCTATCAAGTGCTCTCTACGGCATTGTTTAGGAATATATCAAGAGTTACTCACACCTATATGCCTAGTGCCCCCCCATGTTAACTCTGGACCCCCCCCCCCCAAAAAAAAATGCTAGGTATGTCTATGCCACTGGTTGTACCCACAAAAAGGCAGTATATCAAATCCATGACCCTTTACCTTTTAACTGTGCAGTTATCCGGGTAGCACTGGGTAACTCCCAGCTTTGTCCTGGATCTACCTCACACCACCCCAGCACTAACCAGATAATCATAGCGCTATCTGGTTATGTGCTGCTGAATATCCTGTTGTGACCCAATCAGCGCTAGTGCTGAATACTGCCCCCTAAGTTTTTAGCTGAAAATTCATCTTAATTTAGGAGCTTATAGTTACGCTTACAAATTTAGGCCTACCATTCTCTCGCCTAGATTTATGAGCCTAGCGCTTAAAATTAGTCCTAAACTCCTATTTTCTCCCACCATAAATCTACCCCCTGTTACCACCCACATTTTAGGTTCCTCAACTTAAAACGTTTAGTGACAATTTGAGTATAGATTAAGATACATAGTGCTAATACATTTTTAAAGATGCTAATTTAGGAGCATAAATCCTTTGAATAGCAGACCAGTTATTATTTCCTGCATTTCCATATAGTATTTCTAATGCTTACAAACTTTGGGGCCTTTTTTACTAATCTGCGGTAAAAGTGGCCCTGCGCTAGCGGCAGCAGTTGTTTTTGCTGCTCGCTGAGGCCATTTTTACCGCAGCAGGTTAAAAGGCCGAAAATAGAAATGGCCATGCAGTAAGACTGCACTTACTGCATAGCCATGTGGAGGGAGCACTTACCGCCATCCATTCAGGAGGCGGTAAGGGCTCCCGCGCTAACCTGGCAGTAACCAGACGGCGCACGGTGCTGCCTGATTACTGCCAGGTAACCCCATACGTAAATATTTTTCAAATATTTTCTCTAGCGCCGGAAATTCCGCCTGCTGGGGGTGGAACAACCGCCGAGCGCCCGGGTTGGACCGGCAGTAATTCCAGATTGCCATGCCCAGTAAATCCACAGTGGGCTTACCACTGCTTTGTAAAAGGGCCCCTTTATTCACTGCCCCTGTCAGCACTATGATGTGCCAGTTCAAAACAAATCGCAAAAACTAGCGCAGAATGGGCCTAGCAATGGATAAAATCAGGCAGCAAAACCACTTTCAACAAGATTTGCTGCTAACTGTAAGAGAGACACTGAGTAGTGAGATTTGCTTTCTTTTGGCTATATGAGAATATGGTTCCAAAGTCATAAACACATTAATGATAAAAGAACAGAGAATACTGGGGCTCTAAATGTCAGCACACAACAGAACAGACATCTAGTACAGCAATGTCCAACCTGTACTGCAAAACCCCTAGCCCAGTGCTCTTCAATGCGAGGCCCGGGCCTGGAGACTAACGGTGGCCCCCCATTGTCATTCTATTTTCTTCCCACTACTCTCTGCTTCTTTATCCAAGCTTAGGTCATAAAGGGGATAGTGGATGGGAGAAGGAGCTGCCTACTTAAAGGACAAGGCATTTTCTCAATAGAAGGGAATGCATTTGGAAATGAGGGGGGGGGGGCTAGAAGTGATGGATGTCCTTTTGCCACACACTGGTCCGCAGTGGCCCCAACTTGAAGATTTGTGAAGATCACTGTCCTAGCCAGTCAGAACATCTACAATGAATATGCAACAGAGAAATGTGAATGCAATGGGGGCAGTGCATGCAAATCTATCTCATGAATACTCACTGTGGAGATCCTGAAAACCTGACTAGCAGTGGGTCCCATAGGGCATACGTGGGAACCGCTGGTCTTCTAGTGGTTAGTACAATAGACTAGAACCCTACTGACACTGGCTATGACTTGAACAAGCCGATTACCTTAATGGTAGACTATAAACTCTTTGAGGCGAGGCCTCCCTCTACCCGTAAACAATTTATTTAAACTGTTATAGAAAAAATGCCAAAACAATCAGTTCCCACATAAGACGTCTCCTAAATATTGGTCTAGGGCCTCGGCCCGGCATTCCTTAATGAAACATGGATCCATGACAAAGAAGACCCCATAATCTTGGACCTATGCCCTCCCGCTTACAAAATCTTGCATTGGACCAGAAATGGGAAAAAGGGTGGTGGCATTGCACTGATCTACAGATTTTTCTTAACAGTGGAAGCCACTGCGGAATCCATAACACCACAACTAGAAATAGCTTCAATTAGAATCTCCGACAGAACCCTACACAACGACTTAACTTGCATATTATTCTACAGACCTCCTGGGAATTGGAAAACGACTCAAACTAACTTCATGGACTTCATCTCGCACACATGTGTAGCAAACTCTAATACGATGGTTAAAGGAGATATTAACCTACACTTTGACAACCAGAGCACAGTTAGCATCAAAGATTGCAACAAATTCCTTCCTTTATGGGATTTGCAAAGACCATCAGTAACCATTACTCATTTCAAAGGCCATGCCCTAGACCTACTCACGTTGGAAAATGAGAGGTACAAATGCATAAATTTAAAAAAAAAAAACATAAAGGATCCATGTTTCTTCTTCTTTCCTTTGCTGACAAGTCAAAACAGAACTAACAAGGGGGGGGGGGGGAGAGAGAGAGAGGGGGGGAAGTAGGTTCTCTATGAAGATAATGTCCAAAAGAATAAAAAGTAGAGATTGACCAATGTTACAGCAAAGCAATGCCTGCTTCTGGCGTCTGTATATCCACTTTGCACAGCACCAAACTTAGGGGCCCTTTCACAAAGGCGCAGTAGGCTCTACACGTGTTCAGCATATGCCAAAATGAGACAAGTTCTGCCAGGCTAGCAGATTTCAGATTTGGTGTGCGCTCATACCACCGGTACAAATTTTTTTTTCCTACTGCGCATGTTTCCAGCGTTAATTGGCAGTTGGAGTGCGCCGACCGGTCACCGCACGTGTAGTGCATGAGCCCTTACCACTAGATCAAAGGGTGGCACTAAGGGTTCAGGCCATAAATAGGCACGTACTGGTTTCAATTTTACTTCAGGCCCATTTCCCGGCCCATTGAAAAAAAGCCGTTTTTCCCAGATGCGGTTAAAACTGGCCCGGCGCACAGCCACACTACTGCAGCCCACTTTTTGCCACAGCATAGTAAAAGGACCCCTTTAACAATGCTGGTAAATAAATAAACAAGCAAGCCTCGGTCTTACGTATACATCAGCAGCTCTTTAATCAGCAGTTGCACAGACTGCCAGCGCAAACAGTCGAGTCTAAGATCATTGACCTCTTTATATATACTTAATACAGTTTTGACACTTGACCTCTGCTCCTTTTCTTGTGAATTGGCCTCCTAAAATGCACAAATTTGCATGCACAATTTAATTGAATAAAACTAATTAGCACCAATAATTATCTTCCTAACAAGCAATTATTGGCACTAAGATGCAATTGGCACCTAAAATTTACAGGCAATCTGATAAAGGGAGCGCAGAAATGGCAGGCTCGTAGGTGTAATGGGAGCATTCCTAAAATTAACGCACGTTGTTATAGAATACTGGGGAAGGATATGCACCACATTTCAGCTGGTGCAAAAGGTTGCACCTGAAGTTAGCAAGGATTCTCAGGCTTAAGCACTATTCTATAGGCTGTGCCTAACTTTAAGCGTGGCTTATAGAATAGCCTAGGGCTTTTTTGGTGCCATATACAGCATGTAGACCTGGATGTCCATTGGTCCTTCCCTAATTTTTGTGCTTTTATGTCAAAAAATGCCTCTTTTACAAAGCTGTGCTACCGATCCTCGGTGCAGCAAAGAGGAAGCCCATTCAATTCCTATGGGCTTCCTCTCATTTGCTGCATGGGAATCGCTAGCACGGCTTTGTAAAAGAGGACCAAAGTCACTATCAGCCTTATTTTCGAAAGTGATGGGCGCCCATATTGCGACCCAAATCGGGAGATGGGCGCCCATCTCGCAAAGGCACCCAAATCGGTATAATCAAAAGCCGATTTTGGCCGTCTTCAACTACAATCTGTCACGGAAACGGGCAAAGTTGAAGGGGGCGTGTCAGAGGCGTGGCGAAGGCAGGACTGGGGTATGTTTATCGGCCGAGGAGAGATGGGTGCCTTTGGCCGATAATCGAAAAAACAAAGGCGTTTTTAGCGCGAATTTGGGTCATTTTTTTTACCCTTTTTTTCCACAAACAAGTCCCATAAAAGTGCCCTAAATGACAGATGACCACTGGAGGGATTCGGAGATGACCACCCCTGACTCCCCCAGTGGTCACTAACCCCTCCCACCATAAAAAAAACACCTTTAAAAACTTTTTTTTCCAGCCTGTATGCCAGCCTCAAATGCCATACCCAGCTCCATCACAGCAGTATGCAGGTCCCTGGAGCAGTTGTTAGTGGGTGCAGTGGACTTCACCCAGGTGGACCCAGGCCCATCCCCCCCTACCTGTTACACTTGTGGTAAATGGGAGCCCTCCAAACCGCCCCCAAAACCCACTGTACCCACATGTAGGTGCCCCCCTTCAGCCATAAGGGCTATGGTAATGGTGTAGAGTTGTGGGCTGTGGGTTTTGGGGGGGGATTTGAGGGGCTCAGCACCCAAGGGATGGGAGCTATTGACTTGGGAGGTATTTAACTTTTTTTAAATTGTTACAAGTGCCCCCTAGGGTGCCCGATTGGTGTCCTGGCATGTGAGGGGGACCAGTACACTACGAATCCTGGCCCCTCCCACGACCCAATGCCTTGGATTTGTTCGTTTTTGAGCTGGGCACCTTCGGTTTCCATTATCGCTGAAAAACGAAACCGCCCAGCTCAAATCTGCACAACTCCGATGCATTTGCCGGGCACAAACTGTATTATAAACAAAAAAGATGGGCGCCCATTTTTTTTTTCGAAAATATGGTCTGTCCCGCTCCTTCACATAGACGCCCATGGAGATGGGTGTTCGCGTTCGATTATGCCCCTCTATGGGGGTCTTTTACAAAGATGCACTAGCATTTTTAGCAGGTGCTAAAAATGATAGCATGCCTTTGTAAAAGTGGCCCTGTATTTTGCACCAAAATATTCAGCCAACTCAAAGAACTTCAATAATGCATGAATATAATATCTCTCTTTCATAACTTAGCAGCCATCATGGGCATCATCAACCCTCATTAACAATTCACAGTTTACTGTCACCCTCTGATCACCAGTCGGGTAGCATGGTAATCTTAAATCCTGTCCCCTTTTCCCCTAGCTTGCAATCATTGCCCTGACCAGCTGCAATGTTTTCAGGCCAGTGCCAGGTGGGGGAGGCGGGAAAGAGATCGGAAGCCGTGACCCACCAACCTGGTTTGATGTCGCAGATAAGCTGCACGCCCAGCTCCGGGGACGGGTAGCTGAAATCTGGCAGATCCCCCAGGTACTGAGCCGCCCGCTCGGTGAGTCGGACTAGGCCCGGCGCTTCCTGCTGGCCGTCACCGCCAGGACAGCCGTCCCCCACGCAGGGCTCCCGGAGGCGGGGCTTGGCTCGCATCCGCAGGGGCAGGCGGCACTGGATGCCTTTGCATTCGCGGGTGCCGTTCGGGTGTGCGGTGGCAGCGGTGCAGTCTCCTCCGGGACACGCTCTGCCCTGCATCGTAGCTGGAGAGGGCTGGAAAGAGCGGGCTGGTCTACCGTTTGCCGATCGGCTTCCACACCGAGTCGTCCCGCACGCCCCCCGGGGCTGCTGCTCGCCTTCACCGCCGCTGGGGCCTGCTGCAGTCCCAAGGCTCCCAAACATCAAGAGCAGGAGCAGGGTACCCCGGGGATAGTCGGGGAGCATGGTCACCTGCAAAAGAAAGAAAGATCAGAGGTGATTAGCACCAGCCTCAGCTTCCGGGGTTTCTTTCCCAAACCGATTACCTTGCATGCATGCGTGCACCTAGTCTGGAATTTGGCTCTCGGCTGTTCAGATTTCCTGACAATTTACTTCTTATGCAAAAGGTCTAAAATTCAACCCCCTTTCTCATCAATAGAGTGGCAAGAAAACAGCCCCGATTTCACCGGAGGTCTTTTTATTATTATTATTCCAGTTCCACACACTGTTTCCTGCACACATGTTGCAGCTTATTTCCTCAGTAACATGCTGAGCGCCCCGGTGCCAGGATTTGCCCTCTTCCTAGCTGTGCAATGCTTGCGGGAGCACCGAGGATCTCAGCATCTCTGGAGAGATGTGCCTTCTGCATCATCCTTTTTATTATTCACTGCTTTGTAGAATGCACATTTTGCAAGATGCAATAGCCACATGAGAGAAGGCTCTTTGAGCTGTCCTGCGCCTAAAAGAATGTAACGGTAAGTGAAAGATTTACCTAAAGGGCGAGTGCCGTGCTCAAGTCGCTCACAAGCTGCAGGCCAGCTAAGTTTCTTTCCCAGTACTTAACTTGCGACTAACCTTTTTCTGAAAGGCTGGGGGAGGGGCGGGGGAATGTCAATGTTTAACATTCCTTTGTCTTCATTAGCATCAGATTTCCATAGGACCTCCTTTTTAACTCTCTGTGGGCTCGCTTTAATAAGCTTTTTCCTATAGACACTGACGGGGGAGAGGGGGGGGTTCTTAAGAAGACCCCAAATCCAACGTCTGTGTGTTTTGTTAGATCCCCTTTGGGAAGGAGTAATACTTTATCTCATGTCACTATGCGGGTCGTCATCTAAGAAAAGGGGTTCAGAACAGTGGGACAGGTAAGAACTTGAGGGTAGAAGACGATAAGCACGATTGCCCTCAGGCTAGGATTGAAACTTCTAAAGCTGAATGAGTTGATTGCTGTTTTTTGTTCATTCTTAAAGGCTACAACAGTAACTGATGCTGTTACTACAGGTTTGGTTATTCTGCCCCCCCCCCCCCCACCATACTACGGATGCTCCACGCCCACTTGTGCTGTTATCCTAGTAATGATAGGTCTGCCAGCCCATGAAACCACATCCTTGGTTTGTACTTTGATGAATGAATGAGCATATTTTCATTAGGAAGCTGGGATTTCACTCTCTTTTTTTCAGCATATTTGTTGTAAATTAAGAGTTTACATGGGGAGGGCAATAATGAAAGGCCCGAGAGCTTGTCTCGACGGGCCCAGTTAAACGAGGGCTGGGCCCATTCGAGAAGGCTCTGAGGGCAGTGGGGTGAAGAGCATGTGGTTATGGGGGGGGGGGTGGGGGGTTGTGTTCGGCTGGTGAGCACGTGGGCAGCTGGGATTGGTCAGATCAACAGAAGCTGACAGCACAGAAGCAACACAGGCAGCTGATTGGAGGATAGGTTGCTGGGGGGCGAGGCTGTGGGAAGGGAAGAGGGGCTCTGCTTCCTCCGAGGCTCAGGGCGTTGTCTGATCCTCGGAGGCAGTTTTGCAAAGGAGCTGTGCAGCTTTTCAAGAATGATTGAGGCTTTAAGAGCTAGAAAACTTACAGACTAACAGCTGCAGTGGCTTGGAGGAAAGGTTCCTGCCTTCACAGAGAGGTTAGAAACTTTGTGGGATTGAGTCCAACTTCAGGAGGTCAAAAGGACAAAGTTCCCAGGCAGGCAGGAAGGAACTGGGGAGACCTGCACCATGGTGTTGGGAGCAGGCAGAGGAGAATCAAGGTGTGGAGCTCATTTTGCGCCAGTGACTCCAGGCAGGGGGGGGGGGGAGGCAGATCTAAGGAGCTCGGCGGGGGTCACAGAAAAAGGGGCAGGGGAGTTGCCAGTGGAGGCATCGACCTTCACTAACAGGCTGGAGCTGGCGGTGAGTGAGAAAGGGTCAGAGTAGGGGGGCTGGTGCAGGGAATCAGTGAGGGATTCCTACCCCCTCCCTGCTGCTTGCATGGCAGAGGTGGCAACGGCTGGGTTTTAAGGGGAGCACACATGGCCTGGGCAGAGTGCCTATGGAGGGGGGTCTGCTGCCTGCGGGTAGACGGCGGGTGGAGAGAGCAGCGGCGGTTGGTGGGCACGCACAGCCTTCTGGTCCTGTATCGAGGAGCTATGGGGGAGGGTTTCCTACAAACATAGGCGACTCTTCGACAGGCTGGGGTCCATACCCATGGGTTTTGGGTCTCCCTGCGCTATGCCCCTATGGGCAGCGACCATGGCTCTTCCCCAGGTGGTCACACGGGCTGGGATACCTCCGAGGGCGGATATGCATTGGGCATTTCCGGGGTTCCATGGGGTCTTGCCGGAAGCATCCTGGGGGGGGGGGGGCTGGGGCAAGTGTGGGAGTCCGAGGGGGCTGGTTTTGCTGCCGCTTCCTTTTGTCATTACAGGTGCAGAGTGCAACGGAGGGAGTGGAGCCGGGAGCAGGGGACGGCGGAACGCCCTTCTACAGTGCAGCAGGAGGAACCAGTGGTGAGACAGAGACAGGGCAGGAGAGGACCCCGTTCATCCAGGACACGGCGGAGCAGCTGGACTGGGCGTCAGGACACAGCCCTGCTGCAGTCTCGGGATCGTCCATGGCAGGTGCTGGAGCTTCTGGATCAGGTAATGGGTCGTCCTCTAAGCGAGCACAGGGGGGAGTGGGTGACAAAAAGGGAGGGGCAGGGAGGAAGCGGATTAGGGCTTCCTCTTATTCCTCTTCCGCATCCTCCTCTTCTTCTTCTCGGTCAGTGGGCGTCTCCAGGGCGGCAGAATTGGCAAAGGGTGCTGGAGAGAGGACGAGGGGCCCGCCTGCCAGGGTAGCCCTGTCTGGGAGTGGGTCCTGCGCTCGTTACGTAGGAAGATCAGGCGGAGAGAGTGCATAGCTATATTTTAGTAGCGGGAGGCTGGGGGGCGCCGGAAGGTTGCGAAGGAGAAGACATAGGCAGAGGGTACGAGGGAGCATGAGAGCGCCAAACCGGTGGTAATTCGGTTCGGTCTTGTCTGCACATGACAGTGAATGGGGGCGTTGCCGACACAGGATCAATTTATGGTGGCTCACATGGCTCCCAGGGCAGCACTGGTAGAGGTTGGGGGATGGGTAAATGGGGGTTGGCCCAGGCGGCTCTGGGTCGGTCCTTCGGGCCATGAGTGCGGGGGGGGGGGGGCGGTGTCCCGGGAGCCGGATCTGGGTCATACTCCGAGGTCTATTGGTGGTTCAGTAGAGCTTCCTGTCCATTTATGGACTGCAAGTTGCAACGCATCCGTTCCGCCTGCGGCCAGAGGCATGTAGCGACAGAATGTCAGGAAGGGACCGGGGGGACCGTCCGCAGCGAAGCCATAATTGATTAGCCATGCCCTTACACCGGTGAGGGTCGATGCGATGCTGCCATGGCTCCATCGATATCCGGTCAGGGACGCTGCAGAGGCATTAGGATGGGATCTCGTGGAGGGGGTTGTCATTCCGTTTCAAGGTCAGCTGGGCAGTAATTGGGGGCAGAACTTGGGTCCACCGAGTGGCTGCGGGAGGTGGTGAGGAATAAGTTGACGGAGGGGATTGCGTTCGGCAGGATTGCCGGTCCATTTCCGTCCTTTGCGATATCTCCTGGTGCGGTTATACCTAAAAGACAGCGCTGGGGTAATTCCAGCTCAGGCGCAACCTCTCGGACCCAGCGGGTGGGTACGTAAATGAGAGCATTCCCAGAGACTTCTGCTCAGTGCAGTACACGTCATTTGACGGTGTGGTACGGTTGATATGCCCGGGGGGGGTAGGGGCGCAGATGGCTGAGGTCGATATTGAGGCGGCGTACAGGCTGTTACCTGTTCACCCTTCTGCGTTTCTGTTGCTGGGCTTCCACTTTGAAGGGTCTTTTTTACGGGGGCTGGAATGCCGATGGGTGGTTCAGTCGCCTGTACGTACGGGGAACAGTCAGCTCATACGTACACTGGGTGATGGGCAGGGGTCCAGGCTCGAAAGTATAGTGCGCTATTTAGACAATTTCTCTCTATTGGGGCAGTTGAGGTCGGGGACCGTGGCCATATGCTGAGAGTCTTTAGGGCGGTTGCGGAGGACTTTGGCATCCCCTGGGCTACCGACAAAATGGAGGGCCCAGTCGCGGTCCTCACAGACCTCGGCACTGAAATTGACACAATACGGACAGTTTACCCATTTGCTGCGGGAGAAGGTGATTCAGTCGGAAGAGCAGATTCTGGCAGTGTTACAGGCCCGTAAGGCTACATTGTGTACCATTTCAGTCCCGGGTGCGGAGCCTTAATTTGGCATGTCACGTCATCCCGACGGGTCGGGCCTTGTCTTGGCGGCTGGCATTTGCGACATCAGGGGTCACGGAGCCTTTTCATCATGTGTGCTTGTCAGCGGGAGTTCGTTGCGATGTGGTTGGAGTTTTGTGTGCGTGTAAAGGTACATTAGCGTGGCAGAGCACAGTGGTGTCTAATGCGGATCTCGACTTCTGTACGGATGCAGCAGAAGGCTTGGGTTTGGGGTGTACTGTGAGGACGCGTGGTGCACTGAACCGTGGCCGGACAGCTGGATAGCGGCGGGAGTTACAAAGACCATTACCTTCAGGGAGCTGTTCCCGTTTGTAGGGGCATGCGAGTGGCAGCCAGGGAAGTGGCAAAGTACAAGCATCCTGGTGTGGTGCGACAATCAGGGGGTGGTAGAGGTGGTGAATAAGGAGGTTGCACGTGCTTGCTGGTGAGCTCCGTGATCAGGGAATTGGTCCCGCGCTGTGTGCAACTAAATGTGCACGTACGGGCTAGGCACATGCCGGGGAATGTCCAATCGTATGGATGATGCACTTTCTCGTTTCAATTTCAGACTTTCCGGGCTTTGGCACAAGCGGCAGAGGCGGAAGGGCAGCCAATGCCAGGGCATTTTTGGTGGCTAGGAGGCCTGAGGTGTGGGAGCGGCCGAGAATCTCGATTGCACCTGCCACACGGTCAGCATATACCTGTGGATAGGACAGAGTGACTAGTTAGTTTCGGGACTAAGGCTGGACAGCGAGTCGGGCATCAGGTGAGCTGTTAGCAGCCTACATTGTTCTCACACAGGCATGGGGTATTTCTCGAAATGCAGCCACGCATCATCTGGCTGGGTTCTCCTTTTCCAGCAACGTATGTGGGTGAGGCCTGCCGAGCTTTAGTTTTCGGGTGAGCAGTGCCTTGAATGGTCAGAGCCGCTCATCTTCCTTGGTGCTGGACGCGCGCTGGCGGATTACTCATGACTTTGGGTGTGCTTTTTGCGGGCTGTTGAGTGCGCGACTTATCCAACATTCGAGATACGCCTCTTCCGAGTGGCCTCCGCATTGGCATCTTATGGGACCTTTTGGGTAGGCGAGCTTGTAACGAGCCGCAGGTCGGTTGCTGTGTTATCTGGGTTGTTACGGGAGACTGTTGGTATCCAGACTGGAGTATGGCGCAGTAAGATCTTGCGCACAAAAAACGGAGTTCCAGGCAGGATCTCATACCCAGTGTCCTTGTTGGAGGCCTACCTGGGTGGTCCGCCCACATGGCCCTCTTTCCTTATTAGTACATGCGAATGGCGCCAGCAGGTGGTCTTCCGGGGCGTACCGTGGGTATATTAGGCCCTCCTGAGGGAGCCTAGTACAGGACAGGTACATAATGGTGGGGTGTGCTCTGTCGTGGTTATTTCTATGCTTTAGCCAGTGGCCTGATATGCCGGCGGTTTAGTTTATTGAAGGGGCTGCCGGTGTGGGTGCTCGCTTTCCCCGTGTGTGGTTGCCCCTTCCCCTTTGAGATGCTGTTGGTTCGATCTACTCAGTCTGGATGGTTGGACACGCCTTCATTCATTGGGCTGGTAGCAGAGCAGCGAGACATCCTGGGGGCATTCACCGGGGATTGGCGCGGCGCGGGGCCTAGATAGCCTGGCTAGGAGAGTGGGGCATGCTGAGGAGTCAACGAGGGCCACTGTTGTATTGGCTGCGCAACAGACCGCGACACCTTCAGGGGTTACTGGTTCGGGGTGGGGGAACGAGGTGGATGGTTGGACGGGTAAGAGACTCATGACACTAAAAAGGGGGAGACTCACGATTGGTATTGGCCTGGTTTCCTGGTACAAAATTGGTGGTCGGATATTATACCCAGACCTGCCCGCCTACTGGCGCGCAAGGGGCACAGGGGTTGCGCAAGGTCAATCGGCAGGTCACAGTATGGGTAAGAACGATGGGAGGTTTCCAACTTCAACACAACTGGGTGGCTGCTCAGTGAGTGGGGCTTTTGCACGGGACAGGGTACACCTGTCTGATGGGGGTCTGGATCTATTATAAAATGATGTGCAAGTATTCTTGGAGCAGCATGGTATTGCAGGGTCTCAGTAGGCCACAGCTTGCTTTGGGGGGGGTGGGAGGGGGCCTTTGCAGGTGCACGGACCCCTCCCCCCTGTGGCAAAAAACCCGAGCTACAGAAGCAATGGCTCATGGGGGGGCTGAGCCAGGTCATTAAGATGGGTCAAGTGACCCGGAATAATGTGTGGAGGTCCACACGGGCCAGGCCTCTTGCTGTGAAGGCGGAGTCGAAAGGGTGAAGAGTTGCGGTGACAGCCGGAAGTGGAAGTTGCTGCTTTGCTATCATGGCGAGCGGCGGAGGGGGCAACTGTGGGTGCTTTTGTTATGACAACTGTAGCTCGGGGGTGGGGGTTATCCTATACGGATGTTAATTGGAAGTTTAAATGTTAATAAATCAAGCTGCGGCCTATGGTTATTCCACAATTGTGTGCAGAGAGTTATTGAGTGAAAGCGTACGGGGGGGGGGGGGGGGGGGATGTGGGGACATGCCTGGTAGAACGGGTCCCAGCTCCAAGGTTTATGATCTGTGCTGCTGGACTGCGGAGTTCAGCTTCAAAGAGAAAAGACTAGAAACCCTGGTTGAGCTTTTCTTTTAAAAATGTATTATTTATTTAGTTCCACAGTTTCTAGACCTCGCTATCCTAATGTACTAGACAGTTTACATCTCAGGATACCTAATATAAAACAATATATAATAAAACAGAACTTGTAATAAAACGTATGAGAAAGCATTAATCTGAATTAAATGTCAGGTAAATGCTAGGCTATTACATTTTAGACAGGGCTCTACCAAAATTCAGTTAGAAGCTATTTGAAACAAAATCTTTAAGCAGTTTTCAAGGTTCCCAAGGAAGGGAATTCCATAATTGACCACCTTCTACTTAAAACATCAAGGATCTGTTCTTCCAACTGGAATGCCAATAATTAGGGGCATCCATAATCAGTTTATCTGAAGAACGTACCAAATGTGGCCAGTGTGATACAAAAGTACCAGCTTATGAATGAAAATGTATTTGAAAATTGTCCCCATTATCTTTATAAAGTTTTATAAAACATTGTACTATTTGCATATTTGGCAGTTATTAGTGTCATTGGTATATTATGCATTAGGGTTGTGCAGCCCAAAAATGTTCCCTTTGTTTAGTTTCCCATGTTGTATATGAGAATTTTAATTTTGTTTGGGTTTATTAATTTTTTTTTGTTTCAGAAGCAATATCTTTCAATACATACCATCCTACAATCAGATTCAAAATTGACTACTCCCCAGAAAAAGGCAATTTTTTGGACACCACATTTTCAATCAGCAATGGCTACATACAAACAGGGTTTCCATATATAGGAAACCCACAGACAAATGCAGCTACCTCCACAACTCCAGCTTCCACCCTTCACATACAAAAAAAATCCATTATTCATAGCCAATCCACAAGATACCACCATATCTGCTCTGACCCAGGGAACAGAGATAGGCACCTCAAAATCCTGACTGCATTCTTCGAACAGAAAGGCTACAACCCCAAAATAATCTCCAAGAATATTGCCTCCTCCCTCAAAACACCCAGGGAAAATCTGCTACAATACAAAGAAAAGAAAGCCACAGACAGAACCCCCCTTATAGTGACATACAACCCAGAGCTGGAAAAACAGAGGAAAATCATAAGAGATCTGCAGCCACTACTCCAGGAGGATGAATTACTGCTGGGTAGGGTGAGGAATAGGGACACAGAAGGGAGGTGCAAGACAGGACAGATAGGAAACATGGAATGATGGTGGACACGGAGCGAGAAGAAATATCAAATGGGCAGGAGACCCTGGAAAGAGCAGAAGATGTATGGGATGTAGACTGTGGGGAAGAAAGGGAAAAAACATAAGAATAGCCATGCTCGGTCAGACCAATGGTCCATCTAGCCTAGTTTACTGCTACCAACAGTGGCCAATCTAGGTCACAAGTACCTGGCAGAAACCCAAATAGTCGCAACATTCCATGCTACCAATCTCAGGGCAAGCAATGGTTTCCCCTATGTCTGCCCCATATGGAAATAGAATGGAGGACTTGTCCAAACCTTTTTTTAAACCCAATTATGCTAACCGCTGTTACCACGTCCTCCAGCAATGAGTTCCAAAGCTTAACTATTCTTTGAGTAACAAAATATTTTTCCTATTTGTTTTAAAAGTATTTCCATGTAATTTCATTGAATGTCTCCTGGTCTTTGTACTTTTTGAAAGAGTGAAAACATCGATTCACTTTTACCTGTTTACACCATTCAGGATTTTGTAGACCTCAATCATATCCCCCGTCAGCCATCTGTTTTCCAAACTGAAGAGCCATAACCTCTGTAGCCTTTCCTCATATAAGAAGAGTTCCATCCCCTTTATCATTTTGGTCACTCTTCTTTGAACCTTTTCTAATTCCACTTGTATCTTTTTTGAGATACTGTGACCAGAACTAAATGCAATACTCAAGGTGAGGTCGCATCTTGGAGCGATACAGAAGCATTATAATATTCTTTGTCTTATTTACCATCCCTTTCCTAATAATTCCTAGCATCCTGTTTGCTTTTTTGGCTGCCATACTGAGCAGAAGATTTCAGTGTATTGTCTGCAATGACACGTAGATCTTCTTCTTGGGTGCTGACTGCTAAGGTGGACCCTAGCATCGGGTAACTATGATTCGGATTATTCTTCCCAATGTGCATCACTTTGCATTTCTCCACATTAAATTTCATCTGCCATTTGGAGGCCCAGTCTTCCAGTTTTCTTCCTGCAATTCTTCACAGTCCACATGAGTGTTGACGATTTTGAATAGTTTTGTGTCATCTGCAAATTTACCCCCCCCCCCCCCCCCCCCGTTTACAAAGCTGCGCTAGCAGCTACCGGTGTATTAATGCCAACATAGCCCATGCACTTTGAATGCGCCATGTTGGCATTGCTGCATGGCAGTGACTAGCACAGCTTTGTAAACAGGGGGGTTAATCACCTCACTTGTTCCGATTTCCGGATTTATAAATATGTTAAATAGTATCCCCAATATTGGGATTCCAAGATGGCTGCCGATTAAGCCAGACATGTGTGTCAGCTCTCTGCAATCTCTACCTTTCTGCCATGCTGAAGAGAAGGGGTAGGGCCATTGCTGCAGCCTCTCAGTGGCAGAATCCCCTGGCTCAGTCCGGTTCAATTGAATCTTTTTTGCAGGGAACCAGGATCCTAACAACATTGGAAAGTAGCCCGCTTGTTCAGTCTGGGGTGAATGGAGGACCCGGACTGAACTTAGGGCTGGAGGTTTCCCTCAGCCCCGATGAGAGGGCTCCTCCCCCCCAACTGTGAGGACATATGTTACTAGGAATCCTGTTCAGAAGGAATGGATCCTCAGGAGCTTAGCCGAGATTGGGTGGCAAGAGCCGGTAGTGGGAGGCGGGCAGACTTATACAGTCTGTGCCAGAGCCAGTGGTGGGAGGCAGGGATAGTGCTGGGCAGACCTATACGGTCTGTGCCAGAGCCGGTGGTGGGAGGCGGGGCTGGTGGTTGGGGGGCAGGGATAGTGTTGGGCAGACTTATACAGTCTGTGCCCTGAAAAAGACAGGTATAAATCAAGGTAAGGATGGACCGTGCAGGTCTTTTTCTGCCATCATCTACTATGTTACTATGTTACAACCGCGTGGAAGCAGCTCCCCGATGGCGGCGTCCTTAGCCCTGCATGTGAAGGAATTAGCAGGAGACGAGAGGCAGAATGTGAACCCGAGGGAGTTATGGGGAGTTTGAGTACACAAGCTCTACCAACAAGTGCTGAAGCAGCAGTTACAGCTACGGGGGGAGACGGAAACTGCAAGTATAGAGAGAGAACATTCTACTCAGAAATCTGAGGTATTGACCACCCAGTTTTCTACTTTATTTTCTAAACCCCCTGAGGTGACTCTGGACAGTTTATGATGTCTAATAGTGGACCTGGGTAAAACATTATGCCCCCTGGTTCAAACATTAAGTCAAGATTTGACTGTTTTAGAAGGGAAATTAAAGGAAACGGACGATGGATTAAAACTTTTGAATCAACATACTCAAGTGCAAGAGAAAAATCTTCAACAAATGCAGACACTTCAAAGTAATATGGTTAAAGACTTGTCTATTTTGAGGAGGAAAACAGAATTGCTTGAAAATTACTCTAGAAGTAATAATCTTCGTTTTTTAAATTTTCCTAAACAATTTGCTGTTTCCCCTTGTGAAATGTTAAAAAATTATATTAAGGAAATATTGGGGGTTGCTGAAGAAAATATTCCTCCTTTTCTGCAAGTATATTATTTGCCTATTAAATCTGAAGGTAATCAGCAACCCCAAGATAGCCAAGTGTTAGATGTTTCCACGTTACTAGAAACTTCAGATAAAGAACTAGTTATAGCAGCTACTTTGGTAGCTACAGTCATATTGGTACCAGATAAAATGTGGATAATGAAAATGTTCCTTAAAAATAAGGAAAAGACTTTTAAGGTCTGAGAATTAAAAATTTTTCCGGATGTTTCAAGAGACACCCAGAAAAGACGTCAACAATTTCTTCAAATGAAACAGGATGTGCTTCAGCTGGGGGCTACTTTTATCCTTCGTTATCCTTGTAAATGTGTGATCAGATACCGATCGGTTAAATATGTTTTTTATGAACCCTCCCATCTCGCAATATTTGTATCATCTAAACAGAACACTGAGGGGTGATCCCCTAGTGTTTGCTCTCGAATTATAAAAATAGGATCCTTGGACATGTTTGGGTATAATTTGTACTAATAATTTCCTTAGTCTCCACTGATTAGGAATCTTGGAATTAAATTGTGGAGTATGGGTAACAGAAATATATTTTTTTTCTATTTTTCTTTTTAATGCTGTAGTTAAAATGTTACCATACAAGAAGACTTGTTTCTTGCTTGTTTAATTATTGAAATATTGGTAACCCTCAAAAAATATATGTTAAATAGCACCAGTCCCAGTACAGATCCATGTGGCACTCCACTATTCACCATCCTCCATTGAATACTTGGCAATTGGTGGGTATAGTGGGAGTATGTAATGAGTGAGGGTGTGAAATGAGGGGTAGGAATGGGCATAAAGTGTGGGGAAAGGTTGAGACATAATGTGAATGACCTAGAAGAATGGAGAGGGGATGACAGGCATTGAAAAGGGATTGGGGTACCAGGGAAGGATATTGTGAGGGTAGAAATATGATTAAAAGGATAGTGAAAGAGAGGCAATAGGATATAGCGTATAGGAGAATGGTCTGGAGGCAAGGAAGGAGAGACTGGAGCCGGGGCTGGTGAAGGGATAAGAGGCAGTGAAGAGTAGATGAGTACAAAAGATAGAAATGGAGAACTGAGGACGGGACTAGGAAACTGGAAAAGAAAGACAGAGGGGGCAATGGGATTGCTGGAGAGAGGATGAAAGGGAGAAAAGCTGGTAGGAGATGAGAGGTGAAATAGAAACTTAAGAAAGATTATTGCCAGACAGATATAGAAAAGGAAGGGAAGAAGGACCAGAGAAGAGAGAAGAAACTGAAAGGCAGACCTGGAAAAGAATTTAGGAGAAGACTGACACAAAAAATGGAATAGATTGGGACCAATCCAATTAGAAAAGTGCCCATACAACAAAGGTAGAAAAATATTTTTATTTAATTCTTTTTAATGGTTGGAATGTGTTCATTTTGAGAAAATGCACATCTTATGAATTTTTGTATTTTAGAAGAATACAGGAGAAAATGCATTTCTGTTTCTTTTACCAGAATTGCACTGCTTATAGAGTCTGACTTTCTTTAGAAGAGGGGAAGGGGAGGGGGGGGGGGTCTCCATTTCAGTTTTTGTCTGTTAGTTTTTTGTGGTCCCCTATTTTGTATGAGGCAGGGGTCTAGAATATATAGAACTAACCCATCTGAAGCCATTACTCTGGAAGGTATGAAACCACTTGCTATCACTGTCAGCTATTTTGCCTCCCCTATACTGCATTTCCACATCTTAATCTTGTGTATATCTAAAATCCACATTCTGGGTAAGGAGGGAGGAAGGTAGAAAGAACAGGACTTTGGAGAAGGAGAAAAAGCAAAGGTGGTGGTGTCAGCCCTCAGGAAGGGGGACAGGGAAAGTGTGTTCGCCCCTTGCTAATTCATGTGAATGTGAGAGAGGACATAATGAGAGAAATTTCCCATTGTTGGCTAATTTTCAGTTTATGCTTGGAATAAACTTCCTGAGCCCCTACGCCAAGCCCCCTCCCTACCCATCTTCAAATCCTTGCTCAAAGCCCACCTCTTTAATGTTGCCTTCGGCACCTAACCTTTATACCTTTCAGGAAATCTAGACTGCCCCAATTTGACTGCCTTACTGGACTGGCTGTACATTTGTCCTTTAGATTGTAAGCTCTTTGAGCAGGGACTGTCCTTCTATGTAACCCTAGTAGCGCTCTAGAAATGTTAAATAGTAATAGTAGTAGTAGTAGTAGTATATAATCTGTCTACACTGTTAATATAGTAGGTTCCCATTCAGTTTGTTTTGGTGTTTTTTTTAGAATAATTATAATGAATATATATGAGATATATGTACACAAATGAATATGTTAATATGCCACCACCCCCCCCCCTCAAATGAAATAAATTACACCTATGTAACTACCCCTCAATATTATCAACCAGGCTTAATAGATTGTTGTCAGAGCAAGTACCTGAAAATCAAGTGAGCTTTGTTGAAGGTCGTCATTTAGCTACAAAGTTAAAGAAAGCAATTGTAGCAATGCAGAGCCAGTCAAGACAAATGGGGAGAGAAGTAATAGATGTAGAGAAAGCATTTGATGAAGTGTGAGATTGCTTGGAACTTATCGTTTTGGTGCTAAAATGATATGGCAGTAATGGGGATTTTCATCAGTGGATAAGAATCTTTTATGACAAACCCACTGCAAGGCTGCTACTTAATGGTCAACTTGCTGACAGCTTTATGCTATGTGTTAATATTATCCCTTGAGTCACTAGCTATAAAGATAAGTGAAAAAGATGGATATCACAGGTATAAAGGTGAATAGAAAAGAATTGTGAATAAATCTATTTATGGATGATATGCTGCTGTTCTTGGAAGCCACAGAGAAAGATATAGGGAGAGTTATACAAGCTACAGAACAAGTTGACTCATTTTCAAAGTTAAACTTTAATTTTGGAAGATCACATGATATTTTGAAGGACGAAGCTATGTTTTTTGAAGCAGCTCCCTTTAGGATAAAACCCCCTCCTGATTGTTTCTCTCTCTCTCTCTCTCTCTCTCTCTCTCTCTCTCTCTCTCTCTCTCTCTCTTCAGTTGCTCTAATTTTGTCCTTACCTGTTCCAAAGAGACTTATGGACAACTTTGTGCGCTAATCTGACCAGAGGATGATGAACAGGTCCGCAAAACAAGCAGCAATGGATAGCTTGTGTGGAGGACAGCAAGATGGCACCTGGTACGGAGGATCCACTTGTGCTTGCACCAGTCCTCATCCAGCAGATCATGGGTCTGCACACTGCAAACCCGGTTCAATATGTGGAGGACGGTACTAAATAGTATTATGATGTTAGTATACTAACCTCCCTGAGTATTTGGACCTGTGCATTATAATGTGCAATGAGTGAGCTTCTCCCAACTCCTGCTATAGCACAAGTAGGCTCTTCGTTTTTCCTTGCTCAACAAAGTACCTTTCCTCCGTTTGGAGGAAACATCTTGCTAAAAGGTCAGTCTCCTTGGAAGTAATGTTGGGCATCCTCTTTCTTTAAGGCATGTTCACGATGTCTCCACGGATATCAGCGCCGTTACATTAAAGCGTGCAAACGCGGTGACATTCAGGGCATATTCCATAAACCGTACATAATTCCACACTGAAGTTACTTTTAGCACTGTGCATATTTACTGCTAGGTGCATTCTATATATAGCATCTTGTGTTTTCAAAATGTGTATATACGGATTTTTCATTCCGTGTGAAATATTTGGGCGCCATATATAGAATCTGGTCCTTAGCGACTTTGCACCTAAATCTTAATTAAAGCCAATTAGTGCTGATAATTGCTTGTTAACATCCAATGAACTGCTGATTAACTAGTTAACCAATTAAGTTACGCACATTGTTGTAGAATACGCTTCGATTTCCACACAGAAATTAAGGCACGATATACAGTGAAACCTCGGTTTTCATCGATAATCTGTCCAAAAACAATCGTGGAAATCCAAAACCGACAAAAACCGAGGCAGTTAACGAGGACGCCGAAAATCAGAAGGATGTCCAGCTGATACAAATTGGGAGATGGACCTCCTTCTTTTTCGACGAAATCCGAGGCAACCAATGAAAACCAAGACAAATTTCTAGTCGAAAAAATCAACGAAATCCAAAACCGACAAAAACCGTCGTCAACGAAAACCAAGGTTTCACTGTATAGAATTTGGGGGTAAGCTCTTAAAGTGCAGTATTTTGCCTGTTTGCAAGCACTAGCCCATACATTACTGATGTTTAAAAATATATATTCCGGAGGGGGGTTGTTATGGATGGAGAGTGGGCTTTCCTACGCTATCCAGCTGGCATGTTATAATTAGCGCGTGCTAACTTAATAACATAGAGTTAATGCGGGAGCACTTCTTGCCTCCTAAATAGTGCCACCTCCCCCCCACCATTAACTCTATGCAGGTACTCTGCACTAATGACACGTTAGCACAACCTGCAATAAAATATATGAGCCCCTTTTACAAAGCAGCGGTAAATCCAACGCAGGCTTACTGCTGGCTAAAAAGGAAGTACCGCCTGGCTACTGCAGCAGCCCAGCGGTAGTTCCCACCCCCAGCGCACCGTCATATCCGGCGCTTTAAAAATATATTTATTTTTGTAGCGCTGGTGTATACCAGTTACTGCCAGGTTAGTGCAGGAGCCCTTACAGCCACCTCAATGGGTGGCAGTAAGGGCCCCCCTCCAAAATGGTCACGTGGCAAGTGCCTCACTTGCCGCATGGCCATTTCCTCAAAAAAAGAAAGATCTACAGTGGTGGAAATAAGTATTTGATCCCTTGCTGATTTTGTAAGTTTGCCCACTGACAAAGACATGAGCAGCCCATAATTGAAGGGTAGGTTATTGGTAACAGTGAGAGATAGCACATCACAAATTAAATCCGGAAAATCACATTGTGGAAAGTATATGAATTTATTTGCATTCTGCAGAGGGAAATAAGTATTTGATCCCCCACCAACCAGTAAGAGATCTGGCCCCTACAGACCAGGTAGATGCTCCAAATCAACTCGTTACCTGCATGACAGACAGCTGTCGGCAATGGTCACCTGTATGAAAGACACCTGTCCACAGACTCAGTGAATCAGTCAGACTCTAACCTCTACAAAATGGCCAAGAGCAAGGAGCTGTCTAAGGATGTCAGGGACAAGATCATACACCTGCACAAGGCTGGAATGGGCTACAAAACCATCAGTAAGACGCTGGGCGAGAAGGAGACAACTGTTGGTGCCATAGTAAGAAAATGGAAGAAGTACAAAATGACTGTCAATCGACAAAGATCTGGGGCTCCACGCAAAATCTCACCTCGTGGGGTATCCTTGATCATGAGGAAGGTTAGAAATCAGCCTACAACTACAAGGGGGGAACTTGTCAATGATCTCAAGGCAGCTGGGACCACTGTCACCACGAAAACCATTGGTAACACATTACGACATAACGGATTGCAATCCTGCAGTGCCCGCAAGGTCCCCCTGCTCCGGAAGGCACATGTGACGGCCCGTCTGAAGTTTGCCAGTGAACACCTGGATGATGCCGAGAGTGATTGGGAGAAGGTGCTGTGGTCAGATGAGACAAAAATTGAGCTCTTTGGCATGAACTCAACTCGCCGTGTTTGGAGGAAGAGAAATGCTGCCTATGACCCAAAGAACACCGTCCCCACTGTCAAGCATGGAGGTGGAAATGTTATGTTTTGGGGGTGTTTCTCTGCTAAGGGCACAGGACTACTTCACCACATCAATGGGAGAATGGATGGGGCCATGTACCGTACAATTCTGAGTGACAACCTCCTTCCCTCCGCCAGGGCCTTAAAAATGGGTCGTGGCTGGGTCTTCCAGCACGACAATGACCCAAAACATACAGCCAAGGCAACAAAGGAGTGGCTCAGGAAGAAGCTCATTAGGGTCATGGAGTGGCCTAGCCAGTCACCAGACCTTAATCCCATTGAAAACTTATGGAGGGAGCTGAAGCTGCGAGTTGCCAAGCGACAGCCCAGAACTCTTAATGATTTAGAGATGATCTGCAAAGAGGAGTGGACCAAAATTCCTCCTGACATGTGTGCAAACCTCATCATCAACTACAGAAGACGTCTGACCACTGTGCTTGCCAACAAGGGTTTTGCCACCAAGTATTAGGTCTTGTTTGCCAGAGGGATTAAATACTTATTTCCCTCTGCAGAATGCAAATAAATTCATATACTTTCCACAATGTGATTTTCCGGATTTAATTTGTGATGTGCTATCTCTCACTGTTACCAACAACCTACCCTTCAATTATGGGCTGCTCATGTCTTTGTCAGTGGGCAAACTTACAAAATCAGCAAGGGATCAAATACTTATTTCCACCACTGTACCTTTTTACCTGCTGCGGTAAAAGGGGGCCTTGGCGCACGCCAAAAACATGCACCAACCCTTTTGCCACAGCTTGGTAAAAGGGGCCCTATATTTTTTAAACCCCACAAGTACTGTATTAAATCTGGTCTTAGCATATGGTAAAATCCCACATTACCAGATTCCATCGTATTTTATTACCTCCCATCACCTCAGGCACCCACTTCAATTGTAAGCTGGTTTGAATATTTATCACCACTGTACAGTGCTATATATGTCTTCTAATGCTATAAAAGTAATAAATATTATTATTCTATCATATATCCCTTTAAGTCCTTTTTTTTCCCTAGAGAGAGTGCATTTTTAGTTCCCTTACTTGCTTTGGGTATTGCTTGTTTCGTAGGCCTGGTGCTATTTGTGCAGATCTTTTCTTAACTTCTTCTCTTCTCTCAATGTTCTCCCCAACTTATAATGGTTCTGGGAAATTTGGACTTAAAATGTATGTTCTTTCTTTAAAAAATAGTTACAAAATCATACAAGTTTCAAATAGCTTTTATATGTACATAAATCAGAGATGTGTTAAAGTATATATGTAGAAGCAAATCTGTACAAGTCAGAATCCAAATTCCATAAGCCTACACTAGTAACTTTTCTGCAACATGTAAAAAACAAAATGTGAGCTGAATAACTCCAAATATTGTGCCATTGCATTCAGAAATTTTGCGGAAATGAACGCATAAAACGTCAGCACATTCAAGACAGGCTAAAGGCTTCTGCATGAATCTCTCTACCTTCTGCCGCCAACCCCAGTACACAGGCTAAACAAATCACAACCGTAGTAGCCAAGTGATCTTGCCAGAATGTCAAAGGAGGCATTACAAACCAGAAAAGCCCCAAAAAATATAAATCAAATGGAAACGGAAAAGACTATAGAAACCTAAATCCTAGAAAACATAAAAATCATGACCATTTTTAATGTATGTTTTATCTGTAACCCGCTTAATGATAAGCGGGATATACATCAAATAAATAAATAATATCCCCCCTCCAAAAAAGGGCAACAGCTCTGAAAAAGAAAGAGAACATTTTTTTTTTTAATGAATAGTGAGTTCATAATATTCTTGGCTTTAACTGTTATAGACTCATGGCTAAGAACAGAAACTTCGGGGGGTTTTCTTCTCTCCCCTGGCAAGTTCTGTTTTCTTCTTGCTCTTTTGGGCCTATGGCCTTCATCCTGATGACAGCGTACCTTTTCATATCCCTTTGCAGCTGCCTAGGCAATTTTCCTTTTTTATTTGCCTGCCTATTGTCAATCCTCTGTTTCAGCCCTATATCATCTAAGGGGAAATTATGATGTTTTTTTTTTCTCTCTCCATAATGTGCTCAGGACACAAGATACAAGGGGTTAATTTTCACTGAGCATCTGTGACAGTTTGAGTAGCTCAAAACCAAGATTCAATTCTACTGATATATAAAAAGATAGCCCCGGTTTCTATATATGGCAGCAAGATTTGGGCAGCCAAATTTTGGTGCAATCCCGAGATGTGTGTGCAAATTAATTGGCTAATAAGCCAATTAATGTCAACTGGGTGCTAACAACCAATTATTGACGCTATTTGGCACTTATTAAAATCTGCACATCTGGCTAGCGCTATTCTGTAAGGCATAAAGGGGTCCTTTTACTAAGGCATGTAGGCACCTACGTGTGTACAATGCACTTCAAATAGAACTACCACCCAGCATAGCTGAAGACAGCACAGTATCGGGTGTTTTTTTGCAATTTATACAAAAAATCATTTAAAAGCCCTTTAAAGAGTAACCCGATGAAAGAAGTGCTATACCACCAACTAGCAGCACTATTGTCTGCTTAAAAGAGTGGGTAATATCTGAGGGTACTCTATAAAAATATATGATATTCACGAATGGCTAGCTGTGACACTGAAATACAAGTTTTGGTATAGGTAGCTATAGTCCTGGTTTCTATAGTATTTCAGATTTTATGTTACCAGAGACAGGGATATTTTTGGTTACAAAATAAATCTAGCATTCCGCTGAACAAATGCTCGACTACAAAGAACAGTGCTGGATTTGTCTTGTAGACACTGTGCAGCCCCGCCATTTAAACGTGGTAGAGTGGTGGTCATTAGCTTGGCAAGATTACCAAGTTCTGTGTTTCAGGGAGCGGTAGCCAATCAGTGCACATTCTGTCAGTTACATGATTTTTTCAAATTTTGCTTAATAGCGTTCTGAAGATGAGTTCACCACATTGGCTGCTGACAAGAGAAATGTGCTTGTGACTCTGTGAGTACTTTGAAAATGAAGAAGTGTCGCATGGTTTATGAACTTGTTACTGATCATTACTTTATACTTTTTTGTTTCTTAGCAGATTGCTACCTGATGAAGGAACTGAAACGTGCTAGGGTTTAATAAGCTGCTAGCACGGCTGACTGGGTGCTAGTGCCAACACAGCCCATTCACTTTGAATGGGCTGTGTCGGCAGTGTCATGCAGAATCCGCTAGTATGGCTTACTAAACAGACCCCTTGGCCTTTTTGGCAGCAAGTCAGACTTTATTAACAGTCAGTTGAACTGCATTCTAAAGCTAAGTACTAGAACATAAGATATGCCTTAAGTTTGCCGTGCAAAAAAATTTTCCAATAAAATTCAGTGTTGATGATAAAGGTTAGCAACACGTGTTCTAAACACTATTTTCTTAACTGCTGGGATTTGGGTAACTTCTTGGAGTATTACCTGCTATATAAATGTTGTCCTATTCTATGGTGGATTATTCTATAAGGCATGGCACCTAACTCTAATAACATGTAACTCAAAAGGGGGTGTGGCCATGGGAGGGGCATGGGCATGTCAGAGGCGTTCCAAAACGTTACACACATTGTTACAGAATACTGCCTCAGTGCACCAAACTTGTGCACCACCATTTACACCAGGTTTCAGCAGGTGTAAGTCTGGCACTAAAAGGCACAGGAATTGGCGCTAAGCGTGAGTCTATAAAGGGTACACTTCTTTATAGAATTGTGCTTGGCGCCAATTTTTTCTGCCAATGAATTTTGAGTGGAAAATCCCCCAAATACAGTCCTTTATTAAAGACTCTACCCACTTGGTTCACGGTTTGCTCAATAAGGGTTGCCTCAGGGGTATATAACTAAACACAGCAGTAACAGGGTGGAAAGGAACCAATTCCAAGTGATCAGTCACCACACCAGGATAAGATGCTCCAATGAAATTTTTATTAGGACCCAACACGGCCCGTGTTTCGGCTATAACAGCCTTCCTCAGGGGTCAATCGATGAGTGCTCAGTTGTGTATCGATTGATAGTGGAGCGTTTTAAAATCTTGGTAAAGCATGCAAAACCGGAACAAGTTCAAAATTTTTGAACTTGTTCTGGTTTTGCATGCTATACCAAATGTTTACCAAGATTTTAAAACGCTCCACTATCAATCGATACACAACTGAGCACTCATCGATTGACCCCTGAGGAAGGCTGTTATAGCCGAAACACGGGCCGTGTTGGGTCCTAATAAAAAGTTCATTGGAGCATCTTATCCTGGTGTGGTGACTGATCACTTGGAATTGGTTCCTTTCCACCCTGTTACTGCTGTGTTCTGTCCTTGTGGAGAGTGTGAACCCCATTTGTCTTTTCGTCTATATAACTAAACGCAGTCATCAAATCATATAATCAATATGTAATGCATAAAAAATCAGCAAATCAAAAAAAAACATATAAAGTATAAGGGTCCAGGCAAAATTTTGTGTGCACTAACAAAATCAAAGTAAATATGACTTTGCAAATAAGCATAATTGATAGCATAAAAAAATCAAAAATAACCTAAAAGTATAAAAATGGACACATATGTGTCTTGCAACATGCTAAAAACAATGAATCTCAGTCCTAAAAAAAAAGGGAAGCAAAGTGTGTACCCCTTATGCAGTGAAGCAATGAGGGCTACTGGCAACTCATAGCTAGAATCAGTGTTTAGAGTACCCCTGAGGCAGCCCTTGTCAGGTAGAGACTTTATTAATAAAGAACTTTATTTTGGGGATTTTCCGTCTGGGATCTGTTCTTTTTCCATCGATTTGATACCAATCTATGTAGCCTCTCGAGTACGTGTTGTACAGAATTTTGAGTGACGAATTTCCCCCCCAAAATGGTTATGAAACAGCTAAAAGAGAGTTAAGTCCATTAGAGAAATCAAACAATTTGGCAAGCATTTCTGTGCAAGGCCCACACTGACATGAAAGAATTGCATATATATGCCATTGCCACTGTTTCACATATTCTAAGTCATCCCTTTTTGAGTAGTGACAATGATTAATTGCTGCATCCAGGAACATAGTAACATAGTAGATGACGGCAGAAAAAGACCTGCATGGTCCATCCAGTCTGCCCAAGACAAACTCATATGTGTATACCTTACCTTGAATTTGTACCTGTCCTTTTCAGGGCACAGACCATATAAGTCTGCCCAGCAGTATTTCCCGCCTCCCAACCACCAGTCCCGCCTCCCATCAGCAGCTCTGGTACAGACCGTATAAGTCTGCCCTCCCCTATCCTAGCCTCCCAACCACCAACCCCTCTTCCCCCCACCTGCTCCGCCACCCAATTTCAGCTAAACTTCTGAGGATCCATTCCTTCTGCACAGGATTCCTTTATGCATATCCCACGCATGTTTGAACTCCGTTACTGTTTTCATCTCCACCACCTCCCGCGGGAGGGCATTCCAAGCGTCCACCACCCTCTCCTTGAAAAAATACTTCCTGACATCTTTCCTGAGTCTGCCCCCCTTCAATCTCATTTCATGTCCTCTCGTTCTACCGCCTTCCCATCTCCGGAAAAGATTCGTTTGCGGATTAATACCTTTCAAATATTTGAACGTCTGTATCATATCACCCCTGTTTCTCCTTTCCTCCAGAGTATACATGTTCAGGTCAGCAAGTCTCTCTTCATACGTCTTGGAACGCAAATCCCATACCATCTTCGTAGCTTTTCTTTGCACCGCTTCCATTTTTTTAACATCCTTCGCAAGATATGGCCTCCAAAACTGAACACAATACTCCAGGTGGGGCCTCACCAACGTCTTATACAGGGGCATTAAAACCTCCTTTCTTCTGCTGGTCACTCCTCTCTCTATACAGCCTAGCAATCTTCTAGCTACGGCCACCGCCTTGTCGCACTGTTTCGTCGCCTTCTGGTCCTCAGATACTATCACCCCAAGATCCCTCTCCCCGTCCGTGCCTATCAGACTCTCCCCGCCTAACACATACGTCTCCCTTGGATTTCTACTCCCTAAGTGCATCACTTTGCATTTCTTCGCATTGAATTTTAATTGCCAAACTGAGCACTGATATTCATCTCTGAAACAGCAAGGCATGGGGTGGGGAGGCATCATTAGTGATGAGGAACACACTGATGGTGAACTATTCTTCTAGAAGAAGTAGAGGTTTATGGTTTATTATATTTGATACTAGCCGTTAAGCCCGTTAAAACGGGCAAGTATTGGTATGCTCCCGCCCTTCCTCCTTCCCTCCCTCCCAGCTCCAAGGCCCGATTCCCTCCCAGCTCCAAGGGTCCCCCCTCCGTCCCTCCCAGCCAGCTGCAAGGCCCCCCTCTGTACATCCCTCCCAGCTCCAAGGCCCCCCTACTTCTGACCTCCCATGTCCAGCATCCTCCCTCCTTCCCTGCCAGCTTCAAGGCCCCCAGTCTCTCCCTCCCTCCTAGCTCCAAGGCCCCATTCCCTCCCCTCCCAGCTCCAAGGCCCCCCGTCCAAGCCAGCTCCAAGGCCCCCCTCCGTCCCTCCCCTCCCTTGCAGCTCCAAGGCCCCCTCTCCTCCTTCTGAGCATTTCTCCTGCCTTCCCCTCCCCCCCGAGGTCGCTGCTATCGCCCCTCCCCCCCGAGGTTGCCACCGGCCCCCTCCACCCGGGCCCTCCCTCCCAGCTCCAAGGCCTGATTCCCTCCCAGCTCCAAGGGCCCCCCTCCGTCCCTCCCAGCCAGCTGCAAGGCCCCCTCTGTACATCCCTCCCAGCTCCAAGGCCCCCCTACTTCTGACCTCCCATGTCCAGCATCCTCCCTCCTTCCCTGCCAGCTTCAAGGCCCCCTGTCTCTCCCTCCCTCCTAGCTCCAAGGCCCCATTCCCTCCCCTCCCAGCTCCAAGGCCCCCCGTCCAAGCCAGCTCCAAGGCCCCCCCCCGTCCCTCCCCTCCCTCGCAGCTCCAAGGCCCCCCTCCTCCTTCTGAGCATTTCTCCTGCCTTCCCCTCCCCCCCCGAGGTTGCTGCTGTCGCCGCTACCGCTCCCCCCCCCCGAGGTCGCCACCGGCCCCCTCCACCCGGGCTCTCCCTCCCAGCTCCAAGGCCCGATTCCCTCCCAGCTCCAAGGGCCCCCCCTCCGTCCCTCCCAGCCAGCTGCAAGGCCCCCCTCTGTACATCCCTCCCAGCTCCAAGGCCCCCCTACTTCTGACCTCCCATGTCCAGCATCCTCCCTCCTTCCCTGCCAGCTTCAAGGCCCCCGCTCTCCCTCCCTCCTAGCTCCAAGGCCCCATTCCCCTCCCTCCCAGCTCCAAGGCCCCCCCCCCCCGTCCAAGCCAGCTCCAAGGCCCCCCTCCGTCCCTCCCCTCCCTCGCAGCTCCAAGGCCCCCCTCCTCCTTCTGAGCATTTCTCCTGCCTTCCCCTCCCCCCGAGGTCGCTGCTATCGCCCCTCCCCCCCGAGGTCGCCGCTACCGCTCCCCCCCCCCCCCCCCGAGGTCGCCGCTACCGCTCCCCCCCCCCGGGCCCTCTGTTCTACATTTAACTTACAGCACCGAAACCGCAGGCAGATCAGCTCCGTCGGCCTTCCTTCTCTGCCTGTGTCCCGCCCTCGTGTGATGTAACGTCAGCGAGGGCGGGGGACACAGGCTGGGAAGGAAGGCCGACGGGAGCTGATCTGCCTGCGGTTTCGGCGCTGTAAGTTAAATGTAGAAGAGAGGGCCTGGCCTGGTGGAGGGGGTTGGCTGCGACCTTGGGGGGGGGCGGCAGCGGCGACCTGCAGGGGGGGGAGCGGCAGCCTCCGGGGGGGGGGAGCAGTAGCATTAGCGGCAGCGTCGACGTCCGTGTGGCAGTGACTGCACTCCTCCTCAGCGCAGAGTTTCCCTCTCTGTTCCGTCATCACGTCTTGACGTGGGGGCGGGACAGAGAGGGAAGTCTCTACTGCGCATTTGCAGGTGAGTCGGTCACTTGCCATTTATATGTTTGATACCATCTCTCACTGTGGAATAACAAAGCAAATTACAGTGATAAAATGAAAAACAGAAAACAGCACATATAAGACTGAGAAATGAAGGGAAGAGACGAGGAAGAGGGAGAGAAGAAAGTGAGGGGAGTGGGTAGCACTGACAGGGGAACAACACGTCATGGCAGCCCTTTCTATCTATCTACCTACCACCTTTTTGAAGTGCATGGAGGAGTGGCCTAATGGTTAGTGCAGCAAGCTTTGATCCTGGCAACCTTGGTTTGATTCCTATTACAGCTTCTTGTGACCTTGGGTAAGTCACTTAACCCTCCATTGCCCCAGGTACCAAAACTTAGATTGTGAGCCCTCTAGGGACAAAGTACCTGCATATAATGTGTATAGTGATACATACATCCCATAGCACTATAGAAATGATTAGTAGCAATAATAATAATAGGTATGTATCCACTTGTGTTAGGGACCCAGAGAAAACCAATTTTACTTGGGCTCAGGCAAAGTTTGTTGTGTTTAGTCCATTCTTGAATCGATGTTAGACAGCTAATCCGTTTATTCAATGCTGTAGGTAAGTCAGGTTCAATGGGTATGAGTAGCTGCACATCATCCGCATAGATGTAGAACTGAGTGTCCATTGACAGAATCAGCTCAGTTAGTGGCTGGAGGTAGATATTGAACAGAATAGGTGACAGTATCAATCCTTGTGGTACCCCTAGATCCTTGTGGTACCCCTAGGTGACAGTATCGATCCTTGTGGTACCCCGCAGGTCAGTGCCCATGGTGGCGATGAGGTGCTGCCAAACATTATGGATTGTTGCCAGGCAAGTACTGTTCCATTGATAACCTGTTTTTTTTGTAATCAATTTATTTATAAATTTTTCAATATTATATTCATTTAACATAAATGTAATGAAATAGCTAGAACTTAACATGCAATGAAATACTTATCCCCATGAGGAGGTTAGGAAAATATACTTCTAACTTAGTCGACAATTTGAGGCAAGATACAAGGAAATAAATCATGAACTTTTAAAGCAATTCACTTGAGCGGGGGAATACAGACATTCGCAATCAATTTACCAGCATAGCATTAACGTGTTTGAACATTCAGGGTAGAACCTCTTTCCTCTTCCTTAGACACTATAAATTCTTGCATTTTCCTCGGGTCAAAGAACACATAATTTATCAGGTTTAAAGATACTAAACATCTACATGGATATTTTAATACAAATGTTCCACCTAAGGCGAGGATTCTTGGTTTTAAACCCATGAATTCCCGTCTTCTTTTTTGTGTATCTTTATTTAAATCAGGAAATATTTGAACCTTGGCACCAAAGAACTTTGCATTCATATGTCTGAAATATAATCGAAAGATATTATTCTGTCTGGTTCAAGTGCAAATGTTACCAGGAGAGTTGTTCGTTCTGTTACCACTTCTAAAGAGCTTTCCAGGAATTCAGTTAAATTTAATTCAGATTGAGGTTTCAAAGTCTGAGATCTAATTCCAGATATATATTGAGCTGTAACAATGGGTGGAAACCCATCTGTTGGAACTCCCAATATCTCTCCAAAATATTTTTTCAGCATGTCAATAGCAGGAATAAAAGGTGATTTTGGAAAATTAAGAAATCTTAAGTTGTTTCTCCTCCCTTGGTTATCTAGATATTCCAGCTTCCTAGCTAGAATATCCCTCTCCTTAGTCACTGACCCTGCAAAGCTTTGTATTTTTTTAAACTCTCCTTCTAGCAGTTCAGTTTTCCCCTCTTGTTCTTGAATTCTCCCAGACAGAGATAGTTGAGCCTTTCAAATCAGAAACTTCTTCCTTAAGTGAATTAGTTACCTGGAGAAGGGAAGAGTTCAATCCCTGAATAGTGTCCCACAGGGCACCCAACATTACCACAGCTGGTTTTCTATTTCCACCGCTTCCTTTGAAAGTAGCTCCCAGCTTAGAGGAAGATATGGGCTTAATTGCCCCCATATTCCCTGTTGTCACCACTTCTTGGGTCGAGGTAGCGGCAGGACTTCCTCCAGCTGCCTGAAAAATCAACTCCTCTTCGGGCGATTTATAGCACTGCTCCCCCTGCTCCAAACTGCTTCCAGGTCGCGGGGGAGCTGTGATCGAAGGCGGGCTTAACAAAGCCGCCTCTATGCTGTGATCCGGTTGCATTAACTCGGATCCAATCGAAGCGGGTGTCTGTAATTCCAGCGTCTGAACGCCAAACGTCTCCAAGATCGGCTGCCGGAGAGCAGGACACCTTCCAGGGTTAGGGGAGGATTGTGCCCTTGTTTTCCCTTTCCTTTTCCCCATAGAAGATCCGGGGAAAGGCGCTACTTCTTCAGGCAATTTCATGGTGAGTCAGGAGCTCTGACACGCACACCTGCTCAGGACGCCATCTTGCCTGTTTATGTCAGTCGTGCTAGCATAATATCATGATCCCCAGTGTCAAAGCTGCTGAGAAATCTAGCAGTACTAAAACCAAGGAGAATCCCTTGTCCCAGTTTCTGTGATCATCTAGTAGGGATATGTTCCCTTACCAAAATCCTAGCCTGAAAAGATGAGTCTTGAGTGCTGCTTTAAATTTGGGGAAGGAGAGTTCTGTATGGAGGAAGAGAGAGTATATTCCAGAGTAGAGGGGATGCTCAAAAGAAAGCAGATTGGCTTGTAGAATTCTAGCAAGATTGATAGACCGCAAGGACAAATAAGCGGCCATCGTGAAGAGAGGGAAGAATTATCCCAGGAGTATGCGGGATTGTGAGTGATGAGAGATAGCCAGGAGTGACTGAGTGAAGGGACTTATAGGCCAGGAGGAGTATCTTGAATTCAAATTGTTAATAAACTGACATCCAATGACGTTTATTCAGAAGAGGGATTGATAAAGAAGAGCTACAGAAGAGAGGATAAAACTTGCAACACAGCACTAAGGGACCCTTGTACTAAAGTGTGCTCAGCCCTAATGCGGTTTTAGGGACAAATTCTATTTATGGTGCCTACAAGATTGCCACTGAAAAAAAGTGCGCTTAGCGGGCATCTATAAGAGGTATGCATCCTTTATAGAATCGCAGTTAGCGCAAAACTGCACCTAAATGTAGGCATCTGGAATTAAGCCTGCTATTAGCAGGCCTCAATGCAGGCACCTATATTTAGGTGTGATTCTATATGTATGTGCACAAATTTTGGAAATGCCTCAGAAGCATAGCCAGGTTAAGGGCATGGGGGAAGCAAGAGCGGACTGCTGCTGGCACCAGCGCTTAATTTAAATGTGACAGATTACGTCAAAAATAGGCACTGGCACCATCGGAAATCCATTTGGGGGAGCGGCCGCTCCCCTGGTGACCCACCTTGCTATGCCTCTGGAATGACCCCAGAATGCCCCTAAACACACCCCCATATAGTTATGAGCGATTGAAGTTAGCCTAATTCCCAATAAAGCCCAATTAGTGCTGATAATTGGTTGTTGCCACCCAATTATCAGCTCTGATTGGCTTGTTATTCAATTAAGTTACACGCATAAACTAAGCACTGCCCAATTTAATGTGCGTAACTGTAGGCACCATATCCAGAATTTGGGGGATAGCAGGGGCGTATCTGCGGGGGCCTGGGGGCACGTTGACGTCCTGCACGTACAACATGCTGCGACGTCAGACTCAGTCCAAAACCGGAAGGGATGCAGGCAGGCAGTTTTCAATAGCACAAGGATGGAAAAACTTCTTAAAACAAGACCTCGGCTGGGTTGGCGGGGGTTGCGGGTCCCCCGCCAGCTGAAGTAATATTTTTAAAGGCACCGGACTGGAGGAAGCGGACCACGGCGGGGGTAGGTGACGGCGGTAGGCGGGGGAGGGTTGACGGCGGTAGGGGGGCGGCGGCCGTGGGGGGCTATAATGTGCCCCCTCACTCTAGCCCCTGCCCCCCCTACCGCCGAACCTCAGATACGCCCCTGGGGGATAGTGCACGAGAAAAGGTGTACCACAAACACTAAAGTGATATACGGCACACTAATCACATGCTATGTATTTTTTTTTTTGTAATTTTTTTCAGGAGGAAGCATGTCTTGGGTGGGGAATGGGAATGGAAGAATTGTGCAGTTAGTATGTTTACATTAGCCTGTGAAACTGGATAATGTAGGGTTAATGTGGGAGCACTTAGCATCTCCTAAATAGGAGGTGATAAGTGCTCCCATATAAATATTTTTGCTGGTCTTGCATGCTAATGGAAAAAACTAGCATGGGATCTGCAAAAAGGATACATTAGAAACTTCTTCGAGTAGCATGCAGTAAAGTCCCTCATTAAAATACACTAACCCCAAATTCTATATATGGCGCCTTAAGTTGTCCACATGGCGAAATTGTGTGCACAACTTAGTAACATTGTAACATAGTAAATGACAGCAGAGAAAGACCTGTACTGTCTATCCAGTCTGCCCAACAAGATAAACTCATATGTGCTACTTTATGTGTATACCTGACCTTGATTTGTATCTGCCATTTTCAGGGCACAGACCGTAAAAGTCTGCCCAGCACTAGCCCCGCCTCCCACCACCGGCTGTGCCATCCAATCTCCACTAACAACCCAGACAGCATTGATAATTGGTACTTAACCAATTAGCAGCACTAATTGGCTTTAATTAGAATTTATATTCACAATTCTGTAGACGTAATCTATAATGTGGTGCACATAAATTCTAATGTGTGCAATCAATAAGGGGGCATGGCCATGGGTGTGGAATGGGTGGGTTGTGGGCATTTCAAAAAACTAAGGGGCCCTTTTACTAAGGCGTATAGGCACTTATACGTGTACAGCACGCATCAAATTGGAACTACTGCCCGACTACCGCATGCCCTGGGTGATAATTCTATTTTTGACGCGCGTCTAAAACACATGGTAGAAATTTTCTACCACATTGCACTTACCCGGCAGTAATCAGCAGTGTACGTACACTGATGATTACCGCCCAGTTAATGCGTGAGACTTTATCACTAAGTCAATGGGTGTGGTAAGGTCTTATGCTGAAAATGAATGCATGCTGGTTTTAATTTTGCCGCACGTCCATTTTCATCCACAAAAAATAGACCTTTCTTGCAGGCGTGCTGAAAAATGAACCTGTGCGTGTCCAAAACACATGCCTACACTAGCACAGGCCATTTTTCGGCACGCCTTAGTAAAAGGGTCCCTATGCGCACTATTATGGAATACACCCAATCTGTGCCTTAACTTAGGTGCAGGTATTTAGGCTTGGTTTTAGGCAGCCTAAATGGGTGCGCCTAAACTTTAGTCACAAGAACAGCACATAGACATATTCTATAAACTATGCCTAACGTTAGGCATAGTTTATAGAATCACGCTAAGCGCATGGTTTTTCAGCTCTGATTTTTAAGGAGCCATTTATAGAATTTGGCCCTAATCCTATTTCTTAACACATCTCAGTAAAAGAGCCCCTTAGATGATTGTGTCTTTTGATTGCATATGTTTCTCCATACTTTTCTAGATATAATCATTTGTACTTGTAAAGTCTATTTATACTGTGCAAGTTATTTGGACAAAAGAAAAAGAAAACTTTGGAATTTCTGCTCTATTATGGTGCCTAAAGTGGTGTCATCAACTGCTGGCTAGAGGAAATGGCACAAATAAAACAGGGAATGACAGAGATAATTCAAACATGGCCTCTGTGTCAAGGAAACCTTCATCTCTTCCTGACATCACCAGAGATCTCTATCTTATGTTCTTCTGTCCATCTGCTATTAACAGTATCCATATGTTCAAATCAGCCCATCTTCAAAGGCTCAATAGCAGATGAATATAAAATTAAATTTCATGCCAACCATTCTGGTTTTAATTGCTGTATTCCAAGATAATTCCTGTATTTGCTACCATTAGAGAGAGCTGGCCCAGTGGCTTGAATGACAAGTGCTGTGCTGTGCTATTCAGAATGTTTCCAATCTCCAAGTTGGGGCTTCAATTCCTTGGGTCACCTTGGTTTAGAGATGTTGTGGATCCAGTTTTAACAGCCCCTAAAAGCAAGGCAGCACTGGTGTTCAGTTAATGGTGACATCTAGTGGCTGGATTGAGGACCTATGGTTTCAGACCTCCAGAGGGAGCCCTCATTCAGGGTCTCCAGCCAAAGAACATCAGGGCTGGGTATGTCTGTGTGAGGGAGGGGAGAGAAGGAATGTAAAGTATTAAAGATAACAGAGACATTCTCCTATAAAATACTGATTTGGAAATCCTTGGGTGCAGTCTCAGCTACATAAAAAAGATAACCATTTATTGGATTTCTTATTAGCAGTTGCCAATAAATTGACCTTAAGAAATAGAAAGGTAACATAGAAATAGATATGAAACAGACAATTGAATCTACCACAAATTTGGGTTAGTGGCTGCAGAGAAAAGGAATAACTTGTTTTATTTGTTTATTTATTTGTTACATTTGTATCCCACATTTTCCCACCTATTTGCAGGCTCAATGTGGCTTACAAAGTACCGTAAGGCGGTAGAGAAACAAATACAGGTGATATTGTGGTCGAATAAAGGTGCGTTTGTTCCAGGCACAATGGGGGGGGGGGTCAAGAAAGGGAAGGTTAAATAGTGTCCAATACGATCATTGGGTTTGCTGTGATTGCAGAGTGTTGGCATCTTAGTTGGGTCAGTAAGGTATACCCTATTGAACAGGTAGGTTTTTAGTGATTTCCTGAAGTTTAGATGATCGTAGATTGTTTTCACTGATTTTGGCAGCACATTCCATAGTTGTGTACTTGTATAGAGGAAGCTGGAAGAATAGGTTGCTTTGTATTTGAGTCCTTTGCAGTTTGGGTAGATGAGGTTAAGGTATGTTCGAGATGATCCGGTTCTGTTTCTGTTTGGCAGATCTATGAGGTCTATTATGTATCCTGGGACTACGCCGTAGATGATTTTATGGATCAGGGTGCAGATTTTGAAGGTAATGCTTTCTTTAATTGGGAGCCAATGCAATTTTTCTCAGAGGGGTTTGGCACTTTCAAATCGTGTTTTACCGCATATCAGCCTAGCTGCCGTGTTCTGGGCTGTTTGGAGTTTCTTTATGAGTTGTTTTTTGCATCCCGCGTAGATTCCGTTGCAGTAGTCTGCATGGCTTAGTACCATTGATTGTATTAGTTTACAAAATGTTTCCCTCGGGAAGAAAGGTTTTAGGCGTTTAAGCTTCCACATTGAATGGAACATTTTCTTTGTTGTGGAGTTTACTTGGCTTTCAAGAGTGAGGTTACAGTCAATTATGAGGCCGAGTATTTTTAGGCTGTCTGAGATAGGGAGGGTGTGGTCTGGGGTGTTTATAGTTGTGGGATTTTACTTATTGTGTTGAGAAGATAGGATGAGGCAGTGTGTTTTTTCAGTGTGCAATTTCAGTTGGAATGAATTTGCCCATGAGTCCATGGTGTTCAGGCCGAGCCTGATTTCGTTGGTGATTTCTGTCAAATCGTGTTTGAAAGGAATGTAGATTGTGACGTCGTCTGCATAAATGAACGGGTTGAGGCCTTGGTTGGATAAGGCTTTGGCCAGTGGGATCATCATTATGTTGAAAAGTATTGGTGATAGTGGTGATCCTTGAGGTACTCCGCAGTCTACTTTCCACGGCGGTGAAATATTTGAATTTGCTTTTACTTGGTATGTTCTGGTGGTTAGGAAACCCTTGATCCAGTTAAGTGTGTTTCCACTAATCCCGAAGTGGTCTAGGAGTCTTAGTAGTATATTGTGGTTTACCATATCGAAAGTGCTCGACATGTCAAATTGGAGGAGAAGAATGCTTTTACCTGTAGCTGTTTCCTGCTTGAATTTGGCCAGGAGAGTAACTAGTACAGTTTCAGTACTGTGGAGGGGGCAGAATCCTGATTGTGATTCATGTAGTAATGAGAATTTGTCCAGGTATTCAGTAAGCTGTTTGGTCACTAGGCTCTCCATCAGTTTGACTACTAATGGGATGGATGCAACTGGGCGGTAGTTGGCAAGATCGTATGTTTTTTTCTTGGTGTCTTTTGGTATTGGGGTGAGTAGGATGTTGCCGTGTTCCTCAGGGAAGAGACCTTTTTGGAGCATATAGTTTAGATGGGATGTGAGATCCGTTACGAAGCGGTTGGGGGCGGATTTAAGTAGGTGGCTGGGGAAAGTGTCCAGTTTGCAGTGGGTGTTGGAGAACCATTGGGTTGCCTGTGTTTCTGATTCAGTGGTGAGGAGAGCAAATTTTGTCCAGGTACGGTCTGCTGGGTATTCTCCAAAGGTTGGGTCCATGCCATCGATGAAGTTTTCATTGTCGGTATTGTGCTGAGGAAGTGTGTTGCGTAGTTTTGTTATCATTGAAGTTTGAAAACCAATAGATAATTATCTTCAGAATATGATAGTTGTATGGTGATTAATATTTTTTGCAGAAATAAAAATCGAACTGGAACAAAGGAGCAGGAGAAAACTTTCAGGTTATATAAACAAAAATAATTTAAAAAACAAGTGTAATACAGTGTCAGTTATCTGACCTTCACTAATCCAACCATCCAGCATGTCCAACATACCCCCTGGTGATGTCATCATGTTGCCATTAAGAAGTACACTGATGCTTTTCTTGTTTTCCAGTTTCACATGCTGCAAGGAAGCCGTGTTTTATCTAAGACTTTTATACTTTAATAAAATGATTTAAATATAAAATCCTAACTGATCGAGGCTTCTGCAGATGGGATCAGACAGAGCTTGTGGGTCTGGGGCAGGGGCAGGGACAGGGACAGAGTCTACAGGAATGGGGCGGGGACAGGGACAGAGTCTGCGGGGATGGGGCGAAGATGGGAACAGAGCTCATGGGGACGGAGCGAGGACGGGGACAGAGCTCATGGTGATGGATCAGGGACAGGGCAAACTTTGTCCCCATGTCATTCTCTAGTATTGCGTTCAATTCTAGTCGCTATATCTCAAAAAGAAATAGTGGAATTAGAAAAGGTTCAAAGAAGAGCAACCAAAATGATAAAGAGGATGGAACTCCTCCCATTTGAGGAAAGGCTAAAGAGGTTAGGGCTCTTCAGCTTGGAAAAGAGACCGCTGAGGGTGGATATGATTGAGGTCTACAAAATCCTGAGTGGTGTAGAATGGGTAGAAGTGAATCAATTTTTCACACTTTCAAAAAGTACAAAGACCAGGGGACACTCAATGAAATTACATAGAAATACTTTTAAAACAAATAGGAGGAAATATTTTTTCACTCAAAGAATAGTTAAGCTCTGGAGCTTGCTGCCAGAGGATGTAGTACAGCGGTTAGCTTATCTGGGTTTAAAAAAAGGTTTGGACAAGTTCCTGGAGGAAAAGTCCAGTCTGTTATTGAGATGGACATGGGGTAGCCACTGCTTGCCCTGGGATTGGTAGTGTAACCCAAGTCTCACCCAGTTCTAGCTCTGGACCCGGTTTCATAAAACCAGTCACAGCTCATTCAGGCTGTTCTCACCACACTCACATCTACAGTCAGTCTCCAGTCAGGCTGGGAGTGGGCAATGGTTCGGAATAGCGATCCGGGGGTTTGGGAGACACTTTTCCATCCAGGGTTCCCCTCAGCTCTGTGGTTTAAACAGTAACAACTTTTATTGAAACTTTCTGCAACAAGCAGGTGCAACTTCAATTTATCTTCAACCAGTCAATTGGTAAAGCTCAGATATATTAGTTCCAAAATCTTGTTAGAGAGCCCCTCTATCACTGTCCTACTTGGGGGTATTTATAAGGCTATTCAGATATTTACTGGCACCACTGTCTATGCCTATTCTGGATGCCAAAAGTCTTTGCCAAGACCTTATTGCTCTTTCACCGATTGTCTCTACATCCCCCAGACATAAACCTTTCTGGCTGTCTTCCTGCCATGAGTGCCCCTCACAGGGTAACACCCCCAGCCTTGAGCAGGCACCTTCCTGCCCTGAACTCTGTTTGTGGGCAAGACTCCCCAGTCCTCCACAAGTTCTGACTCCTTCTCCAGCTATTGTTAATGGGACAACAGCTGCGCCCTATTTTCAGTCCAGACTTGACTTTGCATTCCAGAACCACCTTTCACCTTACAGGTCTCTTGGTAGGGCCTTGTAGGTGATCTCATTACCAGAGACAAACCAAGGACCCTGTGTTTCCACAGGCAACTACTTTTATTTTCCCAAACTCCTCCTAGAACTGTCACTCACCCCCATATATGCACTATCCTTCTGCATCTTATTCCCTAATCACTCCCACTACTGGGCTGGGGCTTCCTCCCACCCAGGGTCCTCCCCATCACTCTGAAAAGTTATATGTAGGGCAGACATCCTGACAATTGTATATGTGATTGATGGAACACAAGAGTGCCATTAAGACCCAGAAGATGACGTCACCCCTGGTGATTCATTGTGTTGCCTATCAGCATTCGTTTGAGACGCTACAGTGTTTAGTAGTACTGCAACAAGTTAATGAGTCAGAGAGAGTTGGAGATAGACGCCGTTTATTGTTACAGAAAGACCAACGGTGACTTTTCAGATTGAATTCATTGACCCCACGAGGTTTGAATGCTAAACTCGAATGGTGTAATTTTTTTGAATTTTTGTTTTGGTTTTAGTGGCGCCATGTTGATTGGTTGCTGCCTCCCTAGGCATCTAATGTCACCAACAGGAAATTTAGAAGGATTGCCAGTTTTCCAGGAGACTGTCTCCAGAGTTCTGTCTGCTCGTGAATGGAGTTGAAGTAAGCAATGATAGGTTGAAGGAAATACTATGAAATTTTGGAGTGTATGTTCACTACTCTTTTTTTCTTTCTTGCAGACTTTTTGACAGATTGACACTGACATAGCTTCACGAAACGCTGGCCATCGTTGGTCACGGTCTGCTCTGTTATAGTTGGAAAGAAGAGACTTCACAGCTAAGTATTGGAAGCTGGTATTTTTGATGTTTGTTTTTGTTTCATTTAAAAATGTTTGCAATTGAATTTACCAAAGAAGTTTTTTGCCGATGATGAAGTCCTGCTCTTTCAGTTTGTAGCGGGGAGCTTCTTGAGGCTTTTTCCTCCTTGTTTATTATTTACTAGTAAAAAAGGCCCGTTTCCGAAACCAATGAAACGGGCGCTAGCATGTGTTTTTTTTTGTGTGTGTGTGTATGTGTCACAGAGTTATTTTGTGTGTGTGTGTGTGAGTGTGTGAGGGTGCGGTGTGTGTGCAGGTTGTTGATGTGTGTCTTTTTTTGTTTTGTCTTGTTTTTTGCTTGGGGGTTGGGGGATGTGCTGTGCTGTGCTGTGCTGGCAAAGTGGGTTGGATTGGTGTGTGGCTTTGAGGGTGTGTTTCTGTTGTATTGTGTGTGTGTGGTTTTGTCTGTCAAGGAGGTTTGTGGAGGGGGGTCTTTCTGTTGGTGAAATGTAAATGTGGTTGTAGGGGGGTCAGCCTTTGTTGAGTGTTGTTTTTTTTTTTTCCATGTTTTTTTTTTTAGTTGTGCTGAGGCAACAGTGTTGTTTTAGATGGGCGGAAGGTAGAGGAGCATGTTCTTTGTCGGTATTTTTTGGCCGTTTCAGGGCTGCTGTAGGGGAATGCTGGAAGAGAAATGTGCTGTTGGAAGCAGCGCCATCTTTTTCCATTGGGCTGGGGTTCTGGGCATCCTGGAGGTGGGTGACAGCTTGCCTGAGGACGGGGATGGTTGTTTTAAGTTGGCGGAAGGGAGAAGAGCACGGTCTCGGGCCGTCGGGGGGTGATCCGGTATGTTTGGTCCATTTCAGGCCGGCTGCAGGGGAATGCTAGAACATTTATGCGCTGCAGGAATCAGCGCCGTCTTTTTCCGGGTGCTCGGGGAATCCCCAAAGTGGGAGACAGCTTGCCTGAGGCTGGGGATGGTTGGGCACGTCCTTGGCCGCTTCGGCAAAAGGGGAAGAGGAAGGGGTTGGGGAGTTACCTGCAGCTGCCTGAGAAACCATGTATTCTTTGTTTGTTTTGTATTATTAGTTTGCATTTCTGTTGAAGAAAGAGTGGATGCCTTTCGAATGATGGAGGTGGTGCGTCGGTGTGCGGTTGTTTCGTTAGTTTGGCAGCCAGTCTCCAGCAATTCCTAGGCAGGGAAGGAGTACTCCTCCCCCTTCCTTGGTCGCTGTTTGCTGCTGGCTGGGTCGCGGGTAATCCTTCCAGCTGGGCCGCAGCTTGTCCTGTTCGCCCACGTCCCAGATGGTGATGGGCACGTTGTTTTCCGGCTCCTCTGACTCCATGTCAAGCGATCCCAAATATAGTCTGTGCTGTAGGCCCTCTGGCACTCTTCAGTACTGGCATTAGGCATTTAAAAATTTCTCCCCCCTCCCCCGGTCTATTTTTGTACATACACACAGCAGGAATATTCTTCTCTCAGCGCTGCGTAACCCTAGTAGCGCTTTAGTAGTAGTAGTAGTAGTTCCAGCAGTGGTTCTGTGCTCTCCGTGCTGCACAGATAATGAGCCATTCTGCTGGGGAATGCTCCTCCCTTATTGTCACGTAGTTTCCTCTGATTGGTCCGTCTTACTTTGCCTAGTGTTGCCTGGGAACGGTGTTGTGATGGTCCTTTGTGTTTCAGAATGTTGAGGGTATTTTTTCTGATTGGTCCGTCATGCGAGGGCGGGGCAGAGAGACATGGTCAGTGTTGTGGCTTCACCACCATGAATCCATGAACCCTTCAGTGAGTGACTGAGTGACTTCAGAATGTTGTCTTCAGAACGTTGAGGGTGAGTTTTATTATAGTAGATGTTTTCCCACTACTTACAGCTTTGACTATAAGAGAATCTCTTTTTCTGTTTTGTATGGTTTGATTTTTTTGGTTCTCTTCCTCATTTACGTTGTAGTTTATTTCTAAAGTTTTTACTGTGCCATGTTGGATTGTTCACTGTTTTTTCTTGTTCTGTATGAAGTTTATCAACCAACATGTTGTGCTTTCAATAAAGATGATTTAAGCATAAAAAGATAAGTTTCAGATGTGATTGAATTCTATTATTCTGTCTCAACTTTTTCCAGTTTTGGAACAGTATAAGTCTTCACAAGAGCAAAATATAAGAAAACCAATGGCCTGCATTAGGAGCTTATAGTCCATTTAATTATGTTTAAACAAATGAGAGATCTGCATGATAGAAAATATGAAAACCACTTGTCCCTGAAACATGTGATTCCATGTGCCTCGATGAAAGGAGAGTTTAATTTTACTTCTAGTCTTTATAATACCAGGCAGATTACAACAACAGCTAAGATTAACCCATCAGTAAACAGGATATCCTCACTGAAATTTGGCCATGTATTACTGTATTATATAGAGCAGTGTAGAAAAATGAGCACAAAATGCAGCCTTTATTAGTGCTGTTTCTATCAGCTACAATAATTTACAATAATTTTTAAGCTGTTTTAGTGACATTCAAGTTTATTTCATGATATTTATATCTTCATATAGGAAGCTTTCAACTAAATTAAAAACCTGTCAAAAAAGTTTTTAAAAAATACAACTTTTGTCCTCCATTTTTTAAGGCACTGCCTATCCAACTGGAACAACTTTCGACTTTTTACAGATGGACTACTCATAGGCAGTTGGTTATTTCTAATAATCTTTGGCTATTGTTTTCAATAGTGTTTGCTATTGTTTTGGGTAAACCAGTGTGGCAGCAGTCTCCGTCTGCTGCTGGCAAGCTCTGCCTACTGGCTTCAACCCATATAATGGGATAGATAGCCTCGTAAACAGAACGTTTTGCTTTGACTTTCTGTGGAGGCTCCTCCTGTCTTCATAGATAGTCTCGTACCATCTCCTATTCTCAATCTAACCTCTATGTTCCCAAGTCCACCCCAATCCACTCAGACCTCCTCTCCTGATACACAGTGTTCCAACCCACCACCTGCAAGCGTGGAAGAGTAGCCTAATGGTTAGTGCAGCAGGCTTTGATCCTGGTGACCTGGGTTCAGTTCCCAATACAGCTCCTTGTGACTTTGGACAAGTCACTTAACCCTCCATTGCCCCAGGTACAAAAAAAGGTTAGATTGTGAACTCTCTATGGACAGAGAAAGTACCTGCATATAGGGTGAGATTCTATATATGGTGCTGACAAAAAATTCACCTAAGCATATTCTATAAACTATGCTTAAAATTAGGCACAGTTTATGGAATACACTGTGCAACTAAATCTAGTCGCAGGAATTTAAGCCAAGTAAAAGTTGGTATAAATGTCATCATCCAAGTTAGGCATAGAGCAGGTGTATTCTATGAGAACACACATAAAGTTTAGAAATGTCCACAATCCACCCATCCCATAGCCATGCTCCTTTTTGGCAGAGTGTATTAGAATTTATGTGTATCACTTTATAGAATATACTTAACAAGTTGTGCTCTTAAATTGTAATTAAAGCCAATTAGTGTCAATAACTTCTTGTTAATTGGCATTTATCAGTGCTGATTGACTTGTTAAGATAATTAAGTTGCACATGCAATACTGAATATGACCTGAATTGTGCACGCAACTCAAGTCACACTATACAGAATCTGGGGATAAGGTGTACAGTGCTGTGTATGTCTAATAGTGCTATAGAAATTATTAGTATTAGTAGTAAGGTGGCGCATGCCAACACATTCTATCTCCACAGATTTGTATTTCCCTTCTCCTTCTACTTCCTGTGCCTGTACTACACTTTCTTTTCCTGATACTAACTTTACCAACTTTATTCCCAATCTCAAACCACCACATACCTGAAGACCACAATGCCCATTTTCTACTTGCATCACCTCACCATCCATTTTGACTTCTATCTTCTTCTTAGCTCTCGAGCTTCAAAATTTTCTTCCTTTCATTCAACCATCTCCATTCTGTCTGAGCACATCCCATCTTTGTCACTGTCATCATGTCTCCCCTACTCTTATCTATACTCTCCTGCTCCTACTACTACTACTACTACTACTACCACTTAACATTTCTAGAGCACTACTAGGGTTACGCAGCGCTGTACAGTTTAACAGAGAAGGACAGTCCCTGCTCAAAGGAGCTTACAATCTAAAGGACGAAATGTCAAATTGGGGCAGTCTAGATTTCCTGAATAGAGGTATGGTGGTTAGGTGCTGAAGGCGACATTGAAGAGGTGGGCTTTGAGCAAGGATTTGAAGATGGGCAGGGAGGGGGCCTGGCGAATGGGCTCAGGGAGTTTATTCCAAGCATGGGGTGAGGCGAGGCAGAAAGGGCAGAGCCTCTCCTGCTTTTTGCTGGGAATATCAATCCCAATCCTGGTCCTCCAAATCAACTCTGACCCTACTTGTACAGGTCAAACCACAATATCCCCAGTCTTCTCCTTCCTCCCTCCTCCTGAAAAAGGACACTCTGAGGCCCTTTTATAAAGGCGCGCTGAAAAATAGCCTGCGGTAGTGTAGATGCATGTTTTGGGCGGGCGTAGAATCATTTTTCAGCGCACCTGTAAAAAACGCCTTTTTAAAATTTTTGCCAAAAATGGACGTGCGGCAAAATGAAAATTGTTGCGCATCCATTTTGGGCCTGAGCCCTTACCACCAGCCATTGACCTAGCGGTAAAGTCTCACGCTGTAACCAGACGGTTATGACCTACACGCGTCAAATGCCACTTGGCGCGCGTCCAATAAGTGAGTCCGAAAATTATTTTGCAGACGCGCATATAGGATGCACGCCAAAAAAAAGAAATTACCACAAGAGCCACACAGTAGCTGGGCAGTAACTCCATTTCGGCGCACGTTGGGCACGCGTAGACACGCGGCTTAGTAAAAGGGCCCCTCTGTGCAGAAGCATTGGCGAAACAGGTGCCTGATGGGTTGGAGCGTTTTCCAAATAAGTGTCACTGTAATCACATGGATTATTGCCATTTACAAAGTGCATGAGAAGAAAATTACCAAGACAAGTTGCCTTTGAAGCTGAAAACTTATATCACTGAATGATAAAGATTAAAAGAGAATAGGGAGGAGGTTTTTGGTTAATGATTGATATCTAATCGCCGCTGTGGATTATGCTTAACCCCATAAGAATAAAATGGGCAGCTTCCAGGTGATATCTGAGACCTTTTCCTCCTATTAGAGTGAACAGTTAGTCCACTTCAGTGTGATATGTTTTTCGTAACAAATACTTCATACTTTGTCCCCAAACAGTGCAGAAATATTCAGCCGGCGGCAGTCAGCATTATTTTTGGTCGCTGCCAGAGTTATATCCATGTACCTATTTGTTATTACAATGTCCCTCTTTTAGAGGTGTTAAATTAAAATGTTTCCAGGAGAAATCTATTAAACATCAAATGGTAAAGCTTTGGACTGCACTTCCAGCAGTCCTGAGATCATATTTATGCTATGCTGACTTTTGTAAACAGTTGAAATCACATTTGTTTTCAAAATGTTATGAGATTATTGCCACTTTTCTGTTTATGTTATTATTAATTATTATCTTTAGATATAGATTACGCTGTTTTTATATGGTAATTATTTACCTAAATTTCTGGAGAAAAGTGGGCTATAATTACTCATCAACATCATCATTCAATGCCAAGCTATGACTGGGTACCAGCATTGAAAATCCAGGTTTATGCATCTGGCTCTATCCGGTGAAGTGAGATATTCACGCTAAGTGAAACCAAATAAAGATAAGACTGTGTTTTATGTGGTCTGATTTGTCTGGTTAACAGATTGTAAGCTCCTTTGAGCAGGGACTGTCCTTCTTTGTTAAACTGTACAGCGCTGCGTAACCCTAGTAGTGTTCTAGAAATGTTAAGTAGTAGTAGTAGTTAACATGGAGGGGCATTTTCGATATGATGTCTAAGTCCGACTTTAGATGTTTTGCAAAAAAACGTCCAAAATCTGAATAAGAAGTACATTTTCCAAAAAGAAAAACGTCTTGTTTTTTGGCCCACTTTCAAAACAAAAACGTCCAGGTGAAAAACCTAGAAAATCAAGCCATTGGGATGTAGGAGGGGCCAGCATTTTTAGTAGACTGGTCTCCCAGACATCCCAGAAGATAAATGAGGCACCCTAGTGGACTTCAAAAACATGCTCTCAGGTACACATTTCACCATTGCTCCCTTATCTTGTCTGCTGAGCCCCCCAAAACCCACTTCCCACAGCTGTACACAATAGCCCTTATGGGTGAAGGGGGCACATATGTGGGTACAGTGGGTTTCTGGTGAGTTTTGGAGGGCTCACAGCTTCCAATACAAATGTGACAGACAGAGGGAGATAGGGACCAGAGTTCCCCACTCCACGGTGCACTGCACTACACTGACCACTACACTACTCCAAGGACCTTCATTTGCTCTAATAGACCTGGCTCTAACATCTGAAGCTGTCATAGAAGTTGCTAAATCATATTTGTATTCACATTTGCGGGGGGGGGGGGTCAATGACCTCTGTGGGGGTATTGGAGGGTCACCCCTGATTCCCTCCAGTGGTCATCTGGTCATTTTGTGCCTTATACGTTATAAAAATTGGTCTAGCTCAAAACGTCTTAATTTTAGTCCTGGGCGGTTTTGCTTTGTTCCATTATGGCTGAAAAACGTCCAGGTGTTAGGAATGCCCAGATCCCACCTTTAACATGCCCCTGACATGCCCCCTTGTGATTTGATCGCACATCTGAAGGACTTCATAGAAAAACGTCTAAAAATTGGTTTTGAAAATACCAATTTGGACGTTTTTGTGAGAAAAACGTCCAAATGCAAATATGCCACTTTTTGGACATTTTTCTGTTTTGAAAATGAGCTCCTTAGTCAATTAAATGCTGAGTATTGGCACAACCATATAAATGCCGACTCTATCCCCAACCGCCCATAATATAGGCGGTTTTCAGTTTAGCAGTTTCGGTGGCCTCACACAAGCGATTTAACCAGGCAGGAGCCTCTTCTGGTCTGTTAAATCACTTTGGGGCCCTTTTACAAAGTGGCGGTAAGCCCAACGTGAGCTTACCACTCACTATTCCAGGAATACCACTGGCCCAATGCGGCTGCCGGCAGTAGTTCCAGGTCAAGTGTGCGCATTTTGGGAGGAAAAAACCCCAGAAGTGGTTAGTATGGCGGTAACCCGGGAGTAATTGGGCATCTCCTTGTGCTGCCCAGTTACTGTCGGGTTACCATGGGTGGTGGTAACAGCTCCCCACCATATGGCCATGGCCATTTTGTTTATGGGGCTTTTTACCGACTGTGGTAAAAAGGGCCCTGGTGCACAGGCAAAACAGCTACCGCGGGGCCCTTTTTCCTGCAGCTTTGTAAAAGGACCCCTTTGAATATTGATCCCTTGGTTATAACACAAAGACAGTGGAATATGAATTGCAAAAGATGTTCTTTCTGGTCATTGCCAAATACAGTAATGTCATCCAATTGATAATTGCATGACATTATTTGGCAACTGCAAGAAAATACTAAATCCAGGGCTTTGTAACCCAACCCCCTGTATATTGTCCTAAGTATGCAAAACAGGTAGTTTATCTTGTAATGTGAGAGCTAAAAGCAGGAACTCAAAAACAATTCAAAGTTCTGCAAAGGAGTTTTCAGTCTCTGGTTCATGACAAATAAATAATTGTCCAATAAGAAGTAACCTCGGTGACCTGAATCAAGTTAACCTTTATACATTATTTTCCTCCTTTGTTCAGCAAAAAATATCTTGCTGATCACGACTTTATATTTAATGATAAATAGTCTCTGTGCAACTATAACAGGAGAAAAAATGATCATACAATGAATTCACCTGCCTTAACAGAACAAATGCATCACATTTCTTAAACACAATCTAGGAGGGAAAAGGCATCTTCCGTGCATCAGATGCTGGGTTTTCTCACTCTTTTATGATAACACTAGTGGAACCCAGCCTGTTTCCTCAACAATGAAACGGGCCCTAGAAAGGCTGTCTTGTAAGTGATTTTTTTTTTGCCTCTCCCCTGCCCTCCCCTCCCCTCCATGTCCAGCGATTCTTCTCTTCCCTGCCCTCCCATCCGTGTCCCACGATTCTCTTCTCTCCTCTCCTCTCCTCCCATCCATGTTCATCTATTCTGCTCTGCTGTGCTGTGCTGTGCTCTGCCCTGCCCTTCCCTCCCCTCGATGTCCCGTGATTCTCTCTTTCTTTGTACCTCATCGTTTTCTGGCTGGCCTGGCTAGCTTCTCTTCCGTTGGTTACATCCTGACGTCAGCTCACCTCCAGCGTTCCCTTCCCTCTCACTGTTCCGCCCTCTGGCATCATTACGTTTTGACGCGAGGGCGGGGCAGTGAGGGGTAATGGAACGCTGGAGGCTGGCTGACGTCATGAGATGTTACGAACCCAGGCAGCCAGACAGCGATGGAACGTTGGAGGTGCAAATTATTAATTAGGATGCTTCAATATATTGGGGTTTGTCTTACAGATCAAGTGGCCAGCATACTAAACTGCTGAATTTTCCATAGGTTAATCACCTTGGAGCCCTTTTACAAAGCAGCGGTAAGCCCAATGTGAGCTTACCACTCGCTCTTTCAGTACTGCCACCAGCCCAACGCAGCCGCCAGAGGTAGTCCCACCCCAAGCGTGCGCCATTTCCGGGGGGGGGGAAGAAAACCCACGGAAATGGCTTGCACGGGGTAACCCTGTGGAACCGTTTCAGGGGGCAACACTTACCTCCACCCGTTGAGGTGGCAGTAGGGGCTCCCGTGCTAAGCCAACGGTAACCAGGCAGTATGCAGCATTGCCCAATTACTGCTAGGTAACCCTGCTGGTAAAAATATGTAAATTAATTTCTGTAGTACTGGAAATGGTGCACATTGGGGGCGGAATTACTGCTGGGCTGCTGCGGTAGCCCGGCGGTAGTTCCGGATTGGCGTGTTGCAACCCTATTTCCACCTACCAACCCTTTAGTTAAAGGGACCCTCAGTTTGATAAATTCAGCCAGTTATGATCAGCATTTTGCTGACCACCACCAGCGTTATTCCCAGAAATTCATTGCTGGGCCATGTCCGGGCTCAGTCATTGAATTTCCAGATAGTTGGAGCTAGCAAAGCCATAAGCCAGTTAAAGGACCCTTCTACTATGCTGCAGTAAAAAGTGGCCTGAGGGAGGGGGACAGGAACCACTGGGGGATTCATGAAGGTTCATATCTTAATCTCTTCTGTGGTCTGCTACTCAGTCAGAGCACCTTTCTGTACCCTGGATGTGACTGAAACAAACATCCTTCTTTTTAAACTTGGATGTTTCTTCCCATTCGATTATCGCTGTTGAAAGTCCTAATTTTGAGCCATCCCTAGTCCGACCCAAAATAAACCCAAAACACGCCCCCCCCCCCTTGTTATTTGGATGAGCTGCAGTGTAGGACATCCAAATTCTGCCGTTCCAAAATCACAATTTGGATGTTTTTGGCAGATGGACTTTTTTGCCATTTTGAGATGTCCATGTGCTTTGAAAATGAAGCCTAACATACTATAGCATGACTCTGCTTATTGTCAAATGTTCTTGAAATTTACAAGCCAGGTTATTAAGGTCGGAGGGGGCATTTCTTTTCTCCATTCCTAAACTGGCTAAGGTGCATCTTGAGGAGACATGAAAGAGTTCTTTTGCAGGACCAGTGGCATGGAACTAGAACCACTCTATTTGAGACACATGGCAGATACATAGTAACATAGTAACATAGTAGATGACGGCAGAAAAAGACCTGCACAGTCCATCCAGTCTGCCCAACAAGATAAACTCATATGTGCTACTTTTTGTATATACCTTACCTTGATTTGTACCTGTCCTTTTCTGGGCACAGACTGTATAAGTCTGCCCAGCACTATCCCCGCCTCCCAACCACCAGCCCGCGCCTCCCACCACCATCTCTGGCACAGACCGTATAGTCTGCCTAGCACTATCCCCGCCTTCCAACCCCCAGTCCCGCCTCCCATCACCAGCTCTGGCACAGACCGTATAAGTCTGCCTAGCACTATCCCCTCCTCCCAACCACCAGTCCCGCCTCCCACCTCCAGCTCTGGCACACACCATATAAGTCTGCCCAGCACCATCCCCGCCTCCCGTCACCGGCTCTGCCACCCAATCTCGTCTAAGCTCCTTAGGATCCATTCCTTCTGAACGGGATTCCTTTATGTTTATCCCACGCATGTTTGAATTCCGTTACCATTTTCATTTCCACCACCTCCCGCAGGAGGTCATTCCCAGCATCAACTACTCGCTCCGTGAAAAAATACTTCCTGACATTTTTCTTGAGTCTGCTGCCCCCCTTCAATCTCATTTCATGCCCTCTCGTTCTACCGCCTTCGCATCTCCAGAAAAGGTTCGCTTGCGGATTAATACCTTTCTAAAGGCTGTCCCGAGATCAGCTTACCTTCCACACGAAAATGATAAGCACTAATCACACTAAGATGAACCCTTACTGAGTTGGTTTTAAGACCAGACTCTGACAAGTGCAGAAGGTATTCAAGCAGGGCTTGTGTAGGACAAGAATGAGGATCTAGGGCCTTGCCGTCACACCAGACGGCGAACCTCCTCCATTTAAAGAAATAACTCTTCTTAGTGGAATCTTTCCTGGAAGCAAGCAAGACCCGGCAGACACCCTCCGACAGACCCAAAGAGGTGAAGTCTACGCCCTCAACATCCAGGCCGTGAGAGCCAGGGACTGGAGGTTGGGATGCCCAAGTTTCAGCAAAGTGAGAGGTACTGGAGGATACACATGTAGAAGACCCTTCCCCCAATGTAGGAGAAAGGCATCTGCTCTGTGATCTGAGCCTGGAACAGAACAGATACAACAATGTTTAAGACACATTTGAAAGGATATAATTTTCCCCATCTTTTGACACTTAATACAGTGGTTCTGTGACACTACATATGAGGATTGTGACCTGAGATGATTATCAGGGAAACAATCGAAAGAGAAGGGTGCCCATATTTCGACACAAATCGGGAGATGGGCATCCTTCTCTCAAGGTTGCCCAAATCGGCACAATCGAAAGCTGATTTTGGGTGTGCTCAACTGCTTTCCGTCATGGGGACGACCAAAGTTCATGAGGGCGTGTCGGCAGCATAGTGTAGGCAGGACTGGGGCGTGATGGGCATCCTCAGCCAATGATGGAAAAAAGAAGGGCGTCCCTGATGAACATTTGGCCAACTTTACTTGGTCCCTTTTTGTTCACGACAAGCCTCGAAAAGGTGCCCGAACTGACCAGATGACCACCGGAGGGAATCGGGGATGACCTCCCCTTACTCCGCCAGTGGTCACCAACCCCCTCCCACCCCCTCCCACCCCCCCACCCCCCCCCAAAAAATTTAAAAACATTTTTTGCCAGCCTCTCTGCCAGCCTCAAATGTCATACCCAGCTCCGTCACAGCAGTATGCAGGTCCCTGGAGCAGTTTTTAGTGGGTGCAGTGCACTTCAGACAGGCGGACCCAGGCCCATCCCCCCCACCTGTTACATTTGTGGTGGTAAATGTGAGCCCTCCAAAACCCACCCGAAACCTACTATACCCACATGTAGGTGCCTCCCTTCATCCCTAAGGGCTATGGTAGTGGTGTACAGTTGTGGGGAGTGGGTTTTGGGGGGGGGGGTTGGGGGGCTCATTACTGAAGGTAAGGGAGCTATGCACCTGGGAGCAATTTGTGAAGTCCATGGCAGTGCCCCCTAGGGTACCCGGTTGGTGTCCTGGCATGTGAGGCAGACCAGTGCACTACGAATGCTGGCTCCTCCCATGACCAAATGCCTTGGATTTGGTCATTTTTGAGATATGCATCCTCGGTTTCCATTATAAGCGAAAACCAAGGTCAACCATCTCTAAGGTCGACCTAAATGTTGAGATTTGGGCGTCCGCGACCGTATTATCGAAACGAAAGATGGACGCCCATCTTGTTTCGATAATACGGGATGCCCCGCCCATTCGTGGGGACTTCCTCAGAGATGGGCGTCCTTAGAGATGGTCGTCCCCGTTCGATTATGCCCCTCCAAGTAACATGAAGAGAATGTGTTGTAGATGGGAACAGGTGCATTATTGTATTGTATTTTATTTTGTCTGGGAGTGTTTTAGTTTGTTTTGTTTATTTTGTGTGTGTGTCATTGTGATCTGTCTTGGTTTAGAAAGAAAATTAATAAATAAACCACACAGAGGCAGCCCCTACATACAGAAAAATATGCAAAAGGTTGGAACACTGGCATTTATTGATTATAGGGCCCCTCTATGAAAATATTCACAGTGAGTCTCCTAATGCTTAAAAAAAAAGAGAGAGAGAGAGAGAGAAGCATTGCAGCACATTTGACTTGCTGATACCACTTCCTCAATGAGAGGAAGCAAAGCAATATTTCACTTAGGAGAGTATAGTGTAAGTTCACATACGTGTGAGCAAGAGAGACTGAACATTTTAAATCCTTTTGAAAATTAGTTTATTCATTTTTTTCCATGATAAGAGGCACCTAAGGAAAATCAGAAAGGTAAGAAGACTGTTTTCCTGTGGTTTTTCTGTAGCACACAGTACAACCCTTTAGTCAGACTGCAGTTACCAGGGGTCCCTTATTTGCACACTAGAAGAAGCAGCCCAGGGCAACAGCAAGGATTGTGAAGGAACCACTCCCTGCGGCTTAATCAGTATCAAGGGGGGGGGGGGGGAGGGAGAGAGAGAAGCAGCAAGATGTTAGTGGCCAAAGTAGCCTGCTTAACAAAATTATAGCTGATTGACTGTTTGTTAAAAGAGAGCTGTAGAAACCATTACCATTGCATTGCGAAAGAGTCAAAATAGTTTGCAATGTTCTCCATTTCATTTGAGAAGTTACATTTCAACGGGTCTGCAGCACTCCACTTCCTGTAAACGGAAGTTGGACTGAACTACAACTACATAAATGTTTCAGTAGAAAAACAAGACAGATGCCGGCAAAAAACATATTGGTGTACATGTACCAGTTTGATGTTTCTGTCTGCTGCTTTTAGCTGCAAAAAGGAAACGCCGCAAAAATGATCCAGACTGAGGTTCACACAACAAAATTGGCAAGCAATAACCAGAGCAATCTTTTAACCTTTGCAGACTGCATGGTGCTGGATTAGAAATGAGACTGAAACAGAACAGAAAACACCATGAGGTCAATTTTCAAAAGACACTTATATGTTGGGCATGGGACTGCATACAGAGAGGATAATCTATAAGGGGGTACCTAGATTTAGGCTCTAGAAAAGTGCCTATTTGAAGCTTATTCTATAATGAAAAGTAGGCTGAGAAGGTGTCTATAGTTAAGGCATGAACACTTCCACCAGCCATACAGCTGAGGTAAATGTTTCAGGGGGAAAAAAGTAACCCCCTAGAGTTTTTTGCCGTTTTCTCAGCAACCGTTTTGAATTTCAACGAGAAATTTTATGTACTTACTTAGTCATCATAAATACGCATTACTGTTAAACAACATTTAATTATCTGAAGCTATGTTGATGTTACAGATATTTTAGCATTACTACCTAGCGAATTTTGAGTGTTAAAAATGTTCAAGCTAAAACCTAGTAAAATAACACTCTTTCAAATGATACAGTTAACAATGTATCAAAATTTCACAGTCACTGTGAATGCTCTAAGTGTCCATGCTCTCTCTTTAGGATTTAAATTTAAGGGTTAAGCCTAAGTTTTGAGTAAAAGCAGGGCAAAACAAATGGGGGACAGCATTGGCCTTCAGTGATCGGTCCCTGTGGCAGGCTGCAATGCTTCCTCGAGTTTGATGATTGTTTGCGACTTTGGGTGGAGCTTGTGATAGACTTCCAACACTGCTTGCTTACTGCTTGCTAAATGGCACTAGGCATCCCGTGGTAGTTCTGGGATTAGCGTGCACCAATCCCATGCTAAAAATATAAGATATAAAATATTTTTTAGTGTGGGGGCGTGTATGGAGGCAGAGAGCAGTTGTGCCTGCACTAATTGGGTCGTACGGGTAAATTGCCACGTGCTGCCTGATAAGCATGGGGTTAGCGTGGGAGCCCTTACTTCCTAGTAAATAGGTGTCGGTAAGGGCTCACGTGCTAATGGCCACACACTAATTGGAAAATTAACACATAACCATTAAGGGGAAAATAGAAATTGCAGCCATTTTACTGCCACGTTAAAATTGGCCTCAGTGCGTGGGAACCCCATGCACTAAAAATAGTGCTGGCCACATTTTAGTGCTGCTTAGTAAAAGGGCCCCGTAGGGAATTATTCTCCCAATTAATTCACAATATATTAGCCATATTCTCCCAGATTCTAAATAGCGTGACCGAAATTGTGCATGCAAATCCGGTCATATTTTAGATTTGTGCAAGCAATTTACTTACTTAACAAGCCAATCAGCACTGATAAATGCCACTTAAACAATTGACACTAATTGGCATTAATTAAATTTACACCTCCTAGGCAATTTATGATGCACATAAATTCTAATTGCACTGCTAAAAAAAAGGGGAAATGGCCATGGGCGTGGAATGGGTGGGCCATAGGTGTTCTGAAAATCTATGCACAGGGTTATAGAATACACCTGCTCTATTTCTAACCTAGGTGTCGGTATTTACACCAAGTTTTCATGGCGTAAATGGATGAGCCCAGAGTTAGGCACAGGCATGGCCGCTAGGTATATTCTATAAATCCGCTAGGCATATTCTGTAAACGTGCCTAGATTTAAGGGTGGTTTACAGGATACGCCTAGATGGGGATATTTTCAGCACCCGATTTTTCAGGCACCATATGTAGAATCTAGTCCATTATACTTAAGCACTATTTTGGTTACATTCTCCAGTGGGATTTTTGGATTCTGGTTTGGGACTATGCTAATAGATGCTTAACATCCCTGTCTTTAGTCAGCACACAATTGAAGATTCTTTTGGGAAACATGTTTTACACCTCAGAAAATACATAAGTAGGACCATATGACTCCTTTAACTTGTTGGAGAAGATGTGAATTTGCGGGCAGTTGAATTCAAATGTGGTGGGACTATCCATTACTTTAAGATATTACTACAGTGCAGCTTTTGGTGGACTTCTCTTCTGTTAGGTTGTTATTGGTTTGGGTTTTTTTTTTTTTTGGGGGGGGGGGTTAGGCTTTGTTTTAAGGATTCAGTGGACTTACCGATGCATCTGCCCCTTATAAGATTACCTCTATTAGTTGCTAAGGACTGCATAGCTAAATATTGAAAATCTAGCAGTTTGCATCCAAAAGGCTCAGTTATAAAAGGCTGAAGACATTGCTGGAATAGAAAAGCTAATTTGGATATTACAAAAGAGGCCATTAAATTCCCCCCCCCCCCCCCCCCCCCATTTACTAAGCCACACTGTCATGCCGACACAGCCCATTCAAAGTGATTATTATGCAAAAGTCTAGCAGTTTACTTTCTGCATCTTCTCATGGAATTAAGAAATGATAAGATTTGAATTAGCCTCCTATATGGCTTGTGGGGAGGGAGGGTAACGGTGGAAATGTTGGGTTCAGGTATGCTGCAGTTTTGGTATTTTTTGTTAGATTGCTATGAATTGTTTGATCAGTATGTACGAAATCTCTCTCCATATACTGAAAAGATGATTCCAAACACAATGGTCCATGCATTGATAATATGTTAACTAGACTACTGTAATGCTCTATACATTATTCAAACTAAAATAGCTTACACCAACTCCAACTAATTCAGAATACTGCAGCATGACTGATAGAGAGCTGCAAATGGCACGCTTCCTGAAAACTTACACTGGCTACTTACAGGGTAGGGTTGCCAACTAGATCCTGATTCGCCCGACAGGGTTGATCCAGTCCTGGGCTTACCCCAATACATGCAGGGACTTGTAGCCTTGCTTTTCTTAGGGAATCCAATGGGGAAATCAGAACCTCAAGTTCCTGCATGCAATGGGGTAAAGCCAGAACTGGATCAACTCTGTCGGGTGCATCTGGATCTAGTTGGCAACCGTACTATAGGGCCAAGGTCTTCAGACAAAATGGGCCAGGCACCTAAAGAATAAGTTACCATATGCACACCGTTGAAGTCTCTAAAGGTTCTCAAGAAGCATCACTATCTGAACCCTTGTCAAAAGAAATTGCACAATAAGATACTCACCAGTGAGCCTTCTGAGGAGTACCCCCCACACTGTGGAACTCACTCCCAGGGGAGCTATGCTGGACTAGCTTGCTGCACACCCGGTAATTTAGACCAGTTCCTCATATCTTATTCAACTATACATATGATTTGCCTTCTGACCAGATTTCATTGGATCTGTCACAAGATCAGACAATCCTTGAGCTTCTGAGTGCTTCAGATGACATCTCACAAGCTTTCAATGACCTATTCGGTGCATATGGTCCATTAGGCTTCTCTCATAGTGACAGATATTGTCAAGGCTATAAAACTCAACAACTCTAACATATCCGATACCAGTGTCTTCTGACTTTTGAATTTCTTCCATGACAGAAACCACTGTGGTGATCCTTTCCTGATGGAAAAAGATTTTTGCCTGATTAGTGTCTAGCAGAGTTCCTATAAATTCCAAGTGAAGTAATGGCTCAAATAGGATTTGACTCCATAACCCAGATAGTTGTTTCCACTGATTCTTTGGCACCTTTTAGAGATGTGCTTTTGATCAGGTCATAAGAGCATAACAAACACTGCCATACTGGGACAGACCGAAGGTCCATCAAGCCTAGTATCCTCTTTCCAACAGTGGCCAATCCAGATCACAAGTGCCAGGCAAGATCCCAAAAGAGTACAACAGATTTTATGCTGCTTATCCTAGAAATAAGCAGTGGATTTTCCCAAGTCCATCTTAATAATGGCTTATGGACTTTTCTTACAGGGATTTATCCAAACCTTTTTAAACCCTGTTAAACTAACTGCTGTTACCACATTCTCTGGCAACAAATTCCAGAGTTTAAGTACATGTTGAGTGAAGAAATACTTTCTCCAATTTGTTCTAAATTTATAAGTTAATAGCTTCATTGCGTGCTCTCTAGTCCTAGTATTTTTGGAAAGAGTAAACAAGCAATTCACGTTTACCTGTTCCACTCCACTCAATATTTTATAGACCTCTATCATATCTCCCCCCAGCCATTTTTTCTCCAAGTTGAAGATCCATAGCCTCTTTAACCTTTCCTCAAATGGAAGTCGTTCCATCCTGTTTATCATTTTTATTGCCCTTCTCTGTACCTTTTCTATTTATGTTATATCTTTTTTGAGATGTGGTGACCTGAATTGCACACAGTATTTGAGGTGTGGTCGCACTAAAGAATGACACAAAGGCATTATACTATTCTCATTTTTGTTTTCCATTCCTTTCCTAATAATGCCTAACATTCGATATGCTTTTTTAGATGCCACCGCATACTGAGCAGAAGGTTTCAACATATCACCAAAGATGACACCTCATTAGTTATTCCCATCTCTAGATCACTTATAAATATGTTTAAAAAACAGTGGTCCCAGCACAGACCCCTGGGGAGCCCCACTATCTACACTTCTTTTTATTTGTACCCCGTGCTTTCCCACTCATGGCAGGCTCAATGTGGCTTAGGTACTGATTTGTCCCTGGGGCAGTGGAGGGTTAAGTGACTTACCCAGAGTCACAAGGAGCTGCCTGTGCCTGCAGTGGGAATCAAACCCAGTTCCCCAGGACCAAAATCCACCACTCTAACCACTAGGCCACTCCACTGAGAATACTGAATATTTAACCCTACTCTCTCTTTTCTATTTTTTAACCAGTTCTTAATTTACAATACGACACTACTTCCTAGAGGATGACAATGGGACAAAGTTTGTCCCTGTTCCCACCCTGTCCCATCCCTGTGGGCCCTGTCTCCGTCCCCACCCCATCCCCGCAGGTTCTGTCCTCATCCCCATCCCATCCCCGTGGGGTCTGTCCTCATCTTCAGAAGCCTTGAACACTTATATTTAAATCTTTTTATTAAAGTACAAAAAGGAACAATATGCTGTTCAACTGTTGTTTATAAATCACAAATAGAAAACAATAATAACAACGAGCAACTGTAACAACCCCCCTCACCACCACCTTCTACCCTTCCAACCCCAACAACAGCTGATTTCTACTATCCAGAGAATCCTAATCCACCATGTTAAAATGTCCAGGGTTACAAAATACAACCCGTTCTATATGCCATAGCAGGGGGAGAAATATGCCCTATGAAGCACTGTTATGATTGGTGGATGAATAATAAGTCATCCACAATCTCAGGATTCAGTCTAGCTCTCCGGATTTCCACAGTCCTTCCTGCAATAGAAGATGTGCTGATAACAGGAATGTGCAGGAGCCCCCATGCTTGTTTTTCAAAAAAATCAAAATATCGTCATCTGCATCACTCAAACATTAAAAGTACATGAACAGGCTTCAAAGTAGAAAATGACACAGGGACAAAGTTTGTCCCCATCCCCACAGACTTTGTCCCCATTCCCGTGGGATCTGCCCCATCCCCACCCCGTCCCTGCAGGCTCTGTCCCTATTTCTTCCCCGTGGGCTCTGTCCCTTTCTTCGTCCCCGTGTCATTCTCTATTACATCCTATCCCATTACTTTCTGTTTTCCTCTGGAGTCATTCATGAGGTACTTTATGAAATGCCTTTTGAAAATCCAGATACACAGTATTAACTGGCTCACCTTTATCCACATGTTTATTCACCTCTTCAAAGAAATGTAGTAGATTGGTGAGGCAAGATTTCTCTTCACTAATTCCACGTTGGCTTTGTCTCATTAATCTATGCCTATGTATATGCTCTGTAATTTTGTTCTTTATGTTTGTCTGGCACCGTGAGACTCACCAGTCTATAATTTCCCAGGTCACCTCTGGAACACTTTTTAAAAATAGTGTTACATTGGCCACCCTCCAATCTTCTGGTACCATGCTTGATTTTAAAGAAAAATTATATATTACTTACAATAGCTCTACAGGTTCATTTTTCAGTGCTATCAGTGTTCTAGAATGTATACCATCCAGTCCAGGCGATTTGCTACTCTTTAATTTATCAAATTGCCCTATTACAAGTCAATTCACACGTACTACCACAGCTAGGCTTTTTATGAAAAATCATGGTGTTAATACTAGGTCAAGGAGCAACATTTAACACTACAGGTCATGTTTTCCTATTATAAATCTGAGATACTTCATTATCATTTATTAAACTTTCTATACCACTTTCATTGCGAGCAAATTAAAGCGGTTTACAATTTTAAAAAACATTAAAAATAGGAAATAGAAAAGAACGCCATTTGTAGATAGGATAGAATTGACTATCCAAATCAATTAAACGCCAGATCAATCATACAAGAACATAGTTTAAAGAACTCATAACAGAGACCAAGCATAATTAACAAATTCACACAGGTCTTTGTGTGAACATAGGTTTCCTTTAAATCGATGAGAGTATAGCCAGTCCCCTTTTTGGAGGAATGATATTAAGGTGCTCAGGGAAAAATACCTTCATTTTTCTATTATGAGGAATTTGTTTCAAGGCCCTTCAGTTTAGGATGGGACAAAAACCCCTCCGTTTTCTTTGGAATTATGAAATACCTAAGGTAAAATGCCTTCTTTCCCTTAGAGAGGCATTTTTGAAAGAAACATCTAAGTCGGAATTTGGACATTTTACAAAGACGTCCAAATTCCGAGGTGGGGAGGTCATTTTCGAAAAAGATGGATGTCCATCTTTTGTGTTCGAAAATACCATGGACGTCCTTGGATTTGGACATTTTGCGATTTGGATGGCTTTGATTTTCAGCCATTTTCAAAACAAAAACGTCCAAGTTTAAAACATCCAAAGTCAAGCCATTTGGATGTGGGAGGAGCCAGCATTTTTAGCAGACTGGTCCCCCTGACATGCCAGGATAGCAATTGGGCATCCTAGGGGGCACTGCAGTGGACTTCATAAAATGCTTCCAGGTACACAGCTCCCTTACCTTGTGTGCTGAGCCCCACAAAACCCACTACCCCCAACTGTACACCACTACCATAGCCCTTAAGGGTGGAGGTGGCACCTATATGTGGGTACAGTGGGTTTGTGGTGGGTTTTGGAGGGTTCACAGTTTCCTGCATAAGTGTAACAGGTAGTGGGGGGATGGACCTGATTCCACCTGTCTGAAGTGCACTAAACTACTCCAGGGACCTGCATACTGCTGTCATGGACCTGAATATGACATCTGAGGCTTGCATAGAGGCTGGCAAGTAATGTTCTTCACCACACTTTTTTGGGGCGGCAGGGGGTTAGTGACCATTGGGGGAGTAAGGGGAGGTCATCCCTGATTCCCTCCAGTGGTCATCTGGTCATTTGGGGCACCTTTTTGTGCCTTATTCGTAAGAAAAACAGGTCTAGCTCAAAACGTCCAGGTTTTAGTGCTGGACGTTTTTGCTTTGTTCTATTATGGCTCAAAGACGTCCAAGTCTTAGGAACGCCCAAGTCCCACCTTGAACACGCCTCTGATATGCCCCCTTGAGATTTGGATGTCCTTGCAATGGACTTCGGAGAAAGACGTCCAAAATGCGGTTTTGATTATACCGATTTGGACGTCTCTGTGAGATGGACGTCCAAGTGCCAATTTATGTCACTTTTTGGACGTCCATCTCTTTCGAAAATGAGCCTGTTGGTAAAATAATTTGAATACATGGATCTTTATTCTAGTGCAATGCCCCCTTGTGAGCATCCCTGGCTCCAAAACTGACCTGGAAAGAGTTTTCCTCATGTAGGCTCGGTCAGTCCTTCATACGTTTGGTGCCTGGTGCCTCTATCTGGGGAAGAAAGGTATTAACAGGTAGAATTTCCCTCCCTTCCCCCTAGGAGAAATCAAAAAGCCCACTGTGAACAAGGCTGGCTGTTAAATAGTTTATGTAACTAAGTACAGCTATATTGTATGAAAACAGTATGACATTAACTTTATAAAGAGTATTTTGTAAGCAACTTATGAAGCATCTTTTAGACAGTGCAAGTCTTATTCCTAGAACAAGTCTCTTACCAACGTGGGCAGTATTGATTATAGTTCCCTGCTCCTTCATTACACTTTTCCCCTTGTCCATCCCTACCATATTGCCAAATCTCACCCTTCTGTTGGGCCCACTGGACTGTTGGCTGCTGGATATCCAGTGGGAGTCTGGCTCTGCCTGGCCTGGCCTGTTTCTGCTGCTCTGCCAAGCCCTGAGTGCCGGTAGCACTCCCAGGGGCATTCTCTTTTACTCGGCCCTGAGCACTTGTTGCACTCCCATGGGCCACTGCTGGATCGTGAGTGCAAATTGAGTTCCTAGGGATTTTGCCACCTCTGCCAAAACCCAAGCACTGACCATACCAGGGAGTGCTGATTACATTATCAGGGGCCTTTGCCGCCTCTGCCAGACCCCAAGCATTGATTGTGCTTTCAGGGACTGTCTGTCTCTGCCCCGAGCAATGCCCTCAGGTGCGATCCTGCCACTGGGTCGCCCTCTTGCTCCAGGTGGGCCAGCCTGCTTTTCAGGAAGGGCCTCCAGGTGTCACTTTCCTGCCACATCTTTTAGCTCTTTTGCAAGTCTAGTCTCTCTGATTCCAGCCCTCTGGAGTCTGTGGCCAGCAGTTCAGGTTTTCCCCTATGAAAGGAACCCTCCTCTCTTAGCCAAAATACCAAGACGCAAAGATCCTATTCAGAATCTCTACATTACCTTATCTAGGTGTCAGAAACCTTGGGGGGGTGGGACAGAATATATTCCTTCCTGGGACAGTTTAGGTGAAGAGGTTCGTTTCACTGACTTCCCAATATGTCCCTGTCACACTGTTTAGTGCAGAGATTTTCAACCCAGTCCTCGGAGGCATGGAATTCAATGGGGATAGCCTGAAAACCACGACTGGCTAGGTGTGCCCTGAGGACTGTGTTGAAAACCATGTGCGTGCTTTATTACCCTTAACTCTATTCCAACTTTAGCAGATAATAAAATGTGTAAATAATGACTATGGAGACATCAGCATCCTCATTTGTACTTCTAGGTCAATACTGCAAACTAAAATTGTAAAGGGACAATGCAGCCAGTCATCGGTGTCTAGTTGCATCCAGCTTTGCAGTTGTTAGAATATAAATCACTGGGTTATTGTCCATTTTAACCTTAAACTCTACCCCATATACTGGTAAGTAGTCTCTGAATGTATTCACATTCACCCATTTAAGGGCTAAGAACAGTAGCTTTTGCAGGAAAGTCCCTTTCAGTTTTACTCAGACTATAGCTTGCATAGGCCACACATCTCGGTCCTTCAGGGTGTGGCTGGTATAGAACAGTTCCCAACCCATCTAGGCATGCATCTATATGCGGTTTTTAGGGTTTGCCTGAATCAGCAAATGCCACTACTGGAGCATTACATAAACACTAACATATACAGTAACATAGTAAATGACGGCAGATAAAGACCTGTACAGTCCATCCAGTCTGCCCAACAAGACAAACTCATTTTACATGGTATGTGATACTTTATATGTATACCCAAGTTTGATTTGTCCTTGCCATTCTGCATCTTCATACTCCTAAGTCTATCTCATGCCAAAGGACTCTGACACCTTATAATATTTTCCTTTATCAGCTACCCTATGCTTTTGTTTTTAATTTGTGGGTGTGTAACCATGCACCAGTCCAAGCCAGTGGCGTACCAAGGGGGGGGGGCGGTTGGGGTGGTCCACCACGGGTGCACGCCGCTGGGGGGGTGCCGCACGCCTGTTGGCTGAGTCCGCTCGTTCCCTCCCTGCTGCTCCCTCTGCGCGGAACAGGTTACTTCCTGTTCTGGGGCAGAGGGAGCAGCAGGGAGGGAACGAGCGGACTCGGCCAACAGGCGCGCGGCACCCCCCCCCCCCCCCCCCAGCAGGTAAAAATGCACCTGGGGAGAAGAGGGTGTAATTTCGCCAGTGGGGGGTGTAATTTCGCCGGGGGGGGGGGCTGCACTGCACCCGGGGGGGGGGGGCGCATCAGCGATCCGCCCCAGGTGTCAGGCAGCCTAGGAACGCAACTGGTCCAAGCAGAGGACTCACAATTTTTGAGAAGTTCTTCGCAAACTGTCTACAACAACCACTTAATCCCAGAAAAGATCACAGCTCTTTGAGGTTGGCTGGATGTGGTGAGGTTGTGAAAGTAGCTATCTTGTCAGGGTCTGTGGTCACCCCATTTTTTAGAAACAACATGCCCAGCATATTTAACCTCTGCCTGACAGAATTTACATTTGTCCAATGACAGTTTTTGACCACATTGTGCCAATCGATCAATAACTGCTCTTCCTGTTCCTCTAAAGTTTTCCCAAATACAATTAGCTCATCCAGGTACTCTAAAACCTCCAATAAATTCATGTCCCCAACAGTCTTCTCCATCAACCTTTCTACAATTGTAGGGGCTCTTGACACTCCTTGGGGGAATCTATCAAACTAATGATACCCCAAGGGACATATAAACACTTTCTCTTTGTCTGCCTCACTCATGGGTATTTGGTAGTACCCACTACGTAAGTCTAAAACAGAGAACTGCTGTCTTCCAGTTAATCATGGGCATCTTCTATTTGGGAGTAGTATACCAGAGGCGTATCTGAAGTTCGGCAGTAGAGGGAGCCAGAGCCAGAGTGAGGGGCCACATTATAGCCCCGCACCACCACCGTCACCCCCCCCTGCCGCCGTCACCTACCTTTGCTGGCGGGGGACCCCAACCCCCGCCAGCCGAACCGCGGTCTCTTAAGTTCTTCTTCGATTGTCCTCCGTGCTGTTCAAAGCTGCTGAATCCAGTTTCGGAGTCTGACGTCACTGCATGTTGTACGTGCAGGACGTCAGACTCACAGACTGTTTCTGTGAGTCTGACATCCTCCACGTACAATGTGCAGCGACATCAGACTCCGAAACTGGATTCAGCAGCTTTAAACAGCACGGAGAACGATCGAAGAAGAACTTAAAAGACCTCGGCTTGGCTGGCGGGGGTTGGGGTCCCCCGCCAGCTGAAGGAATATTTTTAAAGGCAGCAGCAGGAGGAAGCGGACCTTGGCTGGCGGGGGTTGGGGTCCCCCGCCAGCAAAGGTAGCCCACAGTGACAGCGGGGGAGGGTTGACGGCGGTAAGGGGGTCCAGGGCGAAATCTGCGGGGGCCCAGGCCCCCGTGGCCCCACGCAGATACGCCCCTGTAGTATACTAGTCAAGTATTCCCGTTATTCTATAACAATACGCATAAATGCTAGGAACAGCCCCGTTTCGCCCATGACCCTTCCGTTTCCGTGCCCCTTTTTTTAGTCACGTGTCAAATTTAGGTGCGGATCCCGTACCTAAATTTATGTGCATAAGTTCCAATTAAATAGCCAATTATCAGTACTAATTGGCTCATTATTCAATTAAATTGCACATGGAATTTTTGGCAACTCATAGAACTAGGGGGAAAGTGTATAAGTAATGACTATTGAAGGTCATGAATTAAGTATGCTGCCTTTCTGTGGTACAACCAAAGCAATTTACACCTATGATATGCAGGTATTTTCTCTGTCCCTAGTGGGCTCACAAATAATGTTCTCTTCTTTATAGTGAGCTCAGTAATCTGCATATCCAGCCTACTTTGCTTTCCACCTTTACCCTAGTTCACTGACTTCAGGCTGTTACTTTCTTTAAGGCTGCTGAGTAGCTGGGCAGATGATGCAGTTATAATACTCTCTTCCTCTCCCTTTTTTTACTTTAACCAGAGATTTCAGCTTTTTCCTTCTGTTTCTCAAAACCCCTCCTCTTGGGGGGGTGGGGTTTCACAAGTTTTCACAAAATAACTATTTGCACATATCAGGAAAGAAAGAAACAACCACATGTGCATGGAAAAAAATAGTATTAATAGTAGACAAGTTCCCAAAATCTTCTTCCTGAGATCATCCACTAGAAAAAGGAGGGAAGGAGTATCAGGAAAACTAGCACAAAAAGTTTAGGAAAATTTATGGATCCTATTGTGAAATCCTCAACAGAGACCTGGAAAGCTGGACTTTGCACATCCAAGAAGGTCAAAGAGGCATCCAATAGCATAATGACCATCACATTTCCGATCTGACGAAGAAGGGGAACCTTCGAAAGCTAATCAAGAAATGTATTAAGTTATGTCCAATAAAAAAGGTATCATCTTATTTTCTTTTCCATGTTTTATTTTGTTTGATTTCTATTGATAACCTTTAAGAGTGGACTAACACGGCTACCACACCTCTCTCCCAAAAGCAGCAAGCTGAAAACTACCAGAGCTTTTCCTCATCAGTTTCCAAGAGCTGAGTCAAATTAGAGATATCTATAGAAGCAATAAAAAGCTTCCCATATCCTCTTTTTCTTAACGGAGGAAGATAATATGCACTGACCACTTGTGAGAAAACTAGCCTCAGTATCTTTAATATCTCTCACATTTGCCTGTGAAACAAGTTACATGCCCAGGGCTTTTTTTGAGGGGGTACTCGGGGGTACTGAGTACCGGCACTTTTTTCAGCGTATGCTAAAATTGACCCATGGACCACAAATTTTAATGAAAGAGCGCCGGCTCATCACACCAATTCTGCCTTGTCATAGATTCTGTGACTGGTTGCAGGGGGCCTGGCTATTGTGGGGTGAGTCCCTCAGTGATCACCCCACCCCTGAAGGGTGGCCTGGCTTTTGAGTACCGGCACCTTTTTTGCTAGAAAAATTGCACTGTACATGCCAAACATTAAGTATGACCACTTGCACCATGTCTATGACTGGCATGAATGCTGGCACCTAAAATCAGAATTTGGTCGTGTAAATGCACTATTCTATAAAGTGCATTCAGGAATATTTATCTATTTATTATTGGGATTTATTAACTGTGCTGTACAGCAGATATAGTTTAACATAAAACTTACAATTTTGTTAACAGCATAACAATAGTAAAATTACCAAACTTGGAAACAGCAAATTGAAACCTAATAATAGGACTACCATGAAACAGTATAAGAAATATACACATTTAACAGCACTGCAGAACAGCCATCTAACAGAAACAATATGATAATAGACAGCATGGAAGAACATTCAAACAACATAGATATAATACGATGTCAGTATAATGCCAATGAAACATCTAATAAGCACGCATTAGAACTTTCCTCTAATGTAGATATGATGCTAATGCTTTCCTATAATACAGTTTACCATGTAGCTGAGAGGCCAAGTACAGAATAGTCAATGCCCCTGACATGCCCATGCCCCTCTCACGGTAATGCATCTTTTGCGGTTACACATAACTGAAGTTAGGTGCTCAATTTAAAGAATAAGTCAGTTACACACATGATTGCTAATTAGTAGCAATTAATGTTTGTTAACACCAATGATTGGTACTTATCTCCAATTAAGTGCCAATTTAGCATCAATTAGCTGATTATGTTACGTGCTTGACTGACCTTATTCTATAATTGGTGCACATTTGTGTGCCCAAATTTAGGTGCCAGTTATAGAATTTGGAAGAAAGATGGGAGATATGGTAGAGATGTTTAGATACCCAATGGCAGAAGTGCCTATATTAAGAATTTATTTATAATTCACCTATGCAGAACTATGTCAAAGGCCTTGCTGAAATCTATGTATGCCATATCTAGTGCTCTTTCTCAATTTAATTGTCTGATCACCCAGTCTAGTCACAAAATCTACCTCTAGTAAGATCATGCTGTCTTGGATATAATCCAGTGGTTTACAGAAACTTCATTATCCTCTGTTTTAGCAGCATATCCATTAATTTACTCAAAGCTGACGCCAGACATCTGGCCTGTAGTCCTCATCCTCTTCCTTACTTATGTTATTGTGGGGAGGAATCACATCTGTCTATCTCCAGTCCTCTGGAACCTTTCTTGACTCTAAAGAAGTATTGAAAAGGTCAGACAGCAGAATTGCCAAAATTACCATAAAACTCCTTCAGTGTCCTTGCAAGTATCTTGTCTGACCCCCATCACTTTGTCCACTTGTAGTTTAGCTAGCTCCTCATAAACACAATCCCTGGCACAACTTAATCCAAAGCACAGTTTTAAATGGGCAATGTGAATTCCCGTAATTGCAATCATTTGGACTTATTATGGTTCTGAATTGATTACAGTTCTGGGCTTGTTGACAATGATAATGATAAACTGGTCTTATACCCTGCTAATACCTTAGCAGTTCAAAGCGGGTAATATAAACACAAGAAATCAGAGACAACCCTCTGGGAATAAAAAACATCATCAAATCAAATCAAGAAACAGAAACCAGAACATACTTTTGAAATAATAAGGTTTTAACCTTTCTCTTAAAATCAGAGTAAGATGAAAAAGAATTAAACATAACCTTTAGCATTTTCCAGTGCCTGGCTGCCTGAAATGCCAAAGTCAATTCAAAGAGGTGTAGTCTCCTTTTTCCCCTGGCTGATGGAAAAGTAAAATATAAATTTCTATTACATCTTGCCCTCTGCACCATGGGAAATTGAAAATGATCATATGAATAATTTGGTGCCAGACCATGCAAAATCTTGAATAGGAAGCAAGCTAACTTAAAAATGTCTCCGGCCTCAACTGGGAGCCAATGCAATTTTACAAAACTCGAAGAAATGTGATCAAATTTGGTAAGTCCAAAGATCAGACGAACTGCAGTATTCGGAATGATCTGAATCTTTCTAAGAAGATTTTTATTGCAGCCCAAATATATGAGATTACAATAATCTAATTGTAAAATTAAAAGTGCTTTAACTAAAAGTCTAAACCGATCTGCTTCAAAATAGCTCCGAAAACATCTTAACTTCCTTATTAGGAAAAATCTTTTTTTCAGCAAAGAGGAGACTTGACTTTGCAATGATAAAGGGCTATCAACCAGGATTCTTAGTATCTTAATTGTTGGTGAAATTTCATAAGTAACCTGACCAATGTTAATAGTCCCTGGAATATTCTCTGGTTTGGTATCAAAACATAGAAATTTAGTTTTTTTGGTATTTATTTTAAGTTTATTACGCGACATCCAATTTTCTAACAATGCTATATATTGTTGAATTGTGGAATAGTTCAACATTGTATAACATTGTCTGTCTCTGCATATCACAGACCTTAACTTCTCTATGTTCATCTATCAGGAGGTTGTTTTCTGGCCTTTGGGTCCATAACTTTCCCAGCTAACATATTCCCTCTGACAAATTTCAAACAGGGTGTATTTCTAATGTCAATAAATTTCCATCTACCAGCTTACCTATCTTTTCCACAGCATAGATTTCTTTCCCCTTTATTCTCCCTATGTCTTTCAAAAAAGGATATATCACAGCAAACACATTGACCTCCCTGTCAGCTTTCTAAAACACAGATAGTTCCTTAATAAATTCTATAGTAGCATTCTTTCCAGCAAGATCCTACCTTTATTCACTCACCACAGACTTACACATAGCACCTGACTCTAACTCACCACTGCCACAGATTTTGCCTTATACTTTAAAGATAAAATTGATATGCTGCATGACTCGATCACTATTACTCCCCCTCATTCGCTGTTTCCCATTTCAGTAACACAAATGCTCTCGTGGACTAATTCATCCAACGTCAACTCTCATTTGATGCAGTCCCTGCTTTCAATATCCCTACTATCATGGACGTACAAAAAAAACTCTAAACAACATATTACTATTGCACCACATGATCCTATTCCCTCCATAATGATAAAGAAGTTCGAGTCATTATTTCTTCCCTACATGCATATTCTCATTTTTTTCTTTACTAGAGTCAGGTGTTGTCCCAAAACTGTGGACCTTAGCATGCATTTGCTCCAGAATTAAAGATTATATAAAGAGCCTCACTGATGTTTCAAACTACCTTCACTATATGCAAATTTATCTCATGAATATTCATTGTGGATATCCTGAAAACCTGACTGGGTGGAGTACCTCTAGGACCAGGTTTGGGAACCACTGTCCTAGGGCATAAGTCATAAAAACCTGAGCACCTGCAACACAACAAAACCAAAAATCGTAATGGATACACCCCAACTCCCCTCTTCATCCCTATGTTCCCTAATTTACCTACCTTACATGAACCTATTCTACTACAATAACACCTGTATTTGTTATTCCGGAACTGGCGAACGCCACTAAGGTCCTATGTAAGCCACATTGAGCCTGCAAATAGGTGGGAAAAATGTGGGATACAAATGTAACAAATAATAATAATAATAATATCTATAATTTTTTATCCCCCTTCCCTATTTCTGCATTTGACTGCATCCCCAGGATCCCAATAAAATAACAACCTTATAGCACTCCTGGGGAGCAGATAACCATTATAGCAACATAAAAACAGAAAAAATGAAGGCAGATTAAGACCATATGGCCTATCTAGTTTGTCCATCCATGCCATCTACTATCTCTTTCTCTCCCTTAGAGACCCTATGTATTTGTCCCAACCTTTTTGTGTCCACCACCTCCACTGGGAGGCTGTTTCATGAATTCACCACCCTTTCCATGAAGAAATAATTTCCTCAAGTTACTTCTGAGACTATCCCTTTTCACTATCATCTTATGTCCCCTCATTCCAGAACCTCCTTTCAACTGAAAGAGACTCGCTTCCTGTATTTATGCCTTATAGGTATTTTAATATCTCTATCATTTCTTCCCTCTCCCGCCTTTCTTCCAAAGTCAACATGTTGAGATCTTTAAGTCTGTCCCCATATGCTTTATGACAAAGACCACTGACCATTTTAGTAACTCCTTTCTTCTCTGAATGTCTGCCAATGGCAATGGCATAGCCACGGGAGAGAGCCTTGGGGGCATGGGCCCTCTTCAGTTTGGGTTTGGGCCCCCAAACGTGAGCCACTGTCTGCTGCTTTGGATGGTGTGGGGTCTCTAAGTCTTGCCAGCAGAAGCGCTCTACCGAAGACTGGCATTGTATTCCCTATATCAAATCAACAATAGGGAGATAATTATATATGGCGTTATCAAACAACTCTATTTATTTAGTCTTAACATTTGTGAAGATTAAATGCCTATTAAGAGGAAAAAGCCTCTAGAAGCCTCCAGTGAATACTATTTGTTTTTGTATTTCACTATGGAGAGCTGGACTTCATCATCGGCTTACAAAAAACCTCTTTTAAGCATCATAGTTAAATGTCATTATTTCTTATAACATGGAACTAGCACTAGTATTTTAATTAGCTACTTAGCTTCGGGCAGAGTCAAAATAGAGTTGTTTGATAACGCCATATATAATTATCTCCCTATTGTTGATTTGATATAAGTTAAACTCAATTGATTTTGGGAGATAACTTCTTTCTATGATTTAGTTTAATATCTAACATTGTATTCCCTATGCCACAGCCTCACCGCCCCCCCCCCCCCCCCCACACTTCTTGGCTTTTGTATAACAGAGTATGTGCAAGGGAGGCCTGCCCCCCACCCACCCACCCATGTGCAAAAATAGAGATGAGCAGTGGGAGAGCCTGTCCTGCGTGTGCTCACTTTTGTAAAAACTGAGCATATGTAGGGATGAAGGGCCTTGTGCTGAGGCGGCCCATGAAAAGCGCTGGTAACTACCAGACTTCAGGTAGACAAGGGCTTCTGCTGATGGGGCTTCATGACCCCTGTCAGCTCAGGTATGTGGGGTCATGAGGGAGGTGGAGAGCGATAGGGAACGGACAAAATTTTATGCCCCTTCTCCCACACTTTGGGCTCAGCCCCCACCTCTAAAACTCAAGTCCTGGCATGCACCTGCATTTGCTTCCCCTTTCTTCTTGGGGCCTCCTGTACTGCAAGAGCTGAATGGATAGAACCTGTGCCCTGGGGGGGGGGGGGGGGCAGGACAGGGAAGGGAAGGAGGAATTCTCCACTTCAGGGACAAGACAGGTGTATTATTTGCCTTTCAAGAAAACACATCAGACAAGCCTGCAACATTCCAAAATAAAAATATTTACTGCATAATTTTCTTTAAAGTAACCAGTCAATGAGGACAGGTTCCAAAGCAGTTTCACATCACATAAACACAATAGGTTAAAAGCATTCCTCTTTGAGGAAACATTTCATTCACAGAGCAGTCTACGCAATTTGAAATGATGGGGGATAACTTGCATTGATTTTAGCTGTCCTCACTCTTTTCATGTAAGCTAATTATTTGTTGTCTATTGATTACAGATTATGTCTGTTGAGTTATGTCTTTTATGATTTGATGTTATCATTGCTCAGTGGAATACAAGCGTTTATCAAATTAAGGAATAAACAAGTATATATTTCTGAGACACCTTCCATCCCTTACTTTGGAATTTGGGTTCTTTCCAAACCTCTGTGTTTGTCCAAAAGCCTTTTTTGATACCACTGTGGTCATTCCAGGATGGAAATACTGTAGCAAAAATGGCTCAGTCCACTCACATTCACCTCTGCCTGTATATTCTCTGCTAGGAGAAGCATGGGCACAGGCATATTTACACAAGCTTTATTGCTTAAAGAGGTGCACTTAAGCAAAATGGGAATTTGAAAATTGATCCATCTTTATTGCTGCAAGATGGTTGCAAGCCGAAGCAACAGAATTGACCCAAGCAGCTGAGTCAGTGCTTGAGCATCTGCTTGTTCTAGTTCCATATCTTTAGTGTTTCAACATAGTTATAAGTGTGTCAGCAATTGTAGTGTGCAATATTGTTGCAAACAAAGAAGAGGTGATAAGTTTTAAATTGTCCAAATTTATTATAGAGGAGTTATCCTATGGACTGCTATTAAAGTGACAGAATTTAAACACAGACCGGTCAATATTCAAAATGATTTAAACAGGCAGGAGAGGCTGCTGCCCACTTATCTCGCACTGTGCAGACTGGCTGAAAATTGTCTCTGACTGGCCATTTTGTAAGTAGACCAGAGAGGAGTATTTTGGAAACAGGCAGAGTCGGAGAGGAACTGACAGCTATGCAGGTACCAGCAATATTCAGTTCTGATACCCGTATAACTAATCAACCAAATAGGACCAAAAAATAGTAGTTTTGTCTTTGGTCATTTAGCTATGCAGTTGCCAGCACTGAATAGCAACTGGCTTCCACATAACTTCCAAGTTCCAGCCTGAAGTGTGCAGAACCTCTCTCTCTCTCTCCAACCCACCCTCCCAGAACATCCCCAATCCTCATCCCCCCAGAATCATCCCTCTCTCCAACCCATCCAGTATATCAAGAACCCCCCCAGATCCCCCTTTCCTTCCTTCCCCCCTCCACGGAGCATCGACCCCTTTCCAGGATCACAGCGGGCCTATCTGCCTGATTCCTGGTGATCTAGTGGGAAATGGGCAGAAAGGTACCCACTCGCTCCTGTGACATGGCTGCCTCCTAAGTGTTCCTAAGGGATGGTCCAGGTAGACAAAAAAAAAATTCTTTAATAATGTCCAAGCTGATGATACGAAAGGATGGTACTAGCAAATTATTTTGCTGTAATAAACACAGTACTCTAGTAGGAACATAGAGCATCCAATGACGTGAAAGATATTCGGACAAACCGGAATTATAGACCTTATGAACCAACTAGACTACTGTAAATCGTTATATCTTCAGATTACAAGTAAATTACATAATCATTTACAGTTGCTGCAGAATACTTCTGATGGCTGGTTTGCGGATTGGTTTGTGTATACATTTTAAGATACTTTTGGGCTCATTTTCGAAAGAGAAGGGTGCCCATCTTTCGACACAAATTGGGAGATGGGCATCCTTCTCCCAGGGTCTCCAAATCGGCATAATCAAAAGCCAATTTTGGGCACCCTCAACTGCTTTCCACCGTGGAGATGACCAAAGTTCCCGGGGGCGTGTTGGAAGCGTAGCGAAAGCGGGACTGGGGCGTGCGTAACACATGGGCGGCCTCAGCCGATAATGGAAAAAAGATGGGCGTCCCTGACGAACACTTGGCTGACTTTACTTTGTCCTTTTTTGTTTATGACCAAGCCACAAAAATGTGCCCTAAATGACCAGATGATCACCGGAGGGAATCGGGGATGACCTCCCCTTACTCCCCCAGTGGTCACTAACCCCCTCCCACCCTAAAAAAAATTTTAAATATTTTTTCCAGCCTCTATGCCAGCCTCAAATATCATACCCAGGTCCATGACAGCAGTATGCAGGTCCCTGGAGCAGTTTTAATAGGTACTGCAGTGCACTTCAGGCAGGCGGACCCGGGCCCTTCCCCCACTACCTGTTAAACTTGTAGTGGTAAATGTGAGCCTTCCAAAACTCACCAGAAACCCACTGTACCCACATCTAGGTGCCCCCCTTCATCCCTAAGGGTTATGGTAGTGGTGTACAGTTGTGGGGAGTGGGTTTTGGGGGGCTCAGCACACAAGTTAAGGGAGCTATGCACCTGGGAGCTTTTTCTGAAGTCCACTGCAGTGCCCCCTAGGGTGCTTGGTTGGTGTCCTGGCATGTCAGGGGGACCAGTGCACTACGAATGCTGGCTCCTCCCATGACCAAAGGGCTTGCATTTGGTCATTTCTGAGATGGGTGTCCTCGGTTTCCATTATCAACGAAAATTGGGGACGACCATCTCTAGGGACACCCATCTCTAAGGTCAACCTAAATGTGGAGATTTGGGCGTCCCCGCCCATATTATCGAAATGAAAGATGGCTGCTCATCTTGTTTTGATAATACGGGTTTCCCCGCCCCTTTGCGGGAACGTCCTGCGAAGACACCCTCAGGAAAACTTGGGCGCCCCGTTCGATTATGCCCCTCCACGTTTCATTTTCATATCAGTTTTTGGATTAAATTCAGAGGGGCTAGGAAAATTTCTTGTTGTCCCATCTTTCAGTAGAAATTTGGGTTTGTGAGAATTCTGAAATTGAACTTTTCTTCTTTGAAAAATGTTCATTTTAAAACCATTATTGAGAATTCTTTTCCTTTCTTTGGGACAAGATTTATGGAATATGTTACCATCAGATTTAAGACATACACCCTCCTAGTTCTTTTTTTAGGAAAGTTTTAAAGATGTATCTATTTGATCAATAACTGCAATTTGCTAGTTTGTTAGTTTTATATTTTAAATCGTTTTATGATTTTTCTCTACTGTAAATTTTCCTTGGGATGCTACTTCTTGCTATTGTAGAGTTTTCTTGCTATGTTAACCACCGGGAATCCTTTTTGGAAAACAGGTGGTATATAAGACTCCAATAGAAAAGAATAGAATAAAAGAATTTTGAATGTTAACCTGTAACAAAGTAGTAGCCAATGTGCCTGTTGAAGTGATGGGGGGTCACATGGTCAAATTTCCTGGCATTAGATATTAGATTAACAGCCATGTTTTTAATTATTTGTAGCCTTCTGATGTCTGATACCATAAAGTAAAGCATTAGAATAAGGCTCCTGGCAACTTAAATCACATGCCTAGGGCTAACCAGGGATATTCTGTGGCATTTAACTGGATATTGCCACTGAATATCCCCTCTGACTGCCCTTGTCGAAACCGGCTAGTTTATGGATGGTACGGAGGCAGATTTAGAGCAGAGACAGGGCAGTATGGAAAGCTAGCCAATTAGCAGAGATTTTCAATCTGCTAACTGGCTGAGCAACTGCATAAATTTAGGACAGAAATAAGGTTGTACTAATTTTATGGGGTGAAGGCAACCGGACACCACTCTGAATATATGCCTGTGCCTGGTTACATTTGCAGGACCACTGGTAGCCCTCTGAGCCCCCTTGGGCCCTCCTGAAATGGCGCCCTCCAACCCCAGCCCATGAACATAAGCACCTCCCTCCCACCCTACCCCCAAATGATCACCCACCCCTATCTTAGTAGGCCCCCTTGGGCCTACCTTCAAGCCTTGATGGAGTTAACTTCACAGTGGGGGAGAGGGGGAAGGATGGAGGGGGCCTTTTTGGGAGAACCCAAGGGGGCTTCAGTAGGCTACTAATGGCCCTCTAATGGTATACGGGTCCCAACTGATATTCCTCTTCTGCTGCCGGAACCTCGGGATCCCCGCCAACCAAGATATTTGCAGTTGTAGTGGCGGTAGTATGTCACAACTGTGAGGAATGATCCATAGTAGTGAGCCCTTGGGCCGCTGCCAGGGACTGGCAGCAGCAGGTGAACCACTCAAACAGGAAGCGAGGCTAAACACAGACAGGCTGGTACAAGATTCAGGACTCTCAAGCAGGCTTGGCTGGACAGAATTCTGGAATGGACTTGGCTTGGCTGGAATCGAATTCTGGAACGGACTTGGCTTGACTTGGCTGGAGCCGGATGCAGGAACGGACTTGGCTTGGCTAGAACCGGATACTGAAATGGACTTGGCTTGGCTGGAGTCAGATTCTGGAACAGACTTGGCTTGGCTAGAAACGGATACTGAAACGGACTTGGCTTGGCTTGGCTGGAACCAGATGCTGGAATAGTGTTACCATATGGCTCCAGAAAAAGGAGGACAGATTGAGCCAGCCGGGTTTTACTTCCATTGCTTTCAATGGAAGTAATTGAGCCAGCTGGGTTTTACTTCCATTGCTTTCAATGGAAAGCAATGGAAGTAAAACCCGGCTGGCTCAATCCGTCCTCCTTTTTCTGGAGCCATATGGTAACCCTATGCTGGAACAGACTTGGCTTGGCTCGGCTGGAACTGGATGCCGGAACGGACTTGGCTTGGCTCGGCTGGAAGTGAATGCAGGAAAGGACTTGGCTTGGCTGGAACAGGTTCAGGATACTGGAACAGGATTCAGGATACTGGACCAGGCTAGGCTGGAATGCAAGCTGAAAGCAACCAGGGCAGACACAAGCAGGATGGGAACTGAAACTGAAGACAAACAGGGCAGGCACAAGCAGGAAGGAAACTGAAGCTGGAGACAAACAGGGCAAGCACAAGCAGGAAGGGAACTTAAGCTGAAGACAAACAGGGCAGGAACTGCAACAAGCACACACAGACGAAAACTCATCTGAAGACCTCTGTTTCAAAGGCGAGCCTGAAAGTTCCCAGGTGCTTAATAAAGGCAATTACAGATGAGGTCACAGGTAAGAGTGAGGCTTGACAGTAGAAACACCTGAGCATGACTTGGCTGGAAGAACACCACAGCGAGGCTTGGCGGCAGATGCACCAGGGCGAGGGTTGATTGCAAGAGCACCAAAGTGAAGCTTGGCTGCAGGAACCCCAAAGCAAGTCTGGAATGCTGGAAGATCAGAATAGGACTGTAATGAACTCTGGAACATGTTTGGGAAACAGGAAGAGGACAGTCCACAACAGCCATAGGGCCTGGGCACCCAGAGGTGAGGTGAGTGTAGGCAGGGAATACAGTCACAATCGTGACACAGTGATCCTAGGAGGGCAACAGTGGTGACGATCCTGGGGGGGTGGCGGCGGCCCTGCCCCAGGCCCGGCTCAGTCTCTCGGCGGCCCTGTTCCAAAGATCTAACTTATTAACAATTAATGGACTTTTCTTCCAGAAATTTGACCAAACCTTGTTTAAACCCAGCTACATTAATTGCTTCTACCACTTGCTCCAGCAGTTATTTCACTTTGAAAATTAACCCCAACATATTCCGCCACACATTCATGTTGATCATCTCAACATATTTCCATTTTTTTCCAAAGTTTTTAAATTGCCAGTGACATCATTATGTCAAATAGCCTCTGTTCTGGGATAGGCAAGCTTCTTTTTCATCCTAGTGGCTTTCATATAATGTGTTTATATTCCAATAATTCATTGCAATTCTGCAACTCACAGATGTTGCCCCAAACTCTATGCCAATGTTCTTATAGAGAAGAACAATAAAATATCATGTATGAGATGAGCCAAAACCAGCAATGGTTATCTTTCTGGTGAGAGAGAATAACTAATTTAATAGGAGTCTATATAACTTGGGGCTCCTTTTACAAAATGGTGCTACCGATTAGCAGTGCACTGAATGCGAAGAAGCCCATTCAATTCCCATGGGCTTACTCGCATTCAGCGCATGCTAATTGGTTGGGCCACTGTGTAAAATAAGCCCTTGGTATGCTATGAAAGATAATTTGCGTTAAGGTCACCTACATCGTATTACTACTTTACTACAAAAAAATGACAACCTGCTTCCATCTAGTTCAAGAAGACCCTCTCTTTTCCCCACATTTTCTCTGTCCCATGACACCATATAATTAGACCTCACTTCAAATATATTTAGTAGAGACCAATGACTTAGTACAGACTTGAATATACTCTGGCTGTTCAAAACAGAACTTTTTCACCATAATGCAATGTCATAATTGCAGGCACTGAGAGTTCTGTGAGTGTGCCAAGCGCTCAGTCAGTTCTAAAATGATAGCAGTTATCTTCCTTAATAATATGCTGGCAGGAACAAATATCCTTTTCCTGCCAATTTGACCACTTTATTTTGGATTTTGAACAACTGATTATGCAAAATAGGCATAGCTATAGAATTTTGCCAGGAAAAGGCCAGTCCTGCCCACAACTCTTTATAATGAAGTAGCTTTGCCCTGAGCATATTTGACATAGTCACGGCTGGAACACATAAACTGAGGAGTAACGTAATCTCCCTTTCTGTCTCTAGCCACTTAGATTATGTTCCCTCCTCTGTAGAGTGTAGCCATTTTGCTGTTTGATGTAGAACAAATGCCATAAGGTACATGAAATGCACATCCTGCTTGTCCTGTGGCAGCTTTTGCTACCTCTGCTTCCTCCTGTCATCTCCTAGTCCTCCCCCTGTAGTCTCAGGCAGAGAAAGAGGACAGAGATGAAAGATGTGTTTCTTACTTGCCCCCTCTTTTGGCCCCTTTAAGTGAGCTGTACTGCCAGCTGTTTTACCATCAGCATTTTCAGACTGATAATATGACTGGAGAGGGTAGGAGTGAAATCCATGATCACAGAGACACTGAGTCAAACCCAGAGACTTTCCAGGTATAAAAGAGACATGAACTATACTCTCACTCTGCAATTTGGTTCCTCCAGATAAATGTTGAAGAGGCAGTAAAAAAAATAAATAAAAAAAAATGCTTTCAATGCTATTGCCTGTGTGGTTTCTATGACTTTAAAAAAAAAAGGGGGGGGTGGGGTTGGTTTCCAATGCAAAAGCAAAGAAAATTCCTACAAATGTTTAAAATGCAATAGCTAAATATTTCCTTTAAGTGATTCTGGCACACTTTCTTACTGAAAGGGATTAATTTATCTTCATGGACCCAGGTATAGGGAAAATTAAAGGTACTAAGAATTTTATTATTGGACCACTTGAAAGCAAGGTTGGAAAATGAAGTAGCCATGAATTGAATTTTGGATATGTGGGTAAGTTGATTGTAGAGGCGAGGAACAGGGATAGACAGGGAAGGAGCCTGAGACACAATAGCAGGAGGGAGCGTGACAGGAGATACCATGAAAAAGGGTTGGTGAGATGAGCAAGAGTGTCCAGGGTGTGGATTCACTGAAGGGAGAAGTGCCCCTCTTTCACACGCTTGCCTATATACACATGACTTTAATTGGCATAAACATTTAAAAATAATAATTCACCTCACTTCAATAAATGAAATACAGGAAGAGGAAGGTTATTATCAGTGAACTTCTGCTTTGCCGTTTGTTCTACAAGTCACAAACAATTCTGTTAGGGTCAGCATTTCACTGCAGAAGCTTGGGAAAATGGACCAAAAAAACCTTCCACGACATTGCATTTGCCAGTTCAGTGAGAAATGTCTGAGCATTTTTCAGACTATCTAAATACTACTGCGCCTTCATACTACCGTGATGCAGTGTACTAAAACTGTTTCTCTTTTGTGTATAATCTAATATAGAGGCTGCAGGATATTAGAAGGGTGTTGGTAATGAAAGAAAACATCAAAAAAATTTTCACAGAGAGGGTGATGGATACATGGAATGCCCTCCTGCGGGAGGTGGTGTAGATGAAAACGGTAATGGAATTCAAAACATGCGTGGGATAGACACAAAAGAATCTTGTTTAAAAGGAATGGATCCATGGAATCTTAGTGGAGATTGGGTGGTAGCACTGCTAATTGGGAAGCAAAACCAATGCTGGGCAGACTTCTTCGGTTTACGCCCTGAAAATGGCATGGACAAATCAAACTTAGGTATAAATATAAAGTATTGCATACCATGTGTAACAAGTTTATCTTGTTGGGCAGACTGGATGGGCCGTACAGGTCTTTATGTGCTGTCATTTACTATGTTACTATAAGTCAGATTTCATAACTCATGTATATGTGATATGTGAAGAGTAAAACCCAGGTCAGGATTCAAAAGGCATCATTCAAGCCAAACATATTTTATTTATTTATTTGGATTTTGCTCACACCTTTTTCAGTACTAGCTCAAGGTGAGTTACATTCAGGTACACATATAACACTGATATTCAAGCTCAGATATTCATAGGTTATACATAGAAGCCCAGTATTCATACATACATACACTGTCAGGTTCTTTAGTGTAAAATCCATGGCCCTTGGGACCAGAGGCTGCAGAGTCACACCTGGAATCCTAGGAGCCAAGACTAAAGCTAGTAAAATATTGTTAATGTTATAAGTACATACATATTGCCATACTAGGAAAGACCAAAGGTCCATCAAGCCCAGCATCCTGTTTCCAACAGTGGCCAATCCAGGTCACAAATACCTGGCAAGATCCCAAAAAAGTACAAAACATTTTATACTGCTTATCCCAGAAATAGTGGATTTTCCCAAGTCCATTTAATAACCATCTATGGACTTTTCCTTTAGGAAGCTGCCCATATATTCCCCTCAACACCTAAAAAATAGGTTCGGAGGGGATTACAGTTCGAAATAAAACTGGTCACTCACAATATAATAGCATCTGCAATTTAACTAGAAAGAACATATTTTCTAAATAAATTCACCTTTAAAAGCTTGCGAAAGGATAAGTAATGTAACAGAGATTTCACTAGAGTTGGCAAAGAATTCCAAGTTTGAGAGGTTTGATATGAGAATAAAGTCATAAAATATTTATTGCACACTGGACAGCAGAAAGAGAAACATTTCCTACCCCAGAGGTTCCCATTGGACCAGCATAGGGTGTGTCCTTGATTAGAGACCAAGTAAAAGCAGAACCAGGAAGCTCTGAGGGTTAAGTTTGTGTTAAGATTTTATCATCCTCTGCAGAACATAGCTGCTAAGATGATTTGTGGGGGGGGGGGGGGGGGAGCTCTGGATGGGACAGGGCAATATCATATTTGATTCCCTTGCATTGGTTGCCAATGTGAGCTCATGTACGGTATTTATGTTCTTATTCAGGATAACTCCAGGTTACATTAAATCTTGGGTCTCGAAATACCTGAAGGCATTTTACACTCAGAGAGACAATTTAGGGCAACATTATCCACAGCTCATCAATTTTGATTACAAGAATGTAATAGAAAATCAGTAGTAGGGTTAGGATCCGTATTACGGAATTCTCTTCCCTTGGAATTGAGGAAACAATTTTCATATGGCCTTTATTGTGGAGCTTTAAAACCTTGCCGGCCGATATTCAGAATGAGTTAATCAGCCAGAAACAGCTGCCAACCGGTTGACTTGTGTCTCGGTGGATAATTGGTTATTTTCAGCGGCATTTAACCGGTTTGTTGCTGCTGAAAATGTCAAGTTAGCAACAAAAATAAAGTCCAGGGGCGTAACCAGTTAAGTCCTGATATTCAGAACTTAACCGCCAGGCTTAGTAGCCACATAAAAAGCTGTCCTATCTTCGCCTGCTAAGCCATAGCTAGTTAAGTCTGAATATCTACTGGTCATGTACTAGCTGGTGCTGAAAAACCCAGATATTCAGTGCTGGTCACCAGAAGCCTGGCATTGAACATCCGGGTTGAACACCGGCAGCGGGCAGTTAAAGCACTGCCCGCCACTTGCTAAGTATCAGGCAGTCAATTATTTGAATACTGCAATAAAATGTAATGTTATTTATGCTAACATATTGGATTTGAGGCATTACTCTTAGTTGTGAAAGATGCGGGTATTGGTTGTTTGTATATGTTAATTATTGATGATGCAATTTATGGGAATTTATGGAATTGTTACATTGCTACTCTGATTGCCATTTGGGTCCCTCTAAGTCCAAATTAAAATGAATGATGCTATCAAATAAATATAGTGCTAGCTTTGCTTGGTGAATGAAACTGGCTAAGGAGTAACATAGTAACATAGTAGATGATGGCAGAAAAATACCTGCACGGTCCATCCAGTCTGCCCAACAAGATAACTCATATTTGCTGCTTCCTGTGTATACCCTACTTTGATTTGTACCTGTGCTCTTCAGGGCACAGACCGTATAAGTCTGCCCAGCACCATCCCCACCTCCCAACCACCAGCCCCTCCTCCCAACCACCTGCTCTGGCACAGACCGTATAAGTCTGCCCAGAACTATCCTCACCTCCCAACCAGGAGGTTTCTTCATGCACAGCAAGTCTTCGTGACTATTTCTTGTAGTATCTTTTCATAGCTAATTTAAAGGTGGGGAAGATGAGGGTTGTGTTGTGCATGAATACCTCCCCCCCCCCCCCCCCCCCCCCCATACCCTGGGTTGCTTCTCTTGTGCATCCACCCCCAAATACTTTTGTCTAGTGATGTCACTGCCTACATACAAATTAACTGTGTATCAGAAATATTATAATCAGCAATAAAGTCCAGATGTTATCAACATGTAAATTTTGTGTGAGAGACATGTTCCAGTCAGAGGCTTTGAACTGGGTCCCAGAATATTTTGCACTACTGAGATATTAATATTCTCTATCAGATAAAATAATTTCCAGCCTTTGATGTCTCTGGCTTCACTTTCTGGCTTTTCTTCCCATTCTCTGATCTTGTCTCCTCCTTTTTTGTTTTCTTTCTTTTTTTTTTCTGCTTAAACCTTTTTTTACAATATTAGAGCAAGGCCACTTTGGCATACCAAAAGTTAGATGCACCAACTTATGACAGGTCAATGGCTGGCGTAAGTGAACGCACCTAAATACTACATAAAAGCATTCAACTGATAGTACTCTATAACTCTTTTGGGATCTTGTGTCCTGGATTGGCCAGGATACTGTGCTTGATGGACCTTTGGTCTGTCCCAGTACGTCAGTGCTTATATTCTTAGGTTGCATTCATTGCTTGGCAACATTCTCATGACACACCCATGCTCCACCCATGTGTATGCCTCCTGACAGTTGCGCTAAGTGATTTAGGTGCACTTACGTGCGTAACTAAGAACATAATAGCCATACTGGGTCAGACCAATGGGCCATCTAGTTCTGTATCCTAAACAGTGGCCAATCCAGGTCACAAGTAACTGATAGAATCCCAGTCAGTAGCAACATTCCATGCTACCAATCCCAGGGCAAGCAGTGGCTTCCTCATGTCTGTCTCATTAGCAGACTATGGACTTTTCCTCCAGGAACTTGTCCAAACCTTTTTTTAAAACCCACATACAATAACCACTAATACCACATCCTCTGGTAGAGTTCCAGAGTTTAGCTATTCGTTGAGTGAAAAAATATTTCCTCCTGTTAGTTTTATCAAAAAATCTTTTTATTCAAAAATAGAAAATAACTGTACAATAGCAGCTCCCAACCCAACACCCCTCCAACACCCCCCCCCCCTCTACCTGCACAACAGCTGAGTAGAAGAGAACAAGAACAAACAGTGGAAAATTAGCTGTCCCAACAAGGATCCAGGGCCTGTGTGATTATGACCCCAAATCACACTTAAACAACAGTTATATGACCCCCCCCATTGAAACCCCCCCCCCCCCCCCCCCAACTACTTGAGAGTACAGAGAGTACAAAGAGTGCAAAGGTAAGCAGGATACTAATGATGAAAATGATTTAAAACCTGACTACGTGCTTTGGGAGATATCTTTTGTAGGTAGGCATCCCATATTGATAAAAATCTCTCTTTTTTTGCCACTAAGGAGAAAGGCAAGCCCCATAGGATTCCCACAACATAAGTTCATGAAGTTTATTCCTTCTGTACCAAAAGGATGGTGGGTGTAGTGACATGACATCTTGTGATTAAGGATACGTTTCTTCCCCAAAATACTAAATTTACCCAAAATACCTGTTCCCCCTGGGTCCCTGCAATTAATAATTTAGACAAATTAAAAATGACCCCTTCAAAAGAGAACCAGAGGGGATGACACAAAAGAGATTGTAAATAGACAAACATCTCTCTCCAAAAGGCTTGGATGTGGCTACAATGCCATATCCCATGAGAAAAAGTGTTGTTTTGACCAAATAGCACTTCAGGCAACAAACAATATCTACACACCCCCATAATGGGCCTGCCATTATGAAAAGAGGAAGGTACCGTCCCAAATCCCCATCCCAGGCCTGCCTTAACGAGCAGTAGTCCCCGCACGGTTGACGTTTAATCAAAGTTTTTTGAAACCACAATATAGACACCTGGTTCAATGCGTCTCCCTCTAAAAGCTCTCATAACTGACCTCCCAGGCACAGAGATAAGCTTGAAGATGGTAAGGAAGACACGTGCAAATTGAACATAGGCAAAATGGCCAGCGGGATCAAAAGTAAAGTGTAACTGCAAATCAGGCAAACACATTGAGGAGAGAGTTCAGTGTGGCAAAGAGACGTCAAGGGTTTGAGCCAAGAGAGTTTGTCAAGTGGATGTAGTAGTCCTGTTTGGTAAGTGAAAGAGCAGATTAGAAGGATGTCAGCAAGAATTTGAAATGTATGAAGTCAGCATGGGCACGAGATTTCATCCAAAGGCATTCAGCAGATCGGGCCCAGGAACATAGGTAGCAGATTCTAGAGGCCAGCCAAGGCTGGGGTTTGGTATTCCTTACAGAACAGGGAATGGGAGGAGTGAGAGTATCTAGAGCAGAGGAGAGAAAAGTATTATAGGAAAAGACAGCCTCATTCACAGACTTGCATAATCAAAAGGGGCGCCCAAGTTTTCCTGTGGATGTCCTCGCAGGACGTCCCAGCGAAGGGGCGGGGAAACCCATATTATCCAGACAAGATGGGCGGCCATCTTTTGTTTCAATAATACGGTCATGGACGCCTAAATCTTGACATTTAGGTCGTCCCTAGAGATGGTCGTCCTTAGACTTGGTCATTTCTGATTTTTGGCAATAATGGAAACTAAGGATGCCCATCTCAGCAACAACCAAATGCAAGCCCTTTGGTCATGGGAGGAGCCAGCATTCGTAGTGCACTGGTCCCCCTGACAGCAACCGGGCGCCCTAGGGGGCACTGCAGTGGACTTCAGAAAAAGCTCCCAGGTACATAGCTCCCTTACCTTGTGTGCTGAGCCCTCCACCCCCCCCCCCAACCCACTACCCACAACTGTACACCACTACCATAGCCCTTACAGGTGAAGGGGGCACCTATATGTGAGTACAGTGGATTTCTGGTGGGTTTTGGAGGGCTCACATTTACCACCACAAGTGTAACAGGTGAGGGGGAGATGGGCCTGGGTCCGCCTGCCTGAAGTGCACTGCACCCACTAAAACTGCTCCAGGGACCTGAATACTGCTGTGATGGACCTGAGTATGACATTTGAGGCTGGCATAGAGGCTGGCACAAAATATTTTTAAATTATTTTTTTGAGGATGGGAGGGGGTTAGTGACCACTGGGGGAATAAGGGGAGGTCATCCGCGATTCCCTCCGGTAGTCATCTGGTCAGTTCGGGCACCTTTTCATGGCTTGGTCGTAAGAAAAAAAGGACCAACTAAAATCGTCCAAGTGTTTGTCAGGGACGCCCTTTTTTTTCCATTATGGGTCGAGGACGCCCAGTAAGTCCCGCCTTTGCTATGCCTCTGACACGCTCCCGGGAACTTTGGTCGTCCCCGTAATGGAAAGCAGTTGGGGATGTCCAAAATTGGCTTTCAATTATGCCAATTTGGGTGACCCTGGGAGAAGGAATCTCATCTTCCAATTTTTGTCGAAAGATGGGCATCCTTCTCTTTCGAAAGTAAGCCTGATAGTGTTGAGAAGCGGAATGAAACACTGGTGGAGAGAGTGCAAATGTTTTGGTGGAGATTGGACGGGACTGGGAGGGGGGAGGTGTTTAAGTGTGAAAGTTATCAGATGATGGTCAAAGAGAGGAGGAACTGAGGTGCAGAAACTGCAGAGTGAGCAGTTGGAAAAGAAGACAAGATCAAGACAGTGGCCATTCTGGTGAGTAGGGGTAGTGGAGCACAGCTGAAGATTGAAGGAGGATGTTAAAGCAAGGAACTAGAGGCATAAGAGTCAGAGGATCATTAGAATGAATATTAAAATCCCCAAGAATGAAGAAAGGAGATGAGGGTTCGAGAAAGAAGGAAAGCCAGGAGTCAAAGTCAGTGAGAAAGGAAGAAAGGGACTTATCAGGGAGTCAATAAATGACTGCTACTCAGAGAGGTAGAGGAGTGAATAGACAGATGGAGTGGACCTCGAAGGAAGAAAAGCAGTCCAACATCTCTCTCTCTCTCTCTCTCTCTCTCTCTCTCATTTGTACTTTTTCCTCTCCCCATGATCTGACATTTCCCCCAGCCCCCATAGTCTGCCATGCCCCCCTCTTCCCAGATCCAATAGCAGGTGGCACTTATACAGGCAGAGTCTATGTGGAGCATGGGTGGAGTGCACATTAATAAGCATATATTATACAATACTATAATCGACATACATTCTTTTATGAGCATGTATACCAGTTCTATAGCTGGTATAATTGTTTGGCATGTTACACTGGTAATCTATAAAGTATGGGTATACTTTGTAGAACAGCTTACTAGTAGGCACATTGTAGACGCCTAAGTATAGACCCCTTTATACAATTGCCTTCATAGTGTGCAGTACTACAGATCTCTCTCTCTCTCTCTCTCTCTGTCACATACACATAAGAGTAAGACACACATCCCCGCACCCCATACATCCCCAAACACTCTGCACACTCATCATCCCAACACATATACCTCCCTCTATCCCATCTCCAAGATTCTCACACATACCTCTCTCCTCCCTTTACACACACACCCATAGACCCCTCAATCTCCTTACATATACCCCACCCAAATATCCATGCTTATTCAACCCTCATCCCCCACCTCAGCCCCTACCATGCACACATGTTCTGCAAAGAAGAGAAACAGTAATTTACCATGTGTTAACTTCAACACAGTAAATAATGCAGAACTTTTAACACCACGTCAGTAGGTGATATTAAGAGCATCTGCATTATGTGCAGTGCATTTCTCTCTCTCTCTCTCTCTCTCTCTCTGTACCCTGTGGCAGTGCTGTTAACACAAGCTAAATGTATTTTCTCGCATTGACTGCATGGACAGATGCTGGGAACATTCCCAATATTTAATGCAAAGGCTTTGCAGTTATCACAAGGCAATTTGCTGAACTGTACTGTACCTTCGATGTATGTTTATACACCCATGCTAGGGAGACCACGTGATGCACTGAGGAGAGAGAACATGTCTTCTGCCTCTCCGGGTTTCCCACACCTTCCTGGCCCTAATATCTGCTGTCTGTGAGCCATTTTCGATTCCCACTTCAGGCACAGGCAGCTCCTTGTGACTCTGGGCAAGTCACTTAACCCTCCATTGCCCCAGGTACAAATAAGTATCTGTATATGTAAGCCGCATTGAGCCTGCCATGAGTGGGAAAGCTCGGGGTACAAATGTAACAAAAATAAATTTTCTAGGTACTGCATTACTGAATAGATTGCCTACACTTATATGGACAAGTATGTTACAAAAATCTGGCAGCACAATATCCTTTAAAGGACCCAAAAAGGGAAAAGGTAAGTCACAGAATGGTGAGGACAAGATGGCGGAACTGGTGCCTTTGGCAGCTCCCACATTTACCAATGCGCAATTTATCCAAATTACAATAGTTATAGAGTGGGCATTGGAACCACATCTTGGCCAGCTATCTGGGCAATTAACTCACTTGGAGTCCCTCTTGGTGGAGACTAACCGAAGGACGGGAGGAGCTCAAACAACAGGTTTCAGCCATAGAAAATTCAGACGTGCACACCACAGAGACTATTGCAGCCTTTGAAAAACAAGTGTGGCATCAAGTGACCCAGATTGATGATCTCGAGAATCGCTCGTGATAGGGGAACCTGCACATAGTCGACTTACCAGAACAGATCTTGGATCACGCACTACCAGCTGTATTGGAATGCAAGCTCATAACGTAGGCCACATCCAAGATGGTAGGAGGAGGTCATAACTATAGTTCATAACTACTTACATAAAGTTGAGATACTTCGTTGATATAGACAGAAGCGTAATACTCTTCAGTGTGATGGGGAAACTATCCAAATATTTCAGGAATATTCAGCTTCATTACAAGAATGCCAAAGGAAGTTTACACCCGTCCTCAAAATTTATCTTACTGGCACACTGATGACTCCCCCGAGGCAGCGCAAGAATGCCTGTGACAGATGCCGGAATCAACAACTACTGAAACCTGACTGTTTTCACAAAATCTTTCCTGTAGCTTGTGTTTTGGGTTCTTGTGTGATAACTAATAGAACTGCAAATTTTCCTTTTATAGCAGGGCAGGTTATTCATGAGATTTTGCTATATTTACTATTACCTATTAGATTATTATTATCACTTTTTTGCAGTTTGTGCACTGTTCTTATGAGGCTCGGGGCTGAGGGCGTGGGACCCCTTGTGTCATTCAGTGGTTTTCCCCTTTTTACGCTGTGTTGTTATGTGACAAAAATTGTTGAGGGTGATTTGTAGAGGGGGTGGTGGGCAGGGGGATATTTCGATGGGAAGGGATATGTGGGGAGGAATGGATGGGGAAAAGGGGACTGGGATGGGGTTGGAGGGGGGTTTTGGTTTGGATGAGTGAGTGACCCCTGGGACTTTTCTTATCTCTTCATTTAGGTTGCAATGATCCTGCTATGTAGTCTTGAATGTGGTATTTTTCACTGGAGACCTGGGATGGAGGCTGGGCGTCCCAGGTCCTCTTTACTTGGGATGGTCCTTTTCACTTATATTTGTATGTAGAATAGCTACCTGGAACATTGGAGATATCACCTTCCCAATTAAGCGAACCAAACTTTTAACAGCTCTGAATCATAAGGGGATAGATATAGCTTGTGTCCAAGAAACTAGACTCAGTGATGCCGAACACAAAAAACTATGGCATCATTGGGTGGGTGATGTATTTTACTGTTCCTCTGGTGCCTGACAAGAAGGAGTGGCAGTGTTGTTAAGGAGGTCCTTTTACAGATCATAAAGGGTAGTACCTTTTCTTGAAATTATGGGTGCACAGCCAAGAATTTCATCTTTTGATTGTATATGGGCCCACACCCTTTGGCAATTCCTTTTATCCATCCTTACTGCAGCGCCTTCTCCCCTACTCAGATAGAGATATGGTACTTTGGGGAGGCATGAATACTATTAAGCACCCTAGCATGGACTGCACTTCTGTTAAAGGGGGAGAGCCATGGGTTTCCAGGAAAGGAAGCTCAGAAAACAGCAAGGCAGTCGGTCTGCCAAATCCCATGCAGAAAATAAAACAATGAGACACCCTAGCATGGACTGCACTTCTGTTAAAGGGGGAGAGCCATGGGTTTCCAGGAAAGGAAGCTCAGAAAACAGCAAGGCAGTCGGTCTGCCAAATCCAATGCAGAAAATAAAACAATGAGACACCCTAGCATGGACTGCACTTCTGTTAAAGGGGGAGAGCCATGGGTTTCCAGGAAAGGAAGCTCAGAAAACAGCAAGGCAGTCGGTCTGCCAAATCCAATGCAGAAAATAAAACAATGAGACAGACCTTGTAAAAAACAAAAACAAAGTCTTTATTAGTAGATTAAAAGCTCCCAGGTATTCAACATAAAATGCCAGACATGGCCATGTTTTGCCAGTACAAGAATGGCTGTATCAGGGGCAATAGGTCACCAGCTGATAAAAACTTCAAAATAAACCAGGCTGGTGCAGCTATAAGGACATAGAAAACTAAATTCTGGGAACAGTCTCTCACAAAAACGCCGTGGTTGCAGTGAAATGGCCATGGCAGGCATTTTATGTTGAATACCTGGGAGCTTTTAATCTACTAATAAAGACTTTGTGTTTTTACAAGGTCTGCTCATTGTTTTATTTTCTGCAGGGAAGGGAGTTCTACATGCTTTTGAGATATTTCTCACATTGGTAGATGCCTGGCGCTTACTGCACCCCATGAAGCAAGATTATACTCGCTGCTCCAGGGCCTATGGTATGTTACCCAGATTGGATTATATTTTAATGAGTCATGCTTTATTTCTATCAGTGTGGGAGGCTACTGTGGGCCCTGAGATCATATCGAATCATTCCATGGTGTGGGTTGACTTTGAAGCTCCCACCTATCACCAGGCAGCTACAGGGTGGCGATTTCCTGCATATATGGTGAAACAGCCTGATTTCTCAAATACTTGGGTGAGAGGTGGGACTTTTTTTCTCACAGCTAATGCGCATCACCTTGATCAGCCTTATCTCTTTTGGAATATAGCAAAAGTGGTGCTAAATAGTGATATTATTTGCCTATACCTGTTTATGTAAGAAAATAGATGCCAGTATTGTTAGTTTGGAGATACAACTAACCCAAGCTAAATGTAATCCCTCTCAATCGCCTAAAGATATTTTGGTTTCTACACAGCTTTGAACTCCCTTATCCATGAACAAACTACCTGTAGCCTGATCTATCACAAATTTGGCAATAAGACTGGTTGGCAATTAGCTAAATTGGTTAAAATATGGGGAAGCTCTCAGGCTATTCCCACTTTGAGGGATGGATCGGGTATATTAACCAATCGTAGATCATTTCCGAACATTGTACACTGCAGAGGCCCCAGTTCCTCCTGCCATTTCTTGGGAGTTTTTAGATCAGGCAGGGTTGCACTGCTTGCCACCAGAGGTGGTGGAGGCCCTAAATGTGCTTTTGCAGGCCAAAGAGCTTCAAACTGTGATAAAATCCTTATAAGCCTATTCGGCGCCCAGGGTGGATGGGTACTCTGGCAAGTTTTATAAAGCATTGCAGCTTCAGTTGGTGGGGCCCCTTCTGGCATGTTATCAGGAGGTGCTGCAGGTGAGGGCCTTTCCTCTCCACTTGCTGATAAGGAAGGCAAAGAGGGACTTTGAAAAAAATATTGCATTGGATGCAAAAACACATTGAAGACCGAAGCAAAGAATTCATTTAATCTCTCCACTATGGCTTTGTCCTCCCTGAGTGCCCCTTTTACCCCTCGGTCATTTAGTGGTCCAACTGATTCCTGTGCTGGCTTCTTGCTTTTAATATACCTAAAAAACATCTATTTTGTACTGGCTTTTGTCTTTTCTGAAGTCCTGTAATTTTAGAAGCTTTCCTCCAATTAATTTAGGATTTCATTGAAGAGGTAAGGGGTTTCCTTACTAAGCTGCGGTAGCATTTTTAGCTCGGGGTAAAAATCAGCTGGCAGTAAATGCCAAGATGCCCATCATATTCCTATGGGTGTCTCGGCGTTTACCACCAGCTGATTTCTACCGTGAGCTAAAAGTGCTACCACGGCTTAGTAAAAGACAAATCAATTCTGGGTTCTCTGAACCGCTGTTTCTCAAGCCAGACCTGCACTTCCCGCTGGCCAGTCTGGTTTCCAGGTTATCCTTAATGAATATGCATGAGACCTATTTGCATGCACCACCTCCACTGCATGTAAACCTATCTCATGCATATTCACTGTGAACATCTTAAAAAATCTAGACTGGCTAGTAGCTACTTGACGACCAACTTGAGAAACACTGTTCTGAACCACAAGCCTGGCCCCAGTATTTTACATTTTAAGATTGTTTTGCATACACTTGAGTGACCTTGATTTTTTTTAGGATCCATTTTAAATGAATATGAGAATAAATGAGAAATTGGTCTATTGTGTAATTAGTTGATATTTGACTGATGAAGTTAGCTTGTTTGCTTTTCTAGTTTTGAACACCTGTAGTTATGGGTGAACTGTGCTTTTCTCTGCCACTGGCTTTTAAACTTGTATTTTTAAATTGTGCAGCTTTGGTGTCATGCATCCCTTGAACAGTTATTACGGCAGTTGCTTTTCCATTATATTTCATACTCCTCTCTCAATCTTTCCAGTTATCAATTTAGGGAAGAAATGAGAAAGGCAGTAAATTATAGAAGGAGATTATTAGAAGGTCTGCCCTCCTAATGAGATACTTTGACTCTTGCTAGGAACTGCTTTCCAGAACATTTCATGTAAAAACCTGCAGAAATATACTGGATAACTGCAAACGTCTTCTATTTCATATAACATTGGAAAGTGTTCAGAATTGACTATTGTCACGCAGTGCAAAACTACAATAAATATCAGACTTAAAGCTTCAGCGCAAAGGTGGCTTTTAAGTGTGCATACAGTACTGTTTATTATTCCAAAATAACAGAAAGGAAACATTCCAGACACATAAATTGCAGTCACTGGGGTAGGCCTAGACCAGACATCAAGAATGACTGTCAGGGATAATATACAGACAAATATATGGAAACCTTGCCACCTCCTATAGCTCTTGGAAACCTCAAGGGTTGAGTTTTTTCCCCAGGAAACAAATGTTCTTGTAGTTATCTAGCAGATTTCTTCTTTGAGTCCATGCAGGCCAAGAAGTCAGTATCCCTAGAGTAAGATGGCTTTCTTGCCCTCCAGGGAAAAAGCTCTAGTTCTGGGCAGGCAGATTTCTGATTGTTTGTACTTTGTGCATGTGTTCTGTGTGTCCAACCAGTACCTGACTGTGGCAAGGCCAGTGCAAAGTTTCTGGATGGCCTCTGTGACTTCAAAATATGGCACCCCTATACCCAATGCCATGGTCAGCACAAATGCTGTAGATGCTTCCTCCCCTTTCAGCACTCACTGATGGTGTCTGAAATACTCGCCCTCATTGGCTCATGATGGCTGTACCATAGCAAGCATGCATGTTAATTTACTCAAATGTACACATGCAGGTGACTGAATACAGACCTCTTAGCCAGTGGTTCCCAAACCTGGTCCTGGAGGCACCCCAGCCAGTCAGATTTTAAGGATATCCACAATAAATATTAATGAGATAGATTTGCATGCAGTGGAGGCAGTGCTTGCAAATATCTCTCATGAATATTCATTGTGGGCATCCTGAAAACTTGACTGTCTGGGGTGCCTTCAGGACCAGGTTTGGGAACAACTGCTCTAATCCAGTGCTTCTCAACCCAGTCCTTGGGGCATACCCAACCAGTCAGGTTTTCAGAATATCCACGATGAATATGTATGAGGTAGATTTACATACCAAGGAGTCAGTGCATGCAAATCTATCTCATATATATTCATTGTGGATATACAAACAGTGGATATACAAACAATTGCAACTGGTAACAAAATACTCCTCCTACAATTCGACATGTCCAGTGCCTTTGACATGGTCAATCATGAAATACTATTACATATACTAGAATACTTCGGAATAGGAAGCACAGTTCTCAAATGGTTCAAAGGATTCCTGACCACAAGATCATACCAAGTAACAACGAACGCGGATAGATCACCCCCATGGACACCTGAATGTGGAGTTCCCCAAGGATCCCCCCTCTCGCCAACCTTATTCAACCTGATGATGATACCTTTAGCCAAACTTCTAGCCAATCAAAACCTCCACCCCCACATATATGCCGATGATGTCACAATCTACATCCCGTTCAAACATGATCTAAGTGAAATCACCAACGAGATCAACCAAAGCCTTCAAATAATGCACACCTGGGCAGATGCATTCCAACTAAAACTAAATGCAGAAAAAACACAATGCCTTGTACTCACATCACAACATAACACAAAACACTTCTCTACCATAACAACACCATACTGTTTTCTCCCGGTCTCGAAAAACTTGAAAATTCTTGGAGTCACCATTGATCAAAACCTCACTCTCAATGACCACGTGAAAAACACAACAAAAAAGATGTTCTACTCCATGTGGAAACTTAAAAGAGTAAAACCTTTCTTCCTGAGATACATCTTCCGGACCCTGGTACAGTCAATGGTAATAAGTCATCTGGACTACTGCAACGCACTATACGCTGGCTGCAAAGAACAGACTATAAAAAAAACTACAAACTGCCCAGAATATAGTCGCCAGACTCATATTTGGAAAAACCAAATATGAAAGTGCAAAACCCTTGAGAGAGAAGCTTCACTGGCTCCCACTTAGAGAACGCATTACGTTCAAGATCTGCACGATTGTACACAAAATCATTCACACAGATGCCCCGATCTACATGCTAAACCTTGTAGACTTGCCTCCAAGAAACGCCACAAGATCATCCCGCAAATTTCTCGACCTGCACTTCCCCAGTTGTAAAGGACTAAAGTACAAGCAGATGCATGCGACCACATTCTCGTACTTGGGCACGCAAGTGTGGAATGCACTGCCTACAGACCTGAGAACAATCGGCGAAACAACTATCTTTCGCAAATCTCTTAAGACATATCTCTTCAGCAAGGCATACAATGAGAACTAATAGCCACAATAATCCACCCGACAATCATAGTAACATAGTAGATGATGGCAGAAAAAGACCTGCATGGTCCATCCAGTCTGCCCAACAAGATAAACTCATATGTGTATACCTTACCTTGATTTGTACCTGCCTTTTTCAGGGCACAGACCGTACAAGTCTGCCCAGCAGTATTTCCCACCTCCCAACCACCAGTCCCGCCTCCCATCACCGGCTCTGGCACGGACCGTATAAGTCTGCCCTCCACTATCCTCGCCTCCCAACCACCAACCTCTCTTCCCCCACCTGCTCTGCCACCCAATTTCAGCTAAGCTTCTGAGGATCCATTTCTACTGCACAGGATTCCTTTATGCATATCCCATGCATGTTTGAATTCCGTTACTGTTTTCATCTCCACCACCTCCCGCGGGAGGGCATTCCAAGCATCCACCACCCTCTTTTTTGAGTCTGCCCCCCTTCAATCTCATTTCATGTCCTCTCGTTCTACCGCCTTCCCATCTCCGGAAAAGATTTTTTTGCGGATTAATACCTTTCAAGTATTTGAGCGTCTGTATCATATCACCCCTGTTCCTCCTTTCCTCCAGGGTATACATGTTCAGGTCAGCAAGTCTTTGTTCATACGTCTTGGAGCGCAAATCCCATACCATTCTCGTAGCTTTACAGTAACTCATCTACTATAGCTACCTAAATCACTCCCCTCCTTCTTCTTTTACCCTCATTTAACCTCTGCACAACATTAAATGTATATGTCACCTTGCAATGACAATGTTAACAAAATTATGTAAGCTACATTGAGCCTGCAAATAGGTGGGATAATGTGGGATACAAATGCAATAAATAAATAAATTAATTAATACTTATATTTCTATAGCACTACTAGATGTTCGCAGCGCTGTACACTTGAACATGAAGAGACAGTCCCTGCTCGACAGAGCTTACAATCTAATTAGGACAGACAAACAGGACAAACAAGTGATAAGGGAATATTAAAGTGAGGGTGATAAAATAAGGGTTCTGAACAAGTGAATAAGGGTTAGGAGTTAAAAGCAGCATCGAAAAGGTGGGCTTTTAGCTTAGATTTGAACATGGCCAGAGATGGAGCTTGACGTACCTGCTCAGGAAGTCTATTCCAGGCATATGGTGCAGCAAAATAAAAGGAACGGAGTCTGGAGTTAGCAGCGGAGGAGAAGGGTGCAGATAAGAGAGATTTACCCAGTGAACGGAGTTCATGGGAAGGGATGTAGGAAGAGATGAGAGTGGAGAGGTACTGAGGAGCTGCAGAGTGAATGCACTTATAGGTCAATAAGAGGAATTTGAACTGTATGCGGAAACGGATAGGAAGCCAGTGAAGTGACTTGAGGAGAGGAAGCCAGTGTAGTGACTTGAGGAGAGGAAGCCAGTGAGTTTATATATCCTGAACATTCAACAGACTGAGTGTCCCCCGAGGACTAGGTTGAGAACCATTGCTCTAAGCCACTGTGTGCCCACAGTCCCTGTGGTAATGTGGCCCTGTCTCTTCCCCTTTCTTTGGAAGCCTTCTCATCAGAAGCAGGAAGCACCATAGATTTAGAGCATGCCACAGTCCACAGTCTGAGCAATGGCAATGAGAAATAGAAGAGGAAATCCATGAGGCTCAAGGGGTGCCTCAAAAAAGGGTGAAGGAAGGAGGGGAGCAGCAGAAGGTGATAATCTCCCTTTGCTGCTTACCACTTAGATTATGTCAACCCTGGAAAGAAACTATCATGTACAATCAGATAGCCCAAGTTTGAATTATGGATTTCAGGGAAATAGGTGTAGGGTTCTACCATCAGCTTGCAGGGGGCTCAGCTCCTGAGGAATTTTGCTGAGGTGAAATTCTCACCTCCTACCATTTGATGTCAGTTTGCCTCACCAAATAGGTTGGCCATGTCTGCTCATACCATGGCTGCTGTTTCCTGCCAGGTACCATCTTATTCCTTTCTGGACTATATATAAGTAGAGAGGTGTGGTAGCCGTGTTAGTCCACTCTTAAAGGTTATCAATAGAAATCATGATTGACTATATATAAACTCAGTTACTGTTTGGTTTCCTTGCCAGAGCTTGGGCTTCCCTATTGTGTGTGTGCTTTATCTGCCTGCTTCTTGCTGCGATCATATTCATCTTGTTAGGTGATTCTTCATCTTGCTCCAGTCTCTATAGCACCATAGCCTTTCTCTTCATTGGTGAGTTCATAGGCTTATGTCTCCATTGGGGTTTCTGTGCTTTCTGGTTCTCCTCTTGGGTTCTGGGTGGGGCAGTGAAGACCTGGCAGACACCAGCACTGGAGGGCTCAACTGGAAGGGAGGATGGTCACAATAGGTGGAAAATTCCGCCCTATGTTCTCCAGTTCTTGGAGGGTCATACTTGTCCATGGACCTAGCCACTCACCATTCCTAGGCTTCCTTTAGTGATGATATCTGTCAGAGTGGATGGAGATGCAGAATAGAGAAACAAGGGACAGTGCACACAACACCACCCCCTTCATGCGCAAACCCATATGTATCTTGATCATATTATACCTCATAGTAATGTGGAGGAGCATTTTCAAAGGTACATGCAAGTCAGAATTGGGATGTCCTGCTCATAGCATCAAAAAAAACATCTCTCTCACAACCATTTTTGAACAGGAAAACATCAGGATTTCCTGTTTGAAAATACATGTGAATGACATTCTTGCACTGAAAAGGTCCAAAATGAACAACCATTTTCCAAAATGAAATGTCCAAAATATGAACTTAAAAAAAGCAGGCACAAAAACATCTGTACAAAAATGGCCACACAGACATCTCTGCAGAGCAGAAGGGTGGCTTAGTGGTCAGTTCAATGGACTTTAAACAACGGGACCCAGGTACAAATCCCACCTTAAATCCTTTATATGTTATTGTGAGCCCTCCAGGAATAGATAAAAATTTACCTAAAAATACCACTTCAATAGCCAGCACGCTTGCAGGTGTCTTATAAATTCAGGTACAGTAGGTATTTCTGTGTTCCAGGAGGACTCACATATTTGTTCAGATATAAAAGAGTTAAAGAGTTACATCTGGGTCTTGTTGTTCAAAGTCCACTGCACTGACCACTAGGCTACTCCTTAAACGTGCTTCCTGCTCTATTGAGAATGACCATAATACTTGAAGCTGTCATACAGCCTGGTATCCACTGTCACTTTCACTTCTTAGGGGGACTAGGAAGGGGTCAGTAACCTCTGGGAAATTAAGGAGGGGGTCATTCTTTCATTCCTCCAGTGGTCAGCTGCTCAATTGGGGCACCTTTTTGGACATGATTGAAACAGGTCTAGATAAAAGCATCCTTCTTCTCTGTCTTGGACAATTCTTCCAGTTCCATTATTGCTGAAAGACATCCTAATTATGGACCTGCCCTAGTCACATCCAAAAGATGCCTCCCAACATCCCCGCTTACTACTTGAACAAACTGCAGTATAAAAAGTCCAAATTCTGCCTTTCGAGAATCACAATTTATTTATTTATTTGTTACATTTGTATCCCACATTTTCCCACCTATTTGCAGGCTCAATGTGGCTTACATAGTACCATAATAGCGTTCGCCAGTTCCGGTATGAACAAATACAAGGTGTTATTGTGGTAGAATAAGGTTCATGTATGGCTGATGTATTTGGGAACTTAGGGAGGAAGAGGGAGGTTGGGGTGTGTCCATTACGATCTTTGGTTTTGTTGTGTTGCAGGTGCTCCGGCTTTTATGTTGGGTTGGATGTTTTCGGCAGATGGACTTTTTTTTGGCCATTTTTGAGAAGCCCATCTGCTTCAAAAACGAGCGCCTTAGTAACACAGTAAATGATGGCAGAAAAAGAGCAATATGGTCCACTGAGAATCTAGGGAGATTATTGGTGTTATACCTACCATGCAGTGCAGATTTACATCCACCCTGAATTGTTGAGGTTGTACCTGCCACACAGCACAGGTTATTTTATTTATTTAAAATATTTATAAACCACGCTGACAATTCTAGGTGGTCTACAAAATAAAACACACTGAACATCAATAAAAACATAAATCAAGATCACAATAAAACTGAACATTACGCAATAAAAACTTACATCATTGACCATGTTACTTTCAAAACTCAACCGGTAAAATCTAAAAAAAAAAACTCAAGAGCATAAATTTGTGAAAACATGTAAGCTTTCAATTGCTTTCTAAACTGTAAAACGTAGCTGAAACTTTGTATCTCGCATAGCAAAGTGTTTGCAGAGTCGAGCACCTTTAACTTGAACCATTGCTTGATATGTAGTGTAGTGCAAAAGTCATTACTTAACTGAAGTAGTCAATGTTTGATTTACATTCTCTTGTCTTTTAGGCAGGGCTGAATCAACCATTAGGCATGATTAGGTAGTCACCTAGGGCGTCTTTTACTAAACCGTGCTAGCGATACCCGGCAAAGCAATGCCAACAAAGCACACTCACTTTGAATGTGCTTCATTTGCATTGCCGCATGGGAATCACTAGCGAGATTTGGTAAAAGGGGCCCCTAGTGAAGCAGCTTCTTGGAGGAAGCAAAAAGCAGTTTCAGTCAAAGACAGACACTAGAGGTCCTGACAGCCACACAAATTCAAAGAGCCATCAACAAATACTTTAACTTGTATTTCTATAGGATGTTTGTGTGATGATCATGATTGCTGAGTTTTAGTTATTGTAAAACTCCACCTCCAAGAGGTGACAAGTCCAGGTAATTGATGTTTGTAGTCATGGCCTGCACTGGATACTTGTACACACGTGAGTAACATAGTAGATGACGGCAGAAAAAGACCTGCACGGTCCATCCAGTCTGCCCAACAAGATAAACTAATATGTGCTACTTTTTGTGTATACCTGACCTTGATTTGTATCTGCCATTTTCAGGTCACATACCGTAGAAGTCTGCCCAGCACTAGCCCCGCCTCCCAACCACTAGCCCCACCTCCCACCACCGGCTCTGCCACCCAATCTCCACTAAGCTTCTGAGGATCCATTCCTTCTGAACAGGATTCCTTTATGTTTATCCCATGCATTTCTGAATTCTATTACCGTTTTCATCTCCACCGCCTCCCGCGGGAGGGCATTCCAAGTATCCACCACCCTCTCTGTGAAAAAATACTTCCTGACATTTTTCTTGAATCTGCCCCCCTTCAATCTCATTTCATGTCCTCTAGTTCTATCGCCTTCCCATCTCCGGAAAAGGTTCCTTTGCGGATTAATACCTTTCAAATATTTGAACGTCTGTATCATATCACCCCTGTTTCTCTTTTCCTCCAGGGTATACATGTTCAGGTCAGCAAGTCTCTCCTCATACGTTTTGTAACGCAAATCCCATACCATTCTTGTAGCTTTTCTTTGCACTGCTTCAATTCTTTTTACATCCTTAGCAAGATACGGCCTCCAAAACTGAACACAATATTCCAGGTGGTGCCTCACCAACGACTTATACAGGGGCATTAAAACCTCTTTTCTTCTGCTGGTCACACCTCTCTCTATACAGCCTAGCAACCTTCTAGCTACGGCCACCACCTTGTCACAGTGTTTCATTGCCTTCAGATCCTCAGATACTATCACCCCAAGATCCCTTTCCCTGTCCGTACATATCAGACTCTCACCGCCTACCACATACATCTCCCGTGGATTTCTACTCCCTAAGTGCATCACTTTGCATTTCTTCGCATTGAATTTTAATTGCCAAACCTTAGACCGTTCTTCTAGCTTCTGCAGATCCTTTTTCATGTTTTCCACTCCCTCCCTGGTGTCCACTCTGTTACAAATCTTAGTATTGTCCGCAAAAAGGCAAACTTTACCTTCTCACCCTTCGGCAATGTCACTCACAAATATATTGAACAGAATCGGCCCCAGCACCGATCCCTCAGGCACTCCACTACTCACCTTTCCCTCATCCGAGCGAATTCCATTAACCACCAACCTCTGGCGTCTGTCCATCAATCAGTTCCTAATCCAGTTCACCATGTCGGGTCCTATTTTCAGCCTGTCAAGTTTATTCAAGAGCCTCCTGTGGGGAACCATGTCAAAAGCTTTGCTGAAATCTAAGTAGATTACGTCTATAGCATGTCCTTGATTCAATTCTCCGGTCACCCAGTCAAAGAATTCAGTGAGATTCATTTGGCACGATTTACCTTTGGTAAAACCACGTTGTCTCTGATCTTGCAACTTATTGGCTTCCAGGAAATTCACTATCCTTTCCTTCAGCATCGCTTCCATTACTTTTCCAATAACCGAAGTGAGGCTTATCGGCCTGACGTTTCCAGCTTCTTCCCTATCACTTTTGTGAAGAGGGACCACATCCGCTGTTCTCCAATCCCACGGAACCTCTCCCATCTCCAAGGATTTATTAAACAAATCTTTAAGAGGACCCACCAGAACCTCTCTGAGCTCCCTCAATATCCTGGGGTGGATCCCATCCGGTCCCATGGCTTTGTCCACCTTTAGATTTTCAAGTTGCTCATACACACTCTCTTCCGTGAATGGTACTATATCCACTCCATCCACTCCATTCTCATTAGTACTTTTGCCAGTCAATCGCGGTCCTTCTCCAGGATTTTCTTCTGTGAAAACAGAACAAAAGTATCTATTTAGCAAATTTGCTTTTTCTTCATCATTATCTATATAGCAGTTCACAGCATCTTTCTCACAGTTCCCTTTTTAGTCTTCCTCCTTTCACTAATATACCTGAAGAAATTTTTGTCACCCCTCCTTACATTTCTAGCCATTTGTTCTTCCGCTTGTGCTTTCGCCAGACGTATCTCTCTCTTGGCTTCTTACAGTTTCATCCGGTATTCCTCTCCGTGTTCCTCTTCTTGAGTTTTTCTGTACTTCAGAAATGCCAACTCTTTAGCCTTTATTTTCTCAGCCACTTGCTTGGAGAACCATATCAGTTTCCTTTTTCTCTTGCTTTTATTTACTCTCCTTACATAAAGGTTTGTGGCCCTATTTATAGCTTCTTTCAGCCTGAACCACTGTCCTTCCACTTCTCGTTCGTCCTCCCAGCCCATCAGCTCCTTCCTCAGGTATTCCCCCATTTTACTGAAGTCAGCATGCTTCAAATCCAGGACTTTGAGTTTTGAGTGGCCACTGTCATATCAAACCAAACTGTTTGATGGTCACTGCTTTCTAGGTGGGCACCCACTCAGACATTTGACACACTATCCCCATTTGTGAGCACCAGATCCAGCGTCGCTCCCTCCCTCACCATTTGTCTGAGCAGAGCACTTTGAAAAGCATCCACGATCTCTCTACTTCTTTCCGATTCCGCAGATGGAACCTTCCAATCTACATCCGGCAGACTGAAATCTCCCAGCAACAGCACCTCTCTCTTCTTTCCCAACTTTTGAATATCTGCGATCAGATCTTTATCTAGTTCCTCCAATTGTGTTGGGGGTCTGTAGACAACACCCACGTGGACAGAGGTTCTATCATCTCTTTTTAAGGTGATCCATATCGCTTCTTCCTTTCCCCAGGTCCCTGTCATTTCAGTCGCTGTGATATCATTTCACACATACTTAGCTACTCCTCCACCTTTACGACCATCTCTATCCTTCCTAAATAGATTATAGCCTGGTATGTTTGCATCCCATTCATGGGAACCATTGAGCCACGTCTCTGTGATTGCAACAACGTATAAGTCTGCCTCCAACATCATGGCTTGAAGGTCATGAACTTTATTGCTTAGACTGCAAGCATTTGTGGTCATCGCTTTCCATCTACATTTCCTGGTATGTGTTTCAACATTAGTGATTTGGGGGTGTCTTTTCTCTTTCGGTACCTTCATATCTTTTTGTTCCACCTTCATTGCTTTTTCTTCCGCCTCAGTTCTATTTTCAGGAATATCACAGTGCTGTAATGGAGCAAAAGAATTCTGTAGGGGCAACACTTGTGAGGGCGAATGCTTCTGTGTCACATAACGAAGTCTGTCTGAGCCTACTGTGAACTATCTATTCTTAGGTGGTTTTATCCTTTGAGGCAGTGGTGAGAATTTGGTATGATTCTGTGCAGTATGATTATGTGCAGTCCTAGAAGCTGCTTTAAGTGCATCCAATTCCTGCTTTACTTTACTGAGCTCCTGTTTTAAACTAGCGAGCTGAAGACAGATAGGACAAACCTTAAGTCTCCAGATGATTGGCCTTGAAACTAAAGCACCACGATTATTACAGAGAATAAAAGTCATCCTAATTGGTTGAAATGGGTATGAATAGGTGTACTATGATGGGGTTAACAGTCTGCAAGATTGCCTGTGTGTGACTGAGGAGTAAAGATAATGAGTTTTGGCTTGTCTATATAAGACTGGAAAACCCTGGGGTGGGTGGGATTATAAGTCCCAGTGAGTCAGCCAAGTGCTGTATCAAAAAAGTGCTCTAGGTATGACCAGAACTGATATAGTCTGACCAAAGAATCACCAGTTGATTTAACTTTCAAATTCCACTAGAATATAAGTAGGACTGGCAGAACCTTTCCTCAAAGTTAGAATGCTACAGGTCCAGAAGTAGTTAGAAAACCTATGCTCTATCAGAGCTAGGCAGGAAAGGAAAGAGGGTAGATCTATGGGTATAGCTGATTAATAATGATTTTTAATTATCGTGCCAATATGGTACTGCCAACAGTGAGAGAAGCTTGATGAACAAGTTTAAGGAAGAGAAGGTAAAATGGTATCCTATGTGATATATAATGAGAATAGCAGCCAATGGATACGTTAACAGAGGTCCTTTTTATCCAGAGCAGTAAGCCCGTGATGGTGAGCAGAAGACTGGGGATTCCTGTGATAATGAAGGGTTTACTTTTCAGAGACAGTTGTAATTAGGGTGGAGTTAATTTGTGATAAGTAGTGTATTTGGGAAAGCTATTTAGGAAGTATCAGTCTTTGGGTGGGTGCGTTGAGGGGCAGGGTGGGCGGGCTTAAGCTTAAGACCTGTGGAATGTGTTTGTTGTAACCTATCTCTAGAGCTGCATTGAAATGCAACAGAAATGACAAGAACCACAGCTCTAAGGTATGGATAATCAGAAAATAGTCTTATCTGTGAGCCTCCAACTCCTTCCAGCTCCTCTGGCAGAGACAGACCTCATGGAGAAGCTTAGCCACACCTCTGCTTTACAAATTGCACACTTGTGAAGGAGAATAAATTCACTCAGTACCCTCGTTCCAGACTTGCCCAAGCTAGAGATAGAATGAGGCAGTGCTCGCAGTCCCTGAAGAAGAAAACCCTAGTATTGATTTGGGGCCCATGATTATAGGACTACAAAAGAAATCCTAGACATAGCCCTTTGGCAAGGGCTGTTGCTACAATAGCATCCATTTAGGGTATCATGATCTCTGGGAATGGCACTGGTGCACCAGTCACTGTGTATAAACAAGTCTCAGCTGACTGGCATGGGGTCATGACCTGCTGTGTCCTGTATCCTCTAAAGCATGAAGTGGGAGCATGACACAGCAGGCCTTAAGCATACAGTGGTGGAAATAAGTATTTGATCCCTTGCTGATTTTGTAAGTTTGCCCACTGACAAAGACATGAGCAGCCCATAATTGAAGGGTAGGTTATTGGTAACAGTGAGAGATAGCACATCACAAATTAAATCCGGAAAATCACATTGTGGAAAGTATATGAATTTATTTGCATTCTGCAGAGGGAAATAAGTATTTAATCCCTCTGGCAAACAAGACCTAATACTTGGTGGCAAAACCCTTGTTGGCAAGCACAGCGGTCAGACGTCTTCTGTAGTTGATGATGAGGTTTGCACACATGTCAGGAGGAATTTTGGTCCACTCCTCTTTGCAGATCATCTCTAAATCATTAAGAGTTCTGGGCTGTCGCTTGGCAACTCGCAGCTTCAGCTCCCTCCATAAGTTTTCAATGGGATTAAGGTCTGGTGACTGGCTAGGCCACTCCATGACCCTAATGTGCTTCTTCCTGAGCCACTCCTTTGTTGCCTTGGCTGTATGTTTTGGGTCATTGTCGTGCTGGAAGACCCAGCCACGACCCATTTTTAAGGCCCTGGCGGAGGGAAGGAGGTTGTCACTCAGAATTGTACGGTACATGGCCCCATCCATTCTCCCATTGATGCGGTGAAGTAGTCCTGTGCCCTTAGCAGAGAAACACCCCCAAAACATAACATTTCCACCTCCATGCTTGACAGTGGGGACGGTGTTCTTTGGGTCATAGGCAGCATTTCTCTTCCTCCAAACACGGCGAGTTGAGTTCATGCCAAAGAGCTCAATTTTTGTCTCATCTGACCACAGCACCTTCTCCCAATCACTCTCGGCATCATCCAGGTGTTCACTGGCAAACTTCAGACGGGCCGTCACATGTGCCTTCCGGAGCAGGGGGACCTTGCGGGCACTGCAGGATTGCAATCCGTTATGTCGTAATGTGTTACCAATGGTTTTCGTGGTGACAGTGGTCCCAGCTGCCTTGAGATCATTGACAAGTTCCCCCCTTGTAGTTGTAGGCTGATTTCTAACCTTCCTCATGATCAAGGATACCCCACGAGGTGAGATTTTGCATGGAGCCCCAGATCTTTGTCGATTGACAGTCCTTTTGTACTTCTTCCATTTTCTTACTATGGCACCAACAGTTGTCTCCTTCTCGCCCAGCGTCTTACTGATGGTTTTGTAGCCCATTCCAGCCTTGTGCAGGTGTATGATCTTGTCCCTGACATCCTTAGACAGCTCCTTGCTCTTGGCCATTTTGTAGAGGTTAGAGTCTGACTGATTCACTGAGTCTGTGGACAGGTGTCTTTCATACAGGTGACCATTGCCGACAGCTGTCTGTCATGCAGGTAACGAGTTGATTTGGAGCATCTACCTGGTCTGTAGGGACCAGATCTCTTACTGGTTGGTGGGGGATCAAATACTTATTTCCCTCTGCAGAATGCAAATAAATTCATATACTTTCCACAATGTGATTTTCCGGATTTAATTTGTGATGTGCTATCTCTCACTGTTACCAATAACCTACCCTTCAATTATGGGCTGCTCATGTCTTTGTCAGTGGGCAAACTTACAAAATCAGCAAGGGATCAAATACTTATTTCCACCACTGTATACGGATGCTCAAGTTTCTATGCCAGCCATGCTGTCTTGTTTACAGTCACTAACTGCTGTGCTTGTGCTGTCCTCTTCCCCCAGAACTGTGCTACACTAGAGAATAGGGAAGAGAAAAGAGATGCTGGGCACCTAGGGGTGGGGTATAGGAAACAGAAATGTTGACCAGCTGAGGGAGTAGATAAGAGGCTGGACACCTGGTGGGGGGTAGGGAAGGGGAGTGGCTAGACATTGGAGGGTTGAGAAGATGAAAGGCTGGAGAATTGGAAGGAGTACATTTAGTTATTTATTTATTTATTAGGATTTCTTTACTGCGTTTTTTAAGAAATTCATTCAAGTTAGTGTATAGCAAGAATAAGTCAAACAATTGCACTAGACAATACAGCAATAAAAACATTCAAACAACAAAATTATGGCATAGTATGCTACATTACAAAATGTCAACATAATCCCCCATATTCTATATATCGCACCAAGATTTCCACATGGAAATTGAAGCATAGTCCATATCAATGCACATAACCTAATTGGTTAACAAGCCAATCAATGCTGATAATTGCCAATTAACAATTATTGACACTAATTGGTATTTAGAATTTATGTGTAGAATTGTGTAAGCATATTCTATATTGTGCAGTATGTAAATTCTAAGTTGCGTGGAGGGGCATAATCGAACGCGAACGCCCATCTCCATGGGCATCTATGTCCGAAAGCGGGTATGTGAAGAGGCTTGACAGACCGTATTTTCGAAAAAGATGGGCGTCCATCTTTCTTTTCGAAAATACGGTTTGGACGGACCAAATGCCATGGATTTGGTCCTTTCTGAGATGGGTGGGGGTTTTTTTTAGCGATAATGGAAACTAAAAACGCCTAGCTCAGAAACGTCCTAATCCAAGCCATCTGGTCGTGGGAGGGACAAATGTACAACACTACCATAGCTCGTAGGGGTGAAGGGGGCAACTACATGTGGGTACAGTGGGTTTTAGAGACCTCCCATTTACCACCACAAGTGTTACGGGTGGGGGGGGAGGGGTGGGCCTGGGTCTGACTGTCTGAAGTGCACTGCAGTATCCACTAAAAGTGCTCCAGGGACAGGACTTGTTGCTGGTGTATAACCTTGGCACAGCAGTTCACACCTGACTAACCTAGCTGAAAACGTCCTTTATTTGAATAAGCATGTTTACTCACAGTTAACTGCAGATCAGAGGTTGTGCCCCACTGGCAACGAGTCTCCCTGGTACTGAGATTAGCAGTAGGTCCGAGCTGGCAGAATGGTGTACAATGCCCTCTTTCAGCAACATTCAAGGTAAGAACTAAGTGCTGTAACATGGCTAACACATGAAAGGGATCTAAAAGTGTCTTACACAAATGGCCACTACCTCATGGACTACCGGAAACAAAACAGGGCACACTCTGACCCAGTAAGCAGAGGGAAAAACACCATGGGAGTACAGCCTACCAACTACCAACATCGTGAGCATTTAACACAAGCTAGTGGAATCATGGAGCCCAATACCCTACACCCACCACAATGCATTGCTGATGTGACTCTGCAGTGCCCTTAGCAGAAAAGGTGTCACACTCACCAGAGACCCACATCAGAACCAGGGAAAGGCTGTCAGAGGATAGAACACATTCTGTTGTCATGGAGGTGGATCTGGCATTTGAGGCTGGTATACAGGCTGGGGAAAAAAGTTTGTAAAGTGGGGGTTTTTTTTGGTGGGAGGGGGTTAGTGACCACTGGGGGAGTCAGGGGAGGTCATCCCCGATTCCCTCCGGTGGTCATCTGGTCAGTTGGGGCACTTTTTTGGGACTTGGACCTGAAAAAAAAGGGTCCAAATAAAACGGACCAAATTCTTGTCAAAAACGCCCTTCTTGTTTTGATTATCAGCTAAAGACGCCCATCTCTCCTCGACCGATAACCACGCCCCAGTCCACCTTCGTCATGCCTCCGACATGCCCCCGTGATCTTTGTTCGTCTCCATGACGGACTGCAGTTGAGGACGCCAAAAATTGGGTTTCAATTATACCGATTTGGGCGCCCACGGGAAACGGACGCCCATCTCCCGATTTGGGTCGAAATATGGGCATCTTTCTCTTTCGAAAATAAGCTGGATAGTTGAAAAGTGGGTGTGGCCATGGGTGTAGAATGGGTGGGTCATTGGCATTTCTAGAATCTATGTGCATTGTTATAGAATATACAGTACCTGTTCCATGCCTAATTTCGGCATCGGCATTTATGCCAGGTTTTACATGGCGTAATTGCCCGTGACCAAACTTAGTCACATGGACCAGCGCTAGGCATATTCTGTAAACCATGTAGAAATCTAGGCTTATTGTATAAAGTACGCCTAAATTAAGACATACTTTATAGATTGCCCTTAGGCGAATTTCATTTTGGAGCCAAATTTTTAGGCGAGATATATAGAATCTAGTCCTAAATTAATAAAACATTTTTAATAGACAGCAAAGGATGTAAGCAGAGGTGGAACTAAGATAAGATTGAGTAATAAGAGTTAGAAAATAAGGGTACTAATTTAAAGAAAGTTGCACATGAATTGAGAAAGGTGCATGAATATAATATCAGCTAGGATAGGAGTGGCTAAGCATGCCCTGCTACAGTATGTACAATCAGTGGTACTCTTTGTATGTGTGACTAGCAAGTTAGTTATTTCTTCCATTAAAGGCTTGGGAGAAGAGCCATGCTTTTACCTGCTTCTTGAAGTAGAGATAGTCTTGCATTGAGTAAAGCCTTTTAGAGAGTGCATTCCAGAGTGTGGGGGCTATTCCAGAGAAGGCTCGCTGGCATCTAAAGAAGGGGTGATATGAACACTTGAAGGGGTATAGAAAGGATGGTGGTGCAACTTGGGGAGATATAGGAACAGGGCGATGGTAGGAGGTATGGAAGGGAAGATGCTTCACACAGCATGGATAAGGAAGGGTAGGTGAAATGCTGGACGTGAGGGGGAGCAGCTTTGAGTTGCCCTGGGGAATAGCACATGACTGAAGGTTCACCTAGGGTGTCAAATACTCTTGGGCCATCCTTGGCAATGGTTGGCCTAATTCATTTGGGAAGGGAATAACCCCAGGTAGCTGCAAATGAAATATCAGGATGCCAAACTCTATTAGAAGCCCAATGGAGTTTGCGGAAAACTGCCCGATCCACAAAATATTAATACCAAATACCATGCAACGTCAGTGACAGTAGATTCTGATCTGCAGTAGTGGGTAATACAATTCTCCTTGATGACAGCTGTTTTTACTTTCTTTCTTTCTTTCTGCCCTTCTGGGATTGATGCTTCTCATCCATACTACACTTCAGTCTGAACAGGCTGATTTCCTTTCATCTTCTGCCTGGTTGAAAGAAATGGGAGGGGGAGCAGAGCTGAGACTGCTGCCTTTACAAGAATGCTTGTTTATGTTTCCTTCCCACCCCTCCTGAGGGATTATATGGCCAGCCCTGCATATGTCACACATTGCCCCAGTCTCTGATTAACAAAGGAACGTCCTACACAAATTTCAACTCTTAAATGGCCTTGCATTCCATATGATATCCGTGAATGTCACTGCTAAGAATTATAAGTAGAATAAAAAAGCAAGTGAAGTATTCTAAATTTAAATCTATGTACTTTTGCTGAGACAGTGCCCAGTGTGACCCTTCTTATAACGAAAATGCCTTAATGCTTATCAAAAAAAAAACCCAAAAACTCTTCTAAGAAAAGTCTTGATGAACAAAGTTTACAAGCAGTGGTTCATTATAAAGTTAACATAATCCAGAAGGTAGTTACTGTATGTGAAATCAAATATAAGCATACCCCAAAGCTATTGAAGGAGGGTGGATGTTTCTTTGTTTATGTTAAGTAAGAACACATTTGTAGCCTTTTGGCTATGATCCAAGCACAGCATCTGAGTTATAAACTGAGGATTGTCCCTTCTCAGTTTTTTGAGGGAGACTATCACGCTTATTTTCGAAAGAGAAGGACGCCCATCTTTCGACACAAATCGGGAGATGGGCGTCCTTCTTGCAAGGTCGTCCAAATCAGCATAATTGAACACCGATTTTTTTTTACACCCTCGACTGCTTTCCATCGCGGTGACGACCAAAGTTCATGGGGACGTGTCGGCAGGGTAGCAAAGACGGGACTGTGGCGTGATTAGGAGATGGTCGTCCTCGGCCGATAATAGAAAAAAGAAGGGCGTCCCTGATGAGCACTTGGCCGACTTTACTTGGTCCATTTTTTTTCACGACCAAGCCTCAAAAAGGTGCCCCAACTGACCAGATGACCACCGGAGGGAATCGGGGATGACCTCCCTTTACAACCCCAGTGGTCACTAACCCCCTCCCACCATAAAAAACAAGTTTAAAAATACTTTTTTGCCAGCCTCTATGCCAGCCTCAAATGCCATACTCACGTCCATCGCAGCAGTATACAGGTCCCTGGAGCAGTTGTATTGGGTGCAGTGTACTTCAAGCAGGCGAACCTGGGGGGGGGGGGGGGTTGGGGGGGCTCAGCACCCAAGGTAAGGAAGCTATGCACCTGGGAGCAATTTCTGAAGTCCACTGCAGTGCCCGGTTGGTGTCCTGGCATGTCAGGGGACCAGTGCACTACAAATGCTGGCTCCTCCCATGACCAAAGGGCTTGGATTTGGACGTTGTTGAGATAGACGTCTTTGGTTTCCATTATCGGCAAAAACCGAGGACGGCCATCTCTAAGGTGGACCTAAATGTCAAGATTTGGGTGTCCCCGACCATATTATTGAAACGAAAGATGGACATCCATCTTGTTTCGATAATACGCGTTGCCCCACCCCTTCGTGGCACCGTCCTTACAGTTGGGCACCCTTAGAGATGGTCGTCCCCGTTTGAAAATGCCCCTCTATGAAGCTAAAAGCCTGAGGGCAGGGATTTAACCCCACCACCTGACTCTACAGGGGACATGATGATACAACAACCATTATCAAAGCAGGAGGATTAAACTGCCATCGGAAATAAATGAAGCAGAGATGATCTGGTATTAGAGTGCTTTCCTGATACAGATTTATGCTTTGGAAAACAAATCCTGCTATGCTCCTGTGCACTTCCAAAACTTATACAATTGTTATTGCATAAATTCACAGCAGGCCTGTTGTATTTTTTTGTGACTTTTGCACAGTTTTCTAAAGTATTTTATTTGTGATGAGGATCTATATAGAGAAGGTAATTTTCCATGTGTAAACATGGCTTTGACTGCAGAAATAACCGTTTATAAAACTACTTGCTGAACATGTTGCAAACTTACATGCAGACAGCATGCATACATGTAACTTTACCTAGAGTAAGCAGAGCTAGAGTTGGGGCAGGATTTTCACTTGTGCATAAAAAAATTGTATGTGCTAAAAAGGAGGTATAAATGTAAGCACACAGGGGGCAATTCTAGAAAGTGGTTCATAAATGCAGGTGCCTCAAAGTAGCATACTTAGCATCAGTTCCATAACCGCATGGCATTAGGGTGCACCTAATCTCTTATAGAATAAAAGCGCAAAGTGGCTTTGGCGTGCCAAAACTTAGGTGCCACCATTTAGGTCAGGTTGATGGCTGGTTGATGGCTGGTGTACATTGAGGGGCATAATGGAACAGAAACGCCTATCTCCATGGGCGTTAATCTCCGAGAACGGGTCCGTGAAGGGGCGGACCAAACTGTATTTACGAAAAAAATAGACGCCCATGTTTTATTCGCCAATGTGTGAGCTGGGCGTTTTTGCTTTTCAGCGATAACGGAGAATGAAAGCGCCCAGCTCAAAAACGAATAACTCCAAGGCATTTGTTCGTGGGAGGGGCCAGGATTCGTAGTGCACTGGTCCCCCTCACATGCCAGGACACCAACCGGGCACCCTAGGGGGCACTTTTACAAAAACAAAAAAACAGGTAAAAGAGCTCCCAGGTGCATAGCACCCTTCCATTGTGTGTTGAGCCCCCCCAAATCCCCCTCAAAACCCACTGCCCACAAGTCTACACCATTACTATAGCCCTAAGGGGTGAAGGGGGGCACCTACATGTGGGTACAGTGGGTTTGGGGGGGTTGGACGACTAATAAGCATTAAGCAGCACAATTGTAACAGGTAGGGGGGATGGGCCTGGGTCCACCTGCCTGACGTCCACTGCACCCCCTAACAACTGCTCCAGGGACCTGCATACTGCTGCCTGGGAGGAGGGTATGACATTTGAGGGTGAAAATAAAAAGTTGTGAAACATCATTTTTTTGTGGTGGGAGGGGGTTAGTGACCACTGGGGGAGTCAGGGGAGGTCATCCCCAATTCCCTCTGGGGGTAATCTGGTCATTTAGGGCACTTTTTGGGGCCTTATTCGTGAAAAAACAGGGTCCAGGAAAAGTGCCCTAAATTCTAGCTACAAACGCATCCATTATCGGCGAAGGGCGCCCATCTCTGTTCGGGTGATAACCACGCCCCAGTTCCGCCTTCGACACGCCTTCGACACGCCCCTGTCCACTTTGTCCGCATCCGCGACGGAGTGCAGTTGAAAGCGACCCAAATTCGGCTTTTGATTATACCGCGTTATTCGTTTTTGTGAGATAAACGCCCATCTCCCGATTTAGGTCGGAACTTGGGCGTTTTTCTCGTTCGATTATAAGCTGGATTGTGCACTATGCAGCACATGCAGCTGATATTATTTTATAAGTTGTGTGTGCCACATGGTGACACACCTATGTCACACCCATGCTCCACCTGTGGTTCTGGGTATTTGCTGTGTGAATTGCATGCCAAGTTTATAGAATAGCACCAAACACTTACATGCCTAAATGCCAATTAATGGCACCAATCCCATGCAGAAGGGCCTCTATTCTGTAAACTTTGGTGCACACAGGCGATCTTCATGTCCATCAGCCACCTAGCTATCTACATGCCTAATGATCGAATCAGCAACTACAACAGCTGTCCTAACCTTTCCCTCCTGGGCAGAAGCTCCCGGAGATATATCCTCAGTGTGAGGATATATTGCAGTCCCTGGTGGACAGGTCCTAGCTACAGGATACTTCACCAGGGTGATGCTCTCCTTTTAGAAGACCTCACTCCTCCAATGCAGCACAGGGGCTGCCAGACTGGAGGTGGGGCTTCTGTACAATGTCCCTGTAGGTCTCCTCTATGTACCTCTCTGTCTCCTTCAGCTCCTCTAAATCTGCTACTCTAGTCTCAAGGGAATGGACCAGTTCTCTGAGAGCTAGGAGCTCTTTGCATCGAGCACACACATATAACCTCTTGACAACTGGGAGATAATCATAAATGTGACACTCAGTGCAAAAGACTGGATAGCACCTCTATTGCTGCTGGACTGCTGTGTGCAATCTTAGTATTATTGAGTTGTTTAATCAATTAAAACTTGTTAAGGTACTTGGGATATTAGACTAATATAAAGAGTCTTAAGATTATATACATAGTAGATGATGGCAGAAAAAGACCCGCACGGTCCATCCAGTCTGCCCAACAAGATAAACTCATGTGTATACCTTACCTTGATTTGTACCTGTCTTTTTCAGGGCACAGACCGTATAAGTCTGGCCAGCACTATCCCCTCCTCCCAACCACCAGCCCCGCCTCCAACCACCGGCTCTGGCACAGACCGTATAAGTCTGCCCACCACTATCTTCGCCTCCCCACCACCAACCCCTCTTCCCCCCACCGGCTCCACCACTCAATTTCGGCTAAGCTTCTGAGGATCCATGGTATATTGTTGAGGGGAAGAGGGGGTGGTGGTTGGGAGGCGAGGATAGGGGTGGGCAGACTTATACGGTCTGTACCAGAGCCGGTGATGGGAGGCGGGACTGGTGGCTGGGAGGCGGGAAATACTGCTGGGCAGACTTATATGGTCTGTGCCCTGAAAAGGACAGGTACAAATTCAAGGTAAGGTATACACATATGAGTTTGTCATGGGCAGACTGGATGGACCATGCAGGTCTTTATCTGCCGTCATCTACTATGTTACTATGTTACTATTGTGTGATTTATTTAGTGCTTGCTTCTCAGAAAGTAATAAAATGTAATTAAAACTTTGTAATAAAAACTCCCTTCTTGTTATCCTAATTAGAATGGACTATAAATTAAGATTATAAATGGTGGGCGGGAGTTGTGGAGGTAGAGGGGTATGAAGACTGAACTATGCCCTGCTGTGCCTTCTAGAGGCTATCTGTTAATGCTACAGGCAGTGACAGTTAAGTTTCTATCTCTGGCAGAAAGTTCACGTTTAAAACTATGGGGAAAAGGGTTTTAGACTATGGAAACTAGTTAATAAAGTTTAATTTTTAAAATTCAAACTGTCTTTATCAATAAACCTACAACTTCTCTTTTATCCCCAATCTTTAAATCACCAAATCACAGATCAAAATAATGTTCACTTACTTAGAGAAATGTCCTCTTCTTCTTCCAGAAGACAGATTCTTTCTAATCAGAAGAGTCTACATTGATGGCATCGTTTCCTTACAACAGGAAATTAGAAATTGCAGGATTCTCTCCAACTCCGGGCTGAACTAAATTGCTTTATTTCTCATGGCAAAACCTCATAACAGCAGTCTCAAGTTTAAAACTAGAAACTGGCAAGGGGGCACTAGAGAGCTTGCTGCTGGGATTCATATTTGAGCCATATGATCTCTGAGAAACAGGCCAAAAATCAATCAGCCCTGCAACTGCAAATCACATTGCTATGACTTGCAAATGCTTATTTTAAGCAACAACTATCTTAGCCAGTGGTCAGACAGATCAAGTTGAAGTGGCTTTTGTGGTATCATACAGACCCAGGTTCAAACAAGCCACTCCATCACCACCAAAAATGACTACTGGCTAGAAAATTAAAACTGAAACTTCCTTTTCCTAGAGTTGTCTAGTTACCTAGTTTCCAAGGAAAACTTTTTGGCCAGGTCTGATTTAGATCTTAAATTCCAAAACAGTGTAGTATTTGTAGTCTCTGATTCTACTTATTGAAATCAATGCTGCAGATCCCATAATGCATCAGGATGGGGTGGTAATCCGTCGTTCTTAAGAAACCTTAACAAGTGGAGGAGTGGCCTAGTGGTTAGGGTGGTGGACTTTGGTCCTGGGGAACTGAGGAACAGAGTTTGATTCCCGGCACAGGCAGCTCCTTGTGACTCTGGGCAAGTCACTTAACCCTCCATTGCCTGCCGCATTGAGCCTGCCATGAGTGGGAAAGTGCGGGGGTACAAATATAATTAAAATAAATAAAAATCAGCCAGATAAGTGGAATACAGATCAGGAAAATCTCATAAGACTGTGATTACATTGGACTTTATTATGCAAAAAAAGATCTGGAATATATGCAGCAAACAAATATAATGGGAGGTAGTAGATGAAGAAGAAACTATGTAATATGTTGTAATATAACATTAAAAAATGGTTAAAAGGGACCCCGTTGAGAGGAGAGAATGTGTATGAATGGTAGAATGAGAGATAAATAAGGCATGAAGTATTATTTAAAGTTTGTAAAAGTATGCACAGAGTAAAGAAAGTAGTAAAATAAAAGACAGAGATATAACAGAAAATTGTGGAACTGTTACTGGATGTAGATATTATAATAGTGTAACCAGTTAAAAGATGTGGAGGGGCATAATCGAAAGGGGCGCCCAAGTTTTCCTGAGGATGTCCTCGCAGGACGTCCCGGTGAAGGGGCGGGGAAACCTGTATTATCGAAACAAGATGGGCATCCATCTTTCATTTCGATTATACGGTCGGGGACACCCAAATCGCGAAATTTAGGTCGACCTTAGAGATGGTTGTCCTTAGAGATGGTCGTCCATGATTTTCAGCCATAATGGAAACCGAGGACGCCCATCTCAGAAGCGACCAAATCCAAGCCATTTGGTCATGGGAGGAGCCAGCATTCGTAGTGCACTGGTTCCTCTGACATGCCAGGACACCAACCGGCCACCCTAGGGGGCACTGCAGTGGACTTCACAAATTGCTCCCAGGTGCATAGCTCCCTTATCTTGTGTGCTGAGCCCCCCTAATCCCCCCCCCAACACCCACTCCCCACAACTGTACACCACTACCATAGCCCTAAGGGGTGAAGGGGCACCTACATGTGGGTTCAGTGGGTTTGTGGTGGGTTTTGAAGGGCTCACATTTACCACCACAAATGTAACAGGTAGGGGGGGATGGGCCTGGGTCCGCCTGCCTGAAGTGCACTGCACCCACTAAAACTGCTCCAGGGACCTGCATACTGCTGTCAGGGAGCTGGGTATGACATTTGAGGCTGGCATAGAGGCTGGCAAAAAATATTTAAAAAGTTTCTTTTTAGGGTGGGAGGGGGTTGGTGACCACTGGGGGAGTAAGGGGAGGTCATCCCCAATTCCCTCCAGTGGTCATCTGGTCAGTTTGGGCCCTTCTTTTTTCTATTATCGGTCGAGGACACCCATACGTTAGGCACGCCCCAGTCCCGCCATTCTCTTTCGAAAATAAGCCTGATAGTAACCCATTAGTAAACAAATGCATATTTATTAGGGATATCCTGAAAACCTAACTCATTGGAGACCCTTGAGGACTATAAGTGAAGACCTAGGCCCTAGAGGATAATTTTATGAAGACCACCTAATTTATGTGCATACCTGCCACATATATTACACCATTTTTCTAAGGGAAGTATACAAATGCTTTCCTTTTGAAAATTACCCCACAGAATGTATACACAGATATGACCCGCTGAGAAAAAAGATACCAAAAGAGAGGAATGTGATTTAGTAATACCACAAAATAGAAGAATATCAATTGCCTAATCCTGCAAAATATCAGCCTCAGGTATGGACTAATTACATCTTTAAAAATGAGAAATGTTTATCAATTTAAAAAAAACTAATTAGCCCCAGAAATCACATACCCCACTTTAGGTACCTGCAGTTTTTAGGCTGTAGAACGTGAAAAACATCAAAGTTGTGGGAAAGAATTGCATAGTCCTATTCTACTGACCCTATCGTACACAAAACTTTCAAAAATGAAAGTTGCCCTTCCAAAATTCTATAACCTTTATCTCTATTATTTGTAACCCCACTTTAGCGCCTTTTCGCTCAGCAGGTCACACATATATACAATTGCTCTTGTCACACACAAATATACAAGTTTAATTCAGAATTTAAGTACTGCCATACTGTGTCAGACTAAAGATCTATCAAACCCATTATCCTGTTTCCAACAGTGACTAATCCAGATCACAAGTACCTGGCAGGACCCCAAAAAGTACATAGTTTCAATGCTGTTCACCCCTAGAGATACAAATATAAGACGTTTCACTCACTATAAAACTTATACACTTCACACCAAAGAGAGTATATGTCCAATTATGTGCTATCAGGTGATAAATTATTGCGAAATGTGGGGCTAAATCAGTGAAACAGTTGACAGCTATCAGCAGTTAATTGGGGCAGAAGTAATAAAAACTGCCCTCACTTTTGAGCTCTCATTTCAATGCCCTTTTCATATCATGTCTAAAGAGAATCCACGTACGTGGAGAACTCAATAGATCCCACGGCACGTAAAGTGCAGACAAGGATTTAAAAATGGTCTTTAAAAAGACCGTTTGTTAAATGATCCTGACGCTGCACTTGTCTGCACTTTTCTCATTCGTGACTTGAGTTCTCTTCATCACGTCACTTGACTCCTGATGTAGGCCATCCGGCCAAAACACAACGTTGTGTCGAGTCATTTTTAACGTGGAATTGTGTTATTATTATTTGTTTGAATATTATTACATTTTGTTTATTTTAAACTTAACTTCAGGTCCAATTATTGGATAGCCTGGCTCATATTCCCACCTTTTTGTTTACACTTCTCACATCATGTAAATATCCCTAAAGAATTATAAGAACCAAGAGCTAAATTCAGCATATGGGGCCAGATTCTATACATGGCGCCTAAAAACTCTGCGCAGAACTAAGCGTATTCTATAAGATTTAGGCACGGTGTATAGAATATGCTTAGTTGATACCATAGTGCCTAAATCTATGCATGCCCATTTACGCCAATAGAAACCTTGTGTACGTCCCTATGTGTAGATTTAGGCACATTGACCCTTACTAGTACTACTACAAATCATTTCTATAGTGCTACCAGTACTCTGTAATTAAGAGTGGAAATTTTGAAACACCCATAAAAATGCCCCTTTTATGCTACACGTGTTTATTTTGAACTGCATGCTTTGCAGTTTAGGCGCAGTTCTTTACAGAATACGCTTAGCAATTTCCACACATAAATTGTGATAATTGCCAATTAATGCTCATTATTGCTTGTTTAGTGCTGCTAAAAATGCTGATTGCCTTGTTACGTCAATTAAGTTACGCATGTATCTCCAAGTGGAATCTAGGCGCCATATATAGAATCCGAGGGATGGCGCTGAAACAAATTGCCATTGGATGGTATTCTACAGAGTGCTCTGGGATGGGTGCCCTTTAGAGAATAGTATGCAGTGCTGCTGAAATCCATGCCCAACTTTACAGCAACTGAAACCAGGTGAAACTCCCGGCATGCAAATTGGGCACGGATCCCCCTCATTCTGTAAAGGAATGCCCCTGGCCCACCCATGTTCATATTTATTTATTTATTTATTTTCAGCACTTCATATACCACAAGTGATCCCTAAGGCGACTATAAGGTTTACTATTTCTATTACAGGTACTTCATTGTGCCCCCCCCTTTTCAGATCCGCGTGGAAATACTTAGGCGCTATTCTATAACTGGGCGCATAAGTGTGGCTCTGTATGGATCTTCCATTTCAGTGCCTTGCTTCTGTTATAATGCTTTTCTGTGCCAAAAAATCAGCATGGAAATAGCGCATAATGGGGTCTGTTTACTAAGATGCACCTAACAGATTTAGCGCGCATTAACGATTAGTGCATGCTAAATGATAAGATGCCCATAGGAATAAAATGGGCTTCTTACCATTTAGAGCATGCTAATCATTAGCGCACCTTACTAAAAGGACCTCAAAGTTAGGCACCATATATAGAATTCCCTAGAGGGTGTGCACCTCAAGTGTATTAAATATTAATGGTGTGCCCTGATAAGCAATCAAAAATGAAACATCAACATGTCCATACTGTAATCAAAATAAATCCAATAAAGCAAGGCTGAACAGCAAAGTCAATAAGGCAAATAAATCCAGATCCACTTTTCTGAAACAGGCAAATTCCGGTTCTATAGAGCCTTGTTTCGGCATCTCTTTCATTAGGAACTGTTGTCTGTGTGTGGGAACTGTCTGACTGCCAGTAGCACATTCACGTTCAGCTGCTCAGATAAGATGGCGGCCAGCCCAGAAGTGGATTCCATCGTTCTGCAGAAAATGACCAGCAACATGAGAGCAAGATGACATCACCCCCACCGAACTTTACTGTAACTCAAATGGAGAGCTAGAAGAAAATATTCCATTCTAAATTGTCGTTCAACCCCCCATTTAAGAGAGATTGCAGCTCAAAAATCTTAATGAATATTGTTGAATAAGGTCATCTAAAATTCTGCAAGTAAGCAAAGGCCCCAGTTTGGTGGCAGGGCCACATGCATATACAGGGTGTACGTACATAAGTTTAAGCACATGCATCTCCTTTGCCTGGGACACTTCTTTATATCCAAAATAATTTCTTTTCCAAAGTGCACTCTCCTCCCTTCGCTTTGCAATATACACTCTTACCTTCAGAGGTGGATTTCCCTTCAACACCTGTGTCTCATCCAAACTAATCAATTACACACACAGTCTTTTGTGAGGTGTTCCAACAATATTTACTTCAAACTTCTGCAAAATGGATTTGACTTGATTTCATTAGTGAGATAGGAGCAGATGAATGAAATTATGATAATAAAGAATTTTTCTCATTAGAGTTTCATCAAGGTGATAGTCAAAAACACTAAAGTGGTCAGAAACAGCCCTGCATAATTCTTTTTTTTTAACTTTAATTATGGGCCACATTTATGGGTACCTTTGGCCATTTACATCTAAATAGCCAAAGTTTGCCTTTTAAAAATGGGTTGGGTTGGGAGCATTATGTGTCTGGTCAAAAAGTTATCCATTTAAGGGCTCCTTTTACTAAGCAGCGGTAAGCCCAACATAGGCTTACCGCTTGCTATACAGGAAGTACCGCCGGGCTACCGCAGCAGCCTGGTGGTACTTCCCACCCCTAGTGCACTGTCATTTCCAGTGCTACAAAAATTTATTTATTTTTGTAGGGCCAGAGTGTACCCAGCAGTAATTGGGCAGTGCCACATGCTGCCTGGTTACTACTACTACTTAACATTTCTAAAGCGCTACTAGGGTTACGCAGCGCTGTACAATTTAACATGGAAGGACAGTCCCTGCTCAAGGAGCTTACAATCTAGGTTACCGCTGGGTTAACGTGGGAGCCCTTACCACCACCTCAATGGGTGTCGGTAAGGGCCCCCCCAAAAAAAAATGGCCACAAGACAAGTGCTTTACTTGCCACCCAGCCATTTCCTATAGGAAAGCGAGACTTCCCTTTTACCAGCTGCTGTAAAAGGGAGCCTCGGCACGTGTGTAAAACATGCGCCGATGGTAGTGCTGGCCCCCTTTTGCCACAGCTTGGTTTAAGGAGCCCTAAATGATAGTATTCAGCCACTAGGCAAGACCTGAGATGGATCCATGTTTCAGCGGTCTGGCTGCCTGCTTCAGGGGTCACCAACAAAACTTCTGAAGCCTCTGCTTTATATGTGGTACCTGATACAATGATATGCACAAGTGTTCAGCAAAATACCAGTGGTGTTGCCAGCGGAGGGCAGTGACATCAATTTGCAGTTTAAATTTTTAAAAAGCACCATCATCAGACAAAAAGAAGTCTTGCTTTGGTGCCTCAATAAAGTCTTTCATTTGCTATTCCCATACTAAGAGTCGTGTAGTGTCACTCTTTACTTTGTGTTGCTCTTTGATTCTTCGTACAGTGGTGGAAATAAGTATTTGATCCCTTGCTGATTTTGTAAGTTTGCCCACTGACAAAGACATGAGCAGCCCATAATTGAAGGGTAGGTTATTGGTAACAGTGAGAGATAGCACATCACAAATTAAATCCGGAAAATCACATTGTGGAAAGTATATGAATTTATTTGCATTCTGCAGAGGGAAATAAGTATTTAATCCCTCTGGCAAACAAGACCTAATACTTGGTGGCAAAACCCTTGTTGGCAAGCACAGCGGTCAGACGTCTTCTGTAGTTGATGATGAGGTTTGCACACATGTCAGGAGGAATTTTGGTCCACTCCTCTTTGCAGATCATCTCTAAATCATTAAGAGTTCTGGGCTGTCGCTTGGCAACTCGCAGCTTCAGCTCCCTCCATAAGTTTTCAATGGGATTAAGGTCTGGTGACTGGCTAGGCCACTCCATGACCCTAATGTGCTTCTTCCTGAGCCACTCCTTTGTTGCCTTGGCTGTATGTTTTGGGTCATTGTCGTGCTGGAAGACCCAGCCACGACCCATTTTTAAGGCCCTGGCGGAGGGAAGGAGGTTGTCACTCAGAATTGTACGGTACATGGCCCCATCCATTCTCCCATTGATGCGGTGAAGTAGTCCTGTGCCCTTAGCAGAGAAACACCCCCAAAACATAACATTTCCACCTCCATGCTTGACAGTGGGGACGGTGTTCTTTGGGTCATAGGCAGCATTTCTCTTCCTCCAAACACGGCGAGTTGAGTTCATGCCAAAGAGCTCAATTTTTGTCTCATCTGACCACAGCACCTTCTCCCAATCACTCTCGGCATCATCCAGGTGTTCACTGGCAAACTTCAGACGGGCCGTCACATGTGCCTTCCGGAGCAGGGGGACCTTGCGGGCACTGCAGGATTGCAATCCGTTATGTCGTAATGTGTTACCAATGGTTTTCGTGGTGACAGTGGTCCCAGCTGCCTTGAGATCATTGACAAGTTCCCCCCTTGTAGTTGTAGGCTGATTTCTAACCTTCCTCATGATCAAGGATACCCCACGAGGTGAGATTTTGCATGGAGCCCCAGATCTTTGTCGATTGACAGTCCTTTTGTACTTCTTCCATTTTCTTACTATGGCACCAACAGTTGTCTCCTTCTCGCCCAGCGTCTTACTGATGGTTTTGTAGCCCATTCCAGCCTTGTGCAGGTGTATGATCTTGTCCCTGACATCCTTAGACAGCTCCTTGCTCTTGGCCATTTTGTAGAGGTTAGAGTCTGACTGATTCACTGAGTCTGTGGACAGGTGTCTTTCATACAGGTGACCATTGCCGACAGCTGTCTGTCATGCAGGTAACGAGTTGATTTGGAGCATCTACCTGGTCTGTAGGGACCAGATCTCTTACTGGTTGGTGGGGGATCAAATACTTATTTCCCTCTGCAGAATGCAAATAAATTCATATACTTTCCACAATGTGATTTTCCGGATTTAATTTGTGATGTGCTATCTCTCACTGTTACCAATAACCTACCCTTCAATTATGGGCTGCTCATGTCTTTGTCAGTGGGCAAACTTACAAAATCAGCAAGGGATCAAATACTTATTTCCACCACTGTAGATGTTATCTCCTATTTTCCTGTGGATAAAGTATTCAGCCACTAAACATACAAATTATCTGTGCTGCAGAAAAAAACAGGGATAAAGTTAAATAGATATGTTTGGGGCTTTGTTTTAGAAGCCCTATTGGCAATGTACAAATATTGCTACCCAAGAAGCCTCTTTTGACATTTCTTGGAAAGGAATATTTCCATTTGGTGCTTTATGAACTATCAAGTAAGTTTTATCTGACTTTGCCTTGGGAGTAAACACAGAACCCCTAACAATTGGTGTATTGACTGTACATTACTGTAATATAACTGTTTTACCCCCGATGAAGACATTTTCAAAACATGGCCATGTCGGGTATCTGATTTATGGTTTAGTTAAGATATTTTATCCTTCATTGGTTCCTAGATATACTACCAGAATTATACAGGTCCAGACCTCACAAGTGAATTCTGATTTATATGTTCTGTTTACAATGGGGCTCTTAATTTTATCTGTATTATCTGAAACATTTCAGTAGCACCACTTAGGGGTGTAATTATCAACGTGGGCTGCCATTAAACATGTTATGTTATTAACTCATGCTATTTTAGCACAGATCCCATTTTATCAATGAGACCTAGTTAATAATAACTGGAGTTAACAGTAAAATAATCTTTAACAGTAGCCCACGTTAATAACTTCCCCCGTAGATAGATAGCACCACTTAAAATCTGTATAAAGTTAAATGGATAAGATATTTGTTTAACTTTATAAGGTCAGCCCATGCCTGAAAACTGATCTCATCAAGGCTAACATTAAGGGAAGATAAAATGGATATACCATAATCTTCTGTAAGGCACAGTAATTTGATATTTTTACTTAGGTGAATCCGCATTCACCAACATAAAAACATAATCAAATTATTGCCCTCTTCCACCAGTATGGATAATGGTATCTGTACATTCGCAGCACAAATACTGCTACCTAGGCAAAAACAGGCAGATGCCAGTCAGGAGGCAAAAGTTATGAATGGATATTGCATAACAAAAACTCCTCATGTAATTTCCAGGGTATACTTTATACCTTCTTCAATGCAGATCTGAAATATGAAGGGCTTTGTACCCACATTCTGCAACCATACAAACTCTGCAGGGAGTTACATTATTACCCTGTTAAGGTTTTTCTTGGCAATCAATGAAAAAGTAAGGTCCTGATATTTAAAAGCACTTATTTAGATAATATCACATGGCACAATTCCCATATAGCAACATTGTAGCAAGTACTTAATGCTTTTAGAAATAGAATATTTTTAAAAATATTTTTTTATGTGCTCATAGATTCTCTTAAGGACTATCACAGATCGGCTGGTCTTATAGTGTCCACTGGCCACTAATCATTGCATATATTTTTTCATTATATTCATACCTTTTAAAAACGTACAAACTTGTACATAATCTAACGATTATAAAATTCTTAGCTTTATGGTCTCAGGTCCCGATATGAGCACACAAAAAATTATTTTTAAAAATTCAATTTAAAAACTATTATATTTCTAAAAGCATTGAGTACTTGCTACAATGTTGCTATATGGGAATTGTACCATGTGATACTAATATTGATTTTTCCTATGTATATTTGTGTTTCCCATTGTTTTGTGATGGTTTATTCTTATTTGGATAATGGCAGTCACTACATAGGTACATAAGTACATAAGTAATGCCATACTGGGAAAAGACCAAGGGTCCATCGAGCCCAGCATCCTGTCCACGACAGCGGCCAATCCAGGCCAAGGACACCTGGCAAGCTTCCCAAACGTACAAACATTCTATACATGTTATTCCTGGAATTTTGGAGTTTTCCAAGTCCGTTTAGTAGCGGTTTATGGACTTGTCCTTTAGGAAACCGTCCAACCCCTTTTTAAACTCTGCTAAGCTAACCGCCTTCACCACTTTCTCGGCAACGAATTCCAGAGTTTGATTACACGTTGGGTGAAGAAAAATTTTCTCCGATTTGTTTTAAATTTACTACACTGTAGTTTCATCGCATGCCCCCTAGTCCTAGTATTTTTGGAAAGCATGAACAGACGCTTCACATCCACCTGTTCCACTCCACTCATTATTTTATATACCTCTATCATGTCTCCCCTCAGCCGTCTCTTCTCCAAGCTGTATAGCCCTAGCCTCCTTAGTCTTTCTTCATAGGGAAGTCGTCCCATCCCCGCTATCATTTTAGTCGCCCTTCGCTGCACCTTTTCCAATTCTACTATATCTTTCTTGAGATGCAGCGACCAGAATTGAACACAATACTCAAGGTGCGGTCGCACCATGGAGCGATACAACGGCATTATAACATCCTCACACCTGTTTTCCATACCTTTCCTGATAATACCCAACATTCTATTTGCTTTCTTAGCCGCAGCAGCACACTGAGCAGAAGGTTTCAGTGTGTTATCGACGACGACACCCAGATCCCTTTCTTGGTCCGTAACTCCTAACGTGGAACCTTGCATGACGTAGCTATAATTCGGGTTCTTTTTTCCCACATGCATCACCTTGCACTTGCTCACATTAAACATCATCTGCCATTTAGCTGCCCAGTCTCCCAGTCTCGTAAGGTGTAATTTTTCACAATCCTGTCGCGATTTAACGACTTTGAATAACTTTGTGTCATCAGCAAATTTAATTACCTCGCTAGTTACTCCCATCTCTAAATCATTTATAAATATATTAAAAAGCAGCGGTCCTAGCACGGACCCCTGAGGAACCCCACTAACTACCCTTCTCCATTGTGAATACTGCCCATTTAACCCCACTCTCTGTTTCCTATCGTTCAACCAGTTTTTAATCCACAATAGGACATTTCCTCCTATCCCATGACCCTCCAATTTCCTCTGTAGCCTTTCATGAGGTACCTTGTCAAACGCCTTTTGAAAATCCAGATACACAGAAACTGGTTTTGAGCGGTTCCAAGATGGCGCTCTGACTGGTTGCACCCGAGTTAGCTGCTGAGGTGACTCTGTAGTTTTTTTTGCTGATTTCGCCGCTTCTGCAACCTCTTTGATGGGGAAACGGAGGGGGAAAGTTAAGGAGCGTTCCTCGGCTCCTGAAACGTCCTCGGCGCTACGGCAATCGACTCTTCAGTTCCCGAAGCAACTACCGGGACCTCGGGGAACTTCGACCCCCTCTGCCGCTCTCGACGCATCGGCGTCGATCGAAAGCGCCGACGGGGCTTCTCTGAGCCCTGTAGAACGCATTGCCCCGCCTCAACCCGGAAGGGAATCGCCGGCAGCCCAAGCAGGGAAGGAGAACGTAAACGCTCAGCCAAGCCTGCTCGAGGGAAGGTCTGCGACGATAGAAAATGAAATCCAACTGAAAGAAACACTTCTTCAATCAGCCTCTCAGGTACTTCCTTTGGAAATTGTTTCTAAACTTTCGCAAGTTGGTATTCAGACTCAACCCTTTCCTGGAAATTTAGGCGTGATTAAACCTGCAATTGTGACACTTGAGTCACTATGGGACATGGTGCATAATATTCAGGTCTCTATGCAACCTTCAATAAAAGAAAATACTGAACATATTAAAACTATTTCTCAAGCTGCGCTACTTCAAGCACAGGCATCAGCACAACAGGCCTTGAAACTGGAAAATTTACATATTAAATTACAAGAGAGGGGAACTTTGGAGTCAGCTTTGATTAAGGATAATATTTTTCTTCATAAACGGACAGAATACCTGGAGAATCAGATTCGGAGACTTAATCTTAGGTTTCTCAACTTCCCTAAGTCGCCTTTAATTTCACCGATTGAAATGGCTAAGAAATATATTGTGGACATTCTAGGAATGGACAAGGATTCATTGCCCCCCATAACACGGGCCTATTATATCTGGAACCCACAAGGGGGTGATGGACATCTCCCAGGGAAAGGGGATGGAATGAATTTAACTTCATTCCTAGAGAGCTCACTGGAGATTGTTACACAGAGGTCTACGTTGCTTGTTACTTTTGCTTTGGAGCCAGATCGTAATGCAATATTAAGACTTTCCCTAAGACACTTAGAAAACCTGTTTATGGGATCAAAGGTCCGTGTTTTTCCTGATCTCTCAAGACCCACTCAAGTTAGACGCAGGGCCTTTTTGGAAATGCGTCCGAGAGTGTTGGCCATGGGAATAAATTTCACTTTACGATTTCCTTGTATTTGTAATTTAATGCTTGAGGGTAAACAATTTCAATTTGTTGACCCTAAACAGTTAAAAGAATTTCTTGATGCTAGAGTAGATATGAATGTTATATGCCCACCATAATATAGCAGGCTGGGATCAGTAACCCCTAGGTAGCAACTGGTGGGACTTACTTAATTGCTTTTGATATCTATTTCTTTATTCTTGGAACCAATGTTTCTTTATTTTTAGTGGACAAAATGGCTATAAATTTTACTTTTCCTTTTTTTTTTTTCTTTTCCTGATGTAAATGCCTATTACATGATCATAATTTGTTGTGAAATAATGATTTAAATTAATAAATAAATAAAATAAAAAAAAAGAAAATCCAGATACACAATATCAACCGACTCCCCTTTGTCCACATGTTTGTTCACTCCTTCAAAGAATTGAAGTAAATTGGTCAGGCAAGATTTCCCCACACAAAAGCCATGCTGACTTGGTCTCAGTAATCCATGTCCTCGGATGTGCTCTGTAATTTTGTTTTTGATAATAGCCTCTACCATTTTCCCCGGCACCGACGTCAGGCTCACCGGTCTATAATTTCCCGGATCTCCCCTGGAGCCTTTTTAAAAAATGGGCGTTACATTGGCCACCCTCCAATCTTCCGGTACCACGCTCAATTTTAAGGATAAGTTGCATATCACTAGCAGTAGCTCCGCAAGCTCGTTTTTCAGTTCTATCAGTACTCTAGGATGAATACCATCCGGTCCAGGAGATTTGCTACTCTTCAGTTTGCCGAACTGCCCCATTACGTCCTCCAGGTTTACCGTGAAGTCAGTAAGTTTCTCCGACTCGTCCGCTTGAAATACCATTTCCGACACCGGTATCCCACCCAAATCTTCCTCGGTGAAGACCGAAGCAAAGAATTCATTCAGTCTCTCCGCTACGTCTTTGTCTTCCTTGATCGCCCCTTTTACCCCTCGGTCATCCAGCGGCCCAACCGATTCTTTTGCCGGCTTCCTGCTTTTAATATACCGAAAAACATTTTTACTATGTTTTTTTGCCTCTAATGCTATCTTTTTTTCATACTCCCTCTTGGCCTTCTTAATATGCGCCTTGCATTTGCTTTGACACTCCTTATGCTGTTTCTTGTTATTTTCAGACGGTTCCTTCTTCCATTTTCTGAAGGCGTTTCTTTTAGCCCTAATAGCTTCCTTCACCTCACTTTTCAACCAGGCCGGGTGTCTTTTGGACTTCCGTCTTTCTTTTCTAATTCACGGAATATGTATGGCCTGGGCCTCCAGGATGGTATTTTTGAACAGCGTCCACGCCTGTTGTACAGTTTTTACTCTCTCAGTTGCCCCCCTAAGTTTTTTTTTTACCGTTCTTCTCATTTTATCATAGTCTCCTTTTTTAAAGTTAAACGCTAACGTATTTGACTTTCTGTGTACAGTTACTTCAAGGTTGATGTCAAAACTGATCATATTATGGCCACTGTTATCAAGCGGCCCCAGTATCATAACGTCCCTCACCAGATCATGCGCTCCACTAAGGACCAAGTCTAGAATTTTTCCTTCTCTCGTCGGCTCCTGCACCAGTTGCTCCATAAAGCTGTCCTTGATTTCGTCAAGGAATTGTATCTCTGTAGCGTGTCCCGATGTTACATTTACCCAGTCTATATTTGGATAATTGAAGTCACCCATTATTATCACATTGCCCATTTTGTTCGCGTCTCTGATTTCTTTTATCATTTCTGTGTCTACCTGCTCATCCTGGCGAGGTGGACGGTAGTACACTCCTATCACCATTTTTTTCCCTTTTATACATGGAATTTCAACCCACAGTGATTCAAAGGTGTGATTTGTGTCCTGCTGAATTTGTAATCTATCTGAGTCAAGGCTCTCTTTAATATACAATGCTACCCCTCCACCAGTCCGGTCTACCCTATCATTACGATATACTTTGTACCCCGGTATGACAGTGTCCCACTGGTTATCCTCCTTCCACCAGGTCTCAGTAATGCCTATTATATCCAATTTTTCTTTTAGTGCAATATATTCCAACTCTCCCATCTTATTTCTTAGACTCCTAGCATTTGCATATAGACATTTCAGAGTATGTTTGTTGTTCTTATTTGCATGATGCTTAGTACCTGACACTATTGATTTGACATCTTTTGTCTGATCTTTAGTTGTATTTAAGGGCACCTGGCCTACCACGGTCTGTTGTGCAACCTCACTATCCAGGTAGTGCCAGGATGTAGTGAGGACAGAGTGTGTGTTCTGCCTAACTCTTCAGGTAGTTGGCGATATTCAGCCACAATCTGTTTAGGCATGTGGATAAAGTTAGAACAGGAAAAGTGCTTATACTGCATAGCTATCCAGATGGAGACTGAATATCACTGCTGTCCACATAGCTAGTGCATGACACTGCTGAAAAGGTATATTCAGCACAATCCCTTCTCGGTATTTATATCCCGCTTCTATCCTCAAAGAGTCGAAGCAGGTTAAAGCAAGATGATAATAATTGCAAGAATCAAGAAAAGCAATTGCTAAATCAAACATTTAGATACTTATCAAAAAGGAAAGTCTTCAACGGATTTTTTTTAGGTACCCTTAGGGCCAGATTCTATATATGGTGCCTAAAAAATCAGCAGGGAACTAAGCATATTCGATAAAATTTAGGCACGGTGTATAATATATGCTTAGTCAATACCGTAGCACCTAAATCTACGTGTATCCAATTACACCAATAAAAATCTGGTGTAAATCCATGCACGTAGATTTAGACGCACTGACCCGAATTCTGTAATTACGCGTGGAAATTTTAGAATACCCATGAAACGCCCATAAATTTGTCCATAAACATGCCCCTTTTAAGCTACATGCATTTATTTTAAACTGCGCACTTTGCAATTTAGGTGCAATTCTTTATAGAATACGCTTAGCGATTTCTATGCATAAGTTGTAATAATTGTCAATTCGTGCTCGTTATTGCATGTTAAATATGTTAAATATGCTGATTACCTTGTTCCGCAAATTAAATTGTGCAGTATCTCCATACAGAATCTAGGTACCATATATAGAATCTGGGAGTATATGCAGGTAATTTCTCTTCCCTAGAGGGCTCACAATCTAAGCTGATGTACCTGGGGCAATAGACGGTTAAGAGACTTGCCCAAAGTCACAAGGAGCTGCAGTGGAAATCAAACCCAGGTCGCAAGGATCAAAGCCCATTGCACTAACTATTAGGAAAGACTAAGCTGTTGCCTAGGATGGTATCTTCATGGGGTAAAAAAGATCAGCTACAATCAAAGCAAAACAATAAGTCCTGACATCCACATAAACTCAAAGGATCATAGCACATATTTAAACTTGCATTTTTCTGTGTGATAATCATGAATATTCAGTTTATTTATGGAAATGTTAGGGGGGAAAGTTGCAGGGTAGGGGCCTGAGAGTTAATTAAGGGGGGTATATGGCTAGAGGTTTATCTAGGGTGCACCAGCTCTGCAGTGGTACCAGCAGGAGGGTTTCCTAACACCTGCTGCCAGTGATGATCAGGACTCTGAGAAATGATAGGGAATAATCCCAGAGGAGCTGCAAATGGGTTGGTTCAATTTCAAAAAGGAGACTGCCTTGAGGGAGAGTGTAGTCTTGCTCTGAATATAGCCTTGATCAGAGTCCAAACGTCATTCCGTTATTAGCTCAATCTCACATTGATCTGCAGTCACTTGATAGGGTTAATTGCTGTCTTTTTAATTTTGTCCTATTAGGGGCTTTTTTACAAAGCGGCGGTAAGCCCAACGCATGTTAACGCATGTTAATCTGGAACTATCGCTGGTCCAACGCAAGTGTGCCATTTCCCACACTAGGGAAAACCATCCCGTATTTTTTAGCGGGGGAATCAGGCAGCACCACACGCTACTCAGTTACTACCGCATTAGCACCGGGGCCCTTACTGCCATCTCAGTGGATGGTGGTAAGAGCAATCTTACCACATGGCCGTAGCTATTTTCAGCCTTTTTTACCCACTGTGGTAAAAAGGGCCACAGCACACGGCAAAAATGGCCCCCACTGCTAGCACAGGGCCCTTTTTACAGCAGCTTGGTAAAAGGAAACTTTAGCTTGTTCTGTACAGCCTGGCTTTATCTTGCAATTGTTCTTCCTTACTTCTCTTATGTCATGCCACATCCTTTGTTTCTTCACAAGAAGCTAGAGAGAATTCAATCAAGTTGTAAAGACTTATGCATTTACTAGGCCTTATGAAGTTCTCCTCTGTTCTATTGTTTCAGATGGAACAAGCATGTGATGATATAGATCAGATGTTCAGCGATTTACTGGGGGAAATGGACCTCCTGACACAGGTGAGTTTTTAACAGTTTAGAAACATAGGGGAATTGTTTAAAAAACATTCTCTCCTCATCCCTTGCCACCACCTTTCTTGCCATTACTATTCAACTTTACAGAAAAATTTCCCAGACTGAACACATATTGGTTAAAAAAAAAGTGTTAACCTGACTCCATTTGCCTGACATCTTTATGCTAGTGCCTGCAAGCCAGTGACAATGGTACTGGTAAGATTTGAGTGTGTGGCAGAGCTGCAGCCTCCTATACAGAACAGAAGCAGTTCTTTTACTGTCAGGATTTTCCACACACTTTGTTATCTTGAAACAAGAACACGGTAGGAAAAAAGAAAATAATTTCATGGAACAATTGTGATAGCCTAAGTTTGCCAATGATGTGGAGGGACATTTTCGAAAGAAACGTCCAAGTTGCGATTTGAACGTCTTTGCAAAACGCCCAAATCCAGGGGCGGGGAAGCCCATATTTTTGAAAAAAGATGGACGTACATCTTTCGTTTCAAAAATATCATCAGAGACATCCAAATCCTTAAATTTGGATGTCCCTAGATTTGGACGTCCTTGGATCTGGACGTTTCTGACTTTCGGCAATTTTCGAAACCAAAGATGTCCATGTCAAAAGCATCCAAATGCAAGCCATTTGGACGTGGGAGGAGCCAGCATTTGTAGTGCACTGGTCCCCCTGACATGCCAGGACACCAACCAGGCACCCTAGGGGGCACTGCAGTGGACTTCATAAATTGCTCCGAGGAACATAGCTCCCTTACCTTGTGTGCTGAGCCCCCCAACCCCCCCCCCCCCCAAAACCCACTACCCACAACTGTACACAACTACCATAGCCCTTACGGGTGAAGGAGGGCATCTTTATATGGGTACAGTGGATTTGTGGTGGGTTTTGGAGAGCCTGCTGTTTCCTCCACAAATGTAACCGGTAGGGGGGTATGGGCCTGGGTCCGCCTGTCTGAAGTGCACTGCAGTACCCACTAAAACTGCTCCAGGGACCTTCATGCGCTGTTATGGACCTGAGTATGACATCTGAAGCTGGCACAAAATATTTTTAAAGATGTGTTTTGAGGGTGGGAGGTGGGTTAATGACCACTGGGGGAGTAATAGGAGGTCATTCGCGATTCTCTCCGGTGGTCATCTGGTCATTTTGGGCACCTTTTTGTGCCTTATTCATAATAAAAGCTCATCCGGGTGAAAACATCCAAGTGTTCGTCAGGGACATCCTTGTTTTTTTCGATTATGGGTCAAAGACGTCCAAGTGTTAGGCACACCCAAGTCCCACCTTTGCTATGTCCTTGCGACAGACTGCGGTTGGAGACATCCAAAATCGGGTTTCGATTATACCGATTCGGACATCTCTGTGAGAAGGACATCCATGTTCCGTTTTATGTCGAAAGATGGACATCCTTCTCTTTTGAAAATGAGCCCGATAATGATTCATTTCCATGGTTTGGAATAAAATTTAACAAGCAAGAAAATTGTATAACATGAAATCTTTTTATTGAACAAATAATACATTGTGAAGTCTTCAGGAGTTATCACTCCCTTCCTCAGCTCCAAGCAGAATGAAAAAAGATGACATAGCCAGAAAACAGAAATCAGAAATTGCTTTTGCAATGTCAGTATTAAAGGAAAGTAGATCGCATGGGTCTGATATGTGAGAATAATAAGAAGGCGGCTGAAAGGCAATACAATTATTCCTGGTAGTGGAGTTCAAATAACCCCAAGTCTCTGTTAAGGCCTTTTGTGTAAGTTCCAAAGTATATGATCATTTTACATTCAAATGTCTTATGTTCTTGGATTGTTCTGAATTTCTGTACTAGTGTCCTGCAGTGGCAAAGCCAGACTTCACATTTATTTTTTTTGGGGGGGGGGGGGCAGACTTAACATGAGGGGTCACCAGGCATATAGGTGTGAGTGCCTTAGCATGCACCTGATGACAGATGTCTAAGTAAATAGTCTATCCTGCACCAAGCATAAACCCTTTACATACTTATGGAAACTTTCGGCTCCTTTTACAAAGCCACGGTAGTGATTCCTGGCACGGCAAATGCGACAAAGCCCATTCAATTCCTTTTCAACTTTGCAACTTAGAAATTACGTGCACCATGTTACAGAATACACTTAGCAACGAGAGCACATAAATTCCAATTAAAGCCAGTTAGTGCTTGTTAACATCCAATTATCAGTTCTGATTAGTTATTAACTAATTAAACCCCCTGTTTACAAAGCCGCACAGCACTGCCAACATAGCCTATTCAGGTGAATGGACTGTGTCGGCAGTGACGCATTGGCAGCCACTAGCGCAGTTTTGTAAACAGAGGCCTAAGTTATGCACATTCTTATGGAATACATATGCGTAAATCGATATATAGAACCAAGGGAAAACAAATACAATAAAATAATTAAATATCAATTCAAAAGGCAAATGTTCAATCAAATTCAACACAAAAAAAAATAATATATAAAAGCAGCAGCAAAAAATAATATATAAACTGCTCAGAGCAATTTATTTATTCTTAGATTTAAGATACCACTTTTCTTGAAGCTTGAGGCAAGTATATAACATACAACAGATTACAATATTGCAATACATTAGGTGGACAAAATAAAATTCCAAACAAGTGAATGCTAGTACTGGAACACTGTATAAACGCTGTATAATCTGCCTAAATTCGTTTTCACATTCCTGAGTTCATCTCATGCTAAAAGACTCTGGCACCTTATAATACTTTCCTCCATCACCTTTCCTATGCTTTTGTTTTTGATTCATGGTGTGAAGTCATGCATCAACCCAAGCATTCAACTCACAATTTCAGTAATTCTTCACAAAATGCCTATAATATCCACAGAAAAGAACGAAGCTCTTAAAGTTACCTGGACATGGCCAGCTAGTGAAAGCAGCTATCTAGTCCATAGCTACTCTACTCCTGGAAACATGCCCCACATGTTTAACTTTTGCCTGTCAAAATTTACATTTGTTCTGTGACAATTTTAGCCCACATTGTGCCAATCGGTCCAGTACCTTAAGCAACCTTTCCTCATGTTCCTCCAAAGCAAACACAATTAAATCATCCAGTTATATTAAATGAGTAGTAAATTTATATCCCCCCCCCCCCCCCAGTTTTCTCCATGAGGCTCTGAAAAGCAGCAGGGGCTCCTGACACCCCCCTGGGGGAGTCAGTTAAACTAGTAAAATCCCAGGGGTCATATAAATGGGTTAAACTGGAAAGAGGGAAAGGAAAATGTATCTATATCGGAGTGATATACAGACCATCCTCACAGTCGGAGGAAATGGACAGGGACTTAATTGAAGACATCCGCAAGATAGCAAGGAAAGGGCGGATGTGGTTCCTTTGCACAAGAGTGGAAGTAAGGAGGAGGTTGGGAATTACAGACCTGTCAGTCTGACCTCGGTGCTGAGTAAGCTAATGGAAATGCTTCTAAAGAGGAGAATTGTGAGATTTCTTGAACTAAATGGAATGCTGGACCTGAGGCAGCATGGCTTCACTAGTGGCAGGTCATTTCAGACAAATCTGTCTTCTTCGACTGGGTGACCAAACAGTTGAATGTGGGAGGGGCGCTTGATGTGGTTTACTTGGATTTCAGCAAAGCCTTTGACATGGTTCCGCACAGGCGACTGATAAATAAATTGAGTGCCCTCGGTATGGGACCTAGAGTAACTGATTGAGTTGAATATTGGTTGAATGGTAGGAGACAGAGGGTAGTGGTAAAAGGAGCTTGTTCTGAAGAAAAAGATGTTGTCAGTGGAGTACCGCAGGGATCGGTCCTAGGGCCGGCTCTTTTTAACAACTTTGTGAGTGATATTGCGGAAGGTTCTGTCTGGTAAGGTCTGTCTCCTTGCGGATGATACTAAACTCTGCAACAGGGTGGACACCCTGGAGGGTGTGAATGACATGAGGAAGGACCTAGCGAAGCTGGAGGAATGGACCGATATTTGGCAACTAAGGTTTAATCCCAAAAAATGCAGGGTCATGCACTTGGATCGCAAGAATCCGAGGGACCGGTACAGTATAGAGGGTGAAGTGCTTCAGTGTACGAAGGAAGAGCGGGACTTGGGAGTGATTGTGTCTGATGACCTTAAAGCTTCCAAACAGGTAGAAAAAGCGACGGTCAAAGCCAGAAGGATGCTAGGGTGCATAAAGAGAGGCATGACCAGCAGGAAAAAGGAAGTGATAGTGCCGTTATATAAGTCTCTAGTGAGGCCCCATTTGGAGTACTGCGTGCAGTTCTGTAGACCGCATCTACGGAAAGATATAACAGGATGGAGTCGGCCCAGAGGGCGGCTACAAAATTAGTACATAAGTACATAAGTATTGCCATACTGGGAAAGACCAAAGGTCCATCAAGCCCAGCATCCTGTTTCCAACAGTGGCCAATCCAGGTCACAGATACCTGGCAAGATCCCAAAAAATTACGAAATATTTTATAAGCTTACCCCAGAAATAGTGGATTTTCCCCAAGTCCATTTAATAATGGTCTATGGACTTTTCCTTTAGGAAGCCGTCCAAATCTTTTTTAAACTCTGCTAAGCTAACCGCCTTTACCACATTCTCTGGCAACGAATTCCAGAGTTTAATTACATGTAAGCGGTCTTGAACGCAAAAATTATAGGGACAGGCTTATGAACCTCAACATGTATACGCTAGAAGAGAGAGGAGGGAGAGAGGAGACATGATAGAGACGTTTAAATATCTCAAGGGCATTTATGTACAGGAAGAGAGCCTTTTTCAAATGAAGGAGAGCTCTGGAATGAGGAGGCATATGACAAAGTTAAGAGGGAATAATCTAAGGAAGTACTATTTCACAGAAAGGGTGGTGGAGGCGTGGAATGGCCTCCCGGTGGAGGTTGTGGAGTCGAGGACTGTTCCAGAATTTAAAAAGGCATGGGATAAGCATGTGGGATCGTTTAGGAACAGGAAGAATTAGGGGTTACAAAGGATGGGCAGACGGGTGAAGGGGGGCATCTATATATGGGTACAGTGGATTTGTGGTGGGTTTTGGAGAGCTTGCTCTTTCCTCCACAAATATAACAGGTAGCGGGGTATGGGCCTGGGTCCGTCTGTCTGAAGTGCACTGCATTACCCACTAAAAATGCTCCAGGAACCTTAAGTACATAAGTACATAAGTAGTGCCATACTGGGAAAGACCAAAGGTCCATCTAGCCCAGCATCCTGTCACCGACAGTGGCCAATCCAGGTCAAGGGCACCTGGCACGCTCCCCAAACGTAACTGTTATGGACCTGAGTATGACATCTGAGGCTGGCATGTTTTTTGAGGGTGGGAGGAGGTTAATGACCACTGTGGGAGTAATGGGAGGTCATCCCCGATTCCATCCGAACAATCCAAGAACATAAGACATTTGAATGTAAAATGATCATACACTTTGGAACTCACACAAAAGGCCTTAACAGAGACTTGGGGTTATTTGAACTCCACTACCAGGAATAATTGTATTGCCTTTCAGCTGCCTTCTTATTATTCTCACATATCAAACCCATGCGATCTACTTTCCTTTAATATTGACATTGCAAAAGCAATTTCTGATTTCTGTTTTCTGGCTATGTCATCTTTTTTCATTCTGCTTGGACCTGAGGAAGGGAGTGCTAACTCTTATATAATTTTCTTGCTTGTTAATTTTTATTCCAAACCATGGAAATGAATCATTATCTGGCTCATTTTCGAAAGAGAAGGATGTCCATCTTTCGACATAAAATGGAAGATGGACTTCCTTCTCACAGAGACGTCCAAATCAGTATAATCGAAACCCGATTTTGGACATCTCCAACTGCAGTCTGTCGCAAGGACCTCCAAATGTCAAGGGGGCGTGTTGGAGGCATAGCGAAGGCGGGACTTGGGTGTCCTTAACACTTGGATGTCTTTGACCCATAATCGAAAAAAACAAGGATGTCCCTGACGAACACTTGGAAGTTTTCATCCGGACGTGTTTTTATTATGAATAAGGCAAAAAAAGGTGCCCAAAATGACCAGGAAGAATTAGGGGTTACAGAGGATGGGCAGACTGGATGGGTCATATGGCCTTTTTCTGCCATCATGTTTCTATGTTTCTAGGTGTGCCCCAAGGACTGGGTTGTAAATGACTGCTCTAGAACTCTCTAGGGGTCACTTTCAGTTCTTGGGAATGAACCACTGAGGCATCTCCCAAATGGGAATGGTTAGCATATGGTTCAATCCCACTTCCCTGCTCTTTCCAACTACATACCAATATTACAAACATTATTATATGAAGATAGAATAAACTATAAGTTGGTAAAATAATTTTGGATCTGTGTGATTGATGATGAAACGGATGTGTAAGTCTCACTACTATAAATGGAGAAGTCAGTGAATGACACCGCTGAGGTCCACGGATATTACTGAGTGACATGAAAATAGATTGGTTTTGGTTGTTTTGGAAACAAATATATTTCAATAAAATGTCCATAGCTTCCTTACACTAGGATCATAAGCTGATATTGAAGAACAAAGAAAATGATGATTCTGTACTGAGAACATTAGATAAATTATAAAGCCTGAATCTGTGTTCTAAAGTCCTACTTTACATGTATGATAAATCCAGCTGCACGTTTCCTCTTTTTCAGAGAAAAGTATTAAAAACAATATCTGCACATGAAGCACCTAGTGATACATACAGCATTCAGCAGTGACGCACTGCTACACCATGCCGCTTACAGGGGAAAATTCTGTATTTTCAACTGCAAACTTTAGATGTCTAATATGTGTGTATTACAGTTTTACCTTTTGTTCTAATACATCCTTTTTATTCTGCATCAACAGAGTCTGGGAGTGGAAACAATCCCGCCTCCTTCTCCCAAAGCACCCAATACAGAGTTCAACTTCTCAGTTGGTTTTAAAGATTTAAATGGTAAGTAACGTGATAGTAACCTTTAGTTACTATTGTAGAGATTTCAGCCTTAATATCTGCAAGACTTAACACTCCAACTTTCCATTATGATATGTAAGTGCAATCCTATAAATCATTTCTGAACTGTGTTATGAAATTCTTGGGTAAGGATAAGCATCTACAAGTAGAAGTGAATCGATTTTTTATCTCATTTCAAAAGTACAAAGACTAGGGGACACTGGAGGAAATTACATGGAAATATTTTTAAAACAAATAGGAGGAAATATTTTTTTCACTCAACGAATAGTTAAGCTCTGGAACTCTTTGCCGGAGGATGTAGTAACAGCGGTTAGTGTATCTGGGTTTCCAAAAGATTTGCATAAGTTCCTGGAGGAAAAGTCCATAGTATGCTATTGAGACAGACATGAAGGAAGCCACTGCTTACCCTGGGATTAGTAGCATGGAATCTTACTACTATTTGGGTTTCTGTCATGTACTTGTGACCTGGATTGGCCACTGTTCTGGGCTAGATGGACCATTGGTCTGACCCAGTATGGCTATTCTTCATTTATTCATTTCAGTATTTATATACCGCTTAGACTTAAGCAGTTTAAAGTTTCATTTTACAGTTACTGTGTCTGTCCCTAGTGTGCTCATAGTCTAAGTAGTGCATTGTACTACTGCTGTACCTGGGGCAATGGAGGGCGAAGTGACTTGCTTAGAGTCACACAGAGCTGCAGAGGGAATGGAACCTGGCATCCCAGGATCTCAACTCACTGCCGACTCTCAGGCAGCAGCAGGAATTGAACCCAGTTCCCCAGGTCCGCAACCCACTGCACTAATCATTAGGCCACTCCTCCTCTTATGTTCTTACTAGCCGTTAAGCCCGTTAACGGGCAAGTATTGGTATGCTGTATATTGATGTATAACTCCCTCCCTCCCTCCCCTTGGCTCCCCGCCCTTCCTCCTTCCCTCCCTCCTAGCTCCAAGGCCCCATTCCCTCCCCTCCCAGCTCCAAGGCCCCCGTCCAAGCCAGCTCCAAGGCCCCCCTCTGTCCCTCCCCTCCCTCGCAGCTCCAAGGCCCCCCTCCTCCTTCTGAGCATTTCTCCTGCCTTCCCCTCCCCCCCCGAGGTCGCTGCTATCGCCCCTCCCCCCCGAGGTCGCCGCTACAGCTCCCCCCCCCCCCCCCCGAGGTCGCCACCGGCCCCCTCCACCCAGGCCCTCCCTCCCAGCTCCAAGGCCCGATTCCCTCCCAGCTCCAAGGGCCCCTCCTCCGTCCCTCCCAGCCAGCTGCAAGGCCCCCCTCTGTACATCCCTCCCAGCTCCAAGGCCCCCCTACTTCTGACCTCCCATGTCCAGCATCCTCCCTCCTTCCCTGCCAGCTTCAAGGCCCCCTGTCTCTCCCTCCCTCCTAGCTCCAAGGCCCCATTCCCTCCCCTCCCAGCTCCATGGCCTCCCCTCCCAGCTCCAAGGCCCCCCGTCCAAGCCAGCTCCAAGGCCCCCCTCCGTCCCTCCCCTCCCTCGCAGCTCCAAGGCCCCCCTCCTCCTTCTGAGCATTTCTCCTGCCTTCCCCTCCCCCCCGAGGTCGCTGCTGTCGCCGCTACCGCTCCCCCCCCCCCCGAGGTCACCACCGGCCCCCTCCACCCGGGCCCTCCCTCCCAGCTCCAAGGCCCGATTCCCTCCCAGCTCCAAGGGCCCCCCCCGTCCCTCCCAGCCAGCTGCAAGGCCCCCCTCTGTACATCCCTCCCAGCTCCAAGGCCCCCCTACTTCTGACCTCCCATGTCCAGCATCCTCCCTCCTTCCCTGCCAGCTTCAAGGCCCGTCTCTCCCTCCCTCCTAGCTTCAAGGCCCCATTCCCTCCCCTCCGAGCTCCATGGCCCCCCCTCCCAGCTCCAAGGCCCCCCCGTCCAAGCCAGCTCCAAGGCCCCCCCCCCCCCGTCCAAGCCAGCTCCAAGGCCCTCCTCCGTCCCTCCCCTCCCTCGCAGCTCCAAGGCCCCCTCCTCCTTCTGAGCATTTCTCCTGCCTTCCCCTCCCCCCCCGAGGTCACTGCTATTGCCCCTCCCCCCGAGGTCGCCGCTACCGCTCCCCCCCCCCGAGGTCGCCACCGGCCCCCTCCACCCGGGCCCTCTGTTCTACATTTAACTTACAGCACCGAAACCGCAGGCAGATCAGCTCTGTCGGCCTTCCTTCTCTGCCTTTGTCCCGCCCTTGTCTGACGTAACGTCAGCGAGGGCGGGGGACACAGGCTGGGAAGGAAGGCCGACGGGAGCTGATCTGCCTGTGGTTTCGGCGCTGTAAGTTAAATGTAGAAGAGAGGGCCTGGCCTGGTGGAGGGGGTTGGCTGCGACCTTGGGGGGGGGCGGCAGCGGCGACCTGCAGGGGGGGAGCGGCAGCGTCGACGTCCGTGTGGCAGTGACTGCACTCCTCCTCAGCGCAGAGTTTCCCTCTCTGTTCCGTCATCACGTCTTGACGTGGGGGCGGGACAGAGAGGGAAGTCTCTACTGCGCATTTGCAGGTGAGTCGGTCACTTGCCATTTATATGTTTGATGTTATTTTCTTTATCAATGGTATAATTTTTTTAACCTACTTTGGTAATAAAATAGCATTTTGGAGGCAATTCTGTAAGTGGGTGCCTCCTTTTAGGTGCTCTGATGCCACACGTTGACAGCACATTCTAAGATGGCATCTGGGCTCCCAAATGCCAATACAGAATACTGGCTAACCTAGCATCAGTGTACCTTATATTTAGATGCCCAAAGTTACAGGCACTACATGTTATTTGGAGTAGGGATGGACCATAGGATTTCCACAAAATAAGGGACTAGAGGTGGCATGCAGCAAATCTTTATTAGAAAAACAAATCATAAATTCAGTGCTAGATAAAATCCAAAGTGAATGTCCACCAGGAGAAGCCACAGTAAAGCCCAAGGACCCTACACAGATCTGTGTTTCGGCATGAATGCCTGCTTCAGGGGTCACCACATCTGAGAAATGTGATATTGCATGGGATCATCAAGGACTCTGAGCCTAAGTAGTAACAATTCACCATCGGAGTGCAAATGACAATAGTAGACTCACTGGTGAAACATTGATATCAGGAGCTGCAGGTCTTGTGCTCGCATGGATAATAGGGTAGACGGCAAGGTCACTCTCCAAGCTGGACAGAAGATTCTCCTTTACATTCTAAGTCAATGAAGACACTCTTAGAAACATGCTTTCCAAGATAGACAAGAAATCAGTAATTTCATTTACAATCAGCTTTTATAACTTCTTGGACTTTTTAAGAGTAGGCAACAGTTTCCAAGGTTAGTGTCAGGATGCAGTGGCCCTCCTCGAGCTCAGTGCAGCAAACAAAACTGTAGCCGGGCACAGCTCCCAGCTGCTCTGCCTTATTTTAAGGTCCAGAATCAGAAGTAAAAAAGCAAAACTGTCCCTGCCTCCTAGGACTGATTGAAACACTTCATATCTGTCTTCATTTACATCCATCTTAAATGTCCAGCAGGTAGAACTCTTTTTGAACAACAAACAAAAAGCTTTTAATCTGGATTTATAACAGCTTCCATATGCAGACTTGCCCAGCTCTTGGGGTGTTTATATACACAGTCTCAAGAATTCCCAAAATAAACCTATAAAAAATTTTAACATCACCATTCCAGTAGGAGAACAATCTTCCTTCCACTCCAGAATTTTCTGTTGTTCAGGATTGCAGGCATCAAACATAAGCTTTCAATTAGAATACAGCATGAGTCACAAAAACGCCAGCAGTTTCCCCTGCTCCCAAGTCAATTAGCTCTGGCTGTAGCGTCTACACCTCTAACCAGGGCTATAAGTAAAGCCTGGCAATTCTTACAGTTTGCTTTCTTCAGAATCTCTGGTTTCAGACCTTCAGTTTACAGAGCAACTTCATCATAATAAATAGCCTCTTATTATCCAGGCTGGCACTACTTCTGGCTTAGGCTTTGCAAAATTTCTCCCATATGGCTTTACCAAAACACTGCTTCCAGCCCCTATCTTGCTCCTGTCCTCTGGATCCCACTCCCCCTTCAGGCTAGGCTTGGCAAAATTCTTGGTTTCACAAAAACCTTATAAGAATAGAAGTATTTTTTATGCAAATTAATTATTTATTATTATCTCACTATCATTCATCTAGTACATATGAGATTATAAACCAACAATCTTATATAGATGCAACAGTATATTTCTCCATGAAATGCAAAGTCCTTTCCAATTGTATCGTGTTGTTCCAAACGTCAAAATATAAGATGGTTATTTAAATTGACTTGAAGTAACCTTAATCTCTTCAGTTCCATTATATAGTCAGTAAAAATCCTTTCTTTCAGCTCTACACAGTGCTGTGTTTCGCCATCGGCGTCCTCAGGAGCTAACACCACATCACCTCAGCGGTATTTTTACTCCAGTACATCCAGTTTCACCATACTCCATTTTCAGGGACCTCCTTGCCCTGAAAATGGACAACCCGTACCTTAATAGAACACGAAGCAGACTAACCAGTATAGAAGTGTGCAATTTATTAAATCAAGCACCTGACACGGCCATGTTTTGCCCTAAGGCTGCATCAGGGGTTAGAGCTATGAGGCAGGATTCTTCATTCATGTGGCTGCCGGCAGGACTGTCGCATGTATGGAGAGTCTGGCCAGTCTGTGACTACAGCTTGTTTTGCTGCTGAATTTGACCAGATTTGTATAAGGGGTCAGAACAACTATAAGTGTGTGTGTGTGGCTACTTCCCTAAGAGCTATTAGCAGATAGATGCATAAAATTCCTTTCATAGGCACAACAGTTTTGCCCTGAAGGCTATTTGGCCTCCTCATTAAATTATCCTTCACTGAGCCAAGAAAGTAGCACAAGGGTGTGACCCAGATGTGAAAATCAAAACTTGTAACTCAGAGTTTTGCTAATAAATGAATGTGCTGTGAAACCGGAAGCTACAAACATCCAGTGATATCAGACATAATTCATAAATAGATGCATTCCTCACACTCTCATATTGTCATGAAAATATTAATTCATTTAGCGTAGCTGTCTTTAATCTCCATGGAATAAATATACTTTTTCATTTGCAAAATCACTCCACCTGATATTCAAAGTGATTTAAGGTGGCAGGAGCCACTCCTGCCTGCTTAAATCGCTTACTGTTGCCTAAACGGGGATATTCAGTGGCACTTAACTGGACAGTGCCATTGAATATCTCCAGAGCTCGCCCAACAAAACAGTGGGCCGGTCAGGGGCAGCACTGGGGGCAGTGCTGCGGAGGAGCCAGGGGTTTTGACAATATTCAAAGCTGTCCTAAATTTACCCGCGTAGCTATGCGGGTGCCAGCACTGAATATCAGCCGGGACCTGCCCATCCCCGTCCTGGCCTCCCAAATACTCCCCCTCCCTCCTTCCCCTCACCCCAGCCCGTGAGCATCAACGTACCTCTCCTGCCCCCTGAATGAACTGCCCCTTCTTCCCCAAGGTCTAGGTAGGCTCCCTGGGCCTACCTGTCTCTTTGGTGGGCCTAGTGGGGTTATTTGCACTTGAAAATGGCTGCCATGGCCTCTTATTAGTGCCCAAGAATTGGTGCTAATTGCTTCATTACTCAATTAAAATGCATGTGCAAGTCGGGCACACTCCCAAATTTGTGAATGCAATTTGGTTGGCTCATGATGTTGGACTATAGGTATTGTTGTTGTTTGTCCATTGTTTGGACAATGTATATATGTGGCCTCACACTGTTACAAAAGACCTGTTTAAAGAGTAAACCAGAGCTATCCACATATAAAAATCTTTAGAACATTACCTCCAATATGTGGCTGAAAATTTGAATGGGTAGATTTAGACTTATCGTTTGTGCAACTGTGGTTACTTAGCTACACTGAATATCACATTAGCTGGCTAAATGTGTCTCTGGGCACAGGGCCGTGCCAACCCAGTAAGCGGGGTAAGAACCGCAGGGGGGCGCCTGCCTTCAAGGGCGCCATTTAAAAATAAATAAAATAAATAAACCTTACCACGTAGGCACGGCCCTGTATAATTATTTAAAGTAAAAAGCAGTTCTTGGCCTGTCTGACAGACTTTTAAGGCAGTACGCAAGCCAGCTTCACGCCGGGATGTCCGCCGAAATTTGAAAGCAACAGAAAAAGAACGGAGGAAGAAAGTAAAAGAGAAAGCTTCGGAGCTGAAACAGATGATCCATGACCGGCGCCCTTGAGCACCCGCTGCCAGTGGCGTAGCAAGGTCCGCCCGGGGGGGGGGGGTGCTCTGCTCCCGCTGTTCCCAACTTGGCTTTAAAAAAAAAGATTTGTGAAGCGCCGGAGTCGCAGGCAGCGCCTCGCCTGCCCTGCTTGTAAAGATCTCCTCGTCGTCGTCAGGCCTTCCCACATTGAGTCCCGCCCTCGCGGAAATAGAAAGTTACCTCAGAGGAGGGTGGGACTCAATGTGGGAAAGCCCGACGACGAGGAGGAGATCTTTACAAGCAGGGCAGGCGAGGCGCTGCCTGCGACTCCGGCGCTTCACAAATCTTTTTTTTAAAGCCAAGTTGGGAGCAGCGGGAGCGGAGCTGGTGGTAGGTTAGTAGAAATGAATAAAATGCTCTTGAAAAAGTGTCTGCGCATGGAAATTGATGGTGTAAGAGAGGGTCTGGCTTCTTGAATGGAAGACTGAGTCTTTTTAGTAGCAGAGCACTATTTTCTTTCTTAAGAAAGTGGCCTGAGGCACAGGTTTCCCTGTGTCCAGCATGGTACTAGTTTTTTTTTTTAACTCATGTTACAGTCTTTGTACAGTAGATTTTCATTGAAGTTTAGATTCTATTATACAGTATCTGCCTAGGGCAACAATCCAACATTGTAAAGTTATTATGGATATGATAGCTTCTCTCTAGCCCAGACTGACAGATGAATAGTGAGTTTCCAGCTAGGACTAAGCTGGTACGTTTCTGGAAGCATTTGCTTTTAAAATAAAGTAATTGCCAAGAGAAATCTGAGAACATTTTCATTCATATTGTCTTAAGTAGCTTTTTGTATATAAATACTCTAACAGCAAGCAAGAAAAATGGCTTAACTTAAATTACATTGGTTTTACTTATAAATGGTTCAGTGAGAACCTTTTTTGGGCATTCTTGGTTTTTTTTGGGGGGGGTGGTTTGCTTCACTGTGTAGAGCATAGTGTTGAACTTTCAGGTTTGTGTAAGTTAAATGTTAATGGTCTTTCTCAAATTTTAAAAGGCATTGAAGCCAGAGGTTTCCCAGAATATATTTGGTGGTTTAACTTTCTCCAGACTATTTACTTTCAGGCATAGAATTTTGGGTAGTTTTTACTTTAAAGGAGAAGGTCTATGGAGTAAACAGTACAGCTGATTAGGTGTGCTGTCTTCTAGATCCATATTGTGCATCTGCTCTTCTGTATGAATTTTTAGAACCGATTTAACTGTTAAGATTGATTTGTCATATCTTTCCCAGTAAAAACACTTCTAAGCTGGCTTCTTTATTACCACATATACGTGTGTGCCTTCAGGGCCGTGCTTAGGGTCTCTGGCGCCCCCCTGCAGACTATCAGTTGCCCCCCCCCCCCCCCGTGAAAATGATCACACCCCCCCCCCCCATGAAAATGATCGCTCACCACTTGCCACACTGAAAGGAATTGTCAGCAATATTCTTAGAAACAAATTGCTATACATTGCAAAATAAGATAGCAGATGTAAATTCTCAAAGTGGACATATTCCAAACGCTAAACTGAAAATAAAATAATTTTTTTCTACCTTTGTTGTCGGTGACTTTCTTTTTTCAATCATGCTGGTCCAGTATCTGATTCTGCTGCTATCTGTCCTCTTAACTCCATTTCCAGGGCTTCCTTTCCATTTATTTCTTTACTTTTCTCCTTTCTTCTTCATTTCTTGCTCTATATCCATTTCCAGCAATTTCTCCTCTCTCCCTGGGTCCTGCCCTCCCATCCATGTCCATTCTTGTCCCTCTCTGCCCTTCCCTCCTCCATCCATAGCCAGCAATCCTCCTCTCTCCCCTCCCCTCCATTTCCAGCAATTTGTCCTCTCCCTGGGCCCCCATGTCCATCCTTGTCCCTCTCTGCCCTTCCCTCCTCCATCCATAGCCAGCAATCCTCTCTCCCCTCCCCTTCCAGCAATTTGTCCTCTCCCTGGGCCCTGCCCTCCCATCCATGCCTCTCTGCCCTCCCATCCATTCAGGGTCTGCCCTCCCTCTCACTCCCCATTCCATCCAGGATCTATCCCCCCTCTCTCACTGCCCCCTCTTTTCGGCTCCCAGTTCCCACCTGCGGCTGCCCCTAGTTCCAGATCCATTGATTCTCCCATCCACCCCTGCCCCAGGCATGACCCCATTCTCCCTCCTGCTCACTTTTCAGACCCCAGTTCCAGCTCCATGCCCCTTCTCCCATCTGTCTCCCACCCAGTCCCTTCTGCCCATCCGAGTCCCCCTCACCCCATCTGTCTCCCACCCAGTCCCTTCTGCTATCCAAGTGCCCCCCACCCTCACCCCATCTGTCTCCCACCCAGTCCCTTCTGCCCATCCGAGTCCCCCTCACCCCATCTGTCTCCCACCCAGTCCCTTCTGCTATCCAAGTGCCCCCCACCCTCACCCCATCTGTCTCCCACCCATTCCCTTCTGCCCATCTGAGTCCCCTCACCCCATCTGTCTCCCACCCAGTCCCTTCTGCTATCCAAGTGCCCCCCACCCTCACCCCATCTGTCTCCCACCCAGTCCCTTCTGCCCATCCGAGTCCCCCTCACCCCATCTGGCTCCCACCCAGTACCTTCTGCCCATCCGAGTCCCCCTCACCCCATCTGTCTCCCACCCAGTCCCTTCTGCTATCCGAGTCCTCCCCCACCTTCACGGTCACCCCATCTGTCCCCCACCCTCACCCTGCCTCGTCTTCTCCCTGCCACCCGTCTTTAAAAAGAAATTGCCGACGCGATAGCGAGCGCAGCACCTCGTGTGCAAGTAAAAGAAGCGAATCCGATCATCTCATTGGGCCTTCTTTCACTGTCCCGCCCTAGAGGAAATAGGAAGTTGCGTCAGAGGAGGGCGGGACAGTGAGAGAAGGGCCAATGAGATGATCGGATCCGCTTCTTTTACTTGCACACGAGGTGCTGCGCTCGCTCGGCAAATACATTTAAAGGGCTGGTGCAGGAGGGGGGGGGTGCCAGGATGAAGAGCAGCGGGAGCGGCGGCACCCCCCTCTCTGGTGCCAAAAGATTTAAAGTCCTCGGCGGGGCGAGGGTAAGCACCGCGGCGGCGCCCTCCAGAGGTGGGCGCCCCCCTGCGGCGCTTACCTCGCTTACTGCATCGGCACGGCCCTGTGTGCCTTGCCAGTGTTACTGCATGTTTTTAGCCAGTGTAAGAAGCCACAGTTTTAAATGGGTAGATTTGCTGGCTAAAACCCAGTATTAGGTAGCTAAATCTGTTGACGCCTAAGGCTTTATTTTTCTCGATTTTCACCATGGAAAATGCTAGTGAACTGAGAAGAAAAGTTCTGTATACCTCTGTATTCTGAGTATTATCTTTTCCACAAATATTTTGCTTTTCCTTGCCAGAGTCTCTCAACGCACTGGAGGACAATGACTTAGACGCATTAATGGCTGACCTCATGGCAGACATCAATGAAACTGAAAAGAAGACATTCCAAGCACAGAAGCCACCTTCTTCCTCCCAGAGAAGCACCTTTACTGACCCTGAGCCAGGTTTCAGCATTGCAGCTTCTTTTGATTATCAATCAAACATCCCTGCTGCCTACACTCAAGATTTTGAAGACTATTTACCACCTCTGCCTTTACCTCCCAAACTTGATTTAGCCCTACCACTGCCACCTCCAGAGCCTTCTGAGCCACTGTCAAAGGTAAATCTGCCACTACGTACAGGTCTCTATTATAAAAACAAATCTCCACATGTAAATAAGATTTGCACATGGAGATTGCATAGTGGTTAGAGTGGTGGACTTTGGTCCTGGGGAACTGAGGAACTGAGTTCAATTCCCACGTCAGGCACAGGCAGCTCCTTATGACTCTGGGCAAGTCACTTAACCCTCCATTGCCCCATGTAAGCCGCATTGAGCCTGCCATGAGTGGGAAAGCGCGGGGTACAAATGTAACAAAAAAAAATATGCATAGAAATGGTGATTTCAGAGAGTTGTTATTTATATGTGCAGTCACAAGGACATAGGACTAATGCTAATACTATTCTGCTGTTACCCTATAAATCCAAAGTGGATCAGAAAAAATAAACAAATAAAACAACTGGTTATCACCAGATTGTCACAGAAACAAAGAATCAAAATCTAGCTCTATCATAAATTAAGATACCTTCAGGTTTCAACTGATGGTAAATTGCCAAATAATCACATAGATTTCTTAAGTCAGAAGGTAAACTATTCCATGTTAAAGCAGCTTGGTACACGAAAATTATCATTGTTTTGTATCTCAATCCTTTTGCACTAGGAAAATGCAGAAACAACTGCTCATTGTTATTTGCTCATAATGACCCATTGATGGAAATAGAATCAGATGACTCATATTGATTTGCATCGCAAGATTTTAAAAATCTTACAGGCTTCTATAGATAGCAAGTGTAACTTCTTTAAGAGAGAAGTTGCTCGGTCAAGCTTTCTAGCAAAACATAACAATCTAGTTGCAATATCATGGAAAGTTTGCAAGTAGAAATGGGTAGCCCAAAAATTTTCATTTCATGTGGTTTCCCATGATATTCAACAAACACAGAGAGGTGGTTCAGATCTGCACCAAGGTGAGATGAAAGAAAAATGATCCCAACCAAAGTACAACAAAAACAATGCTTTATTAAAACCAAGTACTCAACGTGGTCCATGTTTCGCCCAATCAGGGCTGCCTCAGGGGTATGAATGAAAAACAATAATCAATAATTACATGAGCATACAAAATTTATAAATTACTAAACACATAGAATGTGAGGGATCTAGGTAAAAAATAGTGTGTACTAACAACAGAAATAAACACACCATGTAAAATAATTAAACAAACCAAATCATAGTAATCATAACAGTCAGTGTGCAGATGGACAAGTGTGTGCGTGTGCAATAATATAAAAGGCTAAAAATAATCCCCCCCCCCCCCCCCCCCCCCCCGATATTCAAAACTATTTAACCAGCCAGAAATAGCTCCTGGCCGGTTAAATAGGATTTAAGTGCCTAAACACAGATATTCAGGAGGAAATAACCGGTTATCTCTTGTGGAATATCCTGGTTAGCTCCTAACCGCTAACCAGCTATATCGCACGACATAGACGGTTAGGCTCGGATATTCAATGCCTAACCAGCTAGGTTAAGCAGTCAAAATAGGCCACTTAAATAGCAGGCCTATCAAAAGTTAACCAGTTAGCATTGAATAAAGTCATAGATGGTTAACTTTTTAGCAGAGAAAATAAACCCGGATATTCAATTCTGGTTGCAGGATACGGCCTGGCATTAAATATCCAGGTTTAATGCCACTGGCAGACAGCAAATGTGCTACCCACCACCGGCAGAATATCGGGCCCAATGTGTACACAACACATATAATAGTCAGTAGTGCAGCTCACTCTAAAACATAAATAAGTAAATAAAGTGTCTATGGTATACTCTTATAAACACTCATTTAAAACGCATACCACAGTGAAAAGTGAAAAGCTGGTGTAAATGCCTACGCCTAAATCTAGGCGCACTCCCCTGAATTCTATAACCACGTGTGTAGATTTCACTGATGGCCCAAATACTCCCATACTCCGCCCATTGCCACGCCCCCTTTGTGCTATGCATGCTGGAATTTACGCACACCTCTTTTTAGAGAACATCTAAAAAGATGTGCATGTAAAATCCAATTATTGCCATTTAGTGTTAATAATTGGTCGCTATTGGCCAATTCAACACTAATAGGCTCTTTAACCAATTGAGTAGCGCATGTAAATTGTTGGCATGCACAATGTAACATGCACTACTCGGCACACCATATATAGAATCTGGGGGTTTATATGTTTCATGATTTATTTATTTTAGACATTTTGTATGTTCATGTTATTATTGATTATTGTTTTTAGTTCATACCCCTGAGAAATGTGGACCACGTTGGCTACTTGGTTTTAATGAAGCATTTCTCATAATATTTACAGGAATTTTCATTTTATTTGTTTTTGTTTGGCCATTTTATCATTTTATCAATTGCCGATAATAGTGTACACTCTTGGAAATAGTGTGCACTATATGGAAAGAGAGTGCACTTTTTTCCCAGTAGGGTGCACTAGTTTGTGCACGTGCCAACAGTTCACACATGTATGGTGGTTCCACTATCAGGAAACAGTGTGCCGTCATCCAAAAACAGTGTGCCCTCTTTACACATACTGCACAGCGTATCTAGGAATGGAGAACTTTCTATAGCATCCACGGACATTGAATACGTTATTGTATCTAAAATTCCAGGCAATTATCTTTATAACATGCAGGCAGAAGAGGCGGGATCTGCACCTAAATTTTATACGTGAGTCAAAAAGGGGGTGTGGAAAATGGGAGGCTCATGGACAGGTCATGGGCGGATTGGGGTGTTCCTTTAAGTTACGCACATAATTATACAATAAGGGCATTTGCACCTAAATTTAGGCATGAGCATTTGTACCATGTTTTAGTTGGTGCAAATGGCCACACCTAAAGTTAGGCACGATTCCTAGGCAAATGTTCTATTCTCTAAACCACACCTATCTTTAAACACGGTTTATAGAATAGCGGTTTTTTTCAGTGCTGATTTTTTTTCCATATATTTATTCATTTTTTAGGATTTATGTGTAGAGGGTCATCCTGTTCTTCGAGTACTTGGGGGGCATTTTCTTTAAGGGCCTTGGAGATCAGTAGAGTTTTAAATTTAGCCCTGTATTGTACTGGTAGCCAGTGAAGTTTTTGCAAAAATGGTGTGATGTGGTCACATCCCTTGCAACATTTTGAATCAATTGGAGCTGGTGCAGACCCTTTGTAGTCAGACTAGTTTAGAGTGCATTACAGTAATCCAATCTTGATGTTATCATGGTATGCACAACAGGGATAATTTTGAATTTAGTGCATAATTTTAAGGTCCAACAAAACCAATCCCAGAACACACACCCCCCCTTTTCATATTCGTGCTTGCATGTGTACATTCAGTAGTAAACAAACTGCTTTTCTAAAATCACTGGTTACATGCCTATAATCGTTTACACATGTAAACCAGCTTTTTACATGTCTAACTCTTGTAAAATAGTCCTTACTTTATAAAACTTTCTATTAAATGATAGCTTAGGCTAATAGAGCAGAGGACTGACATGCTAATAATTTTTCTTTATACAATTGACAGAGTACATTGGAGTAACAGTGATAATAGGAGCTCTGTTTTTGCTGTGGTCTGAAATTCCTTGCTTGTTCGTAAAACCTTTGGCAGAAGTAACAATATCTAGCCCATGCAACTGTAATCCTAGAAATTCACATCTTTCCAAGACATGTTAACCTTCTTCTGAGGTGTGTTTTTCAGTTAAGGAAATGAAGTTGGATAGAGAAACTGCACATTGAAAAACTGAATCATCTCCTTAAGATTAAAGATTACAGAAATAATAATAAAAAAATGCACAGCATTAACATCACAGCAGTGCCGAGCTAAGCCTCTTAGCTTTCCATCAAGTTTGGCATTTCTATTTAAGCCTGTCTTGAGTTGACGTAGGAGCTCTGGAGTCCCTGATGATCACTGTGATTACACGGAGATGGTAGATAAAATGGCAAGGTGCTTAGCAGAAGATAAACACATATTTCACAGCCTTAAAGATGTTTGTATTAATTGAACATATCAGGATAAATATTCAGTCAGTGGCAATCGGCAGTTTTTTTGCTGCCACTGCCAGCTTTATGCCCAAATATTCAATGCTGAGCCATGGCCAAGCACCAGCACTATATATCTGGATATGTGCAGATCAGGGGCGTATCTGGACTCTGGCAGTAGGGGGGGCCAGGGCCAGAGGGAGGGGGCACATTTAGCCTCCCCCCGGCACCACCGACCCCCCCCCCCCCGCCATTGCCAGAGCCTCCCCTGCCACCAACGACTCCCCCCCCCGCCATTGCCAGAGACCCCCCTGCCACCAACGACTCTCTCCACCTCCTCTCCCGCCGCCAACCCTCCCCCGCTGACGTTGTTTACCTTTGCTGGCGGGGACCCCAACCCCCACCAGCCGAGGTCCACTTCCGCCTGCTTTTAAAAATAATTCTTCAGCTGGCAGGGGACCCCAACCCCCGCCAGCCGCCGAGGTCTTCAAAGTTCTTGTTCGTCGTCCTCCTCCGTGGCCATGCTGTACGCTGCTGATTCGGAGTCTGTCTGACGTCGCACCACGTTGTACGCGCGTACAACGTGGTGCGACGTCAGACAGACTCCGAATCAACAGGGTACAGCATGGCCACGGAGGACGACGAACAAGAACTTTGAAGACCTCGGCAGCTGGCGGGGGTTGGGGTCCCCCACCAGCAAAGGTAAACAACATTAGTGGGGGAGGGTTGGCGGCGGGAGGGGGACCAGGGCGAAATCTGTGGGGGCCCAGGCCCCTGTGGCCCCACGCAGATATGCCCCTGGTGCAGATGGCAAGCACTTAGGAGCCCTTTAACTAAGGCGCTCCTAAAAGTGGCCTGCGCTGGTGTAGGCATTTGTTTTGGACACATCTGGAAAAAAGCCTTTTTTTGTGCCGGAAAATGAACGTGCAGCAAAATTAAAACCAGTGCACATCCACGTTTGAGCTGAGATCTTACCGCCACCCATTGACTTAGTGGTACGGTCTCGTGCACTAACCGGGCGGTAAGCGGCCAATGCGTGTAAACTGCTGATTACCACCGGGTAAGTGCCACGTGGTAGAAAATATTTTCTACCGTGTGTTTTGGGCGCACATCAAAAGTAGATTTAGCACCCAGGGCACATGGTAGCCGGGTGGTAGTGCCAATTTGATGCACGTTGGACGCGCATAGGAGCCTACGCGCCTTTGTAAAAGGGCCTCTCAAACGGATGTGTTGATATCCATTTAAGTTAAACGGGTCAAAGATAGGGCTGCTATTTATGAGATCCTACTTGCCCGGTTTGCTTAAGGGCTGCATATTGGCACTTATTCTGTTAAATGCTGACTCCACCCCCAGACTGCCCACAAAATAGCTGGTTTCCATTTTCACGGAGGAAGTGGAAACCCTACAGGACAGAAGCAGGAAATACACAGAACCCAAAGTGAGGCTTGAAACACACAGGAAACAAACCCTACAGACAGTAGCCAGCACAGCAGCTGACCATCAGGACATAAGGTGAGTCAGAGAGGGATCACGACCACAGTCGTGACAACGTTTACCCCCTATTTCTATAAAAGTCACCAAAAATTGTGCACACAAATCTGGGCGCATGCCCAATTTGCACGCACAATTTAATTGAATAACAAGCTAATTTGCACCGATAATTGGCTTTTTAACAACAATTAGTGCACTAGCTAGATTTAATTAAAATGTATGCACTTAAATTTAGGCACGAGATCCATGCCTAAATTTTGCATGCAAGTCAACAAAAGGAGGTGAGGAAATGGGAGGGTCATGGGCAGGTCATGGGTGGATCAGGGGCATTCCTTTAAGTTGCGGGTGTAGTTAGAGAATAAGGGCATCTGCAAGTTGGTGCAAATGGCTGCGCTTAAAGTTAGCCGCAATTCTCAGTCATAACTGCTAAAGCATGGTTTATAGACTAGCGCTTTTTTCGGCACTGAATTTTTTTCCCAAGATTTTATTGAAAAATGTTAAAAACATATTGTACGATGGGTAGCCCAATGGTGCTCGTTAGCCAAAGGTCCACCAAAAGGTTAATCCTACCTTGAAAAGGGGCAGTAGGCCATTTTTTACATTTATGTTAGGCTGCCAGCTCTGCTTTCCCTTCCCCCTTTGCAGTGTGAGTATTTTTACCTCCAAAGAGGTGAGGGTAATTTTCAGCTTATGACTACTTATTTACCCAGCTAAAATCGTTTGAAAACTGAGCAAGCTTGAATTGCACAGTCCTCTGCCACAACTATTGAGAATACTAGTTCTCATCTTTAATGATATTAAATAAAATGATTGTGTATGTTATTACTAATTTTCTTACTTCTCTTTCAGGAAGAACTAGAATCAAAAGCAAAAACTGACAAGATAAAACTTGCCCTGGAAAAAATGAAGGAAGCCAAAGTTAAAAAGGTAAACATTTTAGATTTTTAAGCTTCTGAACATTCATACTGTAATAATTATCAGTAGTCAAACCATATCCATCAACAGCATCTTTAGTTGCAGATGTAAGGTCTCTCTGGTATCTCTGTTTAAAGCTGTATCCAGAGGTCTGGCAATTGAAGGGTTAGACTTTCTGTTGAGAACTTGAGGGGCCCTTTTACAAAGGCGCATAGGCGCCTATGCGCGTCCAACGTGCATCAAATTGGCACTACCGCCTGCTACCGCACGCCCCGGGTGGTAATTCCATTTTTGGTGCATTCCCGAAACACACGGCAGAAAATATTTTCTATTTTCTACCGCGGGGCACTTGCCCAGCAGTAATCAGCAGTTGGCGCGCACTGCACACTTAATACTCGGTTAACGTGTGAGACCTTACCACTAAGTCAATGGGTGGCAATAAGGTCTCAGGCCAAAAATGGACACACGCTGGTTTTCATTTTGCCACATGTCCATTTTCCAGCACATTTTTTAAAAATCCCCTTTTTCCAGGCGCGCTCAGGAAATGGACCAGCATGCTTCCAGCGCAGGCCACTTTTGGTCACGCCTTAGTAAAATGACCCCTATGTGAGATGGAGTAATATTCACTCAGCGTCTGGGCACTGCAATTTCTGTGGCCACTCTTGTACTCTCAAACAAGCTATATTCACTCACACAAATGAAGAAGAATTTCAACCCTTGTTACAGCTGATAAAAAAACAAAGTCATTATAGTATGAAAAGTAAAAGCTGACAAAACTGTGGAACTTTTTAGCACATGCTTCCAAAGCTAAAGCTATCTTGTCTTTAATTTCTAAAGCACGGGGGGGGGGGGGGGGGTCTTAGTAACTCCTGTGTTATCTAAATTGCAATGGCTTGCTGTGGAAGCACATTGTTATTTTATACTTTGTACTGTTGTTACAAGGAGAAGTACCAAGATACTTGATCCTACAGACAGTTAATCCAAACTACACTTTCTTTGCGCTCAAAAAACTTGTCAGCCCTTCCATACGCCTTGGTGAGATTTTTAAAAGTACAAAAAAAAAATCACGATGCCACATTTGCATTCCAAGCAGCAAAATGTTGGACTACTCTCTCTCTCTCTCTCTCTCTCTCTCTCTCTCTCTCTCTCGCTCTCTCTCTCTAGGGCCCTTTTACTAAGCTGCGTAGGCGCCTACACACGCCCAACAAATGTCAACATGGAGTTACTGCTCGGCTACCACGTGGCCCTAGCAGTAATTTTATTTTTGATGTGCATCCGCTACACATGCCGGAAAATAATTTTTATTTTCTGGCGCACAGCAGAAACTGGGCGGTAATCATCATTCTACGCGCGTAGACGATCACCACATGGCTATCGCATGAGACCTTACCGCCAAGTGTTTTTGTTATCATGAAATGACTATACCATAACAAACTATCCTGCTTATAATCGAACGAGAATAACGCCCAAGTTCCGACCTAAATCGGGAGATGGGCGTTTATCTCACAAAAACGAATAACGCGGTATAATCAAAAGCCGAATTTGGGTCGCTTTCAACTGCACTCCGTCGCGGATGCGGACAAAGTGGACGGGGGCGTGTCGAAGGCGTGTCGAAGGAGGAACTGGGGCGTGGTTATCGGGCGAACAGAGATGGGCGCCCTTCGCCGATAATGGAACAGTTTTGAGCTAGAATTTAGAACACTTTTCCTGGACCCTGTTTTTTTACGAATAAGGCCCCCAAAAGTGCCCTAAATTACCAGATGACCCCCAGAGGGAGTCGGGGATGACCTCCCCTGACTCCCCCAGTGGTCACTAACCCCCTCCCACCACAACAAATGATGTTTCACAACTTTTTACTTTCACCCTCAAATGTCATACCCTCCTCCCAAGCAGCAGTATGCAGGTCCCTGGAGCAGTTGTTAGGGGGTGCAGTGGACGTCAGGCAGGTGGACCCAGGCCCATCCCCCCCCCTACCTGTTACAATTGTGCTGCTTAATGCTATTAGTCGTCCAACCCTCCCCAAACCCACTGTACCCACATGTAGGTGCCCCCCTTCACCTCTTAGGGCTATAGTAATGATGTAGACTTGTGGGCAGTGGGTTTTGAGGGGGATTTGGGGGGCTCAACACCCAAGGGAAGGGTGCTATGCACCTGGGAGCTCTTTTACCTTTTATTTGTTTTTTGTAAAAGTGCCCCCTAGGGTGCCCGGTTGGTGTCCTGCCATGTGAGGGGGACCAGTGCACTATGAATCCTGGCCCCTCCCACGAACAAATGCCTTGGATTTATTCGTTTTTGAGCTGGGCGATTTCATTTTCCATTATCGCTGAAAAGCAAAATCGCCCAGCTCACACCTTGACGAATAAAACATGGGCGTCTTTTTCTTTTAAAAAATACGATCCGCCCCGCCCCTTCACGGACCCGTTCTCGGAGATTAACGCCCATGGAGATAGGCGTTTCTGTTCCATTATGCCCCTCTATGTAAGCCACATTGAGCCTGCAAATAGATGGGAAAATGTGGGATACAAATGCAATAAATAAAATAAAAGTCGATGGCTAGCGGTAAGGTCTCAGACCCAAAATGGACACATGCCAATTTTTATTTTGCGACACGTCCATTTTCGGCAAAAATATAAAAAAGGCCTTTTAAACAGATGCGCTGCAAAAATAGATCTACACACACTCAAAACATGTACCTACACTAGTGCAGCCCATTTTTCAGCACACCTTAGTAAAAGGACCCCTCTATCTATTAGATCAGAGTCACGTTATTTCAAGTTTAGAAAACTTTTGAAAACATTTTTATTTGGTAGGATTTTAGTTAACAGTTAATGGGAGATTTATATTGTAAATTGCTGGAAATAGCCAATACTCTTTTTTTTTTTTAATTCAAATCTTTTTATTGAAAACTTTTTCAGAAAATAAAAGAACAGTGGACAGTAACAATAGTCCTGAAAAGCGAAAGACTAGCAGCATACAGCTTATAAAATATAAATTTTATTCCAAACAGAATAGATCCCATGGTTATTGTTATCCGCACAGAGCCTTGTGCTTTGCAGTTGAATACAAAGATTTTATTGTATTATATTCCAGTGCTAATCCAGGGACCTTCCTAATTATGCAGAGAGGACTCTTTTCTTTTTCTTGGTCTTAAAACCCCTTGCTCCAGCACTTGGGTCTGCAAGACATGTCTCAAACTCTCAAAATACTTTTAGCTTCTTCCGCTTCCTTATGTCTCAAGGTTACTTCAACCCAGTGGGGTCATCCGGGCAGGCAAATTTTCCAAACCTCCTCTTCATCTTTAGCTTCCTGAGTCACCTGGGGTAGTGAGACAAGTACCACAAATCAGAAATCTCAGCTCTTCTATTCTCAGATTCTTCAGCCGTGCTGTCACCTTGACCAACAGGACCCAATCAATCCAATCTTGAGTGCTAACCCTACTCAGGCAGATTTTCAGAACTAGACAATCCTCTTCCAACACCTTGGATGACTTCTTCTCACTTGTAACCTCTTGGCCATAGGATCTCACTCCAGAGAGTCTGCCAATTCCAGCCTTGAATTCTAACCCTCACCTGCATTGCACAGAAGAAAAACTGTTTCTCTCTTTCCTTTTATCCTTCAACCAAAGAAGTATTAAGGAAAAGCAGCAAAAGACAAAATCCTTCCCCATCTACTAAACATGACATCATCTAATCTCCATATCTCCTCCCAGGGATTTCCAAATAGGGCAAACATCTGAATATACACTCCCACAACCAACATCCTGAAAACCATTACAGCCTGTCTGTATACAGCAAAGGCAACCAAGAACAAGTGGGACCTCTATAACACACATAACATTATGCCTTCAGATACTGAGTTGATCTTTGAAGTTTTAATACAATCGTTCCTAAGGCATTTTCTTCAGACTTCTCAGAATCCCTATCCCAGATATAAATGGCAATACATGATGGAAAAACAAGACTGTGAAGCACTATGTTGTCCAGTAGTGCAGAATTCTAGAGTCATACTTGTCCTGAAAAATACTGGGTTCGATGTTGTAACCCTGGTTTTACATAGTGGCATGCCTCCGGAAGTGAAGCTCCATGTGGTTGTGTCCAAGGTTTCATTGGATATATTTGAGAGAAAGATTAGAGAAATTAGAAAGTCATGAGATAGGAGGCAATGTTCCATTGTGAATTAAAAACTGGTTAAAAGATAGAAAGCAGAAAGTAGGGTTAAATGGTCATTAAGTAGCTATAATTTGGGTTCCTCTTTCACACATGCATCACTTTGCACTTGCTCACATTAAACGTCATCTGCCATTTAGATGCCCAGTCTCCCAGTCTCGTAAGGTCCTCTTGTAATTTTTCACAATCCTTTTGCGATTTAACTTTGAATAACTTGTGTCATCAGCAAATTTAATTACCTGATTAGTTACTCCCATCTCTAGATCATTTATAAATGTGTTAAAAAGCAGCGGTCCCAGCCCAGAGCCCTGGGGAACCCCACTAACTACACTTCTCCATTGAGAATACTGACCATTTAACCCTACTCTCTGTTTTCTATCCTTTAATCAGTTTTCAATCCACAATAGGACACTACCTCCTATCCCATGACTCTCCAATTTCTTCTGGAGTATTTCATGAAGTACTTTGTCAAACACCTTTTGACAATCCAGATACACAATATCAACCAAGAGAGGAGTGGCCTAGTGGTGGACTTTGGTCCTGGGGAACTGGGTTCAATTCCCACTGCAGGCACAGGCAGCTCCCTGTGACTCTGGGCAAGTCACTTAACTCTCCATTGCCCCAGGTACAAATAAGTATCTAAGCCACATTGAGCCTGCCATGAGTGGGAAAGCACAGGGTACAAAAAAAAACAGCTCACCTTTATCCACATGTGTTCACCCTTCAAAGAAATGTAATAGATTGGTGAGGGAAGATTTCCCTTCACTAAATCCATGTTGGCTTTGTTTTATTAATCCATGCTTTTGAATATGCTCTGTAATTTTGTTCTTTATAATATTGTCTACCATTTTGCCCGACACCAACATCAAGCTTACCGGTCTATAATTTCTTGGATCTCCTCTGGAACCTTTTTAAAATATCGGCGTTACATTGACCACCCTCCAATCTTCTGGTACCACGCTAGAATTTCAAGATAAATTACATATTACTAACAATAGTTCCGAAAGTTCATTTTTTAATTCTATCAGTACTCTGGGATGAATACCATGTGGTCCAGGAGATTTGCTACTCTTCAATTTGTCAAATTGCCCCATTACATCCTCCAGGTTTATAGAGATTTCATTCAGTTTATTTGACTCATCAGCTTTGAATGCCATTTCTGGCACCAGTATCTCTCCCAAATCTTCCTCGGTGAAGACCGAAGCAAAGAATTCATTTAATCTCTCTGCTATGGCTTTGTCTTCCCTGATTGCCCCTTTTACCCCTCGGTCATCTAGCGGTCCAAGCAATTCTTTTGCCGGCTTCCTGCTTTTAATATACCTAAAAAAATGTTTACTATGGTGTTTTCGCCTCCAACGCTATCTTTTTTTTTTCAAAGTCCCTCTTTGCCTTCTTTATCAGTGTTTTGCATTTGAATTGACATTCCTTATGCTGTTTCTTATTATTTTCAGTTGGTTCCTTCTTCCATTTTCTGAAGGATTTTCTTTTAGCTCTAATAGCTTCCTTCACCTCACTTTTTAACCATGCCAGCTGTCGTTTGGTCTTCCTCCCTTCGTTTTTAATACACAGAATATATTTGGCCTGGGCTTTCAGGATGGTATTTTTGAACAGCATCCACGCCTGATGTAAATTTTTGATCCTCGCAGCTGCTCCTTTAATTTTTTTTTTCACCGTTCTCATTTTATCACAGTCTCCTTTTTGAAAGTTAAATGCTAACGTATTGGATTTCCTGTGTGTACTTACTCCAAAGCTAATATCAAATCTGATCATATTATGATCACTGTTATCAAGCAGCCCCATCACCATTACTTCCCGCACCAGATTATGTGCTCCACTAAGGACTATATCTAGAATTTTTCCTTCTCTTGTTGGCTCCTGTACCACCTGCTCCATAAAGCAGTCCTTGATTTCGTCAAGGTATTTTACCTCCCTAGCATGCCCTGCTGTTGCATTTACCCAGTCAATATCGGGGTACTTGAAATAACCCATTATTATTGTGTTAGCCTTCCTAATTTCCAATAACATTTCTGCATCTGTCTGTTCATCCTGGCCAGGCGGATGGTAGTAGTGGCATAGATATGTGGGGCCACGGGGGCCTGGGCCCCCATAGATTTGGCCCTGGACCCCCCTGCCGATAACCCTCTCAACCCCCCTCCCGCCGCCAATCCGCTGTCGCTGTTGCCTACCTTTGCTGGGGGGGACCCCAACCCCCGCCAGCCAAGGTCCTCTTCTTCCGGCGCAAGGCTTCGTTCTGTTTCTGTGAGTCTGACATCCTGCATGACAACGTGCAAGATGTCAGACTCACAGAAACAGAACGAAGCCTTGCAGATCAGCCAGCGGACGCATTGCTGGCTGATCTGCAGGCTTCATTCTGTTTCTGTGAGTCTGACGTCCTGCACATACAACATGCAGGATGTCAGACTCACAGAAACAGAACGAAGCCTTGCGCCGGAAGAAGAGGACCTCGGCTGGCGGGGGTTGGGGTCCCCCGCCAGCAAAGGTACGTGACGGTGGCGGTGGGGGAGGGTTGGTGGCGGGAGGGGGGTCGAAAGGGTCATCGGCAGGGGGGGGTCAAAGTTGGTGGTGGTAGTGGCTGTGGTGGCAGGGGGGTCGGCAATGGCAGGGGGTGGGCGGCGCCGGGGGGTTAAAATGTGTCCCTCACCTCGGGCTCTGGACCCCCCTCCCACCGAAGTCTGGCTACGCCCCTGGATGATAGTACACTCCTATCACTATCCTTTTCCCCTTTATACAGGGAATTTCAATCCATAGGGATTCCAAGATGTGTTTTGTTTCCTGTAGAATTTTCAATCTATTTGATTCAAGGCTCTTCTTAACATACAATGCTACCCCTCCACCAATTTGAGTCACCTTATCACTATGATATAATTTGTACCTTGATATGACAGTGTCTCACTAGTTATCCTCCTTCCATCAGGTCTCAGAGATGCCTATTATATCTAATTTTTCATATAGTGCAATATATTCTACCATCTTATTTCTTAGGCTTCTGGCATTCACATATAGACATTTCAAACTATGTTTGTTGTGCCTATTTACAAGATTCTCAGTACTTTATTTGCAATCTTTTGTCTGATTTTTATTTTTATTTAAGGACACCTGATCTACTGTGGTCTCTTTTGCTACCTCACTATCGGGATACCCTAACTTCCCTGTTTTAGTGATATTTTTCAAAGATACCTTATTCCAAACCATGCGCTTTTGAGTGGCTGTCGGCATTCCCCCTGTTTCTAGTTTAAAACCTGTTAAATGCCGATGCCAGCAGCCTGGTCCCACCCTGGTTAAGGTGGAGCCCATCCTTTCGGAATAGGCTCCCCCTTCCCCAGAATGTTGCCCGGTTCCTAACAAATCTAAAACCCTCCACCATGCACCATCGTCTCATCCATGCATTGAGACTCCAGAGCTCTGCCTATCTCTTGGGCCCTGCGCATAGAACAGGTAGCACTTCAGAAAATGCTACCCTAGAGGTTCTGGATTTGAGCTTTCTACCTAAGATCCTAAATTTGGCTTCCAGAACCTCTCTCCCACATTTTCCTATGTCATTGGTACCAACATGTACCAAGACAGCCGGCTCCTCCCCAGACCTATATGGAAACACTGAAATAACAATGGTAGCATGGAATGTTGCTAATAATTGGGGTTCTGTCAGGTACTTGTGACCTGGCTTGGCCACTGTTTGGAAACAGGATACTGGGCTAGATGGACCATTGGTCTGACCCAGTATGGTTATTCTTATGCTCTTATGGAGAAAACAAACTGCCATCAAACAATTTTGAGTTTCTGTAACAAATCTGTATTACTGATGAGGGGTATTCCAAATATACCCAAAGCAGAAGTAAGAACAGAGAACTAATGCCAACAAGGGAAGGCCACTAACTCCTTGAAAACCAAAAGTATTCTGAAAGTGTAAGAAACCGCATGCTGTGTTTTCAAGATCAGCACTTGTATTTAAGAAGAAAAAAGCAGGATCCTCTACGGTGCAGTATTATAAGACAGTATGTTAGACAAGCATAATCTAAAACGTGTTTAGAAAGGGGAAGTAATGTCTGGTTCCAGCGCCTTCATTGCCCACAAGTACACTTGCTGGGCTTTCACACTCTTCATTGAGCATCCCCAGTTTCAAGAGAGCAGAACAATGATAGGCTTTTCAGCTTATTTCCCTCTGCCCTTCCCCTCCCTTAAATTCACTAAACTTAATGGAGTAAATATTCAACCAGCAGCGGTGAGCAATTTTCTGACCACTGCCGGTGTTATTCCCGGATATTCAATGTCAGGCCGTGTCCGGGCTTCAGCATTGAATATCCAGTTAATGCAGCACCAGCTAACACATAGCCCGGTGGTTCCCAAGCCTGGTCCTGGAGGCACCCCAGCCAGTCAGGTTTTCAAGATCTCTACAATGAATATACATGAGAGAGATTTGCATACAGTGGAGGCAGTGCATGCAAATGTCTCTCGTGAATATTCATTGTGGAAATCCTGAAAACCTGACTGGCTGGGGTGCCTCCAGGATCAGGTTTGGGAACCACTGACATAGCCAGTTAAGTTGACATTCAGAACTTAACCAGCCATGGGTTTGTCGCATAAAGAGAGGCCTGTGTTTTAAACAGTCCTATTTATATGGTTGCCTGACTGGTTAAGTGCTGATTCCATCCCAGAACACCTCCACATTGAGTGGAACATTTTCTTTGTTGTGGATTTCACTTGGCTCTCTAGTGTTAAGTTACGGTCCAATGTAACGCCAAGGATTTTCAGGTTGTCTGAGATAGGGAGGGTGTAGTCTGGGGTGTTGATACTTGTGGGGTTGTCCGTGCTGTATTGGGATGAGAGGATGAGACAGTGTGTTTTTTCTTTATTGAGTTTTAGTTGAAATGCATTTTCCCATGAGCTTGATTTCGTTGGTGATTTCTGTCAGTTCGTGTTTATAAAGAATGTACATTGTGACATCGTCTGCATAGATGAAAGGGTTCAGGCCTTGGTTTGGATAATGACTTGGCTAATGGGGTCATCATTAGGTTGAAGAGGTACTCCACAGTCTGCTTTCCACGGTGATGATATGTTTGAGTTTGATTTCACTTGATATGTTCTTGTGGTTAGGAAACCCTTGATCCAGCTAAGTATATTTCCACCAAACCCGAAGAAATCTAGTAGTCTTAGTAGTATATTATGATTTACCATGTTGAATGCACTAGACATGTCAAATTGGAGGAGAAGTATGCTTTTGCCTGTTGCTATTTCCTGCTTGAATTTGGCTAGGAGATAATTAGTACTGTTTCAGTGCTGTGGAGGGGGCGGAATCCTGATTGTGATTCGTGTAATATTGAGAAATTGTTTATATAATCAGTAAGTTGTTTGGTTACCATGCTTTCCATCAGTTTGATTACCAGCAGGATAGATGCTACTGGACAGTAGTTAGTGATTTCATTTGTTCTTTCTTGGTATCTTTTGGTAGTGGGGTGAGTAAGATATTGCCATTTTCCTTACGGAAGAGGCCTTGCTAAAGCATGTAATTTAGGTGGGATGTGAGGTCTGCTATGAAGTGGTCAGGGGCGGATTTTATTAGGTAGCTGGGACAGCTATCTAGTTTACAGTGAGTGTTGGTGAACCTTCTAATTGCCTGGGTGACTGTTTCGACGGTGAGGAGAGCGAAGTTTGACCAGGTTCGATCAGCTGGGTATTCTCCAAGGGTTGGGTCCAACTCATTAAGGAAGTTTTCAATATCAGTGTTGTCCTGAAGTAGTGTATTGCGTAGGTTTACAATTTTTTCATTGAAGTACTTAGCAAGTTTGTCTGCAGATGGGATGTCTGTATTTGTTGTAGTGACCAAGGTGTGGTCTAGGAGTTTGTTCACGAGTTGGTATAATTTCTTCGAGTCTTTGTAATCTGTCCCTATTTTAGTTTTATAGTATGATCTTTTGGTCTGTCTTACAGCATATTTGTATTTTCTTTGGGTTTGTTTCCATGTGTTGAGTGTATGTCCATCTTTTGTTTTTTTCCATGCTCGCTCGAGTTTCCTGGCTTGCGTTTTTAGCTTTTTCAGTTCATTGTTGAACCATGGTATCGAGTTATGCTTACGTGAGGCTCTTGTTCATAAAGGTGCTATTTCATCTAGTATGTTTTTGCACCTTTTATCCCATTCTATGAGGTAGTATATGGATGAGGTGGCTGGTGCAGTTTTGAAGTTCCATTGGTTCAAGAAGCTTGTTAGATGCCTGGTGTTGGTGTCATGTTACTTGTCTAGGTGTAGATTGATATCACCTAGTAGAAGGACATTCGAGAAGTTTGTGCAAATGTTTGATATGAAGTACATGAAGTCTTCTTGGATGTTGGACCATCTTCCAGGCAGGCGGTAGAAAAGTATACCGCTTATTTGATCAGTTAATGTTGAGTCTGTGATTTTACATGCCATAATTTCAGTCTTAGGGGATATATGTTTAGCTATGGTTTCTGCTGTAAAGAAGGATTTATATATTAAAGCGACCCCGCCTCCTTTCTTTTTAGTTCTGTTGATATGTGTTATTTTATATCCTGGTGGGCATAAGTCAAGCAGTACTGGTCATCTTGCATTTGCAGCCATGTTTCTATTATGAATAGTATACCTAATTGCTCAGTTTCAATCCAGTCTCTAACTATGGTTGACTTGCTCACCACTGATCTCGCATTGATGTAACCTATAGGAATGGGTACATATGTATCAGTGTTGATGTTGGTGTTCTTAACAGTCTGCAAGTGTCTGTGTATTCTATCTTTTTTGATGTTGTGGCCATTGTGATTGTTATTTGTGCTTATCTTTGTGGTATTGGTTAGGGTATTGATCTCTGCTTTGTTTTGGTTTTTAAAATTTGGTCTTTCCAGTTGGTGGGTTGGGCATCATCTTGCTGTGATAAGTACAGGGCTTTTGTTCCATTCGTTGATTGAGGTGGATTGTAACCCCGTTATCCATAATATTATCATGCAGTAGAAATGGAAAGGGAAATGGGACTTGATATACCTCCTTTCTGAGGTTTTTGCAACTACATTCAAAGCAGTTTACATATATTCAGGTACTTATTTGTACCAGGGGCAATGGAGGGTTAATTGACTTGCTCAGAGTCACAAGGAGCTGCAGTGGGAATTGAACTCAGTTCCCCAGGATCAAAGTCCACTGCATTAACCACTAGGCTACTCTTCTACCACTAGGCAGAAAAACCATGATATAATATTGACCATAATGGGATATGTTGTGGGACTTGCAGTACAGTGGTGGTAATTAGGGGTTAATTGCCAGAGCTGCCAGTGGTCTACCCAAGTTGCTTAGTAAGCTTGACTTTATTCCACAGTTTCTCCCTAACACACAATGGTGCAAATTGTATATTATAAAGACTGAGATAGAACAGGCATCAAAAAAACTTGTGACAGGAATCCAATCTATCATATCTAGGGGTTCCACAGTCAATTGGAGCTGGAAACAGAGACCATGAAAAAAGAGTGTTTGCCTTCCTGTTATTAGGTAGGGTTTCTCTTTCAAGCTGCCGTTCTTCCATAGTCAGTCTTGTAGCTGTGAAGGGAGAGTTTAGTGCAGGCAACAAGCCACAGTGTAGCTCTCATTGTTCATTGATTTGACAATTTCCTTAGTTTGCTATTTGAAGGAAGGTTGCAAATGCAGACATTTCTCTTTTTCAAGTTGCAAGCAATAGAGAGGGGAGGGGGAGGCAAGCTGAACAGGATAGGTATTTGTAAGACAAAGGAGAGTAATTGCCCTTAAGCACTTCGTGGAGTGCAGCTATGAGAAATGTTACCACAGTGCTTGTTTTAAATATCCACAAAACTTATGCCTAGCTGTTATTAGGTAGGGTTCCTCTTTCAAACTGCCATAGTCAGTCATCAACTGTGAAGGGAGAGTTTAGAGCAGGCAACAGGCTACAGTGTAGCTCTCATTTTCATAAATTTGCCAATTTCCTTTGTTTGTTGTTTTAAGGATGGTTACTAATGCAGACAGTTCTCTTTTTCAAGTTGCTGGCTTGGAATTACTGCAGGCAATGGAGAGGGGAGGGGAGAGGTGAGCTGAGTAGGACAGGTATTTGTGAGACAAAGGACAAAGGAGAGTGATTGACCTTAAGCACTTCTTGGAATGCAGCTAAGAGAAAAGCTACCACAATGCTTGTTTTAAATCTCCACAAAACTTAAATCTTGATAGATACATTTAGATATCTTTATATTCATCGAGTGTTGCTTCAATTTACTGTTTAGCTCTTTTTCTAAATGCACTTAAAACAGTCTTATTTAAGTCAGAAACATTGCTTTTCTTGAGACTGTTGTATCTTGTTCTCCAGATTACTGGGGTATATGAAGATCTTTGATTATTAGGCAAGAGCAGATTTTGTATTAAAGTAGGTAAGATTGCAGAATGTGCTAGCTATTCAATATAACAAAAAGCCAGTTTGTTTTTGGCGGCAATTAACAGGAGAGTGTTAATTTTACAGACAGTGCTGGATGAGTGTCTGAGCCCCTTTGAAGTAGGAAAGTTGAGATTCTCTGATAGATATGTAGTCATTCAGTAGAACTACTTATTCTAGTTATATTTTGTACTTTTATATCTTGAAACAAGTTAAAATATTTTTAAAGTCCATTATCTGATATCTAGCAGGCACTTCTATTCACTAGAGACATCAATTTAAAGAATGTATTTCACTTCTGTGAGATTATTTGGAAATTTATTTGAGGGGGGGGACTTCAGCAGGATGAGATAATGTAGGTTAAAGATATGAACTTCAACTCATGGAATTGCAGTTATGGTTTCATCACTATGCAATTCCTGAATCCTGATGTTGTATGACGATCCAACTAATGCAGATCACTTGAGGCTTGTTCTTTTATTGTTGTTGTAGATCCAGCTCGATCACAAGGAAAGAGAGAGGTTGCTTGCCTGTAAAGTGCAGAGAAACAAAAAGTTGCTTTTATTCAGTCAAAACAATGAAATTAAACTAAGTGAAGGAAAGAAAACTCAAACTAAACTCAGGACTGGTAATCCGACATATATTGAGCAGAATTATGTCAGAATATGAGCAGTAAATGAACAAATAGTGTATTATTTAGACTGAATTGTGGGAGCCCGATGAGAGCACAGCCTGTTGCTGTATTCATGAGCTATGCGGTATTCATAACCACATCTTAAAAAAAACAGTTAGTAGAACTGGAAAAGGAACAGAGGTGGATAACAAAGGGCTTTTCAGCTTGTACAAGAGATGACAGAGGAGATATGATAAGTGGACTGGAACAGATAAATAAGAATGGTCATGTACCCCTCCAATTAATACTAAGATTAAGGAATACATCATGGAATTAACTGTATCAGATTAAAAACTAACCTGAATACACAGTCAAGTTGTGAAGTTTGTTGCCAAAAGATATAGCAAAGGCATCTACCGCATCTGAGTTTAAAAAGGATTTGGACAGGTTCCTGGAGGAAAAGTTCTTAAACTGTTATTAGCCAGGTAAACTTGACTAAGCCATTACTTATCCCTGGGAATAAGAAACAAAGAATGGATTTACTCTTTAGAATAAGCTGGGTACTTCCTAGTGATCTGAAGCAGCTACTGCTGGAGATATGGAGTTCGACCAACCTTTGGTTTGATCCTGTATAGCATATCTTATGTTCTTGTGTTTCCAGCATGCTGATTTTCTGCTGTTTTAGAAGTTTCAACAATATCATTAGAAATCAAACAAAATAAAACATGGAAAAGAAAATAAGATGATACCTTTTTTTATTGGACATAACTTAATACATTTCTTGATTAGCTTTCGAAGGTTGCCCTTCTTCGTCAGATCGGAAATAAGCAAATGTGGTAGCAGATAGTATATATAAGAGAAACATAAAAACATTACTTTGATGTTTCTCTTATATATACTATCTGCTACCTCATTTGCTTATTTTCTTTTCCATGTTTTATTTTGTTTGATTTCTATTGATAACTTTTAAGAGTGGACTAACATGGCTACCACACCTCTCAACAATATCATTATATAGATATCTTGCCCTTATTCTACTAGTAACTAACATATATTGTGTCTTCCATGATATGTTTGTTGGATACAGCTTGTCATCAAGGTGCTCATGGATGATGACAGCTCGAAAACACTGATGGTGGATGAACGCCAGACAGCACGAGATATTTTAGACAATCTCTTTGAAAAAACCCATTGTGACTGCAATATAGATTGGTGTTTATATGAAGTATACCAAGAACTACAAATTGGTAAGTTGCATTAGCAAGAAATTCTTAGAGACAAGTTATTGTTTTTTTTTTTACTGAGTTCTGACATTATTTTCACCCTTTTCACATTTTATTCCGTTTTACTCCATTTTTACCATTCCTTCCTTGTCATTCTTTTCTCTTTTAAATAAAGTAGTATGAGTTCTATTTTAGTCCATTAGATTGGGCAAAAATAACAGTCAGCAATAAAATATGTAAAAGCCAATTTTATATAGACCATTGAGATCAGAAAAGAGATGCACTTGTATCTCCTAGTATTTTACAAAGGCTCTGCCAAATGCGTATAAGAACATGCAGGAGTGCACATGTATTTGCTGGCTCACACAGCATAAACAGCAATTTTAGAAATATGCCCATGTAAAAAATAAGCAGCACCAATTTGGCAACTTCCATGTAGAAGCAGTGATTTGCAAAATCCACATCTGACACCGCTTCCATTTTACAAACCTATATGTATAAGTGACACCAATTAAGTAGTGAGACCACACCTATTTTTCATTTTGGAAGTAGCAATAAACAGGGTTTAAAGCCCTGGCAAAAACGAGCACTTTTTAAAAATCTGTGCATGCCCCTGAGGTAGCACAAAACCAGATGTGGAAAAGTTTTGCTGTATACGTATATTGCCATTGTAAAATGGCAAATACAGCTGTAGATTTTTGGCCTACCCAAGCTACAACCAGTAGTGCCCTCACTATGCCTTCTTGATATATTTGCATGGGGTGGATGTCTACATGCAAATAATCACTTTCTGAAATTGCCATGCAAACAAAATGTTAGAAATTATTAGAAAAGGAATGGAGAACAAAACAGAGAATATTATAATGCCTTTGTATCACTCCATGGTGCAACCACACCTCAAATATTATGTGCACTTTTGGTCACCAAACCTCAAAAAAATATAGTGGAATCAGAAAAGGTACAGAGAATGGCGATGAAAATTTTAAAGGAAATGAGATGAGTTACCTGTGAGGAAAGACGAAAGTAGGACTCTTCAGCTTGGAGAAGAGATGGCTGAGGCAGGGGCATAGCCAGACAACAGATTTTGGGTGGGCCTAGGCAAGAAGTGGGTGGGCACCAAGTGTTCTCCCCCCCTCCCAACCACCACCCAAAAATATCTCAGCTGGTGGGAAAACACTTCTTTCCACCTTGGCAGTCCGCAGCAGGCAGGTGCTGAAAAATGAGCATGCTCAGGTGCCAGTATTGTGGAGAGTAGTGTTTTCGTTACCATTAGGGGGAAGCCTTCAGCTGGCTGAGCTTGGGATCCCCACCAGCTACCACTAAACGTGTGCTACTGTTGAGTGGGCCCGAGCCATAAATGGGTGGGCCCTGGCCCACCCAGGCCCACCTGTGGCTACCCCACTGGGCTGGGGGAGATTTGTTAGAGGTCTATAACATAATGATTGGAGTGGAGCAGGTAGATGTGAATCACTTGTTTATTCTTTCCAAAAATACAAGGACATTTTTGAATATGACATCTAAGTCTGAATTTGGACGTTTTTTGTAAAACATCCAAAATCAGAACAGGAAAGGTCATTTTCTTTTTTTTTTCTACCAAAAAAGTCTCTTTTCCTTTTCAAAATGCTGTTTGGAAAAATGTTTTGTGATTTGGATGTTTTATTTTTTGGTCCATTTTCAAACAAATGCATGCAAATGCAAAACATACAAAATACACAAGACAATCCACAATAAAGTGAAGCCATTCACATGTTCTAAGTGTGGTAAAAGCTTTGGTTACATATAGTAACATAATAGATGACGGCAGAAAAAGACCTGCACGGTCCATCCAGTCTGCCCAACAAGATAACTCATATTTGCTGCTTTTTGTGCATACCCTACTTTGATTTGTACCTGTGCTCTTCAGGGCACAGACCGTATAAGTCTGCCCAGCACTATCCCCGCCTCCCAACCACCGGCTCTGGCACAGACCATATAAGTCTGCCCAGCACTATCCTCACCTCCCAACCATCAGCCCTGCCTCCCAACCACCGGCTCTGGTACAGACTGTACAAGTCTGTCCAGCACTATCCCCGCCTCCCAACCACCAGTCCCGCTGCCCACCACCGGCTCTGGCACAGACCGTACAAGTCTGTCCAGCACTATCCCTGCCTCCCAACCACCAGCCCCGCCTCCCGATCCTGACTAAGCTCCTGAGGATCCATTCCTTCGGCACAGGATTCCTTTATGCTTATCCCACGATTGTTTGAATTCCGTTACCGTTTCCACCACCTCCCACAGGAGGGCATTCCAGCCTAGACTTGGTGAGAGAAGGACGTGTGCTTGAAGGCTCGGTCTCTAGAGAGCAGGAAGGGTGCTGGGCTGGCTCCTTCCCCAGGTGGGCAGAGAGGCCCGGGGAAGAGTTTCCCAGGAAAGGCCCAGGACATGGGGCCTCTGGGCCCTACGGACCAGAAGGCCCGGAAGGGTTGTGTGCAGCTCAGTCCAGCCTCGGGGAGCAGAGAAAGGAGCCCTGTGGACCGCAGGGCTCAGCGTCTCCGAGATGAAGAGGTAACAGGTACCTCCTCCATGACCCAGCGGTTTCCGGAAAGGGAGCCTGAAGAACATGGAGGGGGGAGGTGGATAGGGAGGGCCTCTGGCCTCCAGACGGTGGAAGGAGAGGAGCCGATGGTGGTACACCAGGAGCTTCAGCCGGGTCCGGGCGTACAGGACTATGATAGTGATTGGTCGGAGGAGGAGGAGGATGAAGACAGGGAGGATGGTGTACGGTCGGTGAGTGAAGGACCGGGGCACTTGGCTGAAGAAGTGGTACAAAGGGTGCGAATGATTAAAGCCCTGGAGAAAGACGTAGAGGAGCAGGGGAAACGGCTGAAGATGGCAAAAGCCATGACTAGGCTGGCCCCGGGAGATAAACAGGACATTTACAAGAAAGAAGAAGCTCGTTTGTTAAAGCAGCTTCAACACAAAGAAAAGACTTTGGTTTCATTAAAGAAGAATACTGATAATCCCTTAAGGGAACTTTACATAAACCAGGAGAGAATGGCACAAGGCACAGCAAAATCTCAGAGTCAGGTTTCCCCAGTATATACAGCAGAACTTTTTCAACAACAACAGTGTGTGAGTGAGGACTTGCCAGCTACAAACACTGGACATACACTGCAATTTATGAAGGGCTTAGCAAGTCAAACAGATTCTGGTGCACTTACTGTGATGGCTGCTTCTGGTAATGAGAGGGGAGGAGGCAGCAGGGAGTCCATAGTATCTCTGGAGCCTACAAGGACAGAGAAAGAGCTTCAAAAGGCTCCTACACATTTGCAGGCTATGGAAACCAGAGATAGAGACTTTTTCATACAAGAGCTCCAGACAAGTGTTCCTAGTCTTGCAGAAAGAAGGTTTCCTGAAGAAGGTAAAAAGGACAGTTTTACTCTGGTTGAAGGTGCATTTGTGGAAGAACTGTTGCCAGCAGAAAAGCTCTGCTTGCAAACACAGCTGCACTCTACAGGCTCCCTGAGTGCAGGAACTGTTGCTAAATTACAAGGAGTAGCTGCAGCTGGGCAAGCAGGCTCTGGGGAATCCTGCCTTCCAGAGCTGGAAAGACAGGAGGTTTCTGCCAATCAGGAGGAAGCAAGGGGAAGTTCCTCTCTTAACACAGTGACTGGTCTCCCGCGGGACCCTTCTGAGCAGAATGCAACAGACGTCTAGCCAGCTGGGAGCAGAGGAGCCTGAGCAGCAGGATATTCAGAGGGAGCAGCAGTGCAAGGTTTCTTCTGAACAGATAAGCAGGGATCTCCCCTGTGGACAAAATCTGGAGAACAGTGACAGTCTAGTAAATGGTTTCAGTTTGGACTTGGGGGGGAAGGCTGCTTTGGATGGGGTGGATGAGCAGGGTGGGGGATTGGTAAGAGAAGAGGGACAGAATGGGTGTACTTTTGAAGCTATGGAGGTGACAGTCTGTGATCAGAGGAGGGGGGAGGAAGGGAGGGGGGTGGTGCCAGGGCAGGCTGCAGAAGGTGGGGGGGTGGGGACAGCTCAGAAGGGGCAGTTGGAGAAGGGCATGGGTTTGGATGGTCGGGACGGTTCCAGGTCAGGGAAGAGCAGGGGTGGGGAGGGGAAGAGGTCGATATCTTTTGCGGCTGTGGTGAGGGGGGGAGAGCAGGGGAGGGGGAGGTTAGGTTTTGCGGGTAGGGGGGGAGACGGGTTTGGAGGAGGAGGGAGGGGGCAGGGGCAGATCCCCAAACGCCGGAATGTCGTTCAGCTCAAATGGGTGGGGGAGGGGGGTATGCCATCCCGGGATAAGGTTTTGCAGTTGGTACTAGGGCTAGGGTTTATTCCAGAAGATTTATATGCTTGCATCCACCCGGCTAACATTCCGGAATATGATGTTAGTTTTTTGACTCAAAGGGGGATGGAGGTGTTTTGGGAAAAGTACGAAGAAGTTCGAGGGAGGGGGGAATGGAGAAATTATAGGGTGATTCCGATAAGCAGACCTGATCTGGTGCAGGTGACCCTTTTAGTCCGGAATGAATCCATCTCAGCGGCGGACCTGGCCTTCTGGGTTCAGCGGTATGCTGAATTGAGAACTCCACTAACCAAGCTCCCGGATCCAAGTAGAGTATGGGCAGGGGGGTGGGGGGCTTTAGTTAGGCTTAAACAGGTGGGTCAGGTGGTCCAGCATATTCCCTCGGCAGCTTTTATCGGGAGAGATAGGATCCTGTGCTTCTATAAAGGACAGCCAAGACAATGTTTTAGGTGTGGGTCTTTCCGCCACTTTAGCATGTCCTGCCCGGTACAGCAGTGTGCGAAGTGTGGGTCTAAGGATCATCTTTCGGAAGAATGTTCCTCTATCCGGTGCAATCTTTGTGGGGATCTGGGGCATGCCTTTCGGGATTGCCTGAGGGCTTTTCATAATGAGGGGAAGAGGGTGGGGGACGGGGGAGTTTGGTCCAGGAGGGGGGGGTGGGGGGGGAGGGCGGTTTCAGGGTCAGGGCCCGGAGGTACAGGGAGTAGGGAAGCTGCAGAAGGGGAGGAGGGAGGAAGAGGTTTCAGGGGTACAGGGGGAGGAACAGGTGAGGGAACGGGGGGAGGGAGAAGGGGGTTAGGTTCAAGTTCGTAAGAAACAAAGGGGGGCTGAGAGGAAGGGTAGGGAGGAGTTGGGTGGCTCGGGATTTGGATCACAGGAGTGTAGGGTGGAGAACCGTTTTCAGATTCTGGAAGAGGAAGGTAGGGAGGAGGAGATCGAGGAAGGTGGGGGAGGGGAGGGAGAGGGAGTCCTGGGGGGGGGATGAAGGGAAGAGGAAATTTGAGGTGGAACAGGGAGAGGGTGGTAGGTGTAAGAAGAAGGTGGGGAAGGTCCGGATGGTAGGGGTTGGGAACGAAGGAGGAGGGGGGGGGTTGGAAGTAGAGGGAGTGGAGAAGAAGGGGACAGGAGAAGGAGAAGGGATTAAGAGGCGGTCTGATAGGATCAGATCTAGACAGGAACAGGGTAAAAGGGGTGATGGGAATGAGGTAAGGGGGGTGGGGGGGCAGGGGAGCAGCTCAGAGTTAGAGAGCAAGTAGGGGAGGGGGGTGGGGGCCTTCTTTTGTGAGAGGGGAGATGGTGGTCTGGATGACTCTAAGAAGAAGAAGGGGAGGAAGAAAGGAGGGGGGGAGGGGGAAGGGAAGGATAAGGGTTTTAAACTTGGTGTTCGGGATTGGGCGGAGGAAGGAAGGGATTCTGCAGAAGGGGTGCAGGGCGTTGGTAGTGGGGTGCTGCAGAGGGCAGATATGCAGGAAGGAGGTGAGCAGAGGATACCTTCTACTCAATGATGGTAATGGCAGGAATTGTTTTTTTGTTTGCCACATTGAATGTGGCGAGTGTGGCTTCCCAGAGGGCGCAATGTTTGGCCTTTGATGGCCTCTCTAAGATACAGGCAGACTGTATTCTGCTTCAGGAAACACGGCTACAAACGCTAGAAGCGATTAGGCGGGCACAACGGGCCTGGAGATGGGGACCTTCGGTTTGGGGTTTGGCAGGAGAAAGGTATGGGGGGGTAGGGATCTTATTTAAAACACATAATGTAGATATTCAAAAAGTGATAGAGTTAGGTATAGGGAGGTGTTTGGTGTTAGATGTGTTGTGGCACGGGGTGGCGTTGCGGATTATTAATATATTTACGGGCCTCAAAGTAAGAAGGAACGTTCCTCGTTGTTTGGGAAAGTTAAACCTTATCTCTATACAGCACGTCAGGTGGTTTGGGGGGGGGATTTTAATACTATTTTAAGGAGGCAGGATAGTGGGGGGAGGACAGCGCAGGTGAGGTATGATGGGGTACGTTTGGCCGGGATAATGAAAGGGGCAGGGCTGGTTGATGTGCACATAGAACATTCCCCTGAGGTACAGGGTTTCACATTTTCACGGGGTCAGTGTAAGAGTAGGATAGATAGATTTTTGGTTCGGGAAGGGGCATGCGGGCAGGGCCCCAGATTAGTGGACGTAGACTTCTCGGACCATAAGCTGGTGTTAATTGAGGTAGGAGGTTGGGCGGGGCATAGGCCAGGAAGGGGTTTATGGCGGCTCACCTTAAATGGGTAGCAGATATGAGAATGCAGGAGGAGTATCGGGCCTTCTTGGAGGATCAGCTCTCCATCCAGGGTATTTTTCCCTCTATTGGAGAATGGTGGGAGGTAGTCAAAAAGCGCACGAGGAGATTTTTTACCCAACAGGCAAGAAGGGAAGGACGGGAAAGGACGAGGTTAGGAACGGCACTTAAGAAACGCAGGGATTATTTACTCTCCACAGGGGGTAGGCGGGAGGATATCCTGGAACTGCAAGCGCAGTTAGAGAAGGTCCAATACGATAGATATGCCTCCTTGCTTTATGAACGTGATTTCGGGAAATTGATTAGTCCTGATCCGTTTGTCTGCTGTAAGGAGCGGAGGGAGCGTAGGGTAGTGGGAGGGTTAAGGGACGCAAGGGGGGTAGTGCAGGTTTCGAAGGAGGGGATTTTGAAGGTAGTAGGAGAACATTTTGCACGTTTTTTTTCGGGAGGACACTTGGATAAGGAGGTGATGGGACACTATATCGACGGGACACCAGGGGTGGGAAAGGGAGGGCCCCATCTCCAGGACCTGTCGCGTCCCTGGACACTGGGGGAAGTGGAGGAGGCCATCGGGGCCTTACGGAAAAGAACGGCTCCAGGGCCAGATGGCCTGACGGCTGAATATTACCAAACTTTTAAGGTCCATCTGGCTCCAATTCTGTTGCAGGTCTGGGAAGCCGCACGACAGCAGGGGATTCTGCCCCAATCTCTGACAGAGGCAGCATTAGTTTTGCTTAGTAAAGGGAAAGATCCTGGGTCCCTGTTGAACTGGCGTCCTATCGCCTTGTTGAATGGGGACAGGAAAATTTTTGCACACATGCTCTTAAAAAGGATGAAGTCAGTGGTCCAGGAAGTGGTGGCAATCTCACAGCAGTGTGGGGTTAAGGGGAGGGGGGTCCTGGAGGCGGCTGCATGGGTTAGGGAGGGTCTAGAGCACAGCCGGGGGGAGGGGAACGGGAGGTTGGTGGTGGCTTTAGACCAAGATAAAGCTTTTGATAGGGTACAGTGGTTTTTTCTTTGGAGGTTGTTAGAGCATTATGGATTTCCAAGGGATTGGGTGGCACAGTTACAGTTACTTTACACCGGGGCCAGTTGTTTTCCTCTGGTAAATGGTTGGAAAGGGAAGAGTTTTGGGGTCACAGCAGGGGTTCGGCAAGGGTGTCCCCTAAGTCCTCTGTTATACACCTTCGCAATAGATCCCTTTGTTAGGCGTTTAGAGCAGGGAGGGAGGGAGGGATTTCGGGGGGTGGAGGTGAGTATAGGGTTTTATTTTGAGGGTGGTAGCTTACGCAGATGACATCACAGTGTGGGTGGCGGACCCAAGGGAGGGGGAGAAGTTGCAGGAGTTGATTTCCAGTTACTCACGGGCCTCGGGGTCACTGATTAATTTCCAGAAAAGTCAGAGTTTATGGGTGGGTCCACCAGGGCTGGCATTTGCTTTGGGAGGGGGGTTTCCGGCCGCAATTGCCAGAATGAGAGTGTTAGGGGTTTATTTTGATCAAGGAGATTATGCATCTTTTAACTGGCAGCGGTGCATCCAGGCAGCTACAGTCAAGGTTGACAGATGGAAAGGCTGGAGGATGACAATGTCTGACCGGGTTCAGCTGATTAAGAGGCACCTGGTGCCCATGTTCCTGTTTCTCAGTTATATTTGTTTGGTGCCAGCACACTGTTATACTACCCTGTATAGTGTGTTTTTCCAACTACTGTGGGGGAATCGGCTGAACCCGGTTAAACGGAACATTACATACTTACCCCGGAAGGATGGCGGGGTGGGAATGGTGAACCCAGTGTTATTTTTCAGTTCCCTGTTCCTCCAGTTTAATTTGGGACGGGCAGTGGGTAGGGACCTGCCAGGGTGGGCACAAAGTGTCTTGTTATGGTGGGAAAGATTTTGGATTCCATGGCGGATGGGGGGAAGGGTGGCGGCTTTAAAGAAGGGGGCACCCATGCAGGTAGGGTACTATTGGATGTTGGTTCGGTTGGTAAGAGTCTGGGGGATCACGGTGGAGGAAATTAAGGCAGGGAGCAGGGAGGTATGGGTGGAAAGGGTGCGGGCCCAGGCCTTTTCAGCACCCCTGACACTCCGAGATGCACCTGGGTCGGTGCTGCGGCAGGGCTTGCTATTGGTTACATCGAGGCGGATTCCACCTAAGTACAGGGACATTGCTTGGCTGTCCTTTCATGGGAAATTGTATGTGAGAGGAAATCTCAACTATAGGACTATGCAGGATCGGGATTGTCCAAGGGGAGAATGTGTGGGTATGGAAGAAACAATGGACCATTTTTTGCGGGATTGCCCCTTTTCAAGGACCGTGGGGGATAGAGTGGCATCGCTTTTGCACATTTCTAGCTTCCGGTCGTACTCATATGCTGATTGGGTCTATGGGCGGCAGCAGCGAAGTGGGGGGTTGGATCCGGTGACGGAGTTTATCATTTCGGTAATACTCAGGTTTTACCTTTGGATGGCTCGGTGTGGGGTGTCCCTGCACCAGGACTACAGGTCGGCTGAACAGGTTAGTTGGGACATAATTAGGGGAGTTCAAGAGGTGGCTAAATGGGAACGGGTGACGGAAGGGTTACAGAAGGCAAATGTGTGGTGGAAACATGTTCATTTGAAACCTCCATAGGGGAGGTTTGGTATAGGGTGGGGGTTTTTAAGGGGGGGGTTTAGTTGGCTTTGTATAGGTGTTTAGGGTCTAGGAGATATGTGGGAGTTTTCTATTGCTTGTACATACTTTTGTTGAAGTATTGTTTTGCGTTTCTTTTAATAAAAGAGTTCTCCAAGCATCCACTACTCTCTCCGTGAAAAAATACTTCCTGACATTTTTCTTGAGTCTGCCCCCCTTCAATCTCATTTCATGTCCTCTCGTTCTACCACCTTCCCATCTCTGGAAAAGGTTTGTTTGCGGATTAATACCTTTCAAATATTTGAACGTCTGTATCATATCACCCCTGTTTCTCCTTTCCTCCAGAGTATACATGTTTAGTTCAGCAAGTCTCTCCTCATACGTCTTGTAACGCAAATCCCATACCATTCTCGTAGCTTTTCTTTGCACCGCTTCAATTCTTTTTACATCCTTAACAAGATACGGCCTCCAAACTGAACACAATACTCCAGGTGGGGGCCTCACAATCGACTTATACAGGGGCATCAACACCCCCTTTCTTCTGCTGGTCACACCTCTCTCTATACAGCCTAACAACCTTCTAGCTACGGCCACTGCCTTGTCACACTGTTTCGTCGCCTTCAAATCCTCAGATACTATCACCCCAAGATTCCTTTCTCCGCCCGTACCTATCAGACTCTCCCCGCCTAACACATACGTCTCCCGTGGATTTCTATTCCCTAAGTGCATCACTTTCCATTTCTTCGCATTGAAATTTAATTGCCAAACCTTAGACCATTCTTCTAGCTTCCTCAGATCCTTTTTCATGTTTTCCACTCCCTCCGTGGTGTCCACTCTGTTACAGATCTTAGTATCATCCGCAAATAGGCAAACTTTACTTTCTAACCCTTCGGCAATGTCACTCACAAATATATCGAACAGAATCGGCCCCAGCACCGATCCCTGAGGCACTCCACTACTCACCTTTCCTTCCTCCGAGCGAATTCCATTCACCACCACCCTCTGGCGTCTGTCCGTCAACCAGTTCCTAATCCAGTTCACCACTTCAGGTCCTATGTTCAGCCCCTCCAGTTTATTTAAGAGCCTCCTGTGGGGAACCGTGTCAAAAGCTTTGCTGAAATCTAAGTAGATTATGTCCATAGCTCATCCCTGATTCAATTCTCCTGTCACCCAATCAAAGAACTCAATGAGATTCGTTTGGCACGATTTCCCTTTGGTAAAACCATGTTGTCTCGGATCTTGCAACTTATTGGCTTCCAGAAAATTCACTATCCTTTCCTTCAGCATCGCTTCCATTACTTTTCCAATAACTGAAGTGAGGCTTACCGGCCTGTAGTTTCCAGCTTCTTCCCTATCACCACTTTTGTGAAGAGGGACCACCTCCGCCGTTCTCCAATCCCTCGGAACCTTTCCCGTCTGCAAGGATATATTAAACAAATCTTTAAGAGGACCCGCCAAAACCTCTCTGAGCTCCCTCAATATCCTGGGGTGGATCCCGTCCGGTCCCATGGCTTTGTCCACCTTTAGCTTTTCAAGTTGTTGATACACAATATATATCTTGTTGCAATGTATATCTCAAAGTGCATTAGAAAGTCCACACAGGAGAGAAACCATTTGCATGTATAGAGTCTGGTAAAAGCTTTGGTCAGAAGGTAAACCTCACAAAGCACCAGAGAATACACACAGGAGTGAAACTATTTACATGTCCTGAGTGTGGTAAAAGGTTTGGTTGGAAAGAAAGCCTCACATGGCATCAGAGAATCCACACAGGGATGAAACCACTTACATGCACTGAGGAGGTAAAAGCTTCAGTTGCATTGGGACAGGTAATTAGGGAATGAACATTCTTGCTATAAAGTATGGAAAAATAGCACTCTGGTATATATATATATATATATATATATATATATATATATATATATATATATATATATATATATATATATATATATATATATATATATATATAATGAGACCTCCTTTTCAGCTATAAATCTGAATTCAAAGCCCAAATCTAATGATAAACAATAGACACAAGGGTCAGAAGTTATACAAAAAAAAATAGAAAGCTTGGCATCAGGTAGAATAGTGGAAAAGTAACATCCCAGGAAACCAATAGGGCATCCTTGGGGGCACTGCAGTGGACTTTATAAAATGCTCACAGTACACATCTCACCATTGCTCCCTTACCTTGTCTGCTGAGCCCCCCCCCCCACCCCCCAAAAAAAAAAACCACCCAAAACCTACTACCCCCAACTGTACACCACTACCATTGCCCTTACAAGTGAAGGGGGCACCAATATGTGGGTACAGTGGGTTTTGGTTGGGTTTTGGAGGGCTCACAGTTTCCTCCACAAGTGTAACAGGTAGGGGAAGGTAGGAGCCTGGGTCCACCTGTCTGCAGTGCACTGCACTACTACTAGACTACTCCAGGGACCTGCATGCTATTCTAATGGACCTGAGTATAACATCTGAGGCTGGCATAGAGGCTGGCAAGTAATATTTTAATCACATTTTTGGGGGGTGGGAGGGGGCTAGTGCCAATGGGGGAGTAAGGGGAGGTGATCCCCGATTCTCTCCAGTAGTCATCTGGTCATTTGGGGGCACCTCTTGTGCAGAACAGAGGAGTAGCCTAGTGGTTAATGCAGTCAACTTTGATCTTGGGGAAATGGGTTCAATTCCCACTGCAGTTGTTCATTATAAAAACAGGTCTAACTCAAAGCATCTATGCTTTAGTCTTGGACATCTTTCTTTTGTTCCATTATGGCTCAAAGACGTCCAAGTCTTAGGAACACCCAAGTCCCGCCTTGAACAAGCCCCCTGACCCACCCCCTTGAGATTTAGATGCCTTTGTGATGGACTTCAGAGAAAAACATCCAAAAAGAAATTTTTAAAATACTGATTTGGAAGTTTTTGTGAGATAAATGTTCAAATGCAGACTTATGTCACTTTTTGGATGTTTTTCTCTTTTGAAAATCAGCCTGATAGTAACATATTTTATTTATTATTTATTGCATTTGTATCCCACATTCCCCCACCTATTTGCAGGCTCAATGTGGCTTACATAGATTTGTTAACATTGTCAGATCAGGATATCAGATACAGTTAGTAATGTGAAGCGATTAAGGAAGGGAAGAGGGAAGAAGGAAGAGAGTTGTTAGGGTAGTTATAGAAGGCGGGTGTTCATAGTTGAGTGGGTTGGTGAGGTGACTTAGTGAGGTTATAGGTTCTCGTTGTAGGCCTTGTTGAAGAAGAATGTTTTCAGAGATTTTCGAAAGATAGTTGTTTCTTTGATTGCTTTCAAGTCTGTAGGTAATGCATTCCATAACTGCGTGCTATTGTAAGAGAAGGTAGTGGCATGCACCAGCTTGTATTTAAGTCCTTTGCAGCTGGGGTAGTGCAGGTTGAGAACTTTGCGGGATGATCTTGTGGCGTTTCTGGGAGGTAGGTCCACGAGGTTTAGCATGTAGATTGGGGCGTCTGCATGAATGATTTTGTGTACAATCGTGCATATCTTGAACTCAATGCGTTCCTTAAGTGGGAGCCAGTGAAGTTTCTCTCTTAGGGGTTTTGTGCTTTTATATTTAGTTTTTCCAAATATGAGTCGGGCGGGCTGTATAGTAGATGATGGCACATAAATACCTATACGGTCCATCTAGTCTGCTCAACAAGATAAACTCATTGCATGTGATACTTTATATGTATACCTGACCTTGATTTGTCCTTGCCATTTTCAGGGCACAGACTGTAGAAGTCTGCCCAGCACCGGCCATGATAGTGGGGCATTTTACAAACCTGTATGTATAAATGTCACAAATTAACTAATGAGGCCATCATTTCTTTTTTTCAAATTTGGAGGCAGAAATAAAAAGCAGGAGATTAAGGAGAATTATGTCCTTGATCTCTCATACAAAGCCCTGGCCAAACTAAGCACTTTGTTAAAATCTATGCATGCATCTGAGTATTTACGTGTATTTCCATTGTATAATGGGGAATAGACGTCTAAATTTCCACATACCCAAATCACACCCCCTTGCAGTCTCTACATCCTGAGGATCACCACATGTTCACTACCACTTCTATGAGATCTAAATGTGTAAATGCCACTCTTTACACATGTAGATTCTTTTAAAATCACCTGCAGTGTATGACTGCAAAGGCCAAAGGCATGAGAGAACAAGGCACACCCATTAAAGGGGGGGGCGACCACAACCGGGCTGAAGGCCAGCGAAGACAAAGAGGAAAGGGGGGGGAGGAGACAGGGAGGAGCAGATAGGGAACAAAAGGAGTCGAGGGAGACAAAGGGAAAAGGGGAGGGACAAAGGAAAGAGGAGGGGACAGAGGAGGAGCAAGGGAGGGGACAAAGGAGCAGTGAGGGCAGGAAGGATAGGAAGGAGTCTTTTCGAATTGGGAGGCAGGAGAAGAGCAGCGTGATCTAGGAGCTCCTGATCTAGGAGCTCCTGTTTTTCTGTGGGTGCACATGTCTGGACTTCGTCTCCTTGCAGTACACCCAGCAATCTGCGTGCACAGCACGGCACCAAAGTGTGGGAGATATCAGTGAGCTGAAATAGTAACTTTAAACGGTATGTGGCCCTTGCTTTAGCTTTTCGCCTGCCTCCACCAAACACCGCCTATAAAAGCGGGGATGGCCGGCCACCGCATGTAAAAGCAGCGTTTGGCCGGCCACAGCGGTTTAGCCGTCTTTTAGAAGAAGGCATGGTTGGCCGGCCGCCGCACGAAAAGCTTGCCGCCGCATGTAAAGCGGGGATAGCCAGCCACGGAGATTTAACTGCCCCCCAAATAAGTCTTTGTTTATTGTCTGGCCGGCCGCCGCACGTAAAAGCGGGGATGGCCGGCCACCACATGTAAAGCGGGGATAGCCGGCCATGGGGATTGGGAGGCAGGAGAAGAGCAGCGTGATCCAGCAGCTCCTCATTTCCCCCTGGCACACGTGGCCAGGGTTAGGCAATCTGCTATCAGGCAGGTATTCTCGCGGGCTCCCACAGCAGCGAAGTGCTCTTTATCGAGGTGGACAAGTATTCCCAAACGGTACATCAACCTTGATTTTGCTCTTCTTCTGCCTCCATGCCGTGCAGCCGGTAAAGGCGGCAATGGCCGGCTAAAGGCGAGTTAGCCGCCTTTTTGTTTTAAAAATAAGCTGCCCGTATGGAGTGCAGCGAGCGACCGAGCGGTCGCATAGCAGCCACCTTTAGCGTTATAGATGGGATGGCCGGCCATTTTGCGGCCTGGCCAAGTATCCGGACTGCCGTTAGAGCTGGCGAGGAGACGGCGCGCATTTTGGCTGTCCAGAGCCCGATTAGAGCCCAACGCTTTCTGGGTTATCTTCCCGTGATATGATGGCCCGTTGTCCACGAAAGGGTCTCGCTCACGCGGGTCTCAAGAACGGGAGCCAGCGGAAGGGAGATGTATTGTGTCTGGGGGCCGCGCATATTCGGTAACTGCCACCCTCCAGTCAGCGGGCGCGAGTGATCCGAAATATTAATTTTAAACCCGGCCGCATAATCCATGTGGTAAGAAAGTTTTACGGCGGCCATCTTGGCCAGCCATGCGGTAGGAAATTTTACAGCGGCCATAATGGCCGGCCATGCGGTAGGAAATTTTACAGCGGCCGTATAGGCCGGCCATGCGATAGGAAAGTCTGTGGCGGCCATCTTGGCCGGCCATGCACTATATATATATATATATAAATTTTTCAGCGGCCAGCTTGGCCACCCGTGCAGTGATTTTCATACGGGAAGCGGCGGCCATGCGTGCGGCACACCCGCATGCCCGCAATGTTTGCTTGATACAGCGGTCATTTTAACTGCAGCGATAATTTTAAATACGTGGTTAGTTGTAGAACAGAGGCCATTGGAGGCTATGGCCACCGCACCGTACTAGCGTTCATATTACAATAGTGGATGGGACGCATGGGGTCCACCATTAGCCATTGCCCGGCATTTCTTGTTTTGCCAGACTTACTTTGCTTTACTCCCTACACCAGTCACAGTAGGCCACCGTTCTTACCAGGACAGTCGGCCATTTTACGTTGGCCGGCCATCGGCAGGCCGTTAGAGTCGGCCATCTATATCTAGGCCTATGTGCGGCCACACGCTACAGGAGCCAGCATGTATTATGTTGCCGGAGTTACATGTGCCTAACAGCCATTTTGACGGCAGCGGCCATTTTAAATACGGCAATAGTGAATTGGGCGCAGGGAGTTCACCTTATCCATGGCCCGGCATTTATGGCCTGCTGGACTTAATTTGCTTTACTTCCTAGACCAGGCATAGCAGGCCGCCATTCATAGCGGGACAGTCGGCCATTTTACTCTGGACGGCCATCTGCAGGCTGTCAGAGCCGGCAATCTTTAGCTAGGCCTGTGCATGGCCACATTGCATGTGGTCCGGCATTTATTACGTTGCTGGACATACTGGCTTTATCCGCTGTACCACTCAGGATGGGCCAGTCGGCCATTTGGAGTTGGCCGGCTATTTTACAGATATGCAGTACAGGGAGTACAGGGGCTAGCTGTGCGGCGCGGGCAATGATATTTTGAAGCACACAGAGTCCAGTGAATCGGGCACTAACAATAGCATGGTATGTTGCTGTAAATTGTTAATTTTTAGTATGTCCATTACAGCATGCAGGGAGGGCATTAGCACCGCGAAAGGCAGCCGAGTGGCCCTCAGGATCATCGGACCCAGGAAATCTGATGTCTGAGCGGCAGCACCAGACTGTTCAACAAAGAGTGTCATCGGTCACACAACAGCGGCAATCCATGCGGTTGGAGGCTCCATCCGAGGAGGCGGCAGCACCGCACACACAACCCTCCGCAGAGGGGGGGTCACCCCATCGTTAATATCGGAAAGTGGTAAGTCTAACGACACCACAGCCCCCCTTTTTTGCTCACACACATTACTAGTCAGGGGCAGAGGTAATTAATACAGAGCCCAGTAGGAGAGCGCACATTGCAGCTGGAGCATCACCACTGTCGGGACAGAGGCTGCTGTGGGTAGCACTCATGCTAGTTCAGACACGCCTGCTTGGTGGGTGGGAGCGGGCACGCTGCCTCGCTCTGCAGGCTTACCAGTGTCAGGAGACAACAACCTATGCGCACAGGGCAGGGCCCTGGCTGAGTCAGCTCCCTCCCACATCAATTTTTCGTCTATACAGCCATGGTGAGCTCAAACCCCCACAGAACGGTTCCCGAGGCCTTCGCCCAGGGTGGTCCCCAGTACACACGCAGTCCTTTCCCTGGAAGGGTTTTGGTCCCATGATACTTTCTTCTTCCATAACGGCAGCTCCGTGGGATACACGACCGCATGCGCATTATTTCAAGCAACTCAATACCATTATCCATTGGGGCTTAGAACAAATAGCCCCCAGGTGAGCACTCGTACTCTACTGGGATTACTTTCATTACTAGCTATAGAGGTGATTGCGAGGCGACAAAAATAAAAAAAAAGAGAGCAAGCTACACTAAAACGGGGACGGGGGCTCCTCGGGTGGCTATGCTCTGCGACTAAGGGTATTCCCCGGGGGCGCATAGGCGCCGGGAAGCTAACATTAGCCACGGCGAAGGTGCAGAAAGTGCATTCTCATAGCAGAATCACTCAGGGCATCAAGCGGGATTTAAGGGTGTAGAGCGGGTTCTTAGCGCAGTTTAACGGTATATCATTCTGGCACCATTAACCTGCTCTTGCGGAAACAATACAGTTCCTTATATGTGTGGCAGGGTGGGGCGGTTCCGGGATGTAGAGACAGGGAGTGTGGTGCGTGGCACGACGGCAGCAGGTCTACGTGGCAGCGCGGTCCATGCACGGCATCTCATTCCGGAAACTGTTCCCGATACTGGCCGCTCCATATCTGGGGGACGGGCCTTGAAAAGCAAGATCCTATTGTAATCGGTTATCCGCCCATACACGTCCCGCAGTTACTTGCTTAGAGGCGTAGTTTACAGGGTCTCCAACACAATGCTATGCTTGGGCCCAAGCGCATACCAGGCGAGGAGAGCGTTGTGTCTCATGCAAATTACACGCTTCAAATCCTGGGCTCCAGGGAAAGAGGAATCGCTGACCCCGATCCCGGACAGCGACGGGAGATTTGGCCCGCCGGCCTTTGGGGGACCTGATGCGGTGATCACTGTCCGAGGCCACGCAACGTAGTGATAACGGCGCACTTCATTGCAGGGAGGCACAGACATATTCTCTGCTCCGGCCCACAATACACCTTAGAGGCCCGTAGGTAAGGACGCAGCGGAACCAAGGCATCCCGCATGATAGCAGCCGTCAGTGTTGGCCAAAGCAGCGGCGGTCCAGAACCCAGCTAGGTCCTTCATACGCACGAGAATGACGAATGGATGGGGTAGGGTGGAGCTACCACAAGCAGACAGGGGACAACCCATGACGTTTAGGGATATGGTTCACCTCGGAGCTGCACTGGAGGACATACGCCACAGTGAGCGCGAGGGCCGCCTGTCCCACTGCGCATTACCATCACAGTGGCATGCTGCTCGGCGCGTTAGCAAGTTGGGGGGCCAAATCTAAGCATGCACAGCTTGACATGACCCGTGCGCTATGTGAGGTAAGGTGGTCATCACAAGCTCGGCTATTGACATACCTAGCCGTAAACCCAGGCTGATCAAGCGACAAAAGGTGCCCACATCCATCTGCTACGCAGGTGGCCAGATATGATGTGATCGGTTCTGCACCTCCAAGCATAATGGCAGCATAGGCCACAGCATGCGAGTTGGCTGCTGGGTCACGTGGAAGGGACACCATTAACCCGTTTTCAATTTTCCAGGGTGCGGCAACAAGGTGTTTGGAAGGCGGGCATGTCGCCCAGTATGTACAGTACGCATTCTGTTAGAATATGGCAGGCCACCCATTATGTGCAGTACCCATTCTTTTAGAATGGGGCGGCTGCCGCAGCAGCGTAAGGGGCACCCATGGACACCATAAAAAGACGGCCCGATGGCAATCTAGTGTCCACAAGCGCATTCACAGCACGTTTAGGACATCCACTTACGTCGGTCAATGGATCCACTTCTCTCAGTTTATCTTTGTATAAGTACCATGCTAACGTCACTTCCCATTATATTATATTGCAGGTATCCAGCAAGTGCAGCTGTCGGATGTGGATATGCAGTCACCCATACGTACACGGGCGGCATTAAGACCGGCAGGAGGGTACCTGGGCCTGCAGGCCGATAGTGGTATCCAGCATGTGCAGCTGTCGTATGTGGATAGGCAGTCACCCGTACGTACACGGGCAACATTGAGACCGGCAGGAGGATACCTGGGTTTGCAGGCAGATAGAAGTATACAGCATGTGCAGCTGTCGGGTCTGGATATGCAGTCACCCATACGTGTAGCATTGAGTCCGGCAGGAGGGAACCGGGGGTTTTCAGGGCGATAGAGTAGCCATAACCTGGTTAGGTAAGAGAGGGATGGCTTGAGCACAACTCCAATGGTGCGATGGCACCGCGATAATAATTCAGCGGCGAGGGAATCATCCTCCTGCAGTGATTAGCAGATTGGATAGCATGATATGTTTCAGTGGGCATGTTGGTTGCCCCGGTTGCGCTTGGCCTGGTTCAACATCATACAAGAAGGGTGTAGAGTAGGGGAGCGACAGCATAGCGCAGTACAGAACACGCGAAGACAGTTCATAGGGGGATGGCGCAGGTTTATGGTAACTCTAAAGTGACTTACGGTCATGCATGACTTGCTAACAGCATCATGCGATGGCTAGTACCGAGCCGATGGAGGGCATTTGTCGGCCACAGGGCGCGACATATTTATTAGGATAGGCGAGTTTACAAAACTGCCCACAACATTGGGGCAGGGCCGCAGCCAGGATTTATGGGGGCCCATGGAAAATGAGGATTCATTACCGTGGTCAGTGGCGCTAGGCTACAATGCTTACACACAGACAGCAAGGGGTACACAGCACCTTCACAGCTAGCAGTTACAAGCGTTGGGGTAACTGCTGCTGCAGAAGGAGTTATTTGCAAGTTGTTTGAAAGTTACAAGTTGATAAATGTTGGGCTCACAGGCTAGCAGCCTTATGATAAGCAAGCAAATTGGGCACTGCTTGTCTCCTGGCTTAGACGACTCGGAGGCCGTGAGCGTCGCCTGGTAACCAGCGGTAGGTGCCTCCTTCAACGGGAGACACCAGGTGGCAACGTGAGACCCAGGTGCATGGTCGCCTGGGGCTCGAAAGATGTCCCCAGGTGCATGGTCGCCTGGGGGCTCAGAAGGTGTAACTATGCTTAGGAGCTGTGTACCCTGGGTAGAAATATGTGCGTAATGTAATGTTAATGTCATGTTATATAATGTTTAGTTAATGGTTATTTAAGGTTTATTGGTGGTGTATTAATATTGTAGTTAATGTTATTTCAAGATGTTAAATATGTTGCATTTAAGTTGTAATATATATAACGTACCTGGCTGCGGCCATAATAAATCCAAAATCGAACGAGGATGTTGGCTTGCCGAGTGGTATTTGGGTTAAGCGTAGGCTGATGTGTCTGAGTGTGTGCCGAATGCCCGAGTCGTGGATTCGAGGCCTTCCTTAAATGTGGTTTTCTTACATCTAAACCCTCCCCGTGAGAGCGGAAAGCATTATTCTAAATGCAGGAGTGACCTTGTAGAACTTGGACTGATTGAGGAGAATAGGCTGTTATGTCATTGTGGCCATGTGATTGGAATGGCTGTATGAATGTGCAAGTGTATGGAAAGAGGGGTGGAGAGAGAGGATAGATAAGGAGTCTACTCATAATGAAAAATTGTAATTAAAAGTTGTCTTGTTTGCTAACAGTGATTGTGGATTGGTGTAAATGTTTCATTTGCCTTGATTTTAATAAAAATGAATTAAAATGACCTCCAAAGGGACCTAAGGATTCCTTTTACTAAGGTGCGCTGAAAAATGGCCTGTGGTAATGTAGACACTTGTTTTGGGCGTGCGCAGAATTATTTTTCAGCACACCTACAAAAAATACCTTTTTTAAATTTTTGCCGAAAATGGACATGCGGCAAAATGAAAATTGCTGTGCGCCCATTTTGGGTCTGAGACCTTACCGCCAGCCATTGACCTAGCGATGAAGTCTCACGCAATAACCGGGCAGTAATGACCTACACATGTCAAATGCCACTTGGCACGCGTCCGATACGCACGTCCAAAAGTAAAAATTCTTTTTGGACATGTTTATCAGGCACACGCCAAAAATGCAATTACTGCAAGAGCCACATGGTAGCTGGGCAGTAACTCCATTTTGGTGACCATTGGGCACACATAGATGCTTATGCGGCTTTGTAAAAGGGCCCCTTAGTGACAGGGGAAAGGGAGGGAGAAGACCACAGGCTGTGTGCTAAGTATGTGGGTATAAATGGCCTGAGTAGACCAAGTGGTCCATATCTGCCAACATCTTCCATGCATCAATGAATCCACCTTAAAATAAATAAGCACAGTTCTTTCCTCATGGAAGTATAATCAATCAAGTAGATGTTTAGCTGTTAAATATGCTTTGTGTTTATTAATTCTTTAGAGCCCTTTGGGGAGTGTGATAAAACAGTGTTTCACCTCCCACTCAGTGGTTAGGCATTTCTGCTTTGCCTTTCATCTCACACAGCTAGGACTAACAGTAATATCTGCTTTCTCCACACACTTAGTTGTGACTTGCTACTTGTGTGAATAACGCAACTCTCATTATCACCTTCTGTCCCTCACAAAATATTTTCCCTGGTTATGTCTCCACAGAGAGATGGTTTGAGGACCATGAAAATATTGTTGACGCTTTATCAGGCTGGACAAGAGACAGTGAAAATAAAATGCTCTTTCTGCAAAAAAAGGAAAAATATGCTGTTTTTAAAAATCCTCAGGTAAAGCAGTTGACATTTATAAATACTAGTTCTGTTCATTTTACTTTATTAGCCTGTGATGCTCTTTATCCTCCACAATATTTTTTGTGAGTGACAGAGAGGGGTTACTGAAAGCATAGGCGCTGACTCAGTAGGTGCTGTGGGTGCTCAAGCACCCCCAATATTTCGCCGACCGGAAGTTTTCTTCCAGCCCAGAATTTTAAAAGTTCCTCCCTCTGTGTTCCAGGGCCGTCCATCCGTCTGTCTGTCCATCCCTCACTCACTCCGAGTTCCAGGCCCCCCCGCCCCTCCATCCCTCCGTCCATCCAAATTTTAAAAACCATCTTCTTACCTCGTTGGGGTGTTACGGTGGCAGCTGCAAGCAGTGAAAAGCATTCAGGCTCGCGCTTCAGCCTTCCCTCGTCTGTCTCTCAGCTCTGGTCCTGCCCTTGAAACAGGAAATGAGGGCAGGACCAGAGCTGAGAGACAGACGAGGGAAGGCTGAAGTGCGAGCCTGCACACTTTTCACTGCATGCAGCTGCCGCCGTAACACCCCGACTAGGTAAGAAGATGGCTTTTAAAATTTGGAGGGATGGAGGGGCGGAGGACCCTGGAACTCGGAGGGAGGGAGGGACGGACAGACGGGCAGGGGGGCCCTGGAACTCAGAGGGAGGGGGGTCTGGAACTCGGGTGGGAGGGGAGGGGAGGGAATGCACCACCTGTAAAAAATAAAAATTCAGCACCCCCAATCATTTTAAAAAGTCGGTTCCTATGACTGAAAGGATTAGAAACAGAGAAAAAAAAAGAATAAAAGCATTTTTGACGTTCCTCCCCTTTTAAGGGGATGTTTAGAAGCCAGTAAGTGTTTACAATACAAAAATAAAAATAACCAAAACAGTGCCTGTATAATTTCATGAACCTTTCAAGAGTACTGCACAGTGAAATGAAAAAGTTCTTCCCATATCAAAATTGGAAAGCAATACAGACAAGTGCTAGATGCTTTTGATTGCCCAGTAGAAGGGCTGCAAAATTAGGAAGCAGTTAAACAGGTTATCATCCTGACTGTAGATATCTGCACAAAAAAAGATTTTTTCCTTCTTGTATGTTGGATCTGCTGCTCATCTTTTGCTTCTTTGGGCGTCCAGCTCCATCTGAACCAATCTCTATTGGGCTCTGCTGTCATAATACTTCATTTGTAACTATCTAGGGTTTTTCTCCGTCAGACCAATATTCAAACTTTTCAGGCACCAACTGCATAAGTTATATTTAGTTTAGGCCTGCTGAATATCAGGCTAAGACTAAAGCATTAGTGTCAGTGCAGCAGCTACACTATCCAGATATTCAGCACCATTGATTATCCAAACTGAGGTACTGAATATCCGGATTACATCAAACACCAGTATTTAGTTACAGTGGGGGAAATAAGTATTTGATCCCTTGCTGATTTTGTAAGTTTGCCCACTGACAAAGACATGAGCAGCCCATAATTGAAGGGTAGGTTATTGGTAACAGTGAGAGATAGCACATCACAAATTAAATCCGGAAAATCACATTGTGGAAAGTATATGAATTTATTTGCATTCTGCAGAGGGAAATAAGTATTTGATCCCCCACCAACCAGTAAGAGATCTGGCCCCTACAGACCAGGTAGATGCTCCAAATCAACTCGTTACCTGCATGACAGACAGCTGTCGGCAATGGTCACCTGTATGAAAGACACCTGTCCACAGACTCAGTGAATCAGTCAGACTCTAACCTCTACAAAATGGCCAAGAGCAAGGAGCTGTCTAAGGATGTCAGGGACAAGATCATACACCTGCACAAGGCTGGAATGGGCTACAAAACCATCAGTAAGACGCTGGGCGAGAAGGAGACAACTGTTGGTGCCATAGTAAGAAAATGGAAGAAGTACAAAATGACTGTCAATCGACAAAGATCTGGGGCTCCACGCAAAATCTCACCTCGTGGGGTATCCTTGATCATGAGGAAGGTTAGAAATCAGCCTACAACTACAAGGGGGGAACTTGTCAATGATCTCAAGGCAGCTGGGACCACTGTCACCACGAAAACCATTGGTAACACATTACGACATAACGGATTGCAATCCTGCAGTGCCCGCAAGGTCCCCCTGCTCCGGAAGGCACATGTGACGGCCCGTCTGAAGTTTGCCAGTGAACACCTGGATGATGCCGAGAGTGATTGGGAGAAGGTGCTGTGGTCAGATGAGACAAAAATTGAGCTCTTTGGCATGAACTCAACTCGCCGTGTTTGGAGGAAGAGAAATGCTGCCTATGACCCAAAGAACACCGTCCCCACTGTCAAGCATGGAGGTGGAAATGTTATGTTTTGGGGGTGTTTCTCTGCTAAGGGCACAGGACTACTTCACCGCATCAATGGGAGAATGGATGGGGCCATGTACCGTACAATTCTGAGTGACAACCTCCTTCCCTCCGCCAGGGCCTTAAAAATGGGTCGTGGCTGGGTCTTCCAGCACGACAATGACCCAAAACATACAGCCAAGGCAACAAAGGAGTGGCTCAGGAAGAAGCACATTAGGGTCATGGAGTGGCCTAGCCAGTCACCAGACCTTAATCCCATTGAAAACTTATGGAGGGAGCTGAAGCTGCGAGTTGCCAAGCGACAGCCCAGAACTCTTAATGATTTAGAGATGATCTGCAAAGAGGAGTGGACCAAAATTCCTCCTGACATGTGTGCAAACCTCATCATCAACTACAGAAGACGTCTGACCGCTGTGCTTGCCAACAAGGGTTTTGCCACCAAGTATTAGGTCTTGTTTGCCAGAGGGATTAAATACTTATTTCCCTCTGCAGAATGCAAATAAATTCATATACTTTCCACAATGTGATTTTCCGGATTTAATTTGTGATGTGCTATCTCTCACTGTTACCAATAACCTACCCTTCAATTATGGGCTGCTCATGTCTTTGTCAGTGGGCAAACTTACAAAATCAGCAAGGGATCAAATACTTATTTCCACCACTGTAAATCAGTCGATGCACCAGCTTGAATATTCACCAAAACGGGCTAGTAAAGGAAGGGGGGTTTGAAAGGCCCCCCCCCCCCCCCCGGATAGGTCACCGCCGCCCCTCCCCCCCGGATTCGCCGCCGCCGCCTCCGCCACCCCTATGCCCGGGCCGGGTACGTAGCTTCACTGTTCGGGCCGCCAGAGTGCAGCGCGCGGCTCATCTGGGCTGCCGTCGGCCTTCCTTCTTCTCTGCATGTGTTCCGCCCTCGTGTGACATAACGTTGGTGAGGGCGGGACACGGGCAGGTAGGGAGGGCCGGCGGCAGCTCGGATGGGCTGTGTGCTGCGTTTGGGCGGTTTGAGTGGTGGGGCCAGGTACCCGGGCTGGGTGGAGGGTGGGTGGCAGCGGCGACTCCGGGTGGGTGGGGGGAGTGGTAACAGCAACCCTTGGTGGGGGGAGCGGTGGCGATGGCGGTTCCCTCACTCGCGGGTGCGCAGGTTCCCTCTCTGTCACGCCCCCGTCATCACATATTGATGCGGGGGCGGGACAGAGAGAGTCTGTACTGCGCATTTGCGAGTGAGTACGCCTCTTGCCATTTATATGCTTTATTTGTAATGTCTCTCTCAATTCCATCTGATGTACTATTTGTCTTATTTGAAGCACCATTTCCACTTAGATATGTAACCAGCCCCACGTATGATTTAGTTTTTTAGTGTGTGTAGCTCGCCTCTCTATGGGGCCCTTTTACAAAGGTGCGGAAGGGTCTATGCGCTTACAGTGAGCACCAAATTGGCACTGCCGCCTGGAAAAAAGATAGAAAATAGAAAATAAACAGTTGGCGTGTGCTGCATGTTTACCACGCGGGTAGCGCATGAGAGCTTACTGTTAGGTCAATGGGTGGCGGTAAGGTGGATGCATGCAGGTTTCAATTTTAGTGCATAAAAGGCCCATCCCGCGCTCAAAAGACGCACTCGTACTACCGCAGGCCATTTTTTACTGTGGCTTAGTAAAAGGATCCTTATTTTTACAATGTCACTCAGTTGATCCATTTTGTTTTAAACACTGGCAGGAGAGTGAGTTTGGTTTGATGGTTTGTTAACAACATGTCATTTTAGATATTTCACGCTTTTTTTGTCCAGCCGCCTGGTGCCTTCCACATTTTTAATTTTTTATTGTTTTTTATATTATGGCTCTGCCGCTTCAATCTATGCTCTTTGTCTCTTTCACAATCTGTTTTATGTATATGTTCACAGACAAACAGAGTTAGTTTAAGTGTTTCAAGGCGCTTTCAGGTAATTGTTGGGGGGGAGGGCGGAATTGTCACATGTGTGGCAGACTGTCTTTGCTTGCTGGCCAGTTGGCTCAGAGGGAGAGGTTGGGAGACACTGGTAGGGTATTTAGCTTAATTGCTCTTTGGAATGTGTTAGGCAGGGATTCTGGTGCTTGAATATTGGTTTTAGACTTCACTGGAGCCAGTGGGGGGAAGAGGGGTTGGTGGTTGGGAGGCGAAGATAGTGGTGGGCAGACTTATACGGTCTGTGCCAGATCCGGTGGTGGGAGGCGGGACTGGTGGTTGGGAGGCGGGGAATAGTGCTGGGCAGACTTATACGGTCTGTGCCAGATCTGGTGGTGGGAGGCGGGACTGGTGGTTGGGAGGCGGGACATAGTGCTGGGCAGACTTATACGGTCTGTGCCCTGAAAAAGACAGGTACAAATCAAGGTAAGGTTTACACATGAGTTCATCTTGTTGGGCAGACTGGATGGACCGTGCGGGTCTTTTTCTGCCGTCATCTACTATGTTACTATGTAACTTATTTTTATAACCCACGTAGTCCATGTATTGCAATGATGACCCTTGAAGGGGTGACTGATCGCAACTCCCTTATGAGTTCTAATTTCAGCCAGTAGTAGATCAGACTCTTTAGCAATGAATGAGACTCTTCCCCCCCTCCCCCAATCTACATAAGAACTAGAGAATAGCCATACTTGGTAAGACCAATGGTCCATCTAGCCCAGTATCCTGCTTCCAACAGTGGCCAGTCCAGGACACAAGTATCGTTTATCATTTATTTATGTACTATACCGTTTCTTATTGCATTCACAAAACAGAACGGTTTACATCTTAAAATAAAATATTACATTTAAAAAAACATATAGGAAATCCATTAATTTGATACCTGGCAGAAACCCAATTACTAGCAAGATTCCATGCTAAAATAGTGGCAAGATTTCAGCCACAGCAACTGTCAGAAGCTCGGGTAAGTGCAGCTGGGATTTTCTCTTTCAGTAATAGAAAGAGTCCCTTTAGAATTTAAATGTCACCAGGAGGTTTTTGACTGATGAGGAGCTCGCCCGATATCCACTTCGAGAAAGAAAAGGTTCCTCAATAGTGGATGTTGTAGGCTTCAACCACATACTGTTGTTATCTGAACGGAGAGCAGAAAGTGTGAGCATCTGAAGTTGAGGAGGAGAGTAAGGAAAGACTGAGCATTAGTGAGTATAAAAGGAAAGAAACTAAAGACTGAGTAGAAGCCAAGAGCACAAATACTTTTGCCTATCCTGGGTACTTAAATGTGTAGTTATGACTGTGTACTATCATGCGCACAAGGTGCTAAGACAACAGGCTATAAAAGGACAAAACTTCAATCCCAAAACCAAAATAGAGGAATCCATGAATTTGCAGTTGGTAGTCTATAGTGGTCTTTATTTCCTCTTACTTTTTCATTCAGGGTGAAATGTAAATTATGCTTCTAGATGGCAGTATCCCAGATAAAACAAATAAGTATATTATTATAAGGTCAATTCACATTTGGTTTGAGGACCCAGAATTTCATTTATCCAAAAGGGGAAACAAAAATATGTAACTTTGAGTAACCCCTGATTTATTGTATTGTATTAATGAATTTATCCACAGAGTGGATTACAAGCAATTAAAAAAAAAACTTTTCATAAAAGTAGAAATTAACATTAAAAAACAAAGAAGTCATTGGCAGCAATATTTATTAACCTGACTAATACAAACATCATTCCTGTCTAGCAAGAACACATATTTCTGATTACAGTCGCTGCTTTGAAAAGAAATAGGTTTTCAGAACCTTTCTAAATTAACACCAACAACTTGGAGTCTGTATTCCTCTCCACTCCAAAAGATTATTCCAAACACATCTATTTATAGAAATATGAGCAAATATGGTTTCAAAGAAATAGTCTGCAAAACTCAGTATAAAAGAGTGGACTTTGATATATTGGTTTGGAATATTTTAAAGCATTAGTACCATCACATCTTCAGGGCAGAAAATGTTCCTTAAAAAGTTCAAAGTCCTCTAAGTCTAAGATTGTAAGCCCTCCAGGGACAGGGGAAAACCCAGTGTGCCTGAATGTAACTCACCTTGAGCTACTACTGAAATCTAAATAAATAAATAATATAAGCGTGTTAACATATATAATTACATTGAAAGATAAAACAAGTTAAAATAAACAAAGATAGATGATAAAGCCATACTAGTAACAAATATCTTAATAATGTCTGTGTTGTAACAATGACGGCTGATGAATACAACTATATAATGTGCCATATCAGGTAATTGTATAAGAAAATCAAACATATAAATGGTGAGTGACCGTACTCACTCGCAAATGCGCAGTAGAGACTTCCCTGTCTGTCCCGCCCCCGCGTCAATACGTGATGACGGGGGGGGGGCGGGACAGAGAAGGAAACTGCGCGAAGGGGAGGGAACCGCCGAGGTCACAACCGCTACCCCCCCCCCCGAGGTCGCCGCCACTGGTACCCCCCCCCCTCGGAGTCACCGCTGCCGCCACCCCTCCACCCAGCTGTCTCTTCGCTATTCAACTTACATCTCCACAGCAGGCAGATCAGCTGAGCTGCCATTGGCCTTTCTTCCCTGCCTGTGTCCCGCCCTCGCTGACGTTACGTCACACGAGGGCGGGACACAGGCAGAGAAGGAAGGCCGACGGGAGCTCAGCTGATCTCTGCCTGCTGTGGAGATGTAAGTTGAATAGCGAAGAGACGGGCCGGGTGGAGGGGCGGCGGAGGTGGCGAACTCGGGGGGGGGGGGCAGCGACCCACCAGCCCATTTTAACAGACTCAACGGCTAGTACAATGATATATGATTAGATGTAATTTGCGTAGAACAATCTATAACACTATATCCCTGTGGATGCTCTACCTGGTTTCTCCTAAGCAGGTTTTCTTTTGTGTCACTGTGTGTGATTTTTTGTTTCTGTTTTTTTTTGGGGGGGGGGGAGAAGATAATCTGCTATTTTATTTATTTATTTATTTATTTATTTATTTATTTATTTATTTATTTAAAAAATGTATACCCTGCTTAACTACTAAGCAGTTTACAGCAGAATATTCACAATAAAATACACATAAAACAACATAACATACAAAATCAAATAAATCCTAATACAACATTACCTGCACTATTGAGACTTCAAAAGTTATCGATATTAAAAGCCTGGAGAAAAAGATATTTTTCAGATCTTTCTTGAACTGTCTTAAAGATGTACAAAATCTCAACAGACCTGGGAGAGAATTCCACAGTAATGGACCTGCCACAGAAAATGCACGTTTTATTGTCTCTGCATAGTGAATACATCTCAAGTCTGATACTTTTGCCTTCTTTTCATTACATGCTCTCAGGGACGTAGCTGACATCTGAAATGTTATTACATCAGAAAAAGGAAAAACTCCATTTAACCCTTGAAATTTGAAAACTAGCACCTTAAACTGTACTCGATATCTTACAGGTAACCAGTGCAAAACTTGCAACATAGGTGACACATGATCATACCTCCCCAAATGCCCAATCATACGGGCAGCCGCATTCTGTATTGTTTGTAATGCATCAGTTTTATTCTGTGAAATACCTAAATAAATGCTATTACAAAAATCAAGTCCAAACAACACTAAACTCTGTACAAGGAGCAGTGGTTCTCAACCCAGTCCTCGGGACCCACCTAGCCATTCAGGTTTTCAGGATACCCACAATGAATATGCATGAGATAGATTTGCATACAGTGCAGGTTGTTTGTCCTAATTAGATTGTAAGCTCTGTCGAGCAGGGACTGTCTCTTCATGTTCAAGTGTACAGCGCTGCATACGTCTAATAGCGCTTTAGAAATGATAAGTAGTAGTAGTAGTAGGTAGTGCATGCAGATTTATCTCATGTATATTCATAGTAGATATTCTGAAAACCTGACTATGTATGTCCCAACGACTGGGTTGAGAACTCCTGTATTGGAGGTTAGTGGTCCTGGCAATAGATAGTGGCATATAGTGATGTTACTTTTACCTCTTTTGTATTTCTTTCCTTTTTGGATTGTATATCCACTTCTCCTTTTCTGTTGGGTCTCTTCGGCTCTATCGGGGACAACATAGAGGGCTAATGGGGTTACTTTTCATGAATGTTTTTGCTGGACTGTTTATCCTTAGTTACTGTGCAAGGTTTGTTACCCTGTGATATTCTGTTACATTTTTAAATAAATGGGATAATCTTCAGCAGCATTTAACCAGATAAAAGCCATCTTTATCTAGATAAGTCGCCAGCAGCACTGCACCTAGATGTTCAATGGCACAATCTAGATAGTGCAGCTGGATATCATCGTAGATTGGCTCAGCACTATTTGTTGTCTGAAACCAGAGCTTGGGTGGATCCAGCGATATTTAGTGGTGACACTCCCCTATGTTCCTGGATAGTCTGGCACTGGCCAGGATGCAGCTACCAGTTCTGAATATCCACCTTTTGAAAAACCACAGTGGCTAGCATTTAAAGCAAATTGTGCAAGGTTTGTTACCTTAAATGGGATAATAGTCAGCAGCATCTAACCACTGTACCTAGATATTCAATGGGCCCTCCCTGGGGTGCTGCTGCTTCCATTAGTTGCAGAATGTTTATAAATGCACTGGCTGATCCCCAACCTGGAGCATGTTTGGTGCTCATTATGTCTGGGCAGAGCTGTGGTGGGAGACTATAGAATACATGTGATTTTGCTGCCTGCAATGTGTTGAGGATAAAATCTCCAATTGTTTCTTCATGGTGGTCTATTTTACACTAAATGGTGCCAGACAAAGCAGCACTTCCTCAGCTTTTCTGTGTTTCCAAATTGTGTTTAGTGTACTGACCACCAGCCTCTGCAGTAAGATACCAGGCAGTTCTTTAACCTGCTGTTTTTACAAAAATTGCCAAGGGCTTACTTGTCTAATTTCCCCTCTTTGTTCTGCTACAGTACCTGGAAGGACTTGATACAAATGACTTGTTGTCAGCAAAATCATACTATAAACCCTAATGACTAGCAACAAAAACAGCTTCTGATGTGAATCACTAACCCTTTGTTTATCATTAATCTACCACTGAAACAGTTCACAAGGATAGTTTTATCAACTCAGCTTATGTCTGAATGAGCACTTTTGTGGTATGGCATTATCCATTTTCCTTCACTTATATACCATACCATTTACTATGTCAAGGAAATCCCATGAATCTGTTATTGCATTGTGGCGTTCATATTTTTTAAAAATTAACTTAAAATGTAATTACCCACCAAAATATTCGTTAAACTGTCAGCTCTCACACTCTAAGTTGCTGAGCAAAAGGAAATGTGATTTCAAAAGTGTCTATTTATAAGCTAGGTTTTAAGTATACCTCTTTCTCAGCTTCCAGGCATGCTTGTGGTGGAACTGTGACCAATATAATAACTAAATGGCACAAGCAAAAAGTATTTGCTGATGTGGTCAGAAGGCATTTCTGCTTTCATCAGACCACATTTGTTTGCACATCAGTCTATTGGATGTAATTCCTTTTCAGGATTTTTAAAAATAAGAGATGGCAATCTAAACATGGCTGAGGCCTTAAGAGGCTCTGTGCGAATCCTGTAATGCATCCAGGGTTGGCAGATTGCAGCCAATCAGATTATGCATTTGCGTGATAACAATTTTTAAAGCCTAAATATTCGGTGAACTTTGTGCGACCTATACACTAAAACACGTCAACCATTTTTTGGCATGCCTTCGCTAGCAGTTTTATCATTCTAGCTAAGATGTCACTTAGCTTGTAATGTACTAAGTAGTTCAGAGCATGCACTAAAAATTAGCCTCAGTAAGATGCACATACCATTAGCTTGCATGCTAACCCAAGAAACTATAAAGCATATGAGCATAATAACATAAAGCCACTACACAAAAAAGCATGATGTATTGTAAGCCACATTGAGCCTGCAAAGAGGTGGGAAAATGTGGGATACAAATACAATAAATAAATATAGTGGTTCCCAAACCTGGTCCCGGAGCACCCCAGCCAGTCAAGTTTTCAGGATATCCACAATGAATATTCATCCTAATACAATTACAAGGGATAATTTTTTTTCTTCCAATTAGTTAATCTGCATTCAATACATCAATATCAAAACTAATTTATTTACCATTTAATTTACTTATTACAAAATATTTATTGTCAAAAAATGTTTCTTCATACAAACACATCAAATCTCACATATTTATCTCCAACAAACCCACCAATTCATTCAGTCCAACCACAGTGGTTCTCCTTATAATGTCCAAAGTCACAAATGACCAAATTGATCAAACAACTTTCATAGAATGAAGAGTTGACAATCATCCAACCGCAGTCAGTTCTCCTTATATTGTCCAAAGTCAAAGAATGACCCAATCGGTCAAACAATGTTCATAGGATGAAAAACGCAACACTCCAAGATGTACTATCAGTGCGTGCAAATTGAAGAATATTCATGAAAGAGATTTGCATGCAGTAGAGGCTGTGCATGCAAATCTCTCTCATGAATATTCATTGTGGATATCCTGAAAACCTGGTTGGCGGGGGTGCTCCGGGACCAGGTTTGGCAACTACTAGAATACAATGATGGGCAGTTTTATAACTACTACTACTACTATAAATCATTTCTATAGCGCTACCAGTCGTACACAGCGCTTTACAATTTAACATGAAGAAAAGACAGTCCCTGTTCAAAAGAGCTTACAATCTAAATCAGGACAGACAGACAGGACAAATAAGGGATAAGGGTAGGACAGACAGAAGGACATACGGGAAAGGGAGAGAGGAAGACAAGATAAAGGTTACGAGCAGGTGACAAGTTAGGAATTAAAAAGCAGCATCAAACAGGTAAGAAAAGCTCAGGACAGTTTACAATTTTATATTAACCAACCAGTTGCAAAATTAAATTCTTCCCCTAAGTTCACAAAAGATGTTTTTGAAAAAAGCTAAGATTTCAGTAGATTCTGAAACCTCGAGTAATTTTATTTCATCCAAATATCAACAAATACTAAATACCATAGAATTGTAGCATCAGCCAGAAAAAGCTTTTGGGAGTAGATGACAGACATAGCAGAGAAGCAAGCGAAAGTTCAAGCTTACCCCTGTAGTAAGAGTGAATAGAAGGATTAAGATAAGTTAGAGGATAGAATGTATTTGGATCGGGCACATGGTGGGCTGGGGGTCCCTCATCTACTCTTGTAATATCAAGCAGCTCAGCTTAAAGCTATTCTCGAGTGGTTTACATTTCCTGAGAAGGGTCCAGAAGTCCCAACATAATACAGACCCTTGCAAGTTCCATTTGGTGATCAGTTCTCTGCCTCGCAGAAGACTGACCTAGAGCAATTGGTACGCCAGAATGAAGATGTTTTTTTCCAGAGTGCCAGGCCAGACCCACCTTGCAACTCACGATATTATCACCGAGCTAGGAGTGGTAGTCCAACAACATCACTATCAAATCCCAGAAGCCCACAAAGTCCATCACTATTTTTCAGACAGGGTATAGACAAGGGACATGGGCACAAGAGGGGCAGGGTAATAAGGTTTTTTGGGTTGGGCACAGGTGAATGTTGGAGAAAGCATAGTTAGCCTGGTACATTTGCCCATATTTGGTGGGATAGCCCTAAAGTATGGGAATATTGGCAAATGGTGACACATCTACTTAAGGATATTTTGCAGATATAGAAATCTTTGGGCTTGTATATCTTGTTGCTGAATGGAGACCTACTAGGGCTGGATGATGATGCTCAGAAAATTGTGGCTCTGGTTGCTATTTGCTTGGCATCCTATTGGAAGCGGATGGTACTCCCCTCCAGAGATCACTATCTATCGAAATTGGACTATAACTGCTTGATGACCAAACTCAGTGCTTTGAAGACCACTAATATAGGTGCTTTTCTGAGAATCTGCCACTCATAGGCTCTGGAGAGGACTGCAGTTCTGATTTGTTTCTACACCTTGTTTTGTAGGTTTGTTATTGGACAGGGGGGACTGTAGTTGGTGCATGCCATGTGTTTCCATTGTTTGATCCAAGATTACTCAATTGTTGTAGGCTTTTGGATTGGAGTGTTGTAATGATATTGTATTCTAATGCAATTTAATTAAATTAAATTTTAAAAAGGATAAGTTACAGGGAATATTTCCATAGAGAATTTTAAAAAAGACACAATATCTTGAATTCAATATGGGCTAGTATAAGGAACCAATGAAGATATTAATAACAGAGTAACATGTTCAAATTTTGATTTGTTCACAATTATCCTTACAGCAGCTACAACCTGGAAAGAGAGCTTTGATAAGTCCTATGTAAAGAAAATTGTAATAATCTAATTGGAATAAATTATTGCACGAGTAACTTTCTAGAAATGATCCAAAGAAAAATATGATATGATCTGGTGCAAAAGAAGCAATTTTGAAAGACAGAGGAAATGACAGATTTAATCTGGAGATCCCCTTTTAAGGAGGAATCTAGCCAATCCTCAAGGCTATGAACAGAAGAACATAAAGGAATAGAATGGCCATAAAAAATCAAGTCAATATCTGGTAAGGGTCAGGTCGACCTACTCACCCAAGGCAATGATGTTTTATCGACCTTAAGTCCTAAAAGTTTTCTTGATATCCACTCAAGAATTTTCTGCAAACAACAATTCAATTGCATAAAAGAATCTTGTACTAAGGTAATCACAGAATAATAATCTGAACATCATCAGCATATATAAAATGTACCAACCCCAAGCCTTTCAGCAATATACCAAGAGAAATGAAAAAGATGTTAAAAAGTATCAGGAATAGTGGTGAACCTTGTGGAACACTGCAATCAGGTGACCAAGTGGAAGACAGGCTCTCTATAACGATGATTCTCCAAAACGTCTGAGAATCAGCTCCATATGGACTCTGTAATTTCTAGAGAATCTAATTTTTGAAGCATCAAGTTGAGATTGATTAAACAAAAAACAGAGGAAAGATCCAATTGCAGTCACTGATTGACCTCTATAATCAGCCTAAATTGAGATACTAAGGAAAGTAAGCAGGTCTTGATACTGTGAAACCTTCAAAAACCAGATTGCATTGGATCTAACAAATTTAGTTAGATACTTTTGAAGATGAAACTCTATGATAGCCTCAGACAATTTTGCCAAAAGTGGTATGTTTGTATTTGGGCAATAATTACAACAAAGTGCTAAGGACTTTGTTGTAATTATTGCCCAAAATGGGATGAAAATGGTAGGGGGTTTGCCTATCAAGACATACGTGGAGAGACTTCCTGAATCCCTGGAAGAGAGGAGAAACAGGTGATATGGTAACAGAATTCAAAAATGCGTGGGACAAACACAAAAGAATCCTGTTTACAAGGATCAGATCCAAAGAAGCTTAGAGGAGATTAGACAGGAAAGCCAGTGTGGGATAACTTCTACAGTCTGTGCCTTGAAGGAGGCTGAAGTAGATTTGGATGAGCTGGAGTGGAGCTTTTCAGGGGCTTTGACAACTTCTTCAGAAATTTTAGAACAAGGCCAGTGCTGGGCAGACTTCTACAGTCTATGCCCTAAAAATGGCAAGGATAAATCAAGCACAGTCCACTGCATTCAGAAAACCTAGTGTTCTTAAAGGATCTGTCAGATCAGTGCACCTTCCCCTAATAAGGCTAAATGAGCCTAGCATATATCTAAAGTGGTGTAACGCAATCCTCATCGATCCTTAGATGTATTATATTCAACTTTTTTATCTTTTCTTTTTTTCTTATTTCTTTTTATCAATTATAACTTCTTCAGCTTATTGCACATAGCATTTCATAGTATACTAAAGTACTTAGCTTTCAGCTTTCAATTTCACAATCATATTGCTGGAGACCAGATGTCAACTGACACAGATCCATGTTTCGCGTTACAAAACGCTTTTCAAGGTAGTCTCCTAAAGAAAAATAGATTATTTCAGTATAAATTCATATCACTATGTTTCAGCGTACAGCAGGACTTTCACTCACCGCATATATATCAAACAGTCCCCATCTAAGATGGCCGACCTTACAATTCTATAGGTTTTATATCCTGTCACGTAACTTGTGACGTAGAGCGCCACTCCAAACTCAATAGACCGAACAGCTGATAAAAATTTAAACAGCATAGTAATCAGGAGTGTTCACAAGTTCTATCAGGCAGTCATTATAGCAGTGTTTGCCACTCTATTTCCCGATTTAATCCAAACGGTTCAATCGTGATTAAGGTAAATATCCAGTACTGTTCCTTAAAGTTAAGTATACTTTCAACATCTCCTCCCTCCCACCCCTCTTTTATTAAATCAATGATACGCCACTGTAGATCTAAAATAGAATGATGGTAATCCACCCAATGCTGGACTAAGGGCACTTCAAATTTATTATTCAAGATCCTAGACTTATGCTCTGTCAGTCTAATTTTTATCGATCTCATACTTCGTCCGACATAGATCTTCCTACAGGGACATTCAATGATATAAATTACCATCTTTGTATTGCAGTTAGAATTGAAAGCTGATGAGATTTTCCTGCCCAACTGAGGGTCAGTCCATATAGGTCCTATTATAGATACACTGCACCATTGGCAGTGACCACAACTCGTATGTGTAGCCATAGATACTGATCTTTTATTTCTATATAATTTTTTCCATGATAGTATTTCACCAATATTCTTAGATCTTGTAAAAGCCACAATCGGTTTCTCAGCAAAAAGCCCATCCATCTGAATAACATACCAATGTTGCATAATAATCTGTACAATGTATTTAGTCATAGATGAATATGGTAAAACACATACTAGTCGGTTATGATCTTCATGATCCCTATAATCCAATAGCAATTCCCGTTGTGAAAATCGTGCCCTCAGATATGCTTTACGAATGATTTTGGCAGGATATCCCCGGGCTTCGAATTTCTTAAAGAGGTTCTTAGAATAATATTTAAAGTCATCCATCGATGAACAGAGTCTCCGCAGGCGCAAAAACTGACTTATGGGTAAATTATTTTTCAAATGTATTGGATGAAAGCTCCTATAATGGAGGTAATTATTCTGATCTGTTTGTTTACAGTATATAGATGTATTAATACCTCCATTCTGCTTCATCATATGGATATCCAGAAAGTTGATATAATCTTGATTGGATGTAGCCGTAAATTTCAAGTTTTCATCAATGGAATTAATCCATTCTATAAATTCACAAAGCTCTTCCTGAGTCCCCAACCATATGAAAAATACGTCATCCAGGTATCTCTTCCAAATATATATCCGAGATGTAAAATATTCAGATGGGTATATGGACGACATCTCAAATTTATCCATATATAAATTAGCTATTGAGGGAGCCAATGTCGCTCCCATAGCTACGCCATGTGTTTGTTTAAAAAAACTCCTTATTATACCAGAAATAATTTGATGTTATGACTAACTTAGCCAACTCTAATAAGAAGGGCGTAGAGATCCGAGGGGTCGGATTTCGTTATTGCAAAACTGTCTCCATTAGTGTCAAAGCTGACTCTTGGGGTATGTTAGTATATAAGGCAGTCACATCAAGTGTGACTAGCCAAGAGTCTTCTGGGATATTATGAATTTCATCCAGCAATTTTAACATGTGTGAGGAATCCTGTACAAATGATGCAATTTTCTTTACTTCATCTCGCAAGAAATAATCAATAAAGTCCGAAAGCGGCTCTAAAACTGTATGAACTCTAGACACAATAGGTCTCCCAGGGGGTGTATCCAGGCATTTATGAACCTTCGGTAATAAATAGATATAAGGTGTAGATGGTCTTTTAATGCACAGAAAATCTGCTTCTTTTTGAGTTATCATTCCACGTTGAAGAGCTGGTTCAACTACATCATGGATTTTTTCCATCAATTCCGTCACCGCATCGTATTGTAGTTGTTGATAAAATTTATCATTGTTTAATTGGTTCTCCACCTCTTTTCGGTAATTTTCCACCGTCTGAATGACAATGGCTCCCCCTTTATCTGCACGAGAGATATAAATATCTTCGCACATGCTCAATGATTGTAATGCTTCTTTTTCATTTCTCGACATGTTATATATCATTTTATTCTTAGTATGGTCCATCTCTAGCTTTTTTAAATCATATAAAACAAGTTTAGAAAAAGTATTAATCACGGCATCTGTAATATGTGGATACCATTTCGATCTTGGTTTACATATAGAAATGTCAACAGTAGAAGAATGTTCCGAAAAGAATTTTTTAATCTGTAATATTCTAAAGAACCGATAAAGAGCAATCCTTGTTCTAAACGGATCATGAGGAACCGCTGGAACAAATGATAGCCCCAGATTTAACACATCAAGGTCGCATTGAGTAAACATCACTTTGGCAATATTTACCACTATTGATTTGATTCCTGATATGATCTGGTGATCGGTCCTCGTGATCCTTGTTGCCGATATCTTCCTTTCCGGTATCCCCGTCGTCCCCTCTCTAAAGGGTAATTAGACCGATTATTTATTTGATTAAATTGTACATTCCCATGGTTTCACCCATCGTCGCTGCTACCATCAGAATCACCTGAAGATCCTTCAAAAGATTGTTGTTGTTTATGTTCTCTACTATTAGTAGAGCGTTTCCATGAATACACCATATCTTGTTGGTAATCTCGCTCATCTCTTTTATATTTCTTAATTTTAGTCTGACGTGTTGTTTCTCTAAATGTGTTAATAGTTTGCATCAAATCCGCATGTTGCTTATTAAATTCATCGATATTATATTTTTGTTTAAGTTGTTCCTCAACTTCCTTTATTTTTGTCTTTATCTCATCTTCGATGAGAGTAGTTGCTCCTCTGAAAATCCACAAAATTCCATAATAGTGCAAATAATTTATCCAGATAGTTGATAAGAACCAATTTATTTATACAGAAGGGAGCTCACAATCTATTAGAGATATGCTCTACTTCAATCTATTATTCCATCAATATTTCTTTCAAACACAGTCCACTGCATTCAGAAAACCTAGTGTTCTTAAAGGATCTGTCAGATCAGTGCACCTTCCCCTAATAAGGCTAAATGAGCCTAGCATATATCTAAAGGGGTGTAACGCAATCCTCATCGATCCTTAGATGTATTATATTCAACTTTTTTATCTTTTCTTTTTTTCTTATTTCTTTTTATCAATTATAACTTCTTCAGCTTATTGCACATAGCATTTCATAGTATACTAAATTACTTAGCTTTCAGTTTTCAATTTCACAATCATATTGCTGGAGACCAGATGTCAACCGACACAGATCCATGTTTCGCGTTACAAAACGCTGTTTCAAGGTAGTCTCCTAAAGAAAAATAGATTATTTCAGTATAAATTCATATCACTATGTTTCAGCGTACAGCAGGACTTTAAGGAACAGTACTGGATATTTACCTTAAACACGATTGAACCGTTTGGATTAAATCGGGAAATAGAGTGGCAAACACTGCTTTAATGACTGCCTGATAGAACTTGTGAACACTCCTGATTACTATGCTGTTTAAATTTTTATCAGCTGTTCGGTCTATTGAGTTTGGAGTGGCGCTCTACGTCACAATTTACGTGACAGGATATAAAACCTATAGAATTGTAAGGTCGGCCATCTTAGATAGGGACTGTTTGATATATATGCGGTGAGTGAAAGTCCTGCTGTACGCTGAAACATAGTGATATGAATTTATACTGAAATAATCTATTTTTCTTTAGGAGACTACCTTGAAACAGCGTTTTGTAACGCGAGACATGGATCTGTGTCAGTTGACATCTGGTCTCCAGCAATATGATTGTGAAATTGAAAGCTGATGACCACCGGATGGAATCGGGGATGACCACCCCTGACTCCCCCAGTGGTTACTAACCCCCTCCCACCCAAAAAAAAAGAACTTTAAAAACTTTTTTTTCCAGCCTGTATGCCAGCCTCAAATGTCATACCCAGCTCCATCACAGCAGTATGCAGGTCCCTGGAGCAGTTGTTAGTGGGTGCAGTGGACTTCAGGCACGTGGACCTAGGCCCATCCTCCCCTACCTGTCACACTTGTGGTGGTAAATGGGAGCGCTCCAAACCGCCCCCAAAACCCACTATACCCACATCTAGGTACCCTCCTTCAACCATAAGTGCTATGGTAATGGTGTAGAGTTGTGGGCAGTGGGTTTTGGGGGGATTTGGGGGGGCTTAGAACCCAAGGGAAGGGAGCTATGGACTTCAGAGGTAGTTACCTTTTTTTTTAATTGTTACAAGTGCCCCCTAGGGTTTGTCCCATCCCTTCACGGACCCGTTCTCTGAGATAGACGCCCATGGAGATGGGCGTTCGCGTTTGATTATGCCCCTCCACATGTTTCAACTGTCAGTCATAACTGATATGTCTGTAGTAGGCATATTGTAAAGATTTGACCTGCCTGACTAGAAAGTTCCAGGTAAGAAAACATCATGACCAGTTCTCTAACTTTTGGCTCCACTATCTTGCTTCAAAACAAGAAAATAGTAAGCCCAGTCAACGAGGCTAGGTGTCAGTGCTAAGTGGGAGCAACAGGAAAGGAGGTGGAAGATAAATAGAGAAAAATAATCTGAACAAATAAAGGCACCCTAGTGGACTTAGGAGCTGCACAAAGAGCAGGAGGAAGGCGGGGAAGAGGAAGAGAGCAATGAGGCGCAATGTGAGGAATCAGACTGGAAAAGCTGGACAATGAGCTAAAGAGGCAGTGACACAAACTGACTAACAGATATTTTGCAGAAATGAACGAAGTGGGAAAAGGACCAAGGAATCCAGAAAAAAGGTACGTCAAGAAGATTCATTGATCATGGACGCTACACAGGACCTGTGTTTCGGCCAAAAGGCCTGCATCAGGAGTCTGAAAACAATCACATATTATATACAGAATCAAATAAAAATGAAGATAAATAGAATCAAAACATATCTATTACAATAAAATATACATTTTGAATAGTGATTAACATAAAAAGATATGATTAAAAATATGTATTGTTTAACAATAAATATGTATAGATATTAGTTTCTGTTAATGTAAAACTCAGAACTCTTATTTTGTAAAAATATGAACATTTTGAAAAAATATATATAAAATTAAAACATATGTAACAGAATATAAATGTGAACAATGTGCTATATAAATATATTTATATAATATATAAATTATATGAACATTTTAAATATAAATCATATATATATATATATATATATATATATATATATATATATATATATATATATATATATGTAAAAATCCTGGAGGGAGGGAGGGACAGTGATGATGGATTGGGGGAGGGGGCAAAGATGGTGGACTGAGCAGTAGGGAGGGTGAAAGAGAGGTTGAAGCCAGGGATGGAGGGAGAGGGGTAGAGGGGGAGAGTTAAGGAACCCCGGTGCAGAGGGGAGCGAGGGGGAGATCTTGGATCCAGGTTTTAAAGAAGGGAAAAAGAGAGAAAGAGATGTTGTACCTAGGAAGGGAGGAAAGGGGCAGAGATTTTGGACTCTGGGAAAGGAAGAGGCAGAAACTGTGCACTGGAATGGGGAGGGGGAAGAGATGTTGAATCCAGGGATGCAGGGAGGGAGAGGAAGAGAGATGGGGAGAGATGAGGGACCTGGGGATAGAGACAGAGATGAGGACAAATGAGGGACTCTGAGGATGTAAGGGAGGGGAAGAGATGTGGGATCTTGGTGTGGAGAATAGGGGGAGAGAGAAGAGAGAAGGAGACATAATGGACCAAGGGAGGGAGCAGGAGGAAAGAGAGATGGGACAAAGATGGATAGAAAGGAACAGGGAGGTATCAGGCTACAAGGGTTGGGAGAGGAGAGATACAGAGAGAAGGAGATGCTGGGCTACAAGGATGGAAGTAGGCTGAGGGAGGAGAGAAACTGGGAATGGTAGAACCACAGGAAACATAGAAACATGACAGCAGATAAAGGCCATATGACCCATCCAGTTGCCCATCCTCTATAACCCCTAATTCTTCCTGTTCCTAAGCGATCCCACATGCCTATCCCATGCCTTTTTAAATTCTGGAACAGTCCTCGACTCCACCACCTCCACCGGGAGGCCATTCCACGCCTCCACCACCGTTTCTGTGAAATAATACTTCCTCAGGTTGCTCCTAAGCCTATTCCCTCTCAATTTTGTCATATGCCCCCTCATTCCAGAGCTCTCCTTCATTTGAAAAAGGCTCTCTTCCTGTACATAAATGCCCTTGAGATATTTAAATGTTTCTATCATGTCTCCTCTCTCCATCGTCTCTTCCAGCGTATACATGTTGAGGTTCATAAGCCTGCCCCTATAATTTTTGCATTCAAGACCGCTTACTAATTTCGTAGCCGCCCTCTGGACTGACTCCATCCTGTTATATCTTTCCGTAGGTGCGTTCTCCAGAACTGCACACAGTACTCCAAATGAGGCCTCACCAGAGGCTTATACAACGGCATTATCACCTCCTTTTTCCTGCTGGTCATGCCTCTCTTTATGCACCCAAGAGAAGGAGATGGAAAGTTGATAGGTAGGTGAAAAGTAAAAAGGAGATGGTGAACTAGAATGTGAGAGAGAGGGTTAAGTTTGAGTGGACAGAGGCAGAAATGAAAAAAAGGGAGGAAAGAGCTAAAAGGGAAAGTGTGTGAGAGACAGATGTAGTGAAAGAATGGAATAAGACAGAAGGAGTGAGGAGAAATGACAAATGGACAACAACCAATGGAAAGAGAGAAGACAGACAGGAAAGCAGAAAAGAGAAGCTGAGACCAGTGTGATGGGGAAAAAAATGCCCAGACAACAAAGGTAAAAAAAATATATATATTTTTTTAATTTGTTGAATCACATTAGCTCTGGGAAATGTGCATTGCAAGTGGCTTTGAATTATGTTCAATATAAGAAGAAATATGCATTTCTGTTTTCATTTTTACAGTGTTGCTGTTCATGCCAAGTTGGGGTCCCCAGTTCAATTTTTGTCTTCATATTTTAATTTCTGATTTCTGATCACTTGTTCTGAATTTAATGAGGGTCTGTCTGTTTTACATATTAGGTGCAATCACATTTTTACTTTAATTCATGATAAGTGGTCAGATGAGTTCTGTTCTAATCTCCTAAATTTAAACTGGAAAGTGTGACTGGGGTGTGGTGTTCTGTTTGCATGCAGTTTCTGTATAGAAATCTGTAGCTGTACTACTTGTTGTGTTTTACCTGTAGTAGGTATATTGGTGTCCCAGGACACAGAGTAATATTTGTAGCAACCCACTGCCCACTAACAAACCTATTCATAGGTAGGACTCTTGATGTTGGAATCATAGGATTAGTGCTATAGTCATATGATATGTTTGCCACATGTATGTTGAGTTATGTTTTTTTTCAGGTTTTGTATTATTTCACAATGTACCTGGTTTTGGAGAGATTTATGTTGATATTACTCAGATGACATGAGAATCAGAATAGATTTTTATATGGTGACTTCCATGGAGAAATGTCCTAGTTGTAATTGGCATCTATTATTGGTTAGATTTTTGTGCATACAGAGCATGTTATAGATAACTCTAAGAACTGCTATGCTGTGTCAGACTGAAGGGCCCTGAGGGTCATGCATGTGGTGTTTCACATATGTGAGCATCGTGCATCAGGTGTGTCCCAGCTGAAAAAAGGATGAGAATAACTGCCTCAGAGCCTCAGCAACATTTAGAAAGCAAAAGATGCAGATCATTTGAAATGTATACCCCGGATGCATTGCTAGCTTGATTTAATGACTTTGTATAGTTCTATATTAGGTATTTGTCTAAAGTAAGTTAGAAGTATTAGGACAGATGCAGAAACAGTAATGTCTATCAGATGAGATGTCTGGGGGGGGGGGGGGGCGGCATGACCCTTATTGTCCAGGGTCCCAGATGTCTTCAGCCTGGTCACAGTCTACTGATGTTCCCTGCTGTTGTCTTACAGGCCCTGTTATTCTACTGAGCATATAGCAGATTACTGATCTAGCAAATAGAGGGTCTTGCAGCTGGGTTAGTGGTGCAGTAGCGGTGAGATCAGGTAGGACGGGTGCTTCAGAGAGTCGACAAATTAAATAACTAAAGTGCAAGATTTGAAATTATACAGGTCTTGGCTCCCTGAAGCAGCAGTTTGTACAGCGAAATGCTGGCAGCCGTCGTCAGAGATGCACCAGTAATTTTATTACCAGGCAAACTGCCAAAATAACATAAAAGTTAAGTGCTTGGATTTTTCTGATAGTGTTTCACATTGCACTTTTTGCACTATATATTTTTATTATGGAAGGTTTTTTTGCCTATGATTAAAGAGTGGTGAACAGGTTGAGAGTCAAGCTAAAAGAAGCTCAATTCTGCTTTATGAGGGGGAAAGGGAAATGGGACTTGATAATACTGCCTTTCTAAGGTTTCTGCAACTATATTCAAAGTGGTTTACATATATTCAGGTACTTATTTTGTATCAGGGGCAATGGAGGGTTAAGTGACTTGCCCAGAGTCACAAGGAGCTGCAGTAGGAATTGAACTCAGTTCCCCAGGATCAAAGTCCATTGCACTAATCACTAGGCTTTTTCTGCCTACTGATCATTTTTTGCTGACAAACTAAGTTGATTTGGTATCTGTATTTAATGTGACAAATATGGTGAGGTTTTTTATATTGATTCTTATGACTAAACCTTCATTAATTAGGGAAATGCCTAAAATTACTTGTAGGGGTCACAGGTGCCATTTTAAACCTAGAACACAGAGGATCAGGAGTGACTTTGCATCATTTCTGTTCCCATTAGATGCCAGGGACCATGGAACCCTCATAAGAGCCAGGATAGTGGGATAGTAGAGCAGGGGAGGGGTGGAAGGTGTCTGCCTAGGGGCCATTGAGGGTGGCTTATTGTTGACAGAAGGATTGGATGTCATGTTTAAAAATACTTAGCTGTAATGCACAGAGGCAAACTACAATGTCCACATCCCTGGTGACTAGTTGTTTGAACCACATTATCTCCCTCTCTAGTTGGTACACATCTGTTACCATATTTAACTGGGCAACCTGGGCAAATGTCTTCTGCCCCTGTACTCCAACAGACCCCCCGCTGTTACTGACCATCCCCTGAAAAAGAACCATAACCGGCAGCATTTCACTACTTTATTAGACATAGATTAGACAACCAAGTTTACATATAATCATAAATATAATCTCTCTCATCTCTCTTAAATTTCTCCAACTCAAATTGTTTCAATTCTGGTGAAAAATTTACATGAACTCATTAAATTCCAACATCTTATTCTCAAAAGTATCATTATTTAAAGTATTTTTAATGCCTGAGAGGCATTAAATAAATGTTGTTTTGAATTTCATTTGACAATCTCTGCTATCAAAATCATCAAGTCCATATCATTTCTATTCAAGGTGGTGTGTCAACAGAACAGGACCAGCCACTAGGTAAGCTAGGTGTCCACCTAGGACAGAATTTGGGAGATAGCAGCACAAATCTGGTGCACATAAGAGCCTTCATCTTGGACCTACTGCTACTGCCCCCTACCTCCTACCATGCCAGCCCTGAGCTTAAAGAAGAGTGAGTGCTATGCTCGCCCTGTAAGAACAAGCCCACACACAAGGACTGCCTTGGCCTATCATCCTACGAGGCAGACTTCCTGTCTGTGGGAGGCAGTCCACAGCAGCGCTTCAAACTAGACCTGTACTTACAGGTCTCATGCAGTGCAAAATCTTCTTTGGGCTTAAGGAGGAGATAGAGAAGTGCTGGTAGCAAGCAGCCAAGAAACAGGGAGGGAAGAGGGGGAGATGATGGATGCAGGCTAAGGATAGAAAAGGGGAGATTAGATGTTGGCCAAATTGGGTGTGAGATTAGAGAAAAGGGGAGATGCTGGCAACCTGGGGGATTAGAGAATGGACAGGGAGCTGCTGGCCACAGGACGGGGAGGTAGAGACACAAAGGGGAGATACTGAACTAGGGGGGTGGTAAGGCCTTGAGCTACTCCCTGGGGAGAGGGGGGTACAGCTAAAGGCAGTTCAATACCTTTGGACAGACCCTATGTGCCAAGAAGACATAAAGGCAGAATTTCTCCAAAACAGTTGTTCTTTTTAAATGTAGACCCTCTTGGGATCTGTTTCAGCCTACAATATTCTAAAATCATTGTTGTATGTAATTTAGTTCTAATCAGCCTTTTACTCAGCCTGATTACATTAGTCCATTGATCCTCATCAAAAAAGGAGTAATGTTTAATAAAAAAAAAAGTCAAAGTTACAACTGAATAAACACATATTCTATAACATTAGCCCTATCTGCCAAAATAAATATATTCAAATAAGTGAAGCAAAAAAGTGACTAATTACATCACAACAAATGAGGTCCCAAAACATAAGATAATGAATTCTTTGCTTCGGTCTTCACCGAGGAGGATTTGGGGGGGACACCGGTGCCGGAAAGAATATTTGAAGCGGGGGAGTCGGAGAAACTAAACAAATTCTCTGTAACCTTGGAGGATGTAATGGGTCAGTTCAGCAAGCTGAAGAGTAGTAAATCACCGGGACCTGATGGTATTCATCCCAGAGTATTAATAGAACTAAAAAATGAACTTGCGGAGCTACTGTTAGAAATATGCAATCTGTCCCTAAAATCGAGTGTAGTACCGGAAGACTGGAGGGTAGCCAATGTTACTCCGATTTTTAAGAAGGGTTCCAGAGGAGATCCGGGAAATTATAGACCGGTGAGTCTGACGTCGGTGCCGGGCAAGATGGTGGAGGCTATTATTAAGAATAAAATTGCAGAGCATATACAAAAACATGGACTGATGAGACAAAGTCAGCACGGATTTAGTGAAGGGAAGTCTTGCCTCACCAATCTAATGCATTTTTTTGAGGGGGTAAGCAAACATGTGGACAATGGGGAGCCGGTTGATATTGTATATCTGGATTTTCAGAAGGCGTTTGACAAAGTGCCGCACGAAAGACTCCTGAAGAAATTGCAGAGTCATGGAATCGGAGGTAGGGTATTATTATGGATTAAGAACTGGTTGAAAGATAGGAAGCAGAGAGTAGGATTGCGTGGCCAGTATTCTCAGTGGAGGAGGGTAGTTAGTGGGGTCCCGCAGGGGTCTGTGCTGGGTCCGTTGCTTTTTAATGTATTTATAAATGACCTAGAGATGGGAATAACTAGTGAGGTAATTAAATTCGCCGATGACACAAAATTATTCAGGGTCGTCAAGTCGCAGGAGGAATGTGAACGATTACAGGAGGACCTTGCGAGACTGGGAGAATGGGCGTGCAAGTGGCAGATGAAGTTCAATGTTGACAAGTGCAAAGTGATGCATGTGGGTAAGAGGAACCCGAATTATAGCTACGTCTTGCAAGGTTCCGCGTTAGGAGTTACGGATCAAGAAAGGGATCTGGGTGTCGTCGTCGATGATACGCTGAAACCTTCTGCTCAGTGTGCTGCTGCGGCTAGGAAAGCGAATAGAATGTTGGGTGTTATTAGGAAGGGTATGGAGTCCAGGTGTGCGGATGTTATAATGCCGTTGTATCGCTCCATGGTGCGACCGCACCTGGAGTATTGTGTTCAGTACTGGTCTCCGTATCTCAAAAAAGATATAGTAGAATTGGAAAAGGTACAGCGAAGGGCGACGAAAATGATAGTGGGGATGGGACGACTTTCCTATGAAGAGAGGCTGAGAAGGCTAGGGCTTTTCAGCTTGGAGAAGAGACGGCTGAGGGGAGATATGATAGAAGTGTATAAAATAATGAGTGGAATGGATCGGGTGGATGTGAAGCGACTGTTCACGCTATCCAAAAATACTAGGACTAGAGGGCATGAGTTGAAGCTACAGTGTGGTAAATTTAAAACGAATCGGAGAAAATTTTTCTTCACCCAACGTGTAATTAGACTCTGGAATTCATTGCCGGAGAACGTGGTACGGGCGGTTAGCTTGACAGAGTTTAAAAAGGGGTTAGATAGATTCCTAAAGGACAAGTCCATAGACCGCTATTAAATGGACTGGAAAAATTCCTCATTTTTAGGTATAACTTGTCTGGAATGTTTTTACGTTTGGGGAGCGTGCCAGGTGCCCTTGACCTGGATTGGCCACTGTCGGTGACAGGATGCTGGGCTAGATGGACCTTTGGTCTTTCCCAGTATGGCACTACTTATGTACTTATGTACTTATGTACATTGACTTAGTGTTAAGGTCTCATGCGGTAACTGAGCAGTAATCGTCAATGCGCATATAATGTTGATTACCGCCCGGTTAGTGCCGCGTGCTGGAAAATAAAAAATATTTTCTGGTGCACGTAGTGGACGCACGTAAAAAATGAAATTACCACCCGAGCCACAAAGTAGCCAAGTGATAGTTCAAAATTGATGCGCATACGACATGTGTAGGTGCCTGCATGGTGTAGTAAAAGGGCCCCAGAATACAGTCCTGCACAGGCCTTAGTTACAGCAAAAATGGCGCAAGGACAGAGTGAATTGGAAGGAGCAGTATTGTTCAAAAGGAAACAAGGGATTTCAGAAAGTCACCCCCTGAATAAACATGATAGCAGAGGGAAAGGTCATGTAAATATGGAAAACCACCTAAACTCACTAAGCACATGGAAGGCAATGAGCACAAATGCTCGTAGTCTAAGTAAAAAGGTTCAAGACTTGCAAGCCCTGCTGTTTGAAGAAAACTTGGCTATTGTTGCTATTATGGAGACGATTCCCAGGAATGGGATGTGACCATACTGGGCTATAATCATTTTAGGAAGGATAGAGAGGGCTGAAGAGGTGGAGGAGTGGCACTGTATGTGACAGACAATATCAGAGCGGCTGCAATGCGGGAACCTGGGGAAAGAAAGAAGCTTTATGGATCGTCCTGGAAAGAAACAATGGAACCCGTATCCACTCGGGGGTTATCTACAGACCTCCTGCACAAACGGAGAAGCTAGACAAGGATCTGATAGAAGGTATTCAAAAGATTGGTATGAAAGGGGAGATGCTACTGTTGGGAGATTTCAATTTGTCTGACGTGGATTGGAACATCCCATCTGCAGAATTGAAAAGAAGTAGGGAGATTGTGGATGCCTGTCAAAGTGCCTTGCTTAGACAAATGATGATGGAACCCACGAGGGAAGGGTCAATGCTGGATCTAGTGCTCACGAATGGAGGAAGTGTTTCTAATATCCAAGTGGGTGCCCACCTATGTATAATGATTATCACACCATATGGTTTGATATAAGGGCGAAGGCAGAGTGCGGACGCACAAAACTCAAATTACTGGATTTCACACGTACTGATTTTGATAAAATGGGGGAATACCTGAAGAAGGAGCTGTTGGCATGGAAAGGCATTGGAGATGTGGAAAAACAGTGGTGCAAGCTAAAGGCTGCTATAAATATGGCGACTGATCTTTATGCAAGGAAAGTTATCAAAAACAAGAGAAGCAGGAAGCCTATATGGTTCTCCAAACAAGTAGCTGAAAAAATTAGAGCAAAAGAGGCCAACGAGACGATCATGAAAAAGATTATCGGATTAAACTCAAAGAAGCGAAGAGGGAAATACGGTGTCACGGTTGTGACTGTATCCCATGCCTACACTCACCTCGCCTCCTGGTGACCAGGCCCTATGGCTGTTGTGGACTGTCTTCTTCCTGTTTCCCAAACATGTTCCAGAGTTCTTTCCAGTCCTATTCTGATGTTCCAGCATTCCAGACTTGCTTTGGGGTTCCTGCTGCCAAGCCTCTCTTTGGTGCTTTTGCAACCAAGCCTCGCCCTGGTGTTCTTGCAGCCAAGCCTCACTTTTACTTGTGACCTCATCTATAATTGCCTTTATTAAACACCTGGGAACTTTCAGGCTTGCCTTTACAACAGAGGTCTTCAAATGAGTTTTTGTCTGTGTGTATTTGTTGCAGTTCCAGCCCTGCTAGTTCTTGTCTTGCTCATTACTCCGGAAGAAAAGAGTTTATATACAGCTTGAGAATCTGAAGGTGGACAAAGCTATGGGGTTGGATGGGATACATCCCAGGATACTGAGGGAGCTCAGAGAGGTCCTGGCGGGACTTCTGAAAGATTTATTTAATAGATCCCTATTAATATATAATACGTTTATTATTGCTTTGATTATTGGTGTGAATGTTTAGGATTGTCCTGTTTATAATGGAGTTGCTTTTTCTATGTATTTGTATTATTTTCATGTAAACCATTTTGATCTGACAAACCTAAGTAGTATAGCAAGTTTTAATAAACATAAACAAACTACTGAACTGGGAATCTTCTTTGAACTGTGCATCAGAGATTCTTAAGGCCTCTTTTACTATATCGTTGTAGCGATTCTTAGCGTGGAAAATGTGCCACAGCCCATTCATTTTGAATGGGCTGCGTCACATTTGCCGCACAGGAATCACTATCACTGTTTAATAAAAGAGACCCTGAAATATTTTCTTGTTATGAAGTGTAAAATAAACCAGTTGCTATTTAGATATACTTCTATAAAGCTTTTTCCTTCTCTTTATTCTAACAATTCTGCTGATACAGCCAAGTTGATACATGTGATAAATAACACTGCTACACTTTATAGCCTTCATTAAACTACACTTTCTCCAAAGATTTTTATGTAGCTGGGTCACACAAATGTTTCAGGGAATATTTTAATGAGTTAGGGGTCCTTGCGGGAGGTGGTGGAGATGAAAACGGTAACGGAATTCAAACATGCGTGGGATATGCATAAAGGAATCCTGTGCAGCAGGAATGGATCCTCAGAAGCTTAGCTGAAATTGGGTGGCGGAGCAGGTGGGGGAAGGAGGGGTTGGTGGTTGGGAGGCTAGGATAGGGGAGGACAGACTTATACGGTCTGTACCAGAGCCGGTGATGGGAGACGGGACTGGTGGTTGGGAGGCGGGAAATACTGCTGGGCAGACTTATACGGTCTGTGCCCTGAAAAAGACAGGTACAAATTCAAGATATGAGTTTATCTTGGGCAGACTAGATGGACCATGCAGGTCTTTTTCTGCCGTCATCTACTATGTTACTATGTTTTACTAATGTGCACTAATGGATTTAGTGTATGGTATAAGCTGTGCAGCCTATTATATACCTATGGGCTGCATGGAACTTAATGCTCACTAATTCATTAGCGTGCAAAATCTGTTAGCAAACTTTAGTTAAAAGGACCCCTTAATGTGCCAAAAGAATTATGGACAAGCATTTATTGGCTTCTTGCCTTTGTACTGCATTGATGTCATGCCAAGTGCATTTTTTTTTTTTTGTGAGCTTCCTGTACCCAATTCCAGATGTTGCTGACATTAGCAAAGGAACTTGGCTTATCTAAAAGAAGGTAATGAGCATCATTCAGACTGAAAAGAAGGTGAAAATATAATATGTGGATTATAACCCAGTGTAAAGGTAGTTTAATCAAGGCTTCTGAAATGTACAGCGTTTCTGGTCAGCAGTTTATAAACTGGAATATGACTAATTTTATTCACCCAAAGCAGCAAATACAGTTTTGCTGGAAAGTTGTTCTGGGCCAAGTGGAGATTGAATTATTTATTGTTATTATTTTTTTGTACAAATTTCTAACCTGCCTATCAAGTATTTATGTGGGTTACAATAACACAAAGCATCTGTGTTTCTATTTCTGCATATGTTCTACTAGCTTAACACACATTCAGAAAACTAAAGTGAAAAAATGTACTGCTCCCTCTATGGATTCTATATAGGTCACCAAAATTTGGGCACAAATCCTAGATCCACACACATACTAATTAGTTAATGAGCTGTTAACAAGTAATAATTGGTGTTAATAGTCACTCATTTGAGTTTACGCGTAGATCTGAAATGCACCCCATTCTATTAAATGCAGGCCTACATTTTTATAGCGCACAACTCAAAGGGGGGGGGGGAATGGGCAGGCCATGAGTGTTCACAGAAATTATGCGATGTTGAGGACTGTCATTTACACACCCACTTACCATTAGTTGTGTGACAGCATTTACCTCAGGTTTCTGCGCCCAAAGGGCTCCTGTTACTAAGTGGTGGTAAGCCCAATGCAGGCTTACCGGTTGCAATACAGGAAGTACTGCCAGGCTACCATAGCAGCCTGGCGGTACTTCCCACCCCTAGCACACCGTCATGTCTGGTGCTACAAAAATGTACTTATTTTTGTAGCGACGGAGTGTACCCGGCGATAACCAAGCAGTGCCGTGTGCTGCCCAGTTACTGCCAGGTTAGCGCAGGAGCCCTTACCACCACCTCAGTGGGTGGTGGTAAGGGCTCCCCTCCAAAATGGCCAATGCCAGCTCAGGCCCCCTTTTGCCACAGCTTGTTTAAAGGGCCCTAAAATTAGGCATAAGGTCCACGCTAAACTAGTATTCTATAAAGGGTGCTCTGCACAGAGTGCCCTTTGCAGAATATAGTTTAGCACAAATCTTCCCAGCACTTAACTTTGAGCACCATTTATAGAATTTCCCTTCTAACCCCGGGATTCTGTATATGGCACCTTAATTTCCATGTGGAAATCGAAGCATATGCTATAATAATGTGCATAACTTAATTGGTTAACTAGCTAATCATGGCTGTTAATTGGATGTCAAGTAATTAGCACTAATTGGCATTAATATTTACTCCCACAATTCACTAAGCGTATTCTGTAACGTGGTGCGCTTAAATTCTAAGTTGTATAGTTGAAAAGGGGGTGTGGCCATGGGCAGAGCATGGACATTTTTAAAATCTATGCACATTGTTATAGAATACACATGATCTGGGCCTTGTTCTACAAAGGTTATGCTCCTAAATTTACCCTCCTAAAACTTATGCTCCTAAATTTATGCTCCTAAATTACGAGTATACTCTATGCGCCAAAATAGATTATGCTCGTAATTTAGGGGCATAAATTTAGGAGCATAACCTTTATAGAATTAGGCCCCATGCGCCTAATTTAGGCATCAGGATTTACGCCAAGTAAAACATGACGTAAATGACTGCAAGTAAATTTGGTTACGTGGAAAGGCACTCAGTGTATTCTATATACTGTATGGAAATTTAAGCCTATTCTATAAAACATTGGCGTACTTTATAGAATACACCTAGGCATATTTTTTTCCACACGGAATTTTCAGGCTCCATATATAGAATCCAACCCTGAATGTCCTCAGCATGTGACCGGTTTCTTATGACCAGTCAAATACAGACTAGAAACTGAATTCATTTTAATGTGAATCAATATTTAAAGAATATCATGCATCCTATCAAATACCAAGGTACTGACCCATATCAAGAAATACATAAACAGTAACAGTAAACCAGCCTCAGCCTCAAAACAGCCCTACAGAATTGTAACAAAAGCTGTGAAAGCATTTATTAAAATCAACCCATTACCGTGAGGCCAGCAACATTTGTGTAGCATGTACAGCATGATCCTTTATCACAGAGCTGGGCAACCACAGTCCTCAAGGGCCACAACCCAGTTGGGGTTCAAGATTTCCACAATGAATATGCATGAAATTGATTTGCATGTACTGCTTCCATTGTTGGAAACTAGATGTCAAGCGTATCTATTGTGGAAATCTGAAAAACCAACTGAGTTGTGGCCTTCAAGGATTGTGGTTGCCCACCCCTGCTCTACCCCCTTCCACCTAGATGGGAGAGAGGAACAGGAGTCTCGTCCAGCCCCTGTTAATGATAGGGTCCAGGAGGGCATTTCCATGACATGCTCATTCCAACAGGTCCCATACTGGAGAAGTTGAAAGGAGCCAGGCTGGTCCAGTGAAGCAGCATAGTAAGCACCAGGGACGGACTGAGAGTGATCTGGGCCCCCAGGTACTGAGAGTGGTTTGCCCCCCCCCCCACCTGACACCCCTCTACCGCCAGGCTGCTGCCCTCCCCTGCCCTGATGTCTCCGCAGCCCCAGTCCTACCTGAAGGGCCCTGGTGGTCTAGTGGTCTCTGTGGGGGGGGCAGCATGTTCTTTCCTGCCTGCTGTGCTGTCACTATTCCCCCGCCTGCTGGTGCTGCCGTGTTTTCAAAATGGCATCCGAGTCTTCCCGCGGTAGTTTCACAGGTCTCAACAGTCTCGAGAGACTTCTGCAGAGAGTCTCGGCTGTCATTTTTAAAATACAACAGTACCAGGCAGGAGGAATAGTGGCAGCACAGTGAGCAGGAAAGAATATGTTCCCACCCCCCACCCCCACCCGCAAAGGCCACTAGATCACCAGCGGCACCCTTAAAGGTAGGACCAGGGAGGGCTGTAGTGTGCGGCGGGCATCCGGGCAGTGCCTCTGGGCCTCCTAGAGCCTCTTGGCCCTCAGGCACTGCCCGGTTGTCTGGATGGTCAGTCCACCCCTGGTGAGCAAACTGACCATAGCAAATCTCTCACATCTACAATGTAGGTCAGTGGCCTGTGCTCTCTGAGAGCAATAGTCAGCAGGGTGACAGGCACTTAAAGAACCAAGCCAGAAAAAAAATTTCACTTTTACTGGAAAAACCACCCATGCAGAGTTCTTTCAGAACGCAAGAGTGCTGTTGTAATAATACAGCAATATCAGTAGTAAACATTCAAAGGCACCAGTAGCAAACTTCAGCAGTAGCCAATCAATAGTATTAATGCTGGTATTATTAATACTGTAATGCTGGCAGTAGAATTTCAGAGAAAGAATCTAATCACGCTGTAACAAATGTCTTAAGAGTAATCGGGTTCACTCACATAATAATGTCATTACTGTCTACACACCTGGTAATCACTGCTATACTGATGGAAAACAGAAGTTATTGTTATCAGTTCCTGTTTTCTTGCTCCTCAGAGCTTCCCATTTCACAAGCTTCTCTTCCTGATGTACTTTACCATATGTGTGCAGCATAGGGCTCTTGTATTTGGCTTTCTTGAAGCAAAATTAAAATCCCGCAAGTGCACCCTATGCCTGGAACAGTCTTCCTGAATCCCTACGCAAAGCCCCCTCCCTACCCATCTTCAAATCCTTGCTTAAAGCTCACCTCTTCAATGCTGCTTTCGGAACCTAACCTTTCGAACATATAGGTTGCCCCAATCTGTCTGACCTTTCAGATTAACTGTACATTTGTCTTTTAGATTGTAAGCTCTTCGAGCAGGGACTGTCTTTCCATGTTAAATTGTACAGCGCTGCGTAACCCTAGTAGCGCTTTAGAAATGTTAAGTAGTAGTAGTAGTTTCTTGAAGCAAAATTAAAATCCCGCAAGTGGGACTTTGTGCTGACTAATGTCATTAGACCTGGTAGTAGCATAAGACAATTTCATAGGCCTAGTATAGTTTTTCACAAGCATATCAGAGTCAAAAATAATACTCTCATATCTTGCTTTCAGCAAAATGACAGCACCATTGCAATCTTTACATTTTTTCAACAAATAGATATTTTTATTGGCCAGTTTACTACAAATAAAGGGGTCCTTTTACTAAGTTGTGCTTAAAATGCACTACTACTACTAATCATTTCTATAGTGCTACTAGACAATACAACAAAACAGTGGGTAAAAAACCAGGAGTTCCAGAGTGAAGATGAACCAAACTTTATTAATCAGTATATTGACTCGACACAACGTTGTGTTTCGGCCCAAGGGCCTACATCAGGAGTCTACAAATAAAAACAATATATAAACAAAATATAAAAGAATATAACACTAAAAACAAATGATAATACATATATAATCTGAAAACTATGCAAATATCAAATGAGAAAATAAAGAACAAAACAGCTAGAGCATTCATATGTCATGAAACATGAACATCTTGAAAGTAAATAAAGCTTAAAACGTATATATAACAAATATAAAATTTAAATGCTATGCAAATGTGATGTGATTTTAAAGTGAAAAGCTAATATAAAGAACAAAACAGCAAGAGCATTCATATAACATGAAGCATAATAATAGTAAATAAAACCTAAAACATTGATATGAATAAATACTTCCATTTTTTTAAAAATGAACATACACAAAATGAAACAATCCAGAGAAAAAGTAGGACAAACCTAAATACTTGAGAACGATAATGATGATCCAGAATTAGCAATGTTGTAAAATACAGTCTGTATTGTAGTGGTCTGTGAAAATAGTAAAAAGCACACCACAGTAACTAAACAGAAAGGGAAAACCACTGTAACGTAAGGTGTGCAGGGAGAAATGCAACAGTTTTCAACAGTCACACTGAGTTCTCGTTTTAACAGCCATACTAAGCACTTGTTTATGAGATCTTCAGGCAGTGTCTCACATTACATTGCATTTCTCCCTGCACACCTAAACAAATTCTTGGTTTCAACAGTCTCACTGAGCTCTCGTTTTAACAGTCACATTGAGCTCTTGTTTTAACAGCCATACCAAGCACTTCTTTATGAGGTCTTCAGGCAGTGTCTCATATTGCATTGGCTTTCCACTTCATTGCATCTCTCTGTACAGTCACACCTAGACTTAACCCCTGTTTCTGGTTTAAAACAATTCTCGTTTTTAATGGTCACATTTCGGCTCTAGTTTTAACAGCCATAGCCAGCACTTCCTTATGTATTCAGGCAGTGCCTCACGTTACAGTGGTTTTCCCTTTCTGTTTAGTTACTGTGGTGTGCTTTTTACTATTTTCACAGACCACTACAATACAGACTGTATTTTACAACATTGCTAATTCTGGATCATCATTATCGTTCTCAAGTATTTAGGTTTGTCCTACTTTTTCTCTGGATTGTTTCATTTTGTGTATGTTCATTTAAAAAAAAATGGAAGTATTTATTCATATCAATGTTTTAGGTTTTATTTACTATTATTATGCTTCATGTTATATGAATGCTCTTGCTGTTTTGTTCTTTATATTAGCTTTTCACTTTAAAATCACATCACATTTGCATAGCATTTAAATTTTATATTTGTTATATATACGTTTTAAGCTTTATTTACTTTCAAGATGTTCATGTTTCATGACATATGAATGCTCTAGCTGTTTTGTTCTTTATTTTCTCATTTGATATTTGCATAGTTTTCAGATTATATATGTATTATCATTTGTTTTTAGTGTTATATTCTTTTATATTTTGTTTATATATTGTTTTTATTTGTAGACTCCTAATGTAGGCCCTTTGGCCGAAACACAACGTTATGTCGACTCAATATACTGATTAATAAAGTTTGGTTCATCTTCACTCTGGAAGTTTTTTACCCACTGTTTTGTTGTATTGTGACTATCCGTGGGATTTCGTTGAGTTCTCCACGTTTGTGGATTCTTTACTATAGTGCTACTAGACAACACAGCGCTGTATACATTATATGCAGGTACTTTCTCTGTCGCTAGAGGGCTCACAATTTAAGTTTTTGTACCTGGGGCAATATAGGATTCTGGGGCCCTTTTACTAAGCCACATAGATGCCTACATGCGCCCAATGTGCGCCAAATTGGAACTACCGCCCAGCTACCACATGGCCCAAGTGGTAATTTCATTTTTTACGTGCCAGAAAATATATTTTATGTTCTGGAGTATGGCGCTAACCGGGCGGTAATAGGAATTGTACGCACGCTGACGAGTACCACCTGGTTAACGTGTGAGACCTTACCGCTAAGTAAATGGGTGGCGGTAAGGCCTCAGGCCCAAAATGGACGCGTGACAATTTTCATTTTGCCACATGTCCATTTTCAGCTAAGAAAACAATGCCTTTTTTGCAGGTGCGCTGAAAAATGGACCTTCACAAGTAGAATACACGTGTCTACACCAGCACAGGCCATTTTCAGTGCACTTTAGTAAAAGGACTCCTAAGTGACTTGCCCAAAGTCACAAGGAGCTGCAGTGGGAATTGAATCCAGGTTCTCAGGATCAAAACCTGCTGCTCTAGCCATTAGGCTACTCCTCCACTCCATTAGGCTACTCCTCCAGTCCTACTGTGGGGCACACGCAGGCATCCCATAGTAGATTTTGTTTGTGCGCATGCTACCCATGCACTAAAAATTTTTTAAAAATTTTAGTACTGAGAGCAGAGAGTGGGCAAGGCTATGTTAATCCGTTTGCATGTGGGCATTGCTGCATGCTAACTGATTAGCACAGGATTAGTGCTTGAGCCCTTACCGCATACAAAATGGGTGTCGGTGAGTGCTCACACGCTAATGGCCTTGCACTAATGGTAAAATTAGTACAAGATAAAGAACAAGCAAGTGACTACAAATCTGCTAAAGGTAAAAATAGAAGGAGGAAAAGGACTTAAATGGCTTAGGTCATGTCTTTCTTTTTTTAAGTAAATTTTAATTAAATTTTTAAGGATAGCAAACATCCAAATACAATACAAAATAACAATTTTTTATAACTTCCATTCCATTTCATAAGAGAAACTATATGATAATAGACAGTTCTTTTAAATGTATCAATAATGTAGAACAATAAGACATGTAACTGAATGAAAATTGAATAATGTTATAGTAGTTCAAAAGTTTGAATTGAATGAACACACAGTCTCAACAAATATGCAGATGAAATTAATACGTACTTTAATGGAAGTTTTATGAAAATGAATAGTACGTAAAAAATATATAAATATATATTTTTTTTTTAAACAGACTTTTTTGTAGGACTGATTAGGAAGTAGGGCAGGTCATTAGTCCAAATATCATTAAGATGTGACCTAAGCCACTGAAGTCCTTTTTCCTCCTCTTATTTTTACCTTTAGCAGATGCATATTCTTTATAGTGAGATTTTCTCCAGTGCAAGTTAAAGCCTATATAAATAGCTGTGATACAAAATTAGCACATAGCCATTATTTCAGAAATAAGAAAAATCAGCCATTTCCCAGCAGCACTAAAAGTGGCCTTAACACGTGGGAAAGACCTGGGGATTGCACAGGATACTTTTTAACGCTGATTAATAAGGTCCTCAAAGTATTTCCATCATTACAGTGCTGCAACCTCCATGATAAACTGGGACTAGTCAGTAAAATGGGAGAATAGTTCACAAATGGTCACACAGTGAAACAAATTGTATACTACAGTCTGAGATGCATTTTATTACAAGGCTGTAATGAAATACTGGGTTTTAAATATAACTTCAAGAAAAATAAAATATTCTATATTGCTATATGACTGTTAATGTTCATCATTCTGCTTAGTGTTAACCTTCTGTGCCATTTTCCTTCATTAAATACCAACCCAGTGCATAATCACAATGTTTTTAATCTGCTGTGGCAAATAAGTATGAGATAGCCATGGGATATAAGATTCCTGGTATGCACTTTTAATAAATGTCAACCCCCTAAGCAGACTTGATGATCAAAAAATCTAATGCGTGGCATGTGGAATTTAAATATTTCCAATTATTTGAACTTTGTTTCTGACAATCTGTTCATTTAGTTATTCTATTTCCTTTTTTTTCCCTCAATCAGAATTTCTATCTTGCGAAGAAAGGCAAGGATGCGGGCAAGGAAATGAATGAGAAAAACAAAGAATCCTTACTGAAGGTAAGTCAGGTCAAGATAGACCCAAGAAACAGATTTCTTGTTTCCTGGTTAGTCTGTAAATTATGGATACTTTAATTATGCTCTTATCACAATAAACAAATATTGAACAAAAGAGGGTATCCATTGTCAGAGGTGCCTAAGGGGTCCTTTTACTAAGGTGCGCTGAAAATGGCATGTGGTAGTGTAGACGCCTATTTTGGGCACGTGCAGAATCATTTTTCAGCGCACCTACAAAAAAAATGCCTTTTTTTTATTTTTGCCAAAAATGGACGTGCGGCAAAATGAAAATAGCCTCACTCCCATTTGGGGTCTGAGACCTTAACACCAGCCATTGACCTAGCGATAAAGTCTCACATGGAAACTGGGCGGTAATGACTTAAGTGTGCCAAATGCCACTTGGCCCACGTAGCTGACGTGCGCCAGAAAATAAAAAATATTTTTTGGGCGTGCATAGCGGACGCGCGCCAAAAATGAAATTACCATAAGGGCCACATAAGTTTTCTGGGATCATTTAAACACAGCAGTATAGAAAGCGGCCACAGTTAAGGATTGCAAGGCCCGTCTAGTCTGCTCAGTGCCATAGATACTCACTTCCTCACAACCAAGGACTGTCTTGTATAAATTCAGAAAAAGTCGCCAAACATTAGACACCAATGTTTGGACACTAAGGGCTAGATTGTATATATGGTGCTGAAGAAAGCACTATTCTATTAGCCAAGCTAAAATTTAGGCAAAGTTTATAGAACAGCGCTTATGCCCGGGAATCACAGCTAACTTTAGGTGCAGCCATTTGCACCAACTGAAATATGGATACATTAAGCGCATATTCCCATTATTCTATAACAATGCACATTAATTTTAGGAATGCCGTGTTCTGCCCATGCCCTCCCATTTCCGCGCTCCCTTTTTCAGATCATGCACAAATTTTAGGCATGGATCTCATGCCTAAATTTGTGCATGTAAAATCCAATTAAATTTAATTAGTAACGTGAGTAACATAGTGGGGCATAATCGAAAGTTCGTCCAAATCTGAATTTGGGCGCCCTCATGAAGTCGGCCAAAATCAGGTAGGTATAATCGAAAAATAATATGGGTGCCCTTAGACATTCCATTATCACAGTTGAAAACGCCCAAATCAGGGATGCCCAAAGTATACAAAAAATATGGCAGTTATGTGAGAAATGCATCCTTGTTACTGTACTTTATACTTCTCAATGTTCCTTATATTTTCTCCGTACTTGGATGTCCACAACTACGTGCACTGTACTTGCGGAACATGCAGCTATGAGAAATATAAGGAACATACATATTTTATTGTGTATATATGAAGTTTGCACACTTGATAATGATCCATATAAGGAAAAGTCCACACGTAGGCCCCGCACACGTGACAACAGTCCATGTGCATCACGGCCATCCATGTGTGGAGCCATTATAGATGCCAAGATGTGCACGTACTGACCTGTCCATATATAGGATGGTCATCCATATATGGAGCTGTACATGTAAAGACGTTCATCACGCATGGGCGTCCATATAAGGCGATGCACGTTTTCCAATGGTTATTCACTGAGAAACATGTCTCTCTGCAGGGAGCCCAATTTCAGCGAATAATATTTGTTATATTTGATTGGGGCAGCTGGAAGGAGAGATATATGAAGGGATATGGGACTGGGAGACACTAGGGTCAATATTCAACATTGTTTAAGTAAGTCGGGCATGTCTACCATCTTACCTACTGTTTACTATATACCTCAGAGGCAAAGCTAGGTGAGTCGCCAGGGGAGTAGCTGCTCCCCAAAATGGAATTCCAATGGCACCGGTGCCTATTTTTGATTCAATCTGTCAGCAATCTGCTCTCCGCTCCCCCCGTGCCCTCAACCTGGCTACGCTTCTGGAGTGGAGGAGTGGCCTAGTGGTTAGGGTGGTGGACTTTGGTCCTGGGGAACTGAGGAACTGAGTTCAATTCCCGGCACAGGCAGCTCCTTGTAACTCTGGGCAAATCACTTAACCCTCCATTGCCTGCCGCATAGAGCCTGCCATGAGTGGGAAAGCGCGGGGTACAAATGTAACAAAAAATAAATATACCTCTAAAGTCACTGACAAACTGAGGGGAAGAGAGAAAGTTAGTGTGACAGATGATGACACTAAGCATAGGCAACTGCCTTCAGTGCTATTATGCCTCTATTCAGGTGTGCCTTTTCCACAACTGTCTCAGCAGCAATAAAAAGAGCTCAAAGCAGAAATCAAGCACTGGGGCCTGCCTTTGCATTCTGATAGGCCCCATAACATCAAATCTCCTCCCACTGCAAGGGTTTTCCACTATATGGAAACCCATGTAAGAGGCTTTGAACTCTCTCTACTGCTGCTGTGATAGCCTGGGAAAAACAGGCCTAAAAGTGAGAGGATAATCTAAGCAACAGTGAGGGAAGGGGAGGAAGGGGCAGTGGGGGTTGGGAGATTTCCCCTCTCCCATGTCTATGGGTACATAGAACTTAAATACAATACTGGATGACATATTTTGTTGAAATGCTTGTAACCCATCTTTGTTTTGTCTAATCTAATTCTTGATGTCTAGGAAAGCTTCTGTGGGACTTCAGTCATTGTGCCAGAGCTTGAAGGAGCCCTTTATTTAAAAGAAGATGGAAAAAAGTCCTGGAAAAAACGTTATTTTCTTCTTCGAGCTTCTGGAATTTATTATGTCCCCAAAGGAAAAACCAAGGTCAGAAAGTCAAAGGAAACATTGTATAAACAAAGGAATTTGGGAAGGTGAATGTAAAGACATCGCAGGGTGGAATTTTAAGAGTGTGTCTCATATATCTGTGATTTTTTTTCCTGTAGTTACAACACTTGTGGAAACACTGGACTGTGACATTTTTAAATCCTTTTGGGTTTCTTCATGTTTCATTTTATTTGTCAGATAGATAAAAGCATTGTTATTTTTACATCAGACTTCCAAAGAAAAAAATGCAATTACTTTGCTTAGGACTCCATAGGGAAATCATTAGTTAACAACTTGCAAACAGTCCCGTTTTTAGTAAAAAATCAGACAGACGAAATCTGATATTATCATGTCAAGTGGAAAGGCATATTCAACTCATTTAAGATCTGATTGGCTAACTTTTATTCCTCCATAGGCTTAGAAAGGTGGAAAAAAGTGTTAGTAAATCAGTCCTCAGCTTGGATTCATATGTAGATAAATGAAGGCAGGTAAAGACCATATGTCTGCCCATTCATGCCATCTACTGTCCCTTCTTCTCCCTTAAAGATCATATGCACTTGTTGCAAGTTTTCTTGAATTCAAATATAGTTTTTGACTCTACCATTTCCACCGGGAAGCCATTCCATAAATTCCCCACTCTTTCCATGAAGAAGTATTTCCTCAAGTTACTTCTGAATCTATCCCCTTTCACCTTCATCCTATGCCCCCTCATTCCAGAGCTTCCTTTCAATTGAAAGAGACTTGTTTTCTGTGCATTAATGTCACATGGGTATTTAAACATCTTTATCATATCTCCCTTCTCCCACCTTTCATCCAAAGTATACATATTGGGATCTTTATGTCTGTTCCTATATGCTTTATGACAAAGACCACTGACCATTTTAGTAGCCACCCTATGGACTGACTCCATCCTGTTTATATCTTTTTAAAGGTGTGTACTCCAGAATTGTACTAAATAAGGTTTCACTAGAGTCTTATACAGGAGCAACATCACCTCCTTTTTCCTACTGGCCATTCCTCTCCCTATGTACCCAAGCGTCCTTCTAGCTTTCGCCTTCGACTTTTCTACCTGTTTGGCCACCTTAAGATCATGACATACGATCACACCCAAGTCCTGCTCCTTTTTCATGTACAAAAGTTCTTCACCCCCTAAACTGTACTGTTCCCTCAGAGTTTTGCAGCCCAAATACATGACCCTGCATGTTTTAGCATTAAATCTTAACTGCCAAGTCATGTTCTCCACACCATCAGGGATGTCTACCCCATTGCAGATTTTTGTATCAAATGCAAAGAGGCAAACCTTACCAGACACCCCTTCAGCAATATTGCTTACAAAAATGTTAAGAAGAACTGGCCCAGGAACCGAACCTTGTAGCACACCACTGGTAACATCCTTTTCCTCAGAATGAGCTCTGTTTACCACTACACTCTGTCGCCTTCTACTCAACCAGTTTCTAAACCAGGCAGTCACTTTAGGGCTCATACCAAGGGCACCCAGTTTATTTATTAATCATCTATGAGGAGCCATGTCAAAGGCATTGCTAAATTCTAAATACTCCACCTACTCAGAAATGACAAACTACATATGCTGCTTAGGCAAATGATGATCACACAAAAGAAGCATACTGTTCCCCATATAAAGGAAAAAGGCCTCAAGGAGCTCCAAGATACTTAATAATCTGGCGGAGCTGAAACGGATCTTTGTGATCCTCCTTTCATCATGGGCCAAAAAACCCTTCAAAGATGTAATAGGCTTTCAATTCTTAATAGGTATAGAAGGTATTACAAGGCATTATGCATTTTCAATATAAATACAACATCGATGGACGAACTTGATATGAACACCAGCACTTATCTTTAGGGGTGGTGCTCAACAAAGGACTTCATTGCCTGATCAATTATTCTGCTGTGCAGTCTTCCCAGTACAGCCCCAAGCCGACGATGGCCAGCGTTTTGCGTTGCTGCTTCAGGGTCTCGGTGCCTGGGCTATAAATGTGAACACAAAAGAAAACACACAGTTGTAGTGAAAATATCCTCCTGCTTCCTTGTTAATGTAGCAAGCATAAACCATCAAAAACTCAAAGACATCACAATACTCGGGACGGATACAGCTCAACTCGGCAACTTGCTGCTCGTCATCTGACTACCAGGTCTCAAACGCTTTGATATAGCCATGATGATGTCAGACACTGTTAACGGGGCAGCCAATCAATGACTCAGAAGAAATGACACCATTCGACGCGGGAATTCAAACCCGCCGGTTCCAAAGAGTGTAATCTAAAGATCCATTTTTGTTCATATTGTAGTAAAGCTCTACGTTGATCACCCCCCCCCCCCCCCCCCCCCCCCCGTGGAGACAGGAACAATGCCTACAGGATAACGCATCTTAGGTCTTCAAAGGTGTGTGAATACCTAATACAGTGTGATACCAGCGGTAGCCCTGTCTTCTGTGTGTGTGTATGGAACTCCTATGTTCCGTAAGACATGTAACCAGTGCCCTCGAAGTCTGGCCCACGTAAATTTTGTTACTACTACTACTACTTATCATTTCTATAGTGCTACTAGATGTACGCAGCGCTGTACACTTGAACATGAAGAGACAGTCCCTACTCGACAGAGCTTACAATCTAATTAGGACAGACAAACAGGACAAACAAGAGATAAGGGAATATTAAAGTAAGGATGATAAAATAAGGGTTCTGAACAAGTGAACAAAAGTTAGGAGATAAAAGCAGCATCAAAAAGGTGGGCTTTTAGCTTAGATTTGAAGACGGCCAGAGATGGAGCTTGACGTACCGGCTCAGGAAGTCTATTCCAGGCATAAGGTGCAGCAAGATAAAAGGAACGGATTCTGGAGTTAGCAGTGGAGGAGAAGGGTGCAGATAAGAGAGATTTACCCGGTGAATGGAGTTCCTGGGGAGGAATGTAGGGAGAGATGAGAGTGGAGAGGTACTGAAGAGCTGCAGAGTGAATGCACTTATCTACTATAATAAAACTCACCCTCAACGTTCTGAAGTCAACGTTCTGAAGTCACTCAGTCACTCACTGAAGGGTTCATGGATTCATGGTGGTGAAGCCACAACACTGACCATGTCTCTCTGCCCCGCCCTCGCATGACGGACCAATCAGAAAAAACAAACTCAACATTCTGAAACACAAAGGACCATCACAACACCGTTCCCAGGCAGCACTAGGCAACGTAAGACGGACCAATCAGAGGAAACTACGTGACAATAAGGGAGGAGCATTCCCCAGCAGAATAGCTCATTATCTGGGCAGCACAGAGAGCACAGAACCACCGCTGGAACGAGAGAAGAATATTCCTGCTGTGGGTATGTGCAAAAATAGACCGGGGGGGGGGGGGAGAAATTTTTAAATGCCTAATGCCAGTACTGAAGAGTGCCAGAGGGCCTATAGCACAGACTATATTTGGGATCGCTTGACATGGAGTCAGAGGAGCTGGAAAACAACGTGCCCATCACCATCTGGGACGTGGGCGAACAGGACAAGCTGCGGCCCAGCTGGAACGATTACCCGCGACCCAGCCAGCAGCAAACAGCGACCAAAGAAGGGGGAGGAGTACTCCTTCCCTGCCTAGGAATCGCTGGAGACTGGCTGCCAAACTAACGAAACAAACACACACCGACGCACCACCTCCATCATTCGAAAGGCATCCACTCTTTCTTCAACAGAAATGCAAACTAATAATACAAAACAAACAAAGAATACATGGTTTCTCAGGCGGCTGCAGGTAACTCCCCACCCCCTTCCTCTTCCCCTTTTGCCGAAGCGGCCAAGGACGTGCCCAACCATCCCCAGCCTCAGGCAAGTTGTCTCCCACCTCGGGGATTCCCCGAGCACCCGGAAAAAGACGGCGCTGATTCCTGCAGCGCATAAATGTTCTAGCATTCCCCTGCAGCCGTCAACAACCTGCACAAACACCGCACCCTCACACACTCACACACACACACACACACACACACAAAATAACTCTGTGACACATACACACATACACAAAAAAAACCACATGCTAGCGCCCGTTTCATTGGTTTCGGAAACGGGCCTTTTTTACTAGTAGGTCAATAAGAGGAGTTTGAACTGTATGTGGAAACGGATAGGAAGCCAGTGAAGTGACTTAAGGCGAGGGCTAATATAAGCATAATAACACTGGCGGAATATTAGTCGTGCAGCAGAATTTTGAACAGATTGAAGAGGAGAGAGATGGCTAAGTGGGAGACCTGTGAGAAGCAAGTTGCAATAGTCTAAGCGAGAGGTGATAAGAGTGTGGATGAGGGTTCTGGTAGTGTGCTCAGAAAGGAAAGGGCGAATTTTGCTGATATTATAGAGAAAGAAACAACAGGTTTTAGCAGTCTGTTGAATATGTGCAGAGAAGGAGAGAGAGGAGTCGAAGATGACCCCAAGGTTACGAGCTGATGAGACAGGAAGGATGGGAGTGTTATCCACAGAAATAGAGAATGGGGGAGGAGGAGAGGTTGGTTTAGGGGGAAAGATAAGAAGCTCAGACTTGGTCATGTTTAGTTACAAGGGCATCTCAAACAATAAACAATAAACAACAAAACTCGATCTGCATGTCGTGCTGGCTTTGAGGGTGTAACTTTTTTGATCCAAAGGATTGATAAATGTAGAGGTTTCATCCATTATGGGGCAAACAGTACAGTTTCCGCATTTGAAGTGGCCACTGTTACGTGTAGCCATTCTAGGTGTTTCAATGGCCTTGGGCAATACCACTGGGCTCAAAACTTATTAAGTATCTTGGAGCTCCTTGAAGCCTTTTTCCTTCATATGGGGAACAGTATGCCTCTTTTGTGTGATCATCACTTGCCTAAGCAGCATATGTAGTTTGTCATTTCTGAGTAGGTGGAGGTTTTGAGTCATTTTTCTAGGGTACTAGCAGCTCCACACCCCATTGATTTTTTGATTTCTAGTAAATTCTAAATACACAAGATCTAGTACTTTCCATCGATTCAGCTGTCTGGTCATCCAGTCAAAGAAATTAATTAGATTTGTCGTGTAATTCACCGGATTCCAGAAACTTCATTATTCAGTTTGTACTATAAAAGCTTTTTTGAGTGTTTGTGATTTGGACACACTATTCTACAAAGTCACCAAATTTCCACAAAAATAGTTTATGTCCTAATTTCTAACAATAATAATAAAATGATGATGCATGTACATAGGTCCATAGTGAGCTACAGCCCTGTGTGACTTGCCCACTGGTGCCCTTCCCCAACCCACCTGCTTCACCACCACCAATAAAAGGAGATGGTAGACTGGGAGCAATTTTTGCATGCCTCTATGTTTGCCCTCTGTGCAGCTTTACCACTCACAAAGCCCTTGGTATGGCACTGCATAAATATCTTTATACAAAAAACCTGTTTATCTTTTTGAAGGTGTGGTCTCCAGAACTGAACACAATACTTTAAATGAGGTCTCAACAGAGACTTATACAGAAGCATTATCACCTCCTTTTCCTGCTGCCTCTTCATCTCCCTGTGCATTCAAGCATCCTTCTAGAACATAAGAACATAGAACATAAGAGTACCCATACTGGGTCAGACCAATGGTTCATTTTGCCCAGTTTCTTTTTCCAACAGTGGCCAAGCCAGGCCACAGCAAAGCCAAACCGTAGCAAGATTCCATGCTACCGATTCCAGGGCAAGCAGTTGTTTCCCCATATATGCCTCAATAGCAGACTATGGACTTTTCCTCCAGGAACTTGTCCAAACCTTTTTTAAACCCAGATACACTAACCACTGTTACTACATCCTCTGACAAAGAGTTCCAGTGCTTAACTATTTATTGAGTGAAAAAATATTTCCTCCTATTTATTATTGAATTATTTCCATGTAGCTTCCTTAAGTGTCCCCTAGTATTTGTACTTTTGGAACAAGTAAAAAATTGATTTACTTCTACTTGTTCTATTTGGGATTTTGTAGTCCTCAACCATATCTCTTCTCATCTGTCTCTTTTCCAAGCTGAAGATCCCTAACCTCTTTAGCCTTTCCTCATATGAAAGACATTCCATCCCTTTTATCATTTTGGTCGCTGTTCTTTGAATCTTTTGTAATTCCGCTATATCTTTTTTGAGATACGGTGACCAGAACTGAACACAGTACTCAAGGTGAAGTCTCACCATGGAGCGATACAGAGGCATTATATTATTTTCGGTCTTATTCACAATCCCTTTCCTAATAATTCCTAGCATACTGTTTGCTTTTTTTTGGCCACCACTGAACATTGAGCAGATTTCAGCGTATTATCTACAACGACACCTTTTCTACCTGTTCGGCCACCTTAAGAGCATCACATACAATCACAGAGGCCTAGGTGTTACACACACCTTTCATACTACCTACATGATCTTTGACATCTCTCCTCTCTCTCTCTCTCTCTCTCTCTCTCTCTCTCTCTCTCTCTCTCTCTCTCTTCTTTAAAGACAGAAGATCTGACAAATAGAGCTTGATACCAGTGACTGTATCATGCTTCTTGGCTGAGGAAGTGCAGGCAAAGATAAGTCAATACCCCTATCTCAGGGTAGCCACATGCATTTCCCTCTCTACAGATTTTAAGACATAGCCAACTGCATCATTAGGGTTACATAACAAAGAAGGGTTTCCTGATAGGCATGGCAACACCTCTTTCTATGATTAAACGTAGTGACTAGGCATCCACTCTTCCTTATCTCTACATGCACTAGTTTCTAACACACTTTCCACTCCTTAAAGTTCACCTTACCAAAACACTACATAGTTTTCACTGCTAGTAAAGTGGTGTGGTAGCCATGTTAGTCCACTTTTAAAGGCAATAAATAGAAATACATCAAAAGCATACAAAAGAAAATAAGATGACATTTTTTATTAATAGAGATCAGTTTTATTTCTGGGTCTCTAATTAGTAAGATTAATCCCTTGCCTACAAAGCAAACACACTACACTACACTACACATCAAATACATAAAACACAATTCTAAAGCCTGAACGAATAAATCACTATCAGGCTTATTTTCGAAAGAGAAGGGTGCCCATTTTTCGACACCAATCTGAAGATGGGCGTCCTTCTCCCAGGGTCACCCAAATCGGCATAATCGAAAGACAATTTTGGGCGTCCTCAACTGCTTTCCATAGCAGGGACAACCAAAGTTCATGGGGCGCGTCGGAAGCGTAGCGAAGGCAGGACTGGGGCGTGCTTAACACATGGGCGTCCTCGGCCGATAATGGAAAAAAGAAGGGCATCTCTGACAAGCACTTGGCCGACTTTACTTAGTCCATTTTTTCTTGCAACCAAGCCTCAAAAAGGTGACCAAACTGACCAGATGACCACTGAAGGGAATCGGGGATGAACTCCCCTTACTCCCCCAGTGGTCACTAACCCCATCCCACCCTCAAAAAAAACTTTAAAAATATTTTTTGCCAGCCTCAAATGTCATACCCAGCTCCCTGACAGCAGTATGCAGGTCCCTGGAGCAGTTTTAGTGGGTGCAGTGCACTTCAGGCAGGCGGACCCAGGCCCATCCCCCCTACCTGTTACACTTGTGGTGGTAAATATGAGCCCTTCAAAACCCACCAGAAACCCACTGTACCCACATCTAGGTGCCCCCCCTTCACCCCTTAGGGCTATGGTAGTGTACAGTTGTGGATAGTGGGTTTGGGGGGGTTTGGGGGGGCTCAGCACCTAAGGTAAGGGAGCTATGCACCTGGGAGCAATTTGTGAAATCCACTGCAGTGCCCCCTAGGGTGCCCGGTTGGTGTCCTGGCATGTCAGGGGGACCAGTGCACTATGAATGCTGGCTCCTCCCATGACCAAATGGCTTGGATTTGGTCATTTCTGAGATGGGCGTCCTCAGTTTCCATTATCACTGAAAACCAGGGACGACTATCTCTAAGGATGACCATCTCTAAGGTCAACCTAAATGTTAAGATTTGGGCATCCCTGACCATATTATCGAAACAAAAGATGGGCGCCCATCTTGTTTCGATAATACGAGTTTCCCCGCCCCTTCCCGAGGACGTCCAGCGAGGATGTCCTCAGGAAAACTTGGGTGCCCCGTTTGATTATGCCCCTCCACATATCCCAATAATAGGCAAGGAAGTATATAGAGCTACACCCACAGACTGAATCTGAACAGGTTCTTAGATATCACATTAAAGAAAATACCTGCTTCTTGTAACTTACGGAACAGGTGAAGGAAAAAATAGGGTCAGGACTTTGGTAGGTCTTTTTCTTTCTATCCATAGGTACAAAAAGCTCCTACATTTGAATTATGGCTAAGAAACATCATGACCCCAAAGCAGCTGCTCTCATTACAGCTTCTGCCTCTGTCCAGACTGAATGCTTAATCCAAAGTGAGGGACTGGTTTCATGTGATAAATGTACGCACATTGAATCCCTCATGAAAGACGTACAAGAACTAAGAGAGGAGGTAGCAAGACTAAGAAGCATCTGTGACAACCAGAAATCCATCCCAGAAATGCATCTTAAGGGATTGGGATTCTCCTGCAAAGGGGAACGAAATGCTGTACAGAAAGAGGACAGCTGGACACAGATCACAAGATCCTACAAAATCAATCCCCCAACTCCATCTTCTGTTGAACTGAAGAATCGGTTCACATCCCTGAAGGCAGAAGAACTGAAAATATCTCAAGAACAGAAGGAAACAAAGCTCAAAAATCCCAAAGCTGCTGATTCAGTGGCCAATAAGAGGTGACAGGTAATGGTGGTTGTTGATTCTCTTCCGAGGGGTACAGAGGCACCTATCTGCTGACCAGACATGATGTCCGGGGAGGTGTGCAGTCTGCCTGGTGCAAAGATTTGAAATGCAACAGAAAGTTTGCCAACACTCTTCAAGCCTACTGACCATTATCCTATGCTACTCATCCATCTTGGCACAAATGATACTGCTAGGTATCCTACTGAATACATAGGCGGTCGGTGGCCCGACTGTTTGGGGAGGCTAAAGGGGGTGGGGTTAGGGGTGGGGCCAGGGGTGGAGCCAATCCATAATTGTCTGATAACACACAGAAAAAAATAAATAAATAAAAATAAAAGTCACAATTAATACCTTTTATTAAATTTAAATATTAAATATTTAAATATTAGATATGTATCATATGTCAAAGAATAAAGTGGTTGCTCAAAGCATATTCTAAGCACAACCGCGCAACTTCAAAACACTATGCACAACTTTGTGCAAAAACACACTCAGAACCTTACTGTACCATAAATATTACACTGGGCAGAACCTAATACACCAATATACCACCCATACGGAAAATGCAGACCGTCAACAATATGAAACAAGGGATCATATCATCACAATTCTCATGTAGAGCCACAAAACACCCTAATTCATGTTTAATGTGGGATAAAATGCCATAAATAAGTAAATAAATATAAACTTTTAATGTTGAGCACCTGATTCTCAAAGTGGACATATTCCAAACACTATAATGAAAATAAAATGATCTTTTCTACCTTTGTTCTACCTTTGTTGTCTGGTTGTCCAATTCTGCTGCTATCTGTTCTCAGTGCAGGTCAGGAAGTCATCCCAGCCAACCCCCCCTCCCCCTGCTCTCCCAGCAGTAAGGTAAACAAACCATAAACCAATTTCTACAATTGGTTACACAAGGCTAGAGGGCTTTCGCTGCAGCTCCTGCTGTGAGGATGGAGGTAAATCAACAATTTAAACCTCTCAGAGCACAGCAGGGGAGGCTTAGCCTGTCCAAGCTTCTTATACTGGGCGCCTATGACTGACTTCATGATTCAGGGACAGAGGATGAAGCAGTTAGGTGCAAAAATGGTATTCTCATTGATCCTTCCTGTTGAGGGTAAAGGCCAAATGAGGGAAGAACGCATCCTGGAGCTGACCGTGTGGCTGCGTGGATGGTGCCAATATAAGCACTTCAGTTTCCTAGACCATGAAATGATTTTCCAAGAGCTACTGAGCAGTGATAGTGTCCATCTATCACAGAAGGGACAAAGTGTCTTCCATAACAGCTATACAATCTCTCCCTCTATCCCTCAAATATCCTCTTCACTTGTGTTCTTGAATTCAGATACAGTTCTCATCACTGCCTCTGCTGGGAAGCTGTTCCACACATCCACTACCCTTTCAGTAAAGAAATACTTCCTTAGATTATTACCGAGTCTGTCCCTTTTCTCCTTTATCCTATGACACCCTTATTCTAGAGCTTCCATTCAATTAAAAGAGGCCTGCCTCCTGTGCACTTATGCCATGGACATGGTCACATGGAGTTATTTAAATGTCTCTATGATATTCCTCCTCTCTTGCCTGTTTTTTTGCAAAGTATACTTATTTAGATTTTTAAGCCTGTCTGCACATGTTTTATGATGAAGACCATTGGCCATTTTAGTGACCACCGTATGGATTGACTCTACCCTGTTTATGTCCATTTCAAGATATGGCTGTTGTCTAAGGCAGAATTAGGCTTCAGGCAGCTAGGCGCAGAGCAGGGATAAGATACAGTTAGCTTTCAGCTTGTTTTTCAGTGCTCTGACAGTGGTCTGGGTGTGAGCAGCGTCCTGTTATACAAAGCAGGGACAGTGGCCACAGTGTCCACCTCTGTTGGCCAGAGACATTAGGGGACCCTTTTACTAAGGTGTGCTGAAAAATGGCTGCGTTAGTGTAGGCATGTGTTTTGGACGCACGAAGATCCATTTTTCAGCACGCCTGTAAAAAAAGGCCTTTCTAAAATATTTGCTGAAAATGGACATGCGGCAAAATAAAAATTGGCGTATGTCCATTTTGGGTCTGAGTCCTTACTGCCAGTCATTGACTTAGCGGTAAGATCTCATGTGTTAACTGTGCAGTAATCATCTATGCATGTAGAATGGCGATTACCGCCCAGTTTCTGCCGTGTGCCAGAAAATAAAAATTATTTTCCAGTGTGCATAGCGGACATCCGTCAAAAATAAAAGTACCGCAAAGTCCATGCGGTAGCCGGGCGGTAACTCAAAATTGACATGTGGTGGGCATGCGTAGCTGCCTATGTGGCTTAGTAAAAGGGCCCCTAGATGTATCATCGTCCCCTCGAGTCACTGAGAGGAAGTGGTGGCAGTGATTATGGGGAAACAGGTGTAAAAATGAAAACAGTATTATCGTGACAAGATAAGTCCTGCCTGCAGGACTGGAAAGGCAGGTAAGAATTAGTTAAATTAACTTTCATTAAGCACTAGATTTGACAGTTAACATGTTAATGCAACTCAGCACACAGAAGCCACTGACTCCCATTTTGATTCTTACCACAATTATGTAAATAGTACTATGGCTTCATCAAATTGTATTTAGGGGCTTCCCAGAGTTCATATAATGGCATTTGAAGGACTTTTAACTTGCCTTTGCAATTTTTTCAGATTGTTAACGTGACTTTGGGGATGAGCTGAGAATGTTCAGAATACCAAGTCAATGGTTGTCTCTAAGCTCAGAGATATTTTTCCAGGGTGACTTGGATAGGGGCAGGTCAACAGTGATGCACATGATTTCACTGTGACTCATTCAGAGAGTAACAAAAGAATTAAGTTCCATCGATTTTAGTGACTTCATTAATTCTGGCTATGATGGGTTTGTGGCACTGCAGACTAAGCAATTGTAGATGTTAATTAGCAAAGCTTTAAGTTAAGTTTGCACTTTCAGAATTTAAAAGTGACATAAGCCCACACAGAAAGTACATTCTGAAAGTGGAAAAAGCTTTGAGACGTGCTCTACATGTGAACACCATTTGTTCATGGCTCATACTTCAGGCTTTTATTATCTAGTAGTGAATGTCAGCAGCTGTAATTTACAGCTGAGCGCTCCTGTCTCATCATTTGCATTTCTGGAGGAAATCTTGAAAAGACAAAAAAAAATCACTTTAAGTGTTTTCTATGGAGGGAGAATGTTACATCTTTAAGCGGAACACAAGAGATGTGTAAAATCTTTTATATTTTTTGTCACTCAAATGTCAGTTGAGCACTTACAGTCTTCAGTTTCTTTATGGAAATGGAAAAAATCATTATAAAACCAATATATGGAGAATAAATGAAGCTGGTTTATTGATAATACTAAGCTAAAACGTTCCAGTAGGCTTCAGTCACTTGTATTAAACCTTGACATTATTTTTTACTTTCAAAACGACAAATAGTGGTATAGATTTGATTAGCTGCTGTAAATTGGTATACTCATATCTCCAGTTGAGAGATATGTAGGCTATTGTTTTACAATAAGTTGAGGAGTTGGCAGGCACATATTGATTCATTATGGAGATAGAATCACAGAAGAGCAGAGAGTAGGATCACTGGTGCCTCTGATACAATGCAGAGTCTGGGACGGGATGGGACAGAATTTTAACATATGATAGATGGCTTGAAATGTTTGTCACGATGGCTCTAGGAAAAACAGGGTACTTTGAAAGCTGAGATAATTTAACAGCAGAAAGAAACAAAGCATGGATGTTCTTGCATAGCACTGCAAAACTCATGAACATGCTACCGAAACTAAACTCCATAAAAGCTTATAACTTGGACCATTATTCATAACCACTTTGTAATAATGCAGGACAGACCTTTACAGTCTCTGTCTAGCAAATGACAAAAGACAGGTATGGATTAAGAAACTAAGGTCAATGCTGGACAGGCTTTTATGGTCTGTGCCCCACAGATGGCAAAAAAGACAGATGAAGGTCAAATCTGTGTATTGTATATCACTTTATTATCATATGCTATAAGTGAGGGTGCTATGGACCTCAAGGGGGACGGGAAAACATTTTAATGTTGAGATTAGCAATAGTTTTGGTTATAAAATACTGCCCCCAAAATAATCATATTTAACTACTTACATGTCGTTGGCATGATGATAAATTGTCAACCAGTGTTTAAGCATGAATGACTATAACCTGCATAGACTGGCGAGGGCAGCTTCTCCTTGTTGGGCAGACTGAATGGACCATGCAGGTCTTTATTTGCCATCATTTACTACATATCTCTGGGTTCTGAGCTTTATTTGGCACCTTTCGTGAAAATTCATTCATGCTTCTACGAGCTGTTTTTGAAACAAAGCTCCAGTTAGACATAAGTGGTTCCTAGTATAGCTTATGGATCTATGAAAAGTAAGTTACTGTATGTTCATTGGTCCAATAAAATATATCACAAACTCTAACATATTATAGTATAAATAATACAAATAGAAACTAAGATATTTGCCCATCACGTCTTTCCAGTGCTTTTTTTCCCTAACAAAAGCACTGGAATTCAGATGCAGGTCTATCCTTGAGAGATGGGGTGATCACTGAGGAACTCGCCCCAAAATAGCCATGACCCCTGTAATTGTCCACAAAGATTATGAAAATTCAGCACCACAAGTATTACACTACTAAAGCCAAGAATATGCCATTTGTTGAGAAAAGAGAACAAGCCAGACTGCAACAAACTACATAAATACATAAGTATTGCTATATTGGAACAGACCAAAGGTCCTCCAAGCCAGCATTTTGTTTCCAACAGTGGCTAATCCAGGTTACAAGTACCTGGCAAGATCCCAAAACAGTACAATATATTTTATGCTGCTTAAATAAGCAGTGGATTTTCCTCAAGCCCATCTTAATAATGGCTTATGGATTTTTATTTTGGAAGTTATCCAAACCTTTTTTAAAACCTGCTAAACTAACTGCTTTTACCACATATTCAGAGATGAAGCTGAAGCTGGTTGCAATTCTTGGTGAACAGACTGCTGGTTAATCCCTTGGAAAATTTTACATTGGGGTGACTGTCCACTGGATTGACAGAGTCTTTAGAGAGGAAGTCTGCTTGTCTGGCCTTAAGACTGAAGGGTTCCCACACGTATATGACATTCTTGCATCAGTTCTTGAAGACATTCAAACAGTGTTTGCCATCAGATTAAAAATTATTAGAACAACAACAATGATTCCAACTTTGTGAAAGCCTTCTCTGTAATTGAACAGTATGACAATGATAATAAAGAAGAAGATGAAAGATGCAAGTGTTGAGTTATACAGCACTACTTCTAATGCAGATGATAATGACAATGATGATAAAACAATCTTTGCTATACAGAAGTCAAGTGTTTCAGAGATTCCCTTGATCAACACCTGCAGACCCTGTCAGAAGACATCAAAGACATCAGTAGTTTTTCAGCCTGGTCTGATTTGAAGGAACTTTTCATCAGACTGAACACTCCACTTCCTGCCAGTGCAGTTGTTGAATGCCTTTTTAGTGATGCTGATTTAATAACGACTCACAAGCGCACTCACATGAGTGACAGTCATTTTCAAAATTTAGTTTTACTAAAAGCAAAATGGATTGAATTGTAGAGCAATAAAGTTATTGGAATAAAAACATTATTATTATTATTATTATTTGTTACATTTGTATCCCACATTTTCCTACCTATTTGCAGGCTCAATGTGGCATACATAGTACCGGAGAGGCGTTCGCCGACTCCAGTATGAACAAATACAAAGTGATGTTGTGGTAAAATAAGGTTCATGTGGAACAGACACATTAGGGAATCGTAGAGCGGAAGAGTTATGTTATGTCCATTACATGCTTTGGTTTCGTTGTGTTGCAGAGTTCAGACATTTAAGTTGGATCGGTAGGGTATGCCTTTTTAAAAGGTTAGTTTTTAGAGATTTCTGGAAGGTCTGGTGGTCTGGTGGTCATACGTTGTTTTCACGGCTTTTGGTAGTAGTGCGTTCCACAGTTGTGTGCTTATGTAGGAAAACCGGGATGCATATGTTGATTTATATTTAAGTCCTTTGCAGCTTGGGTAATGGAGATTTAGATATGTTCGTGTTGATCCGGATGTGTTTCTGGTTGGTAGGTCTATGAGGTTTGTCATGTATCCTGGGGCTTTGCCAAAGATAATTTTATGAACCAGGGTACAGATTTAATTAATAATAGTTGTATTCATTTTAGTTGCAGTACTTTTACTTTTTACTCAAAAAGTATTACATTAGCCAATAACTTTTATACTTTCACTTAAGTAATTTTTTATGTGTTCTTCACTGTCCTTTTTACTTTTATTTAAGTACTAAAATATACATTTATTTTTGCTTAAGTACTTTGACATAGATGTGTTTGAAACAGGTCTAGATAAAAACGTTCTACTTTTTGCCTTGGACGTTGCTTCCTGTTCCATTATCAGTGAAAGATATCCTAATTTTGGGCCTGCCCTAGTCCTGCTCAAAATATACCTCCTTGCTATTTGGCTGAAATGCAGTGGAAAATATCCAAATTCTGACTTTTGAAAATCGTGATTTGAACTTTTTGGCAGATGGAAGTTTTTTGGCCATTTTGAGACATCTATCTGCTTCGAAAATGAACACCATAATGTTTTTATGTTGCTGGTAGTTTATCTTCTCTGCATCTCTAGGCTGATTCCATGTGTGTCAGTTGATTTTGTCACACTGCTACTACTTATTATTTCTATAGTGCTACTAGGCATATGTAGCACTGTCCCTTGGGTTGAAGGGCACCTGTCTTCATGGAGGAGCTTAGAAACACCTGGAGAACTGTGAGCCCTGGCAGTGACCAAGACAAGTTAGCATTGGCTATGACCATGCCTTCCAGACAACCTGATCTATACCCCACTCAACCTCCTGTTTTTTGTCTCCCTTCCACCTGACTCTCACCTCATGGTCGTGTACAACACAGGACTGCACAGGGACACAAAAGAGCCCACCAAGGGGAGAAGACAAGAAAGCTCACCACAAGGCACCTCCTACGTTCTCTATTGCATCATTATATAGCATCTGCTACTATAAACCTGATTGGAATCAATCACTTCTAGTTGCCTAAGAATACAGATTCCCCAACCTGTTGTGAAAACCTCACAATCAGCTGCATTTTCAGGATATCCACAATTTTACATGAGATAAATCTGTATAAATTGATATACAAATCTATCTCATGCATATTCATTCTATATATTCTGAAAACAAGTAGCTTTAGAGTTGCCAGAAAGGTTTGGGAAGCCTTAAAATAAACAAAATAGTCTTCGGGAAGGTACAGCATAGGATAGGAGACAGTCTATCCACAGCTATCGGAAAGAGAAGTGGATTCAATCTGGACTGGTTTCTTTTGGAAATGAGATTTACATTTCATTTTTATTACATATGCTGAGTAGAAAGTCTGTTTTAGAAAACGTTTTTCTAACCTACGTAGGCTGTAATTTCTATAGAATTGTGAAGGCTTTATTGCAATGCAGCCAACAAGTCATATAATTTAAATGATTTCTTGCCTGCTGGTCACACGGTTCTGTTTACTTCCACTAGTAAGAAACTTTTAAAGGACAGTTAGTTGTGATACCAAAGCTCAATAAGGACATGGAAACACTGTAAAAGGAGATTTTACTTCTTCTCTATTTGATCCTCACCAGGCAGATTGCTTCCTGTTGCCCTGAAAATGTAAGTGAATAAAAGATCAATGCCTTTTTCATGTTTGAAGGCGCCTAAAAGTAAAAGCATAATCTACCTTCAGATTCAATGGCAAGATAAGCAGAAAACCTTGTATAACCATAACCCAAAAATTAGCATATGAAAACTGCGCTTAATACCTATAATTTCATAGAAGTCACCCCTGAAGTTGTTAGAATGGATTACACCTTCTGAATACTAATCCATATTTTCTGATTGATTATAGCTCACAGCATCTCACTTTCTATTTTTCTCCATTCCTCCTTCTCACATCTTATCTCTTAATTAAAACATGTTCACATGACCTTGTGAAAGCTCTGTTGACATGGAAATTCTCAACACTTCCCATGTTGTTTCACAGTATTATCCACCAAAACGACAGAAAAAAAAAATCACAAAATTGGGGGATGGGTTTTCCTGTTGTCACAAATAGTGTGTACTAAGAATATAAGAACATAAGCATTGCCATGCTGGGACAGACCGAAGGTCCATCAAGCCCAGCATCCTGTTTCCAACAGTGGCCAATCCAGGTCACAAGTGCCTGGCAAGATCCCAAAACAGTACAATACATTTTATGCTGTTTATCCTAGAAATAAGCAGTGGATTTTCTCAACTTCATCTTAATAATGGCTTATGAACTTTTCTTTTAGGAAATTATCCAAACCTTTTTTAAACCCCACTAAGCCATGGCCGCCGAGAGGGGGGAGAGGGCAAGATTCCCCCGGGACCGGCTCCAAGGGGGGGCCTGGCACCGAGCTCTCTCTCTCTCTCTCTCTCTCTCTCCTGCACCTGATGGGACCCAAGTGATTGCATCCTGACAGGAGCAGCAGAGAGAAAACTCCGGCTCTGGTACCCCCTTAGAGGCTGGGAAGGAGCAGACATAGGGCTTCGGGGCCTCTGGTTTGGCTGGCTTGGGTCCCCAGGCCCCACCAGCAGAAGAATCCTTCCTCCAGTGCTGTTCTTCACTCTGCCACACTGCCTGCCCTGCGGCTGCTTTTCCCCCCATGTCACACATGCTCGGTTTTGATGAAATTCAGTATGCATGCCGTGAGGGGAAAAGCAGCGGCAGGGCAGGCAATGCAGTGGAGTGAAAAGCAGTTCTGGAGAAAGGCTTCTTCTGCTGGTGGGGCAAGAGGACCCCTGCCAGCCAAGATATGTGGAGTTGCGGCAAGGGGAGTGGTAGCAGCGATCCTGGGGGGCGGCAGCGGTGGCAATCCTGGAGGGGCGGTAGCGGCAGCTCTGCCCTGGGCCTGGCTCAGTCTCTTGACAGCCCTACACTAAGCTAACTGCTTTTACCACATTCTCTGGCAAAGAATTCCAGAGTTTTATTTCACATTGAGTGAAGAAATATTTTCTCTGATTTGTTTTTAATTTACTACTTTGTAGCTTCATTGTGTGCCCCTTAGTCCTAGTATATTTGGAAAGAGTAAACAAGCGATTCACGTCTCCACTCATTATTTTATAGACCTCTAATATATCTTCCCTCAACCATCTTTTCTCCAAGCTGAAGAGCCCTAGCCGCTGTAGCCGTTCCTCACAGGGAATTCGTTCCACCCCCTTTATCATTTTTGTCGCCCTTCTATGTAATTTTCTAATTCCACTATATCTTTTTTAAGATGCGGTGACCAGAGTTACACATAATATTTGAGGTGCGGTGGTCGCACCATAGTGTGATACAAAGACATTATAATGTCCTCATTTTTGTTTTCCATTCCTTTCCTAATAATGCCTTTTATTTGCTTTCTTAGCCACCGCTGCACACTGAACAGAGGGTTTCAACATATCGTCAACGATGACACCTAGATCCTTTTCCTGGTCGGTGACTCCTAATATGAAACCTTGCCTCACTTAGCTATAGTTTGGGTTCCACCTTCCCACATATATCACTTTGCACTTGCTCACATTAAACGTCATCTGCCAGTTGGTTGCCCAGTCTCCCTGTCTTGCAATTTTTCACAATCCTCTTTCGATTTAACAACTTTTACTAATTTTAATTATCTCACTAGTTACACCCATCTGTAGGTCATTTATAAATATGTTAAAAAGCAGCGGTCCCAACACAGACCCCGGGGGAACCCCACTAACTACCATTCTCTATTGAGAATACTGACCATTTAACCCTACTCTCTGTTTCTTTTACCAGTTTTTAATCCACAATAAAACACTACTTCCTATCCTATGACTCTCCAGTTTCCTCTGAAGTCTCTCATGAGGTACTTTGTCAAATGCCTTTTGAAAATCCAGTACACACTATTTACTAATATTGCACTATTCCCCAATAGAGCCCCCTCTTTGTAAATAGTGCACCTTATTCATGAATTGTATACACTCTTTCAGAAGAGTACACACTCTTTTCTGATAATGCATAACAGTGTGCACTATTCACACTTGTGCACATCAGGAAAGAGTATATCCTCTTTACAGATAATCTGCACTCCTTCCAAAGACTTGTGTACTCGTTACATGGATGTTTCACTTATATATACTATCTGCTACCACATTTGCTTAGTTCCAATCTGACGAAGAAGGGCAACCTTCGAAAGCTAATCAAGAAATGTATTAAGTTATGTCCAATAAAAAAGGTATCATTTTATTTTATTTTCCATGTTTTATTTTATTTGATTTCTATTGTTGTCCCTGAAACCAAAAATAAGTAATGAAACAAAAATTTTCATGAATGGCTTGAGAAACTGAGTGAAAATATTTTGGGTGCACACCGTTATTTTACATGATATTCACAAATGAGTTATCACAGCATCCAGCTGGAGGAGTGTGAACCCCTGTGCTAAGAGCAGCTCAGGTTAAAAGAAATGTAGGTTTGCTGCTGCTACAGGCTGTTTTCTCTTCAGCTAGGCCTTCAGGTACTAGTAGTTGTCAAGATTTGCAGCAGAACTAACTGACAGACAGGACCCAAATAGCTGAGCAAGGAATCTTTACAGGTGGGAAGTGCCGAAACCAGAAATCTATTGATGCAAAATACAGCAACTCCAACATTGAATAAAAGGGGGCTAGAAGGATAGAAACAAATTTATATCCTATGTAGGAACAAGACAGCCACCAGCAGGAAATGTGGGTCAGAAAACTTGGAGGACTAACAGCTAGTTTCATAGCAGTCCCTGCTGATGGAAGGCAGAGCCTACCAGCACTTTACAGTGCCCTGCCTCCTTCGGCTATCTTACCAGGAATTTCCTTAAATGACAGGATGTGTGGAAGTCATCAGTTTCCTTAGGCCCCTACTTTTCCTATAGACCAGATACAGTGTCCTCCAATGGATTGGATTGGATTGATAAGTTTGATATACTTCTTAGCACATTCAAGTTTTAAAACATTGTAAAATAAAAATGATAAACAATCAAACATATACTAATTATAATTAAACAGAACAAAATATAAAACTCAAATTAAAACCCATCAAAAGCATTTTTAAAAGGTTTTTTTTAAACCTTGCAAAATCCATGATAGCTAGTTAACCCGCTAAGAGCATCAGGCATGGAGTTCCATAAAGATGGTCCCATATAACAAAATGTCCTACTTCTTGTAGATGTCAATTTTACTGTTTTCAAAGATGGAAGCTACAATAAGCAGCACTGTGAAGGGTGCAAAGATCTAAAATGTTCTGTTTAACCAATCTATCAGAAAGATATTTTGGTACACCAATGCAAATAGCCTTAAAGACCAAAGTGCAGCAATCTGAAAATAATCCTAGCAGAAATAAAAAGCCAATGCAAATCTTTCAAAATTGGAGTAATGTGATCTGATCTTTTTCCGTAGTTATCAGGCACGCTGCTGTGTGTTGGACTAATTGAAGTCTTTTAAGACTAGTCTTTGTAAGGCCCTGGAGCAATGAGTTACAATAGTCCAATCTACTTGTCTCAAATGCATGAACTATTTTTATCAAATTTAACTGATATAAAAAAAGGCTTCAGCTGACGAATCATTTGCAACTGGAAATAACAAAACCTTTCAACTTTACTGATGTTTTTATCAAACTTCATTGAATTGTCACAGTAAATCCTAACACGACAATTTTTTCTTTAAGAGGAATAGGTTTACCTTGCAGCATTGACTGTACAGCCAATAGTTTAGAGAAGATCTTAAGTGTCTCAGAAACATGAAGATGCATGGTTACTGGATTAATCCTCTCTGTAATGACACATGGGCTGATAAACACAAGGAAGTTTTAGGCATAGGTTCCTAGTAGATAAATAGATACTGAGTTTTTATTTGATTATAGTGGTCTGCAAATTTCTTCTTTTTCAAGATTGCTCTGTTGCTAAGGCCAGGTTTGTTTGTTTTTTGTAGAGCTGGGCTAGATCTGCTGCAGGAACCTCAAAAGCTAGAGCAGAAAAGGACAAAGTGGCAAGACGTTGACCTTAAATCATAACAAATGGGGACTGCCCTGTAGAATCATAGGTATATTTGTAGTGAGCAACTTGGCCAAGAGAAGTAAGTTCACCCAGCTGTCTTGATGAACTAAAGCAAAACAACACAGGAACTGCTCAAGGCCATTAGTTTGGGGATGATATCCTTAAGAGAAGTAGAGTTCAATTTTCAAGTTCTTACAAAAGGCCTTCTTAAACTTGATGATAAACTTAGACCCTTGATCCAATACAATGGAATTTAACTGGACAATTTCTATTGTTAAGATGATGGCAAGTTTTGGAGTCCATGGCAGCTTAGCAATGGGAACAAGCAATGATCTACTACCACAAGAATGGCAGTACACCCAGATGAGGTTGGAAGATCAGTATCTTAAATACAGAATGAAAAACAGAAAAAAGACCATGAGACAATCTGCCCTGGTTACCAATGAGCAGATTGAGGCCAATATTCAGCACTGGCTACTTAAGGTCAAACCAGCCAGAGACAGGCCTGGTATTGGTACAGCCAAATATGGCCGCCAAAGTTAGCTGACAATGCATTGAAAATTGGCATATAGCCGGATATATTGTGCAATATAACCAATGGGTCATGGCCGGCCATGTCCCGCAAAGGATTTCCGGATAGCTGGTCATCGGGCAATTAACCAGCCATGGCTGGCTGGTTAAATGCTTCTGAATATCGGGGGGGGGGGGGTTGTATTTCTTAGGAATTTTAAACCTGTAATGCTAATCAAGTACAGTACCACAGACTTAATTCTCATTAACGGTCATTTTTTAACTGTATGCCTTTATACAATTCAAAATAAGCACCATTTTATGCCTGCTTCATAAAGGCAATATACATGTTATGTGTTTTTATGAAATAAGCTTCTACAATAAGCCCCTGTAGCATGCACAAAACAAACCCAGTATCGTGTTATTCACCAAAAGCTATTGACTGTCTTGGAGCTTAAAGGAAGACCTACACAAAAATTGTTTTAAAGAACATGACTGTAAATGACCAGTTACGGTTTTGAGAAGGTAATGGATGGCAGTCTATTTATCATTCTTCTCTCTTCTTTTCATTTCTAGACTTCTCGTGATTTGGCTTGCTTCATTCAGTTTGACAATGTAAATATCTATTATGGTACTCAGTACAAAGTGAAGTTCAAGGCTCCAACCGATCACTGCTTTGTCTTAAAGGTAGGTAGGATAAATGGCTAATTCAACTGTTGTTTAAAGCAGTGCCCAGACACAATGCTCCATGTAATGACTTGCTTTGGAAAATCTGTAACAGGAAACACAGTGCACACCACAGTAAGTTCAAGGTAAGCCTACTCTTCACTTCACAGTACATCAAACATGCCAAGTCACAGGCTTTCGGGCCCTCTCCAGCTCATATGCTTAAGGGGCCTGAACTCACGCATTGATTCTATCCAGGGCCAGCATAAGCCATGCTTATCTGTTTTGCCTGGCCCCGTCTGCTTTCCTATCTCATCCTGTCCTGTCCTTCCCTTCCTTTTCATGTCCTACCTTCCTATAATTCGAGCATCTCTCCCCACCACCTTCTTTCTTGCACCCTTCCAAGTGCAATGCTTCTTTCCCTCCTTATCCACCCTCGCAATCTGGTAATTCTCTTTCCCTTCTCTTCTTTCCTTTCCACTTTCCCAGCAGTGCTGGCAGTGTCAGCAATAGCAGGCTGCTTCAGCCAGTTCCAGGGGCCTTTCTTCAGTCGCATCCCGCCCTTGAGGAAACAGGAAGATGCTTCAGAAGGGGCGAGACGTGGCTGAAGGAAGGCCCCGGGATTGGATGAAGCAGCCTGCTATTGCTAACACTGCCAGCACCACCAAGAAAGCAAAAAGGAAAGAAGAGAAGGGAAAGAGAGGTACCGGATTGCAGGAGGGTGAGGGAGGCCAAAGAGGGAGAGAAATGCTGCATCGGGGGGGGGGGACAAGGAGGGAGAGAGGTGCTGCATCAGAGGGCAAGGAGTGTGAGAAGTGTTGCATTGGGGGGGGGGACAAGGAGGGAGGGAGGTGCTGCATTGAGGAGCAAGGAGAGAAAGAGGTGCTGCATCAGGGGGCAAGGCGGAAGAGAGATTCTGCATGGGGTGGCAAGGTGGGAGAGCAGTGCTGAATCAGAGGGCAAGGAGTAAGAGAGGTGTTAGGAGGTCAGGTAGGGAACAGAGAGTTCCAATGAGCAGAGTGAGGAAGAAAGAGGGTACAGAGAAAGAGGTGCTGGACTTAGTGGAGGGGGGTGGGGTAAGGACAAAGAAAGAGAGAGGTGTCAGGACCTGCAGGGAAAGAAGGAAGAGGGAGAGGTGCTGGTCCTGCAAAGGGGAGACAAGAGCAAGGGAAGTGAGAGGGAGAGATGCTTTGAGAGCTCCTAGCTGTCAAAGAATGAGTCTGTTCTCTTGAGCCTAGAGTAGCAGATTTGGATGAGCTAAGGGAGACAGAGAGGTACATAGATGAAACCTACAGGGATGTTGTAGAGAAGTTCCACCTCCATTCTGGCAGCCCCTGTGCTGTCTTGGAGGAGGGAGTCTCCTAGAAGGAGAGCATCACCCTGGTGAAGTAGGAAGTACTTCTATAGCCAGGACCTGCCCACCAGGGGATGCACTATCCTCTCGCAATGAGGATATGTCTCCGAGAACTTCTGCCCAAGTGGGAAGGGTTAGGATTGCCATTGTAGTTGGTGATTTGATCATTAGGCATGTAGATAGCTGGGTGACTGGTGGACGTGAGGATCGCCTGGTCACTTGCCTGCCCAGTGCAAAGGTGGCGAACCTCACGTGTCATCTAGATAGGATCTTAGATAGTGCTGGGGAGGGAGCTGGCTATTGGTACATGTGGGTACCAATGATATAGGAAAATGTGGGAGGATGGTTCTGGAAGCCAAATTTAGGCTCTTAAGTAGAAAGCTGAAGTTGAGATCCTCCAGGGTAACATTTTCAGAGATGCTCCCCATTCCACGCAGAGGACCCAAAAGGCAGGCAGAGCTCTGAAGTATCAATACATGGTTGAGACAATGGTGCAGGGATGAGGGGTTTAGATTTGTTAGGAACTGGGTGACACTTTGAGAAAGGATGAGACTGTTCCAAAGGATAGGCTCCACCTTAACTGGGATGGAAGCAGGCTGCTGGCACTAACTTTTAGAATGGAGATAGAGCAGCTTTTAAACTACAATGGTTGCCCAGAAGCACATGATTAGGTGTGGAGTATCCTTGAAGTATACTATTGAAACAGGACATTTAGGGAATCCTAGTAGAGAGGTTTCAACAATGCTGAAAGTAAGCCAGGTGTGCTTAATGAGAGAGCAGGATAAAGGATGCACATTATCCAGTTCAACTTCTAAACAGCTTGTAGATCAAAGGAAAAAACACAATTTGAAGTGCCTGTATACAAATGCTAGAAGCCTAAAACATAAGATGGGAGAGTTAGCATATATAGCATTAAATGATGAGGTAGATATAATAATTATCTCAGAGACTTGGTGGAAAGAGGACAATCAATGGGACACTGTGTTAACAGACTACAAATTGTATTGCAATGATAGGATCAAATTGGAGGGGGGGTTGAGTCGAATAAAATAAACATTCCACATGAAACAGATAGCAGCTTGGACTCATTATGGATAGAAATTCCATGTGTGAAGGGAAGGAGTATTCTTGTAGGGCTATACTACCATACGCCATGACAGAACAAACAAACAGATGAAGAAATGTTTACAGAGATTAGGAAAGCTGGCAAATTGGGCAATGCTATAATAATGGGTGATTTCAGTTACCCTGATATTTATATTAGGGAGTGCCAGGGAGATAAAATTTCTAGAAAGGCTGACTATAATAAAATGAGGGAAATGGTTAAAAAAAGAAACTAAAAGGTATTATTATTGATTCTGCATTGTAATTCACCATCCCGATCTCACTTGTGATTAAGGCAGGTTTTTTCTTTCTTCGAAAACTAAGGTCAATTAGATCTTTAATTAATTTTGACTCGCTTTGTACTCATGTTTGCTTTTGTGCACTCTAGGTATGATTATTGCAATGCCATTAATGCTAGCATTTCCAAATTAAATCTAAGAAGACTCCAAACCTTACAGAAGCATGACTTATCAGTAAGGCAGATCATTTTGAGCATGCCTCACCTCTGTTATGCTGCTTACATTGGCTTCCCATTGAGTATCGTGTCAAATTTAAGATTATTATTTTGACCCATGAAGTACGGTATACCAGTACTCCAACCTATTTGTCATCTCTTATAATACCATATACTCCCACACGCACACTACATTCTCTTACTGATAACTGATTCGTTATTTCTAATCCCAATAGGGCCCAGTGGGAGTCTATGAGGGCAGAGGATTTTTTTTTTTGCACCTGTATTGTGGAACTCTCTTCCATGGTATCTCTGACCGGACACTTCTTATCCTTCTTTCATAATGCATTGAAAACTTACCTTTTTGAATTTGCTTTTGGGACTTGAGGATAGTCAGTTCCTGTAGTAAGAGATTGTTTTTAAATTTGGATGTTTTAATTTTATGCTTTGTATGAGGGTTAGAGCACTGTAGCATGGGGGTCTTTGCGCTGTGTGACTGTTCTTTCCTATTTTAATAATGGCATTCCTCTTCTATTTTCTGGAATTTTGTATATGTAAACTGCCTCAATTTGCCTGCGGGGTAGGCAGTATATGAAATTATTAAATGATAAACAATAAACACGAGTGAAGAAATATTTTCTCCAATTTGTTTTAAATTTACTACTTGGTGCTTCATTGAGTGCCTCCTAGTCCTAGTATTTTTGGAAAGAGTAAGCAAGTGATTCACATCTACCCATTCCACTCTACTCATTATTTTATAGACCTCTATCATATCTTCCCCCAATCGTCTTTTCTCCATGCTGCCCAGCCCTAGCTGCTTTAGCCTTTCCTCATAGGGATGTTGTCACATCCCCTTTATTATTTTTGTCTCTTTTCTCTGTACCTTTTCGAATTCTACTGTATCTCTTTTGAGATGCAGCGACCAGAATTGCAAGTGGAGGGGCATAATCAAACGGGGCGCCCAAGTTTTCCTGAGGGCGTCCTCAGAGGACGTCCCCGCAAATGGGCGGGAAAACCCATATTATCGAAACAAGATGAGCGGCCATCTTTTGTTTCGATAATATGGTTGGGGACACCCAAATCTCAACATTTAGGTCGACTTTAAAGATGGTCGACCTAAATATTGAGATGGTCGTCCCCGGTTTTCGGCCATAATGGAAACTGAGGATGCCCATCTCAAAAACGACCAAATCCAACTCATTTGGTCATGGGAGGAGCCAGCATTCATAGTGCACTGGTCCCCCTGACATGCCAGGACACCAACCGGGCACCCTAGGGGGCACTGCAGTCGACTAACTGATGCACTAACTGAACAGAAAAAGCCCTTCCCTTACCGATCCCTTAGCGATTCGGAAAGGAACCGGCCTGCATGAAGGAACTCGCATGCAAATGAGCTGCTCACTGCTAGCTCATTTGCACACGATTTCATTCCTAAGGAGGGGAAGCCAGTGCAGAGCAGTCAAGCATTATGCATGGCTGCTCTGCACATACCAAAGACAGCTTCATACATGCAGACAAGCTACATGTATAATAGCCTTCTACAACCTTAAAAAAACACAAGCCAAGGTGAAAACGTCCAAGTGCTTGTCAGGGATGTCCAAAATGTGGATGTTTATGTGAGAAGGATGTCAATGCCTTTGCTATGCCTCTAACACCCCCCTTTATTTATTTACTTATTTATTTGGATTTTGGATCACAAGTAGCAGCAGTGGGATTTGAACTGGCCACCTCTGGATTGCAAGAGCATTGTTCTAACCACTAGGCCACTCCTCCACTCCACTCCCGTAAAATGTGGCTGTCCCTGTGGGGGGGGGGGCAGTTCAGGACATCCAAAATGTTTGAAAGAAGGACGTCCACGCCTTCGCTATGCCTCCGCTGACACACACACACCTGCCCCCCCCCCCCCCCCCCCCACCAGGGACCTGCATACTGCTGCGATGGACCTGAGTATGATATTTGAGGCTGGCAAAAAAAGTTTTTAAATTTGTTTTTTTCAGGGTGGGAGGGGGTTAGTCACCACTGGGGGAGTAAGGGGAGGTCATCCCCGATTCCCTCCAGTGGTCATCTGGTCAGTTCGCACACCTTTTTGAGGCTTGGTCGTAACAAAAAAATGGACCAAGTAAAGTCGGCCAAGTGCTCATCAGGGACGCCCTTCTTTTTTCCATTATCACTCGAGGATGCCCATCTGTTAAGCACGCCCCAGTCCCACCTTCGCTACACCTCCGACAAGCTCCCGGGAACTTTGGTCATCCCCCCTACGGGAAGCAGTTGGGGACGCCCAAAATCGGCTTTTGATTATGCCAATTTGGGCGACCCTGAGAGAAGGACACCCATCTTCCTATTTGTGTCGAAACATGGGCACCCTTCTCTTTCGAAAATAAGCCTGATAGTATTCAAGGTGTAATTGCACCATGGAGTGATACAATGGCATTATAACATTCTCATTTTTGTTTTCCATTCCCTTCCTAATAATTCCTAACATTCTAGCAGTGGGTTTCAATGTATCATCAACGATGACACTTAGGTCCTTTTCCTGGATAGTAACTCCTAGTGTGGAACCTTGCATCATTAAGCTATAATTTGGGTTTCTCTTTCCCACAGGCATCACTCTGGTCTTGCTCATATTAAACATCATCTGCCATTGGGATGCCCAGTCTTGTAAGGTCCTCTTGCAATTTTTCACAATCCTCTTCCGATTTAACAACTTTGAATAACTTTGTGTCAACAGCAAATTTAATTACATCACTAGTTATTCCCATCTCTAGATCAATTATAGAATGTCAAAAAGCAGCAGACCCAGCACAGACCTCTGGGGAACCCCACTATCTACCCTTCTCCATTGAGAATACTGACCATTTAACCCTACTCTGTTTTCTATCTTTTAACCAGTTCTTAATTCACAATAGGACATTACTGCCTATTCCATGACTTTCTGATTTCCTCAGGAGTTGATCATGCGATTCTTTGACAAATGCTTTTTGAAAATCCAGATACACCATGTCAACTGGCTCACCTTTATCTACATGTTTATTCACCCGTTCAAAGAAATGTTAATAGATTGATGAGGTAAGATTTCCCTTGACTAAATCCATGTTGGCTTTTTATTTATTTATTTATCTCATTTGTACCCCACAGTTTCCCAACAGTGGCAGGCTCAATGTGGCTTTCTCATTAATCCTTGCCTTTGTGTATATTCTGTAATTTTATTTTATTTTTTACATTTATATCCTGCTTTAACCAAAGTGGGTTACAATCAAAAATACATAATTTAAACCAATACATACAAAACCACATTAATCCACATTTCAAACCTTCATCTATACATCCAGCAAGTCAAAGAAGTATTTTTGAGTCCAGTCTGAAATTATGTCTCCATAAAAGTATTCACAAAGCAGTGAATTTTCAAATATTTTTTAAACTGTTTAAAACTGTTGGACATTCCCACAAGGTCTCAAGTGCCCTGGAAACTTTGAAAATGGACATGTACGAGTCTCAATAAGGCGATATATTAAAATTACCGGATGACACAGTTGCTTTGCTGTTTCAGATCATAAAGATTACCTTGGATGATATATGTTCAGAATATTAAGAAAATATACTGGTACAGTACATTAGCATAAATTCGCTGATGAATGTGTAACTGGTAGCCAGTGAAGCTCTTTCAGAACTGTAGTAATATGAGCAGTCTCTACCAGTTTGCCCAGCTCCGACATCGGGCTCACCGGTCTATCCTGGATCACCTCAGGAACCCTTTTTAAAAATTGGTGTTATATTGGCCACCCTCCAGAATGCTGGTACCATGCTTGATTTTAAAGATAAATTACATATTACTATGTATTTTTATTTATTTATTTATTATGACATTTCTACCTGGCATTTTCCCAAGAAAGCTCAGGTTCAAACAGCTTACATAACAAATTAAGAAGAAGCATTACAAAACAATTAATATTAATACAAGAATGCAACTATTTGAAAAAAATATTTTTATATTAGCTGAACACAGATCTAAAAAAGTGGGCTTTAAGTAAACTCCTAAACAACATATAATCAACTGAGTGTATGATATACTTGGGTAATGAGTTCCAGAGTTTGGTACAAGTTTGGTACAACTCTGCAAGTTCATTTTTCAATTCTAACAGTACTCTCAGATGTATACCATCTGGCCCAGGTGATGTGATATTCTTCAACGTGTCAAATTGACCCATTACATCTTCCAGGTTTATAGAGATTTGTTTCAGTTTCTTTGACTCATCAGCATTGAATACCATCTCTGGCACTGGTATCTCTCCCACACCTTTCATGGTGAAGACCGAAGCAAAGAATTCATTTAATCTCTCTACTATGGCCTTGTTGTCCCTCAGTGCCCCTTTTATCCCTTGGTCTATCGGTCCAATTGATTCTTTTACTGGCTTCTTGCTCCTAATATACCTAAAAACATTTGTACTATGTGTTTTTGCCTCCAAAGCAATCTTCTTTTCAAAGTCTCTCTTTGCCTTCCTTATCAACACTTTGCATTTGACTTGTCATTCCTTATGCTGTTGCTTTTACAGAAGCATCAGAGAAGATGCAAATTTCCTTGCAGCAGGCAGTACTGAGTGGTGTAGGAATGTGTGTGGAATATATAGCTGTTCAAAAGTTTTCAGGTAATCCTTCCATTTTTCCTATTCTTGCCTCATTTCTTTTGGTAGTGGGGCATCCTACCCATCAGTACTTAGGGAACGTTCTCTTAACAAGGATCTTACTTGGATAGTGACTGGAGCCACACACCGCAGTGGATCATACAGACTGTTGACGAGTGTATGGTTTCTCTTAGGTCAAGACTTGAAAAATGAAGACATCCTCCTTTAGGTTCCAACTTAAGCCAAGGCTTCGCTGAAATGGAGGTGTATCTACTTTCAGGTCCATATCCTTCAAGTCGTTGGCATGATCTTGCAGGAAATGCTCTCATTACTTCTGCACTGTTAGAGGCAATTTTGTGAAGTCTCAGATTGGCCTCTGCTAGCATTGCTTGTGTTCTCTTTAACAAATCAATGGCTTCATCTCTGTAGGTAAGGACTTCAAACCATCGTCCACATAAAAGCCTCTGTCCTTAAAACATGTGGCATCTGTGCCATACTCTTTTTCTCCTTCTTGGACTGTCTTTTGAGCCCATAGATAGCCACTGCTGATGATGGACTGTTTCAAAGGACATAGACTCTCATTCTGTACTCTACAGTCTCTTTGCTGATGTCATCAAAGTACCACAAGAATCTTAAGTAATTTCTGTAGTCTTGGTGTACAACACTTGCTTTATGTCAGCTGTTATGGCAATTGGTTCTTTTCTGAAGCAGATCAAAACCCCAGTGGCGTTCTGAGGGGTGCAGACACCCGGGGCGGATCGCCGATGCGCCCCGCCCCCCTGGGTGCAGCGCCCCCCCCCCCCCCCGTACAGCGCGACCCCCCCCACCCCAGTGAAAGAACCCCCCGGGTGCACACCGCTGGGGGGTGCCGCACGCCGGTCAGAGTCGTTGGTTTCCATGCTCCCTCTGCCCCGGAACAGGTTCCTGTTCCGGGGCAGAGGGAGCATGGAAACCAACGACGCTGACCGGCGCGCGGCACCCCCCCAGCGGCGTGCACCCGGGGCGGACCGCCCCCACCCCCCCCCCCCCCTTAGTATGCCACTGCAAAACCCCTAGGCTGTTGATCATGTCAGGTCCATAGAGAAATATATTGTTTTTCTTGGAACTGAGCACTGGAATCAAATGCAGTTCAGATCTGGCCTGGTTTCTGTGGGTGATACACACCAAAAGTAGGTAGGTACCAACAATCTTCATTTTCTTTTAAAGGTGAAGTTGGCTATGCATGGCCATTGACCAACATGTCTTGCATGAAGGTTATGAAATGCTATTTTGTCTCTGGTTTTCTATTTAGGGTCTTTTGCAATACAGTGGGTTGAGAAAGAGATTGATCTCAGTTGTTAGGGAATCAAGGTCTGGGTGTCTAGAATGGTAGAGGAGCCACCCAGCTGTTTGACTCGTCTTTAGAGAATTCTTTATTTCGTGATTTTTAATAACTTTTTGTCTTCCATTGAAAGAATAGGCTCTGAACCATGCACAGGCTTTTTTAAAATGCTCTATTGTTTATTGCTGCCTCCAACATGAAACCAAATTAAAATTGTGGCCTCACTTCTTGCTGTGATTGGTGGCACTTACTTGTGTAAGTTTGTAAAAAGTAGAAGTTGTTGAATTTGTGCCATTCATTTTGACCATGTATATATTTCTAGAACGGGTGCTCCTGCTGTACATGCCGGCAAATACAGATACATTTCTGCAAGCAGAGCCTTTTCTAAAATACCACTGGATCTGAGTACATGCTAACCTAGACATCTCTATTCCCATCTCTACATTCTGTTGTATTCAGAATGGGGCTTTATGTAACTTATAAACTGCTGTACTTATAATAATCCAGTGTTTTTGAATGTAGTAGTTTATTTGAAAACTTAACAATCAAAGAATAATTTTATACATTCTACTTAAATATATTTTTGATGTTTCAAGAATAAAAGCAGTATCAATTGAGCTTTCTATAAGCTACAAAAAGCATTTGATGCCATCTGCTGGAATTAATAGAAAACTGCATTATATGGATCTTGTTCAATATTTTTTTCCTGGTTATGAATAGAAATAAAACAGAACAAAAAGAGGGGGGAAAAAAAGAAAATAAGATGATACCTTTATTTTAGGGTCTCTTTTATCAAACCTTGCTAGCGGCTCCTGGTGCAGTAATGCCGACAAAGCCCATTCACAAATATATAGTCTCACATTTAGACTATATATTTATATCTAGCTCCCTCATTCCAAATATGACCAAAAGCAATAATTGAGCCAATAATGGTTTGAGACCATGCATTGACACCCTTTCTGTAACACTGCATAAGCAGATTAAGCCTACATAAAACTGACATTTCAGTTCATCATTATTGCAAGACAAGGAATTCTGTGAAAAGCTTCAATCCTAGACTACGGAATATTTTTCTTTCAATGAATCTAATGATATGGAGTTTTCATAGTAGGGGATGCATATAAAGTCTATATAAGAGAAGAGATTATAAAATTCTCCACTTTTAAGCACAAAGCTCAGAAGGAAGAACTTTATAAATTGGAACAACAGATCAGATATTTGGAGCTAGAATACTATCATAAGAACTTTGTCTCTTTACTAGACATATTACAGAAACTGAAATTCCAGTATAACCATATTTTAAGCTCTTGTGCTGGAATTCTTTTCACGTTGGAGCAAGCTACTTATTATTCAGGAATGAATCGTGCTGGGAAAATGTTAGCTAACTACCTAAGAGCAAAAAAAAAAAAATGGTCCACTAATATCTCAGCAATACATGACAGGAAAGCCATATGTTCTAATTTGAAGGATATTGCCAAATTATTTCTGAAATTCTACTCTAAAATCTCTACATCATAAAGATCTTCGACCAACCAACAAATCAATCAGTTTTTAAATTCTTTGTCTAAACCCACATTATCTGCAGACCAGGTAAAATCTCTCGATCTCCAGTTCTCTATATCTGAAATTTGCACTGCTGTTAAATCTTTGAAAAAAACCCAAAGCTCCAGGCAATGATGGATTGAACATTGATTTTTACAATCACACTCTTCATTACTTGTCACAAAAACTACTTAAATTATTTTCTGGATTTCTACTAAACAAAAAAAAAAGTAAAGGTACATTCACTGAAGCAACTATTGTAGTTTTGGAAAAACCAGGTCAAGACCCTCTGTTATTAAAAAATTAAAGACCCATCTCCTTACTGAACTATGACTGTAAAATATACACTAAAATCCTGGCAGATCATTTGGCCAAGGCAATTCCACATCTAATTCATCCTTCTCAAACCGGATTTATAAAGGGAAGATTGTCAGAGGACAATACCAGGATCTTTTGTCATGTCATTCAGGCTGCTCAGCATCTGAGAAAGCATTTGATTATATTGAATGGAGGTTTCTGTTTGCTGTCTTATGTTGGTTTCGCCTAGGTGACACATTTATTAATATGGTACAAACATTGCATTCCAATCCTGAAGCATGTGTTTATGTTAACTCCATGTTGTCTCCCACTTTTTCATTAACCAGAGGCACAAGATAGGGATGTTGTCCCCTGTCACCATTTCTCTTCATTCTTCCATTAGAGCCATTATTAATCTCCATAAAACAGAGAAGTCTCAATAGTTGGTAGATCAGTAAAGTTATCTACATATGCAGATGCTGTTTTATTATACATTTCATCCCCTGAAACTTCTATCCCAAAATTATTTCAACTGAACAATTTAGAACTTTGTCTGGTTACACCATTAATTAGCCTAAAATGGAAGTTTTACCCCTTAATGTACACTGTGTATGGGCAATTTTTTCCTTCTTTACAATTGTGCTGGTATAGAACTGGTTTAAAATATCTGGGTTTGGCTTTCACAGCATTCATAAAGGAAATTATAGAAATTAACACCTCACGTATTATTAAACAGATACAATTTTCATGCTCTATCTGGTCCATGTATCTTACATAGTGGAGATGACTGGATAGCATAAAAATGATCCTAGCCCCTTGGGTACTTTATGTATTATCTATACTTTCATATGTATTTCCTCATAGCTTTTTCCACACTGTTGATAAGACGCTATCAAAATTCCTATGGAACAATAAGCCACCAAGAATAGCCTTGTGTAAGCTAAAATGACCCAGACAATTGGAAGGTGTTAACTTTCCTAATTTTATGAATTATAATTATGCCTTTTTATCCAGAGCAGTGGCATCATGAACGATGGTAGTGTTCTGCCTTCACCTCCAAAATGGTTGTCTTTAGAACAAGATCTGGCAGGGTCAATACCATTACCCAGAAATTAGGATCTTTAATATCATTTGCGCATTGTAAAGAATATGACATTTTGTATAGTTCTCTGAGGGGCCCTTTACTAAGCCGCATGGAGGGGCATAATCGAACGGCGCCGTCCAAATAGATGGCCGGCCATCTATTTGGCCAGCGCCGCAAACAGTGGTCCCGAACCGTATTATCGAAAAAGATGGCTGGCCATCTTTCATTTCGATAATATGGTTGGGGCCGGCCAAATGTCAGAGATGGCCGGGTTTGAGATGGCCAGCATTGGTTTTCGCCGATAATGGAAACCGAGGCCGGCGATTTCAAACCTGGCCAAATCCAAGGCATTTGGTCATGGGAGGGGCCAGCATTTGTAGTGCACTGGTCCCCCTCACATGCCATAACACCAACCGGGCACCCTAGGGGGCACTGCATTAGACTTCAAAAATTGCTCCCAGATGCATACCTCCCTTACCTTGGATGCCGAGCCCCCCAAATCCCCCCAACACCCACTCCCCAGAATTGTACACCATTACCATAGCCCTTAGGGGTGAAGGGGGGCACCTACATGTGGGTACAGTGGGTTTTGGGGGGTTTTGGAGGGCTTAACATTTACCACCACAAGTGTAACAGGTAGGGGAGATGGGCCTGGGTCCCGCTGCCTGAAGTGCACTGCACCCACTAAATACCGCTCAAGGGAACTGCATACTGCTGTCAGGGAGCTGGGTATGACATTTGAGGCTGGGAAAAAAATATTTTTTTTATTTTTTTTTGGGTGGGAGGGGGTTGGTGACCACTGGGGGAGTAAGGGGAGGTCATCCCCGATTCCCTCCGGTGGTCATTTGGTCAGTTGGGGCACCTTTTTGAAGCTTGGTCGTGAAAAAAAGGGACCAAGTGAAGCCGGCGAAATGCTCGTCAAGACCGGCTTTCTTTTTTCCATTATCAGGCGAAGCCGGCCATTTCAAAGCACGCCCCCATCCCGCCTTTGCTACCCTACCGAAACGCCCCCTTGAAGTTTGGCCAGCTCCACGACGGAAAGCAGTTGGCGCCGGCCGAAATTGGCTTTTGATTATACCGATTTGGCCGGTTTCAGGAGATTGCCGGCCATCTCCCAATTTGTGTCGGAAGATAGCCGGCGATCTCCTTCAAAAATAAGCTGGATAGGCACCTACGTGCAACCAACGCATGCCAAAATGGAGTTACTGCCCGGCTACTGCGTGGCCCTTGTGGTTATTTCATTTTTGGCACACGTCCGCTATGCGTGTCCAAAAAATATTTTTTATTTTCTGACACATGTAGTGGACACGCACCAAGTGGCTGTCTGTGTGCATAGGTCATTACTGCCTGGTTAATGCGTAAGACCTTACGGCTAAGTCAATGGCTGGCGGTAAGATCTCAGACCCAAAATGGACACACGCCAATTTTGATTTTGCCGCATGTCCATATATGGCTAAAATTTTTAAAAAGACATTTTTTTACAGCTGTGCTGAAAAATGAATCTGCGCATGTCCAAAACCTGTGCCTACACCAGCGCAGGCCATTTTTCAGCGCACCTTAGTAAAAGGACCCCTATATGCTGTCAAAATATTAGATGATATGTTAACACATTCAGGGGGTCTTTTACTAAAGCTTAGCTCGGATTATCTGCAGCAGGACCCATAGGAATAAAATGGGCCCTGCTACTGATAACTCAAGCTAAGCTTTAGTAAAAGACCCCCTCAATTCATATGTCGCAGGAGGCTCCTTTATGGAATAATTGTATTTTCTGTATAAGTAAGAAACGGTCTGAATGGATCCAATGTGGAATATTAGTTATAAAAGATGTGATCTCAGAAGGTGCCTTTGTCTCTTTTCAACATCTTCAGAATAAATTTAACTTACAGACCTCGCAAATTGATTTGCCCACTCTTCATACATGTCCAGATATTTTCAAAACACTATCAGATGCAATTATTTTGGAGAAAACAACATCCAAATTGTATAACATTTTAACACCAACTGACAATCAAATTTTAATAACTCTACAAGCTTCATGGATGTCTGATACAAACTTATCTCTCACTAGTCAGCAAAGGTCAGCTTTCTGGTCTAGCATTAATAGGCCATTTGCTTCGGCTACATAACTGCAAACACTATATTTTACTATGCACAGGGCCCTCTGGACACCTGTCCGTCAACATAGGATAAATGCTTCTCTCTCAAACAAATGTTGGTCCTGTAATAAGGACTTTGGTACTTTAGAGTTTTTGCTTTTTTCCTGTCCAAGATTACACACGTTTTGGATGGAAGTGTGGTCCCGCATATCTGAGATTCTTTCTATTCAATCATTGCTCTCCTATAAAATAGTGATATTCCACTCTATGGGCCTCTTTCATTCCTTATCTGAAGAACAGGATAAACTTCTGGATATTTTATTAGCTATTGCCATCAATCATTCGTACTGTTCGGAAGGATAATAGGAAGGATGACTCGTCCTTTTGTTGGAATTCCATATATACAATATATAAATATGAATCCATTGGCAGAAAAATCAAAATGTATACTAAAGCATGTAAAAATATGAAATCCAATAGCACACTTCTGTAAAAGTTAATAGTTATATTTCTCATTTGTTTCTTTAAATCATACGTTTAACCTGGGATATGTATGTTTATTGCAGTTATCATTCCTGCTCTTTATTTTTTCACCTCTTTTATAAGCATCAGTGCATTAATTCTATATTCATTCTTGTTCAATGTGTTTCTGTTGGGCTTGTTGCCTTCATTTTATGATGTATGTTTGTTTTTGTATCAAAATATTTTCCAATAAAAATTACATGAACAAAAAAATATAATATCACATACCTTCTTTAGCCTGCACGTTCTCTGCTTTTTCTTTTTTTTTTTTCTAGTGGACAATGATAGGATCCTGGTACTTGAAACTCTACATACTATCTTGATTGTTGATTTTTGCTTGCTGAGGTTTACTTTCTAATAACAAAATGTGTTCTTTGCAGCATCCACAGATTCAGAAGGAGTCCCAGTATATCAAGTATTTATGCTGTGATGACTCGTGGACTCTGCATCAGTGGGTAACTGGAATAAGAATCGCCAAGGTAGGTCAAGGCAGAGCTGTCCTGAGGGCTGTGTGAGTAGTGTGACTACACAGGATGCAAGGGAGAGGGGGCACAAAAATTGTTACCCATCTATTGTTTCCCATGCAGTGGCCACAGCGCATTGATAGGGGTGGGGGCACTAGGGGGCGTATCCCACAGATCGCAATTCTGACTTGGGATGCTCCTGAGACAAGGCTCCATCTATCCCCCATTTTCTTAACCCAAGCCACTTATTACTCTGAATCATAATAGATAAAATGAAAGGCCATCATTAATAAGACATTGTTACCAAAATAAACACACTGCATGACTGTTCCTTTACATGTGTAACAGACTACATCTATTCCCATCAGTGAGGAATCCATGATCACTTGCAAAATTGAGTATTCCAGATACCAACACTAAGAGTCAGAGCCAAGGAACAGATTATTTTTCACCTTGCACCTAATTAAGGCCATAGGTCTATCTTGTGCTATTTAAAACACAAGTTAAGGATTTTTATGACAGCATTCTGCTAATTCTTAATCCATAGTCTTTTTAGTGATATAATTAAACAGGCCACTTTAGGTAAATATTTTTTAAGTGAAATGTTAAGCCTTAGAAGAAAATATGTGTGACCTGCATTTTATTTACTTATTTGAAGTGTTGTATTATATTTATTACCCACCCATCCTAATTACTTACTTTAGATGGTATGCAAAATGAGATTAAATGAAACATAATATACAATGTGACTCTATCAATTAAAGCAATGAGCATTAAAATTGAAACCCAAAACAGGATTATGTTAAGAAGAAAAAAAACAGTAGACAGTTAACCAAAAACACAAAACAAAAGAAGGTAGAATATTATTATTATTATTTATTGCATTTGTATCCCACATTCCCCCACCTATTTGCAGGCTCAATGTGACTTACATAGATCTGTTAACATTGTCATATCAGGATATCAGATACAGTTAGTATTGTGTAGCAATTAAGGAAGGGAAGAGAGAAGACAGAAGAGAGTTGTTAGGGTAGTTATAGAAGGTGGGCGTTCATAACTGAATGGTTTGGTGAGGTGACTTAGTGAGGTTATAGGTTCTCATTGTAGGCCTTGTTGAAGAAGAATGTTTTCAGAGATTTTCGAAAGATAGTTTCTTTGAAAAACTAATAGAACTGGTCTAAGCCCAGTAGAATGAACAGGTCAACTGGGCCTTTCAAAGGCCTGCCTGAGAAGTAAAGTATTCACCTTTATTACTGTATAAAGCTTAGGCTCTGTGTGAAGCTCAGGTGGGGGAAAGACAGGAGTTCCATAAGCTAGGAGCGACAAAATGAAAAGACTCTTTTGATGCTTGCTGCCAGATGGTGTTCTTTCATGGAAGAGACATAAAGATTGGACATCCTTGATGATCTGAGTGATCAGCTAGGCCTATACTCTCTTAGTCTAGAATTCACATAAAAAGGTTCATCTCCTCTGATAGTCCAATACGTTTTGCCCAGTATTGTGCACTTTAACAACTTTGTAAGCAAGAAAGGAGATATATATATATGGGGGGGAGGGAAGGGTGACCGTGTGAATGAGAGGAGGCATATGAATGGATGGAGTGTGTGTAAGTGAGTGAGAGAGTAGAGTGGAGTGGTCTATTCTTTCTTCTTTAACCCTTCATTGCCCCAGGTACAAAATAAGTATCTGTATATAATATGTAAACCGCTTTGATTGTAACCATAGAAAGATAGTATATCAAATCCCATCCCCTTTCCCAGTCCTTTCCTTGCCTTCTTCACTTCCCCATGTCCTGCACCTCTTCTTCCTCTTCCCTTGCTTTCTCTTCCTTCTCTCCACTCTCCTACATTTCTCTCTTCTTTTTTTTTTAATTAAAATTGTCAATGAATTTACCAAAGGTAAATTCAAAGGAAGATGCAAAGGAAAATAAGAAATACAAATTAACAAAGGTAAACTCCCAAAGAAAAGAAACACACACACACCCCTCCACTGTCACTGCCACCACTTTCCTACATATAGCACACATTAAAGAGCATACCAAAATTCAAAAGAAAGAAAAACTAACATTTAATGTGAGCTCATATATGCCTAAAATACTCCAATAACCCCATCCACTTCCAGCATTTCTAGGTTAATAACCCATTGATGTCCATAACTATTCTTTCTATGTAAAAAAATACTCCCAATTGTATAGGGTCCAAAAAGGTCAATCTATCTTTCTAATATAAAACCAAACATTTACATGGAAATCTCAAGAAGAACATTGTGTCAAGGGTTGACACCCAAGGCTTAAGAAGCTAAAAACTTCTCCATTCAGCTTGTGTTCCCTTTGACACACTGGGGAACAAGTATACCTTGTTCCCCAGTGTGCCAAAGGGAACACAAGCTGAATATACCTTCTGGCCACAAATTCTCATCTTTCTTACTAAAGACACTTCAAAACCATTATCTTAATAGATTCTAAAGATGGTGGCAATTTTAGATGACTCCAGAACATTTCTATACTGTCTGGAGATGCCACCATTTCGGGACTACTCTCAGTCTGCTTCTCAAGTAACCTACTTGTAGAAACATAATACATTTACAGTAGAGAGTCTAATAGTATCTAAATAAGAAAAATTCAACACTCCTGAAAATACTTTTTTAATAGTTCCAACAGAGACAGTAAACAAATATTTGGAAAATTTGAAAAAACATTAAATGAACTCTCACCTATTCTCAGTTGACTTAAGTTGTATAATGAAGCTGTCTTTATGCTAGACACCACTTGATAGTCTAGCTTGATTACACCAGCTTCTGCCTAGCACATTCTCCTCTCATATTCTCCCAGTTTAACCACTGTCTCATTGGAAATGGTACTTAACTTTCTGAGAAGTTCCGAGAGAAGAGGACATTTCTCTGGTAAGTGAACGCTATTTTGCTTTGTGCTTGGGAACTTAAAGATTGGGGTTTAAAGGAGGAATTGTAGGTTAGTGATAGGCAAAATAAAAATATAAAAAGCAAATTTTATCAACTAATCTCCATAGTCTTTTCTACTTAGTTTTAAAAACTTTGTACCACAGTATTAACAGATAGAATCTAGCAAGCACTGCAGGATCTAGTTTAGTATTAAGGGGAATTAAAAAGAGAGAGAGAAAGAGAAAAGCAAGCATCAATAACTAGTTGCCGTGGAGGGGCATAATTGAACGGGCGCCCAAGTTTTCCTGAGGGCGTCCTCACAGGACGCCCCCGCAAAGGGGCGGGGAAACTCGTATTATCGAAACAAGATGGGCGTCCATCTTTTGTTTCGATAATATGATCGGGGACGCTCAAATCTCAACATTTAGGTTGACCTTAGAGAAGGTCGTCCTTAGAGATGGTCGTCCCCAGTTTTCGGCAATAATGGAAACAGAGGACGCCCATCTCAGAAATGACCATATCCAAGCCCTTTAGTCGTGGGAGGAGCCAGCATTCATAGTGCACTGGTCCCCCTGACATGCCAGGACACCAATCGGGCACCCTAGGGGCACCCCTCTCTTTCGAAAATAAGCCTGATAGTGTACAAACCCTTTTCCCATAGTTTTAAACTGAAATTTTCTCTAGAAATAGGCATTTTTCCCATAGTTTTAAACTGAAACCTTTTCTAGAGGTAGAAACTACACAGCCAAAAACTCTTCTTCTAAAAGGCAGTTATTTTCTTTTCCTTGGCTGCTGGAGAGGTAGCACATCCAGCGACCTCAATTAAGTGTTAATTAAGGTGTGGGGAAGTAGAATACTTGCATAGGTTGCTAAGTCAGCTTCAAAGAGCCTGTTTAAAAAAAGGCCCCAAAGATTCAAAACTATATAAAGAGAAAAGGTCCCACTGAACTTCTTTCTGAGAAGTTCCGAGAGAAGAGGACATTTCTCTGGTAAGTGAACGCATTAACAGATAGAATCCTACAAAGTAGACTGTAATAATCCTGCCTGACATAAAACTTAAGGAGACTTCTCACTCCATCTTATACTACCATCAGAGATATAAATCTTCAATCAAAATGGGGAGCAGAGTGATGGTAGTGTCCTAACATGGGGGCTTTAAGAGGCCTCAGATGTGCAGAAGGAGTCAGTTACCTGAGTCTCTGTTGTATTTGATTTTGATATCTAGAGCATAAACACCTAATGATCTATAGGATTCTGGATAGAGGCATGAGTAGCAGCAGTCTGTGCTTTCATCTTCCTCTTCTCCATATTGCCAAGGTCTAGGACTCCTGAGTGGCCCTGAATTTGCACACCCCTTTAGTCACACCCCTCTAAGGGTGCACTTGTGGCCACATGCCACAACAGGCCCAGTTATTAAGCTGCATCTACAGTGCTTGAAGATCACACTCCCAGGGGCTCTTCAGACTTACAACTTTCTCAACGCTAATAAGGATGAATGCCTCCCCTGTAGCTAAGGTTGCCAACTAGATCTAGATTCGCCCAACAGGTGTTTCTCCATTGCATGCAGGGAATGCAATGGGGAAATAAGAACTGCAAGTCCCTGCATGCAGTGGGGTAAACCCAGAACTGAATCTACCCTGTCAGGAAAATCTGGATCCAATTAGCAACCCTATCTGTAGCAGGTAGGCTGTCTCTCTCACAAATTGCCGCAATGGGCCTGGCTTTAAAGTTGTTTCCATAGCACCTGAAAGGGACATCATACAGGAGCTGCTCAGACTTCCCACTCTCCCAGAGTCTCCTCCGATGCCAACATTGGCAAACCTAAGCACTTTCCTTGCAGTGAAGCTCACTGGACTCAGGTAGGTGCTTCCCTCTTCCTTTCCTTCTTCTACTGCATCCTTCTTTACTAACCCCCATGTCCATTTTCAACAAATGCTCCACATCTTGGTTTGACAAGGCCTAGGCTGGGCCAACCATTTTCACAAGAAGCTAGGAACATCTGGACACCACTAATGGTGTGTCTTTTTCAACTGGCAAGGCCTAGGCTTTCTAGCAACTATACCAGTTACTGATTCCAGCACTGTGTCTTCCCAGAGATACCAAAGAAGAACAATTTTGAGAGGGAGTTTTTAGTACAAGCACCCTGTCCCACACCATTCCACACTTAGCTCTACACCCTGCCTCACTTCTACTCCATGGTCATCCAGAAAATACCTTATTTACACTTGTGACAAAAGAGATGGATTTAAACTGTGATATCATCTCAGGACCAACACACATACAATCCACTGCCAGACACTTTGTGAAGTATAATAGAACCCTACAAAAAAGACACTCAGATTGTATCACAAACACCATACCACAACAGCACTAACTCCTAGATCTCAAAGCATAATAACACTACCTAAGGAAAAGCAACACTGCAAATATTGCACTAGGACCTAGAAAACCATTATACCTCCTATTACGAAAATACAATAAATCAAACTGCTACAGATTTCTACAAAGGAACTATACACTAGCTGAATCCTTCATCTTGATGATCACATGCACAGCATGGAAATACCCTCACCTTAAAGAACCACAACTTAGAAACAGAAAAATGCAGACAAAAAGTATATAGAAACTCCCAAAAAAGCTGGAGTGAAAAGTGCAGTACTGGAAAAATAGAAACTGAAATGCATTACCTCCTGTACTTTCCAACATATGAGAAATAGAAGATGTGCACAAATACCAAGATGACATAGTTCAGCTCCTAAAAATGTAAAAAATGTTTTTCTCTTCTATCTTTTTTCCCTGGCTGTCTTATGTCTCCAACTGGATTGATCCCGGTCTCACTTTTCCACTATTCTTGTGCTAATCTTCTAAGTTCCTTTTTTATAGCCTATTTCTTTTTTTCCTCTTGTATTATTCTATTCCTCCTCTACATGTCTTTTGACATTGATGTTTCATCTTTTCATCTTCATTTTTCTTTTCCCTGCCTCCAGTTTCACTCACATCTATTCATTTTCCCATTTCACCCTCATCTCTTCCTTTCGCTCACCTACCAGTTTCGCATTTCCTACATCTCTCGTTCTCTTGAGTTCCCATTGCCTCCTCTGTCTTTTTTCTTCCCCTGTCACCTATTACCCTCCATCTTTCCCTATCCTAGTCCTCCATTCCCACTCTCTGTACTTAACTTATTCTGCCTTTCATCTCCCCACCAGTCCCAACTCTTTTCCTGTCAATCATTTTCTCCCCTGTATCATGCTCATTCTTGTCTCTTATCACCATCCTGCCTCCTATTATCCCTCTTTCACCATCTTTTTTGCCCCATTACCACTTTCTCTCACCCCCTTCAGAGACCTTCCTATCTCATACCCCTCCACAGCATCCTCTTTCCATTCCTCCAGGTTCTTCATTCCACATTTCAACTCCTGCCCACCTTTCATCCCTCTTCTCTTATACCTATCTCACCCTCATTCATACCCTCAACCCACTCCTACTCGTTTCTAACATATTGCTAGGTCTCTACTGTTCCCTAAGGTTCACTCAACCTTCAAGTCCATATCCTGTGGACAAATTTCTTGTTCTGTTCCCCCTTCTCTATCTCAAATTCCCCACTCTAACACCCAGTCTGAGCCTCTGCCTTCTTCCCTTATTACCAAATCCCTGTTCTTCCCTTGCTCTCCCCTTCCCATCAGTCCGTAAGTCCAGTCTTCCTCTGATCATCTCAGTCCGCCAGCCTCTGTCATCCCTACACACCAGTTCCCAAGTCCCTGCTGTCTCCCACCCCAGTCTCCGAGTCTCATCCTTCCTCTGATCTCCACCCCACAATCGTTGGGTCCTAACTTTCCTCTGTTTTTCTTCCCACCACTAATCTTCCCCCAGTCCCCAAGCCCATACTTGATCTACCTCCAAGCCCTCAAGTCCCATCCTTCTTCTGGTCTTGTTTCTCCCCCTCAACCCCTGTGTCCACATGCTTGTTTCCCAGCTCTCTCTCCCTTGGCCAATCACCCAGCACCCCTAAGCTATCTTCTGGGGCTACTTCTTCAAAGTTCAAGTACGCATTGAAACCAACACCATTTGACCCCTGAGGCTCTGTAACTAAGGAGCCCTGCTCAGCTCAAGCATAATCTGTTTGAACTGCGCATTCAAACAGCTTATGTCTGAAACATGCAGGGCTCTGTTACAAATTTCATGGGTCAAATGGTGTCAGGCTCAATTGTGGCTTAAGAAAGGAAGATCTGTATTTTGGAGATGCAACCAGCCAGAATCCATTAAGTTTGGGGTGGCAAAGGGGTGTCAAGGTATTTTTTTGGAGATCACATCTGCCCCCCATGCTACCATAAGCAACACCTATGGCCCCACCCTCACTTGAACAGGAGTCACTGCTTCTTCTGTGAGAGCGTAGGACACCTTCACATCTAACACAGCAGCTAGACTCATCTTTGGCAAATCACGATTTGAAAGCGCAACACCACTTCGAGAAAAACTTCACTGGCTCCCCATCAAGGAACGTATAAACTTCAAAGTCCACACAATGATCCACAAGATCCTCAATGGCGAAGCTCCAAGCTACATGTCCAACCTGATCAATCTACCAGCCAGGAACTGGTTCAAATCTTCTCGAACATATCTCAATCTTCATCTTCCCAACTGCAAAGGCCTCAAATACAAAACCTACTACGCATCCAACTTCTCTGTTATAGGCAGCCAACTCTGGAACGCCATACCTCAACACATCCGAAAAACCAATGAATACCTACCCTTCCAAAAACTCCTGAAGACTTACCTCTTCAAACAAGCCTACCCAAACAACCAATCCTAAACCCCGATCCTAATTCCACACCACTAGCATTACCCATACTCCAATTCTTTCCCACATCTATCACTATTGTCCTACTCTATGTAACTATGTCATCTAAGTGATACTTTGTTCCACACTTTGTATTATCTCTGTGATACTTTGTACCATACTTTGTAAGCCGCACTGAACCTGCTATCGAGCAGGAAAAAGCGGGGTATAAATGCCACAAATAATTAATTAATTAATTAAGCAACGGCTTATATATAGAATGCAATAGGACTGAGATAAATGCAAAGGCCTATGAGAAAACCCATATACTCCAGGGCATATAACTTTAGGGCAACAGTGTGCACCCTATTGTGACTCACTCTAGTATTATTATATATATTCCTGCCACAGGAGGTAATATGAAATGTTTTATTTACCTTTTAAAATATCTGCATTGTATGGTTTAGAACAAATAATGTGTTTGCATGAATCAATGGAGAAAAATCTGTCATTTCCAATGCCTTTATTGCAGTGTCTATTTCTCTTGAGTACACTGCTGATCACATTCAAAGCATTTTGCCTTCTTTTTCTTTCAAGTTTGGAAAGACTCTATATGACAACTACAGATTTGCAGTGCAGCAGATGGGGCTGGCATCCCGCTGGCCAAACCTTTCCAAAGTAGATCCAACTGTCACTGCCAGATCATCCTCTTCAGGTAGTGTAACATAAAGATGGCTGCTAACAAGGGGACTTAACATAAAGAGACACCCATCAGGGTTGCTATAAAGGGAAGACGGATCTTAGTTTACTAATGTTGCATCTTATGTTGCTTTACTTCTGCTTTAGGTTTGAAACCTTGAGTTTGAAGCTTTCACTTTTTGGAAAAGTTAGGGCATGGCTTCCAAAAATTTGATTGCAATCCCAATTGGGGTCACAAAATCTGTGATTTGGAGTCACAGCATGCGCAGGCTGAAAAAAAAAACTAATTGGCTTACATCTCCTGGTGAACCTATGCTATAATTTAGCCTGCACAGGGCTCCACAAAAGGTGAGTTTTGACTGCAGCATTGGCTACAATGGTATAGGCGGGTCAGAAGCAGCAATGTGGATGGAATTTTGGTAGATTTTCTACTATAGCAAATAAATATGAACTGTGAACTATGAAAGATAGGCCTTTGAGGGGCTTTCTGTGACTATTATAATGTGGTCACAGACACAGAAATTTTGATAAGCACCAGGTTAGAAGACTTTATTGCTGTTCACACAAATGTAATGGTGTTACAGCAATTTAGAGTCTTGTTGATCCCGCTGCAATGACTGTCATATGTTGATATTTTTAGAAGTGCTAGTGGTGTTCAAAAATGACCTGTCTTAGTGTTTCAATGTACATATAACTGCTGCTGTACCATAAGAACATAAAAATAGCTATACTGGATCAGACCAATGGTCCATCTAGCCCAGTATCCTGTTTCCAACAGTGGCCAATCCAGGTCACAAGTACCTGACAGAAACCCAATTAGTAGCAACATTCCATGCCACCAATCCCGGGGCAAGCAGTGGCTTCCCCCATGTCCATCTCTACCAAGGTAGAGGATTTATGTTACAAATCAAAGAAACTTACATTTTCATGCCGATTACAGTTAATTATGTTTCTGTGCATGATCTGAGAAGCACAGCTTAGTCTACTTAAATCTCTGCTGGAATCTTGTTTTATTTTCATCTTCTTCTGTGATGCAGCAGCAAAGATAAGTAAATTGAAACAGGCTTGGCCTAACCTGCTGCTTCAATCCCTGGCAAGCAGAGTCTTTGATCTTTCAGTTTGCATGCTTTTATTGTTATATTCTGGTTTAAAAACAGCTGTCATTCATTCCCACTTTACCATCTCCTGACAATATCCATGTGATGATTTCTGTTTCAGTAACGTAAGCATATTAACATTGTAAATGATGACAGATAAAGACCTGTATGGTTCATCCAGGTTGCCCAAGAAGGTGGCGTCAGCAATTAGAGATGTGGGGAGAAGAGAAAGAGCTTGGTTTATTTGTTCCTCATAAGCAAAAAGATTTTCAATTGTGCCTGGCCTGCCAGACGCATTCAGTTATGAAAGAGTCTGTAGTTCCACCAGGATATCTAATTATTAGTGTACTTGCAGCCTACCAGAAAGGTCCAACTACAAATTTAAATCTATAATCCTGTTTTGTTTGGGGGGGGGGGGGGGTTGGGGGGTTGCTTTGAATGGAAAGATGGCATCCTAGACTTAGACACTTTAGCTTGCAGCTTCACGTTTCCTTACTATAACTAAGAAACGCTGAGGGAAAGCTGGAACCCCAGTGATTTCCAAAGTTCTTACCTCATCACCAAGTTTAGTGCAAACAAGGAAGGAGTCTTTGTGGCAGTAACACCATCCAGGGGTCTGTTGAGTGCTGGTGAGGGTGAGGTGTCATCCTGCCTGCCTCTAGACAGCAGCATTTCATTGTCCCCTGAGCTCAGAGAGCCACCGGGAAATCCTGCAATCCAACGAGAAAGAGATACCGTGGAAAGGCTCCCAGATGACATCACCGGACTCTCTTCTCCGAAGGCAGTTGGCATCACTGCTATGGAGTTCGCAGCTGAGGTTAGCAACAGTCAGGCAACAACAGGAATCAAGCCCAGTGATGGGGGGGGGGGGGGGGGGGGTGTCGGTCAGGCATTATCCAGATAGCAAAGGCTCCAGGAGTGCTACAGCAAACAGTACTAACCTAGGGTTACCAAATGGCTCCAGAAAAAGGAGAATGGATTGAGCCAGCCGGGTTTTACTTCCATTGCTTTCAATGGAAGTAATTGAGCCAGCCGGGTTTTACTTCCATTGCTTTCAAGCAATGGAAGTAAAACCCGGCTGGCTCAATCCATCCTTTTTCTGGAGCCATATGGTAACCCCAACTAACCCAACCAATGAAAACCACTTATCTCATGGCTCAAACGAAGCACAGGAAAAACATCTGGTGGATATTTCCAACTGCAAACTTGTTTGTCCTGTGCTTCGTTTGAACCATGAGAGAAGTGGTTTTCATTTTATTTCTCGAGCTCTTATAATCTGTGGGGAGAGTTTTGCTGATGATGAAGTAGAGATCTACTCAGATCAATATAGCTCTATAAATCTATAAACCTTTTTTTGGATTTGAACTACTGTGAGGCTTTTCCTTCCCTTTTTCATCATAAGCTTGTTCTATTAGAGTTCTATTCTGTGATACTGTGTGGATAACTCTGGGGTTATAAATCAAAATTGTGCCAGAAGTCGTAGGCCAAAAGTGACTGGGGATCACTTCTGTTCCATTTGAGCCCCATAGCCTGGGTGCCCTGGAGTCTACTGGATGATGACAAGCCTGGAGTTTTGGATCTTTTCAGTTTTTAGAATCAAGTTTAGTTGAGAGGCCGATGTGGGGTTTGCGGCCAGTTTTAGTTAGCAGTGTTGAAAAACAGCTCACACTAAAAAATAAAAAATGAAAAGAAAAATAGAAACAATATGATAAAAATGAAAAACCCACTGACAAAACAAAAACAGAACAGAATGAAAAATAGAAACCCTACACATCCCTTGTGTATTTGGCGTTTCATTTTCTGGCTTCACAATGGCATAATTCTATATAATTAAATGTGTTTAAAATGAACCCGGTCTTCACTACAGACCTCTCCAATATTGTTTCTCCAAGCACAGTACTGGAAAACTGATCTGCAGAATAATAAAGGAGAATGTAAGCGATACAATCTAAATACAATTGGGGAAGGGAAGATGATCATGACCCACAGAACAGAAAAACTGGAGTTATCTCCTATCTGGCACAAAGCTGTACTCCTAAAGGCAAGCAATCTAAAAGAAAAGTCTGAAACAATGAGGAATCTTTGGAAACCAAGACGTTTTCAGAATAAATCTGTGATGTCTTTGCAAAGCCTTTAAGTTGGTGTCTCAAGGTGTAGAACAAGATGGATATAACCACACCCTTTCATTTAGAATGCAGAGCTTTAAAAATAGGGCTGTTTTGCCTACACATGAATATACAGCTTTCATGCTCAGACTGAAGAATTAAAAGAGTTATGTATACAATGTTTGGGAAAAGCTGAGGATTAAAAGGAAAGCAATTAGTAGGTGCTTCTGGAATTCTTGCAATGTTGCCTTTGGCCCAAGAGAGTGAATGTGACTGGTACCTTTTGTTGTGTATATGGGCAGCACTGGCAGGATGATTCCATCATGCAAGGGCACACAGGGATGAGAAGGAAGGCAGAAATTAAAATCCCAGCTCTGCAGACTCATAGACAACCCCACATTTCAGGATACAAGTGTTTACTAATTGCCACTCAGCTGCTTTTCCAGCTCAGACATGGAAATATTGCTTGGCTCCAACAGTGACAGCATATATAAAAACACCAGTGTGGTTTTGTTTTGCTAACCTCAGTTACAGCTATGATACTGCAGTGACACAGGGTGTAACTTCCTCTTCAACTAAATGCCATCTGTAATCAAGCTCATTTAAATGAGGTCATTTTGTATTTCTCCCCAATGATCAGAAAAGAGCACCCAAAACAAAGGTGCCTTACTGCTGTACAAAATAACGCCAGGTCCAAGCAGGCATTAGGGTGTTGAAGAGAGGATTTCCCATGATTCTCATGAAACTCTTGTGATTCTTTCTGCAAAATCTACCAGTTTTGATTGCTTTTGGAAGCAGAAGGAACTCCATGCAAGCCCTTGAGCACTGGTTGTGAGAAACAGCAGACCAGGGGACCTTTTGCAAAGTAGGCTGGAAACTGTGATTGTACCAGCTTAGATGCTCCATTTCTGACCTGAATGCTGTATATAAAACTAGTAAAAAAGGCCCGTTTCTGACACAAATGAAACGGGCGCTAGCAAGGTTTTCCTCGGAGTGTGTATGTTTGGGAGAGTGTATGTGAGAGTGACTGTTTGAGAGTCAGAGTGAAAGAGTGAGTGTGTGAGAGAGAGAGTGAGTCTCTCCCTGAGCCCTGCCCTCCCAATCCATGGCCATCCATGTTTCTCTGTCACCTGCCCCCTCCATTCATCCCTATCCTGCATTTCCCCTCTCTGCCTGAGGCCTGCCCTGCAATCCATATCCATCCATGCCCATCTGTCCCCTCCATTCATCCCTGTCCAGCAATTCCCCTCTCCCTGAGTCCTGCCCTTCCAATCCATGCCCATCCATGCTCCTCTGTCACCTGGCCCCTCCATTCATCCCTATCCAGCAATTGCCCTCTCTCCCTTAGGCCTGCCCTGCAATCCATATCCATCCATGCCCATCTGTCCCCTCTATTCATCCCTATCCAGCAATTTCCCTCTCTCCCTGAGTCCTGCCCTCCCAATCCATGCACATCCATGCTCCTCTGTCCCCTGCCCCCTCCATTCATCCATTTCCAGCAATTCCCCTCTCTCCATGGGCACTGCCCCCTCCATTCATCCCTATCCAGCATTTCCCCTCTCTGCCTGAGGCCTGTCCTGCAATCCATATCCATCCATACCCATCTGTCCCCTCCATTCATCCCTATCCAGCAATTCCCCTCTCCCTGAGTCCTGCCCTTCCAATCCATGCCCATCCATGCTCCTCTGTCACCTGGCCCCTCCATTCATCCCTATCCAGCAATTGCCCTCTCTGCCTGAGGCCTGCCCTGCAATCCATATCCATCCATGCCCATCTGTCCCCTCTATTCATCCCTATCCAGCAATTTCCCTCTCTCCCTGAGTCCTGCCCTCCCAATCCATGCCCATCCATGCTCCTCTGTCCCTTGCCCCCTCCATTCATCCCTTTTCAGCAATTTCCCTCTTTCCCTGAGCCCTGCCCTCCCAATCCATGCCCATCCATGCTCCTCTGTCCCCTGCCGCCTCCATTCATCCTTTTCCAGCAAGTCCCCTCTCTCCCTTCCATGGCCCCCCCTCACATCCATGCTCCTCTCTCTCCCATGTCCCAGCCTGGCCCGCCCTCTTCTCCCCCCCCCCCTTCGCATCCATGCCCCCCCCCTTCGCATCCATGCATCCCTTTTTTGTTTTTTTTATTCTTTTTAACTTTACCTCCGTGGCGTTTCCGGCTGCGAAGCGTCAGGGAAGGAGGCGGCGCTCCCGACATCTAGCTTTCCCTTCGCTGTGTTCCGCCTTTTTTTGAAGGCGGAACACACAGCGAAGGGAAGGCTAGACGTCAGGAGCGCCGCCTCCTTCCCTGACGCTTCGCTTCCGGATTTGTTTGTTTAGACGCGAGGGCGGGGCAGAGACGGCTGGCTGGCTTGAAGGCTTCACACCACGAATCCACGAACCCTTCAGCCTGGGAGTGACATCAGATGGCTTCATGGCTTCACAGAACGTTGTCCTCAGAACGTTGAGGGTGCATTTTATTATATTAGATGTGCAAAAAGTATCACTTTAATTCTTATTTATTTATTTATTAACCTTAGTTTCTATATATTCAATTGGATTAAAATGGCAACCAAACTACTTTATCCAAATCATTTTTTATGAGAGGTATTAGCTCACAGCTTGCAAATGAATGCATTGGGATAACATGTTAAGAAGTTTATTTAAAAGCACTATTCGCATTTTAGACGTGCATAAACTGGCATATCCATGTAACTGTTTAGTCCATTATTTGGGGGTGAAATATGTATTTTGGGAACCTCAACACCTGGGGGCCTTCTTAGATGTTAAGATCTCCTGTACAGAGTGATGGCTCATAGATAGTTATTGGGTGTTTCAGATCAGTTTAGGGCATTTAATAATTTTCATTGTTTCATGTTATTCTCCTGATTTACTAGATCCCCCTCCCCCATATTATAATGGTCTAAGAAGGAGTTTGATTGTTTTCCTTTGTTATTAATGTGAATTTCCTCTTTTGCAATTATTACCTCTGTGTCTCTTAAGCACGTGTTGTATTTGTGAATAATTGTTATAAATTCTATCAATAAATAAATAAAGATCATATAGCCTATCCAGTCTGCCCAACCATGCCATCTACTATCCCTTCCTTTCCCCTAGAACATAAAAACATAAGTGTTGGCATGGAGGGGCATTTTCGAATGGGGATGACCATCTCTAAGGGCGCCCAACTCTAAGGATGGTGCCACGAAGGGGCGGGGCAATGCATATTGCAACTGGTAACCACAGCACCGAAACAGTATTAACTACTCTGCTTAATAAATTCAAACGAACAATTGCAACTGGCAACAACATACTCCTTCTACAATTTGACATGTCCAGTGCATTCGACATGGTAAGCCATAATATACTCTTAAACATTCTGGAATACTTTGGAGTTGGAGGCAACGTTCTCAATTGGTTTAAAGGCTTTCTAACTACAAGATCATACCAAGTGAAATCTAACTCGAATACGTCAGATTTATGGATACCGGAATGTGGAGTTCCCCAAGGATCTCCACTCTCCCCAACCCTCTTCAACCTAATGATGACACCCCTGGCCAAGATGCTGCACAGTCAAGACCTTAATTCGTACATATATGCAGATGATGTCAAGGGAAATTATGGATGACATCAATCGCAGCTTCCAAATTATGCATTCATGGGCGGATGCTTTTCAATTAAAACTCAACACTGAAAAAACACAGTGATTTATACTTACATCACAATATAGCACAAGTAAATTCTCCTCCATTACCACACCAAACATTTCCCTTCCTATCTCAGACACCCTGAAGATTCTCGGAGTTACCATTGATCGAAATCTCACACTTGAAAGCCATGTGAAGAATACAACTAAGAAGATGTTTCAATCAATGTGGAAACTCAAGAGATTAAAACCTTTCTTCCCAAGAGGTATTTATGCTGGTTGTAAAGAGCATATCATCAAGAAACTTCAGACAGCTCAGAACACCGCAGCTAGACTAATATTTGGAAAGACAAAATACGAAAGTGCTAAGCCCCTAAGAGAGAGGCTGCATTGGATTCCAGTTAAAGAACGTACTGTGTTCAAAGTGTGCACTCTGGTTCATAAGGTTATTCATGGAAATGCTCCGGCCTACATGTCAGACCTTATTGATCTCCCACCCAGAAATGCTAAAAGATCAGCACACACATTCCTGGGACTTCACTTCCCAAGTTGTAAAAGTCTAAAATACAAACTAGTACATGCATCTAGCTTTTCCTACATTAGCACACAGATGTGGAATGCATTGCCACTTAACCTGAAGACTATTCACGACCTAATCAACTTTCGAAAATCAAGACTTACCTTTTCAACAAGACTTCCCATAATAATCCTATTAGAAATAATAGGGTTTCTAACATACCGCTAGTCACTTGATATTCTGTTTTCTTGTTTACTGAATTGATTATATCCACTATGTTTCACTTGTTCTATATGTAATTAATTGTGTATCTACTCTTGAATGACGCTTGACATGATGTAATATTGTAAGCCACATTGAGCCTGCAAATAGGTGGGAAAATGTGGGATACAAATGCAACAAATAAATATTATCGAAACAAGATGGACATCCATCTTTCATTTCGATAATACGGTCGGGGACGCCCAAATTCCAACATTTAGGTCGACTTTAGAGATGGCCGTCCTCAGTTTTCGCCGATAATGGAAACCAAAGACATGTATCTCAAAAACGTCCAAATCCAAGCCCTTTAGTCATAGGAGGAGCCAGCATTCGTAGTGCACTGGTCCCCCTCACATGCCAGGACACCAACCGGGCACCCTAGGGGGCACTGCAGTGGACTTCAGAAATTTCTCTCAGGTGCATAGCTCCCTTACCTTGGGTGCTGAGCCCCCCAAACCCCCCCCCCCCCCCAGGTCCACCTGCCTGAAGTGCACTGCACCCAATACAACTGCTCCAGGGACCTGTATACTGCTGCGATGGACCTGAGTATGGCATTTGAGGCTGGCAAAAAAGTATTTTTAAACTTGTTTTTTTATGGTGGGAGGGGGTTAGTGACCACTGGGGGAGTAAGGGGAGGTGATTCCTGATTCCCTCCGGTGGTCATCTGGTCAGTTGGGGCACCTTTTTGAGGCTTGGTCATGAAAAAAAATAGACCAAGTAAAGTCGGCCAAGAGCTCGTCAGGGATGCCCTTCTTTTTTTCTATTATCAGCCGAGGACGACCATCCTAATCACGCCCCAGTCCCGCCTTCACTGCCGACACACCCCCGTGAACTTTGGTCGTCCCCGCGACGGAAAGCAGTCGAGGGTGTCAAAAAATCGGCTTTCGATTATGCCGATTTGGACGACCTTACGAAAATAAGCGTGACAGTGGGACAGACCGAAGGTACATCAAGCCCAGTATCCTGTTTCCAACAGTGGCCAATCCAGGTTACAAGTACCTGGCAAGATCCCAAAACAGTAAAATAGATTTTACGCTGCTTATCCTAGAGATAAGCAAGTCCATCTTAATAAAGGCTTATGGACTTTCTTTTAGGAAGTTATCCAAAACTTTTTAAAAGCTAACTGCTTTTACCACATTCTTTGGCAACGTATTCCAAAGTTTAATTACATGCTGTGTGAAGAAATATTTTCTTCAATTTGCTTTAAATATACTACTTAGTAGCTTCATTGCATAATCCCTAGTCCTTCTTTTTTGGAAAGAATAAACAAGTGATTCATGTCTAACCATTCCATTTCACTTGTTATTTTATAGATCTCTATCATATTTATTTATTTATTTATTTATTTCTGACATTTATATCCCACATTATCACAAACAAGTTTTTCAATGTGGCTTACAATAAACAGTATAGGATACATAACAAAGAATAATGCATAAGAAAATAATTTGTAGTAAGAATCCAATTTTACAAGACAGTATCATAAACATACTGGGATAACTATGTATGTTTAACATTTAGAAAATCTATTAAGAATGAGAAATTCTACATGAAGCAAAGAGAAAGTTAATGGAAAATAGAGTAATAATCAATTCAGGTAATAATTAGTTGTTTGAGATATGGTTGTTCTTTGTGAGGGTTTGTTTGAATAGGAATAATTTGAGGATTTGGGGGAATCTAGTATTTTCCTGTATATTTCTTATTTTGGGTGGTAAGGAATTCCACCATTTGGTTCCTAGGTAAGTGAAGTCTGCAGAGTGGACAGTTTTGTAGATCACTTTTTTGCAATTTCAGAGGTGTAGTCTGAGATAGTTTCTTGCCTCATATTTAGCATTTCTTTGAGGTAAGTTTATTAATGGTACCATATAGTCTAGAGCTGTGCCATTTAGGATTAGAAAGATAAAGGTACATAATTTGAAGGTGATTCTCGCTTTGATGGGAAGCCAGTGTAATTTGATTAATAAAGGGGAGGCACTTTCAAAATGAGAGATTTTTTATATGAACCTGGCTGCAGTGTTTTGAGCTGTTTGGAATTTTTCAACAGGTACTCCTTACAGCCAGCATATATGGCATTACAAAATCGAATTGGGAAAATGTTAATGACTGTACCAATAGTCTGAATGTTTCTGATGAGAAATAGGGTCTGATCCTTTTTAGTGGAGGAGTAGCCTAGTGGTTAGTGCAGTGGACTTTAATCCTGGGAAACTGAGTTCAATTCCCACTGCAGCTCCTTGTGACTCTGGCAAGTCACTTAACCCTCCATTGCCCCTGGTACAAAATAAGTACCTGAATATATGTAAACCGCTTTGAATGTAGTTGCAAAAACTTCAGAAAGGCGGTATATCAAGTCCCATTTCCCTTCCCTTAGTTTCCAAAGAGACCTGAAAGACATTGTGATTACTGAGGAAACTTGAGTATCTCCCCTCAGCCATCTGTTCTCCAAGCTGAAGAGCCCTAGTCACTTTAGCCTTTCCTCATAGGGAAGTCATCCCATCCCCTTTATCATTTTCATTGCCCTTCTCTGTACCTTTTCTAATTCCACTATCAGGGGCATTTTCAAAAGAGAAGGGCGCCCATCTTCCGACACAAATCGGGAGATGGGCATCCTCCTCTCAGTGTCACCCAAATCGGCATAATCAAAAGCCAATTTTGGGCATCCTCAACTGCTTTCTGTCGCGGGGACGACCAAAGTTCCCGGGGGCGTGTTGGCAGCATAACGATGGCGGGACAAGGGCACACTTAAGAGATGGGCGTCCTCGGCCGATAATGGAAAAAAGAAGGACGTCCCTGAAGAGCATTTGGCCGACTATACTTGGTCCATTTTTTTTCATGACCAAGTCTCGAAAAGGTGCCCGAACTGACCAGATGACCACCGGAGGGAATCGGGGATGACCTCCCCTTACTCCCCCAGTGGTCACCAACCCCCTCCCACCCCTCCAAAAAATAATTAAAAAACATTTTTTCCAGCCTCTATGCCAGCCTCAAATGTCATACCCAGCTCCATTACAGCAGTATGCAGGTCCCTGGAGCAGTGTTTAGTGGGTGCAGTGCATTTCAGGCAGGCGGACCCAGGCCCATCCCCCCCACCTCCTGCTACACTTGTGGTGGTAAATGTGAGCCCTCCAAAACCCACCCGAAACCCACTGTACCCCCATGTAGGTGCCCCCTTTATCCCTAAGGGCTATGGTAGTGGTGTACAGTTGTGGGGAGTGGGTTTGGGGGGGGGGGTTGGGGGGCTCAGCACACAAAGTAAAGGAGCTATGCACCTGAGAGCAATTTCTGAAGTCCACTGCAGTGCCCCCTAGGGTGCCCGGTTGCTGTCCTGGTATGTCAGGAGGACCAGTGCACTACGAATGCTGGCTCCTCCCATGACCAAATGCCTTGGATTTAGTCATTTTTGAGATGGGCATGCTCGGTTTCCATTATCGGCGAAAACCGAGGTTGCCCATCTCTAAGGTCGACGATCTCAACATTTAGGTCGACCATAGGTCGACCTAAATGTTGAGATTTGGGCATCCCAGATCATATTATAGAAATGAAAGATGGCCGCCCATCTTGTTTCGATAATATGAGATGCCCCGCCCCTTCGCAGCGCCATCCTTAGAAATGAGCGCCCTTAGAGATGGTCGTTCCCATTCGATTATCCCCCTCCACATCTCTTTTGAGATGCGGTGACCAGAATTGCACATAGTAATCAAGGTGCGGTTGCAACATGGCGCGATGCAAAGGCATTATAACATTCTCATTTTTATTTCCATTCCTTTCCTAATAATACCTAACATTCTATTTGCTTCCTTAGCCACACTGAGCAGAGGGTTTCAAAGTATCATCAACAATGGCACCTAGATCCTTTTCCTGGTCAGTGACTTCTAATGTGGAAGCTTGCATTACGTAGCTATAGTCTGGGTTCCTCTTTCCCACATGCATCACTTTGCACTTGCCCACATTAAATGTCCTCTTGCAATTTTTCACAATTCTCTTGTGATTTAACAACTTTGAATAACTTTGTGTCATCAGCAAATTTAATTAGCTCACTAGTTATTCCCATCTCTTGATTATTTATAAATATGTTAAAAAGCAGTGGTCCTAGAGATCCTATGTACTTGTCTATGTTGCTGTGTTCATCACACTGGTAATTAAGGGGCCCTTTTACTAAAGCTTAGCACATGCTAATAGACATCTCTACATTTCAACAGTTTCCTCCCCCTATGCATGTATTCTCATGAATACAAGAAACTTGGCTGATTCAAAAAAAAAAAAAAAAAGGAGACTCCTTGTACTTTGTTTTCAAAATACTGTCAATACAGTTGAAACCATATATGTGTATTCTCATTTTGCTTTCATCAACAGAGAAACAGATTAATAACTGTGACATGGGCTGGGGCATTTCATGTTCAAAATAATGTACAGAAAAATGAAGCTAAACCTCTCTCTCTCTCTCTCTCTCTCTCTCTCTCTCTCTGTTGTTATCTGTATACTAGGTGCTGTTCAGGCAAATGGACAGATTCACCAGAATGTGATCCCAGTCATCTCAACTAATCCAGAGGCCTTTAAACGTGCTGAGGTATGCAAGCTAGTACAGAAATGCAAGCCTTCAGTGTTACTCCTCATTCTTTATTGATATCAGTTTATTTTTAAAATAAAATTGTGGGGAGGAGAGAAAATGATAATAATTTTTGTAAACTGTGATAACATTTATGGAACAAAAATAAGAATTATGCAAAAATGATAATGCTGTACAATAGTGGCTCAGTCCATGTAGGTCCCTTCTTCAGTTTCCTGGTCCAACAATTGTTTAAAGAGAGACTGCTGCACATGGTATTTGAAAATTCTGTGTCCTACTATTTGAAGATTTTTTTGGTGCAAAATTCCTCCAAGCATGAAATTCCCTCCGCCTAGCTTTTCCCCTCCTCAAGTTCCATCTTCCCCAGCTCTGTCTCTTAGCTTGAACCTCTTACCCTCCTCTGGTAGGTCAAGCCCCAACTTTCTGTATCCCTTCTCAAGGTGAACACTTCTCAATTTTCCCCATACCCCATCCACTGTGTATTCACCTGATCTCCACCCTCTAGCACCAAAAGTTCTCCCCCCCCCCCCCCCGGTCCCTTTCCCTAGTTCCCAGCAAGACCCTCCAGTTCTGTTGGTCCCCAGGCCCCAGGCACACTCCTCATGCTCCCTCTCCCTCAGCACACATCCCACATCTCTTCTTTTTTTGCTACGATCCTCACATCTCCTTTCTCTTCCCCCTCCCCTGTGGCACACATTCAGCTTGTTTTTTTCCCCCAATCCCCATGCCGCACCCCCTAGTTTTCTACAGTACCTCCCATAGCACACACTCCCATAGCATTCTCCAGTCACCTCCCATAGCATACAACCCCTCCCCCAGTGGCATACACGACCTCCAGCTTTCTCCAACCACCTCCTCCCCCCATGGTATATATCACCTCTACCTTTCTGTAGCCCTGCTCCCTACTGTGGAAAACCCACCCAGTTTACTTCAGCCCCTGTTCCTATGGCACCCGCTCCCCAAGCTTTCTCTTCCCCCTACTTCACAGCACTCTTTCTTGATCATGCAGCAAGAGGGGGCTCACAGCTGCACATTAGGCCACATTCTCCTCCTCTGCAATCCTGGGCCTATTCCTTTAAACCCTGCATTTTTATTTTTGAAACCTCATGTGGTTCAAAGGAATAGTCTGGCTCAGAATAACAGAAGAGGAGAATGTAGCCTGATGTGTAGCCATGAGCCGCCTCCTCCTACTCAATTGTAGGAGAGAGGTAGACCAGCTGATTGAATTTTCACCTCCGAGTGTACAGCACTGCGTACGTCTAGTAGTGCTATAAAAATGATAAGTAGTAGTAGTTGTTGCTGCTGCCTGTGCAAAATGAAGCAAAGGAGAGAGAAATTTGGTGCAAATTCTGTTTTGTGGAGTTTTGCTGAATTCCATCTGGAATAATAATACGTATAGTGTGGTAGCACAATCCCATTCCCCAAAGAGTTCTCAATCTAATGTAATGTACTTTGGGAAAAAGACACTGTGGGGCTCATTTTCAAAACACCCCAAAAAAGCCATAAGGTGATAGTGAAAAATGTTGCAATTCTTGGCACTCTGTTTTTAGATGTTTTTCTCCACAATTCATCCAAATTTCAAGGGGGTGTGTTGGGGACATGTTTTGGGTGGCACCTGGGTGGTACCAAAAGATAAAGGTTTTTCTGCAGTAATGAAATAAAACAAAAATGTTGAAGGCCAAAATTAAGGCTTTTTGACTAGACCTGTTTTCAATCATGAATACGGGAAAAGGAAAGGGAGAGGGAATGGGACTTGATATGCAACTACATTCAAAGCAGTTTACATATTATATACAGGTATTTTATTTGTACCTGGGGCAATGGAGGGTTCAAAGAAAGTGACGGATCATGTCACAGTATTATGCTGTTCCAACATGTTGGGAACTGATAAATGCAAGCTGCTGGTTACTGGAAAAAGTGCTAAGCCACAGTATTTTAAAGGGATCAGTATGGAAAGTGTACCTGTTCTGTATCATGCTAACAAAAATGCATGGATGACATCGGAAATTTTTAGGAACTGGTTAATGAGCTGAAACATTGAATTACAGAGGAGGTCTAGGAGGATTGTGCAAGTTCTTGATAATTGTGCAGCGCACCCACACATTGACTCTTTAGAAACATCCAGGTGGAATTTCTGTGCCCCAACACCACATCTTTGGTGCAATCAATGGACATGGGAATCATAAAAAATTTGAATACCTTATATCGCGCTAAACTGGTAACTTTTTATCCTTGAAGCTGTTGAAGAAAATTTGCTCACATCATCTTCAACTGCAAAGGAGGTCAGTGCAAAGATCGATCCTTTACAAGCAGTGCAGTTTATTGCTGATAGCGGGAGAAATGTTAGCAGCATAACCATTCAGCATTGTTTTACTCACTGTGGGTTTAAAACCCCTGAAATAGACCCACAGAATACGGCTGAAAATGAAAATGTTATGGATAATGAAAATGATGTTATAAAAGCACAACATGTTAAAAACTATGAAGAGTTTTTATCCATTGACAAGGCCATAGCGGCGAAACTGAATGAATTCTTTGCTTCTGTCTTTACGGAAGAAGATGTAAGAGATCTGGCTGTACCGGAATTGGTTTTCAAGGGTGATGATGCAGAAGAACTGAAAGAAATCTCGGTGAACCTGGAAGATGTACTGAGCCAAATTGACAAATTAAAGAGTAGTAAATCACCTGGACTGGATGGCATATACAGTGGTGGAAATAAGTATTTGATCCCTTGCTGATTTTGTAAGTTTGCCCACTGACAAAGACATGAGCAGCCCATAATTGAAGGGTAGGTTATTGGTAACAGTGAGAGATAGCACATCACAAATTAAATCCGGAAAATCACATTGTGGAAAGTATATGAATTTATTTGCATTCTGCAGAGGGAAATAAGTATTTGATCCCCCACCAACCAGTAAGAGATCTGGCCCCTACAGACCAGGTAGATGCTCCAAATCAACTCGTTACCTGCATGACAGACAGCTGTCGGCAATGGTCACCTGTATGAAAGACACCTGTCCACAGACTCAGTGAATCAGTCAGACTCTAACCTCTACAAAATGGCCAAGAGCAAGGAGCTGTCTAAGGATGTCAGGGACAAGATCATACACCTGCACAAGGCTGGAATGGGCTACAAAACCATCAGTAAGACGCTGGGCGAGAAGGAGACAACTGTTGGTGCCATAGTAAGAAAATGGAAGAAGTACAAAATAACTGTCAATCGACAAAGATCTGGGGCTCCACGCAAAATCTCACCTCGTGGGGTATCTTTGATCATGAGGAAGGTTAGAAATCAGCCTACAACTACAAGGGGGGAACTTGTCAATGATCTCAAGGCAGCTGGGACCACTGTCACCACGAAAACCATTGGTAACACATTACGACATAACGGATTGCAATCCTGCAGTGCCCGCAAGGTCCCCCTGCTCCGGAAGGCACATGTGACGGCCCGTCTGAAGTTTGCCAGTGAACACCTGGATGATGCCGAGAGTGATTGGGAGAAGGTGCTGTGGTCAGATGAGACAAAAATTGAGCTCTTTGGCATGAACTCAACTCGCCGTGTTTGGAGGAAGAGAAATGCTGCCTATGACCCAAAGAACACCGTCCCCACTGTCAAGCATGGAGGTGGAAATGTTATGTTTTGGGGGTGTTTCTCTGCTAAGGGCACAGGACTACTTCACCGCATCAATGGGAGAATGGATGGGGCCATGTACCGTACAATTCTGAGTGACAACCTCCTTCCCTCCGCCAGGGCCTTAAAAATGGGTCGTGGCTGGGTCTTCCAGCACGACAATGACCCAAAACATACAGCCAAGGCAACAAAGGAGTGGCTCAGGAAGAAGCACATTAGGGTCATGGAGTGGCCTAGCCAGTCACCAGACCTTAATCCCATTGAAAACTTATGGAGGGAGCTGAAGCTGCGAGTTGCCAAGCGACAGCCCAGAACTCTTAATGATTTAGAGATGATCTGCAAAGAGGAGTGGACCAAAATTCCTCCTGACATGTGTGCAAACCTCATCATCAACTACAGAAGACGTCTGACCGCTGTGCTTGCCAACAAGGGTTTTGCCACCAAGTATTAGGTCTTGTTTGCCAGAGGGATTAAATACTTATTTCCCTCTGCAGAATGCAAATAAATTCATATACTTTCCACAATGTGATTTTCCGGATTTAATTTGTGATGTGCTATCTCTCACTGTTACCAATAACCTACCCTTCAATTATGGGCTGCTCATGTCTTTGTCAGTGGGCAAACTTACAAAATCAGCAAGGGATCAAATACTTATTTCCACCACTGTATCCAAGAGTACTCAAAGAACTCAAGGATGAAATTGCTGATCTGCTGTTAGTAATATGAAAACTGTTCTTAAAATCGTCCGTAGTACCTGAAGATTGGAGGGTGGCCAATGTGACGCTGATTTTAAAAAGAGTTCTAGGGGCGATCCAGGAAATTATAGACTGGTAAGCCTGACGTTGTTGCCGGGCAAAATAGTGGAAACTATTATAAAGAATAAGATTACAGAACACGTAGATAAACATGGGACAGAGTCAGCATGGGTTCTGCTGAGGGAAGTCTTGCCTCACCAATTTGCTTCATTTCTTTGAAGGTATGAGTAAACGTGGATAAAGGTGAACCGGTTGATGTAATATCTAGATTTTCAGAAAGCTTTTGATAAAGTTCCTCATGAGAGACTCCTGAGAAAATTAAAGAGTTATGGGATAGGAGGCAAGGTTCTGGTGTGGATTAGGAATTGGTTATTGGACAGAAAACAGAGGGTAGGGTTAAATGGTCATTTCTCTCAATGGAGGAGGGTGAACAGTGGAGTGCCGCAGGGATGTGTACTGGGACCGGTACTATTTAATATATTTATAAATGATATGGAAAACGAAACAACAAGTGAGATGATCAAATTTGCAGATGACACAAAACTATTCAAGGTTGTTAAAACACATGCGAACTGTGAAATATTGTAGGAAGACCTTAGGAAATTAGAAGACTAGGCATCCAAATGGCACATGAAATTTAATGTGGACAAATGCAAGGTGATGCACATTGGGAAGAATAATCCGAATCATAGTTACCTGATGCTAAAGTCCACTTTGGGGGGGTCAGCACTCAAGAAAAAGATCTGGATGTCATTGTAGATAATATGCTGAAATCTTTTGCTCGGTGTGTGGCGGCAGCCAAAAAAGCAAATAGGATGCTAGGAATTATTAGGAAAGGGATGGTGAAAAAGACAGAAAACACTATAATGCCTTTGTATAGCTCCATGGTGCGTCCACACCTTGAGTATTGAATTCAGTTCTGCTGGCTGTATCTCAAAAAAGATATAGTGGAATTAGAAAAGGTTCAAAGAACAGCGACCAAAATGATAAAGGGGATGCAACTCCTCTCATATGTGGAAAAGCTAAAGAGGTTAGGACTCCAGCTTGGAAAAGAGACGGATGAGGGGAGAAATGAATGAGGTCTACAAAATCCTAAGTGGTGTAGAACGAGTAGAAGTACATCAATTTTTTACTTGTTCCAAAAGTGCAAAGACTAGGGGACACTCAAGGAAGTTGCAAAGAAATACTTTTAAAACAAATAGGAGGAAATATTTTTTCACTCAACGAATAGTTAAGCTCTGGAACTTTTTGGCGGAGGATGTGGTAACAGCAGTTAGCGTATCTGGGTTTAAAAAGGGTTTGGACAAATTCCTGGAGGAAAAGTCCATAGTCTGCAATTGAGGCAGACATGGGAAGCAACTGTTTGCCCTGGGATTTGTAGTATGGAGTGTTGCCATGATTTGGGTTTCTGCCAGGTACTTGTGACCTGGCTTGACCACTGTTTAGAAATCAGGATACTGGGCTAGATTGGCCATTGGTCTGACCCAGTATGGCTACTTTTTCTTTCCACCCACCCACCCACCCACCTCACAATGCTTCTCCTTCCTACAATCACCAGAAATGTGCTGCCTTTAAACAACTAATTCAAAGGCAGCTACAGTGCTGGCCACAGGGCTCTGCCAAGTCAGGGCTACGGCGGGGGGCAAAATTATCGCTCCGCTGCCAGCAGAGGGGCCAGCTGTGCACCAGCCCAAAGGACTGCTACCTAAGTGTTGCCCTACTGGGACACACCGAAGCTCCATCAAGCACAGTATCCTCTTCGCAACAGTGGACAATCCTGGAAACATCCCAAAATACTACAATACCTTTCATGCTGCTTAGCCCACAAATAAGTACTGGATTTTTTGTAAAGATGGGCGCTACCTAAAGGTCATGGGAGCAGCAAGCTCCGGCGACCCTGGATGGTAGCCAGCGAGAAATGAGCCATGCGACTCACGGAAGACTACGGAGATCAGCAGACCGGCAACTGGCCACTACTGGGGCTCACCTGGAAGGCAAAGTGGAGGACCAAGAATGCCATCAAGCCGAATCTTTCTGCGTGCATGCCCCACCGAGAGCCGCTGAGGTCTGACCGCAGCCTCCTCCCTGACTCGACAGCACAGCGTAGCCCTGCTGGGCCTCGGCACCAGTCCCTACCCCCGAAATCGCCGGCTAGACAGCGGTGCCCCAAGCTCCGCTACACACTGAGGGAGCGCCGGCCAGCCGAACACCCACCAAGGGCAGCAGGGCGAGGAAGAGAACAATGAGCGCCCACTGGGGAGAGCGGGACGGTGTGTTGCAGGAGACGAGGAGCACAGAGCACAGATGGACTGACAATAAAGAACAACAACGTAGATGCAGCAGCTCACAGGTTTGCTTGCTGTGCCTCGAGTGAACGTCAATGACAGCTGCGCCGGGGAGTGGAAACGGAGACTAATCAAATATCTTCCTTACCTACAGTGGACTAGATAGGCTTACCTCCACTTCAGTCTTTTATACCTCCTTGGTTTAACCTCCTGAAGATTCGCCATGGCAAGAGGAGATTAGAGAATCGCAGCGCTGGGTTATGGCTGCTGATCGCTGCAGTGTACTGTGTACTGTAAGCAGCAGCGGCCGCCAAAACAAAGATGTGGTCCAGTCTCAAGGTTGCACTCAGATCCGGGGGATCCCGCAGATCTAGCTTTTACACTGTCCCGGAGCACAGAGGGAGCTCCCACCGGCCGAATCGCGCGGCAAAAGTAGCTCACCCCCAGTCGGACCCAGCTGAGCCACCTACCAAATATACCCACCGAAGTACTAACCACAGAAGGCTGATCTGTGAAGATCCCAGTCCAAATGACCGCCACTTGCTAGACAGCCAGCTTGCAACTCTACCCCAACCGGCAGCACTGCCCCCTTGATAACGGAACCTCTCTACCCCAACCATCAGAACAGTGTCTAAAGCAAAAGAGCTCCAAGCCCAGGACACCACCCCCAAGCAGGTGACTGAGAGTAACCTACCTATCACCTACTGATCCCCAAACTGACGCCAAAATGAATACAATCAAAATACTCCTAACTATCTACTCCAACACAACCTTTGACATGAACTTAGGATGCATGCGGAGGACTACTCTGTTGTGATGGAACTTAGTATAAGGTGCATCCACTACTAAGGCTTGAAGCTCACTGACTGTACAAGCTGAGGTAACAGCCACCAAGAAAATGACCTTCCAGGTCAAGTACTTCAGATGCCAGAAATACAGCAGCTCGAAAGGAGCTTTCATCAGCTGGATGAGAATGACGTTGAGGTCCCATGACACTGGTGGAGGTTTGACAGGAGGCTTTGACAAAAGTAAACCTCTCATGAATCGAACAACTAGAGGCTGTCCAGAGATGGGCTTACCTTCTGCACTATGATTGATAAGCATTGATTGCACTGAGATGAACCCTTATGGAGTTGGCCTTAAGACCAGACTAAGATAAGTGCAGAAGGTATTCATTCAGGGTCTGTATAGGGAAAGCAAGGGGACCTAGGGCCTTGCTCTCATACCAGATGGCAAACCTCTTCCATTTAAAAGAGTAACACCTCTTAGTGGAATCTATCCTAGAAGCCAGCAAGACCCAAGAGACACCCTCTGAAAGACCCAAGGAAGCAAATTCTTTGCTCTCAACATCCAAGCTGTGAGAGCCAGAGATTGAAGGTTGGGATGTAGAATAGATCCCTCATTCTTAGTTATGAGGGTTGGAAAACACTCCAATCTCCATGGTTCTTTGGAGGATAACTCCAGAAGAACAGGGAACCAAATCTGCTGAGGCCAATGTGGTGCGATCAGAATCATGGTTCCTTGATCTTGCTTGAGTTTCAGCAAAGTCTTCCCCACAAGAGGTATGGGAGGATATGCATACAGCAGACCTGTCCCTCAATGGAGAAGGAAGACATCCAACGTTAGTCTGTCATGTGCCTGAAGCCTAGAACAGAACTGAGGGACTTTGCTATTGATTTGAGTGGCAAAGAGATCCACTAAGAGGGTGCCCCATGCTCGGAAAATCTTGTGGACAACAGTCATGCTGAGAGACCACTCGCGGTTGCATAACCTTGCTCAGTCTGTCGGCCAAGGTGTTGTATTTGCTCGCCATATAAGTGGCTTGCAGGTACATGCCGTGTTGACGAGCCCAATGCCACATCCGGACAGCATTCTGACACAGAGGGCATGATCTGGTGCCTCCCCACTTGTTGGTGTAATACATAGCACACTAGTTGTCTTTTTGAATGAGCACAATTTGATGAGACAGACTATCTCTGAAAGCCTTTAGAGAATTCCAGATTGCCTGGAGCTCCAGGAGACTGATCTGAAGATTTGTTTCCTGGGCAGACCAAACACCTTGAGTGTGGAAACCATCCACATGAGCTCCCCAACTCAGGAGGAATGCATCCGTCATCAGCACTTTGTGCGGATGAGGTATTTGGAAAGGAAGACCCAGAGTCAAATTGGATTGAATGGTCCATCAGTGAAGTGAGCGAAGAAGCTCTGGGACACTCGGATGACATCCAGATTCCCCGTGGCTTGATACCATAAAGAAGCCAGGGTCCATTGTGAAGACATGTCATGGGTGTTACATATAATGTGGATGCCATGGGACCCAAGAGCCTCAACATCTGCCAAGCCATGACCTGCTAAGAGTCTCAAACCTGTGAAGCCAGTGCGACTAAAATGTCTGCTCTTGGCCCCGGAAGGTAAACTCGAACCTTCTGTGTGTTGAGCAGGACTCCTATGAACTCCAATTATTGGGCAAGGTGCAGGTGGGACTTGGGGTAGTTTAAAATTAACCCTAGTAACTCTAGCACTCGAATAGTCCTCAGCATGGACTCCTAAGCACCATCCTCCAAGGTGATCTTCACCTGCCAAACATCGAGGTAAGGGAACACAAGGACTCCCAGTCTGTGTAGCGACGCAGCAACTACCGCTAGACATTTGGTGAAAACCCTGGCAGCTGACACAAGCACAAAAAACAACACATGGTACTGGTAGTGATGTGTTCTCATCCGAAACTGTAGATACTTTCGGTGGGCTGGAAGCATCAGAATGTGAGTATATGTATCCTTTAAGTCCAGAGAGCATAGCCAATCATTTTCCTGGATCATGGGGAGAAGGGTGCCCAGGGAGACCATCCTGAACTTTTCTGTGACCAGGAATTTGTTCAGGGCCCTTAGGACTAGGATGGGATGCATACCCCTGTTTTCTTCTGCACAAGGAAGTACCTGGAATAGAATCCCCACCCTTCTTCCCCTGGTGGAACAGGCTCGACCGCATGGGCATTCAGAAGGGCTGAGAGTTCCTCTGCAAGCACCTGTTTGTGATGAGAGCTGAAGGAATGAGATCATGGGGGGAAAGGCAATTTAAAGGTTTCTGATATTAATTGAGGGCATATCTGAGATGGACTATTTGGACAACCCACTGGTCGGAGGTTGTAAGCGTCCACCTTTCTTGAAAAATCTTTCAGCTTCCACCCGACTGGCAAGTTGTCTAAGACGGACACATTGACAGCGGCTATGCTCTGCTGAGCCAGTCAAAAGCTCGTGCCTTGCTTTGACTGTGGAGTAGCAGGGGCCTTGGGCACACACTGTTGATGAGAACAAGGACGTTATAATAATGCCTTTTTATCGCTCCATGGTTAAACCACACCTCAAATAATGTGTTCAATTCTGGTCATCGCATCTCAAAAAAGATATAGTGGAATTAGAAAAGGTGCAGAGAAGGGCAACAAAAATGATAAAGGGGATGGGACGACTTCCCTATGAGGAGAGGCTAAAGCGGCTAGGGCTCTTCAGCTTGGAGAAAAGATGGCTGAGGGGAGATATGATAGAGGTCTATAAAATAATGAGTGCAGTGGAAAGGGTAGACTTGAAGCATCTGTTCACTCTTTCCAAAAATACTATGACTAGGGGGCATTCAATGAAGCTACAAAGTAGTAAATTTAAAATTAATCAGAGAAAACGTTTCTTCTTTCAACGTGTAATTAAACTCTGGAATTCGTTGCCAGAGAATGTGGTAAAGGCGGTTAGCTGTTTGGACGGCTTCCTAAAGGAAAAGTCCATAGACCATTATTAAAATGGACTTGGGGAAAACCCACTGCTTATTTCTGGGATAAGCAGCATAAAATGTTTTGTACTATTTTGGGATCTTGCCAGGTATTTGTGACCTGGATCGCCCACTGTTAGAAACAGGATGCTGGGTTTTATGGACCTTTGGTCTGTCCCAGTATGGCAATACTTATGTACTTATGAGTGCACTGGGGCTGAAGCAATGGTGCCTGAAAAAGGAGCAAGCCACCAGAAAAATAAAGAGGAAGAACCTGGCCGAAGTCAAGGCCTAAAATCGGCTATGTAACGATGGAAAAACAAGGAAACTTAAAACCGGGGAAAAAAAGAAACTAAAAGAATAAAGGAACAAAATAAGAGGGGGTTCAACAAACGGGAACATAATCAAGGCCGGAAAAATGCCAGAAGGCACAAAAAGAAGCTTTTTGGATCGAGCAATGTGAGGAGACAGTTAAAAAAAACACACCTTCTCCTCCTCACCGTGGTAGAAAAAGAACTAAGCTCACCACATTCTCACGGCAGGCAGGAAAGCACTCGCTCATGCGTGGTGGAGCGTGTCTTGTGCTTGCTCTACTTATGTTTGTCATAAGTCCTGGACTGGGCGACATGATCGGCGCCACCCACTTGTGAGAACAGATAGGCCTGCTTGTCCTTGGTGAATATGTAAACCACTTTGATTGTAACCACAGAAAGGCGGTATATCAAATCCCAACCCCCTTCCCTAAAGGACTGATAATCTCCCTCCCTCTGATCCCTACTGCCCATGCAGAAACAGAAAGTGATGTCAGAGGACACAAGATGGGCCAGGAGGAACGCTTTAGACCAGTCTGTCTGCAGGCAGCATATGTACAACACTGCCGGGGACCAACAGATGACCTTTAAAGTAGACCAGCATTGGAAGGGGGTGATGTTGAATCGCAGTGGGGGGGGGGGAATACCAGATTGTTGCACTGAGGACAGAGATTGGGAGTGGAAGAGAGTAGAAGAGATGTTTGGAGGAGACAGGAGACTCTGCAACATGATTCATTTTTTAATCGTGATTAATAATTAATATATTAATCGCAGAGTTAACTACAATTAACTTATAGCCCTAATATTTATTGTACTAAGCATCGTTAATGTTACCTATTTTTCATTTATATTGGAGTTTACAATTTTTCATGCAAATATTTGTATTCTTTTTTGTTGACACAATGAGTGTAGAATTTAATAATCCCAATGCCCTGAGGGTTAATTCCTGTCATAGTAAATGGATTCATGCTGCAGCAAAATGTTCTGAGACCTTGGGATGATATATCAGGTTTATAAATGTTTGGCAGAACCATACGCATCTCTTCCTAACAAGGAACAAAAGCAGAATTGTTTAGTGAATATTTTCTAAAGTATAGAATGAAAAAACTGCACTTTTTAAAATGGGAAATCTTAAAAGCCCTAATTTTTTGGCTTTCAAAAGTAAAATCACTGGCAGCCTTTTCTTGCAATTAACCACCATTAACACTTAATGCACAATGTTTGGCTCCTATGGCAGCACAATAGCTAGTATCAAACAGGCATGCAGACCATGTTCAAATGATTAGTTATGGAACCAAGCTCTTGCTTTAATATCTTACCACATCCCCTGCTGGTCAACAACTTTTCAGTTTTAGAAATTGTTTTGAATACTGTGAGTAAGCGACCATCTTGAATCTTATGAATTATTGATCCCCTATTTCCATTACCAAAAGTCTTGGGGAAATGAGAGTAGGGCTAATGAATGGCTTGGACAGCTTCAGGCCTTGCTTTCCATGCCCAGGTCATTCTGGCCCAGTACACTTCCTCTCATGGCTAGTTCTTGGGCCCTGGCTTACCATTCTTTGCCAGTGGTATATCCCCTCTCACACTGTGTATGGTTTGGATAATTCTTCTCTAGCCAGAATACCTCCATTCTCCCTCCATCATTCATTATTCTTCACTCCTTCCCACCAATCTGCCTTCTCCTTTTAAGCCCCTATCTTAATATTATCCCCAGGTTGAGTTGAATAGAGCTTAAACCTCAACTTCCCAAATTTCCACTTAGGGACACCCTTTATTCCTTTTTGTTTTGGACAGACTTCATTGTCACTTGTCTATCTCTGTCCCTAAGCTGCCCTGCCCTGTGTTGCAGCTGGTTGTCCTTTTTTTTTTCTGGGGTTATGTGTTCTGTAGGGTATGTATAAGCCCATTACAAAATGCTTTGGTAACCACTATGAAAAAGAAACTTCAGAATCCTTCCATGAACTGATGATTAAGCCACAGAAGTTATATTATAGCTATTTTAATTCTAGTCAAACAATTCAGTAATGGGCCCAAATTATAGCTGCTGTTTCTAAGATGAAACAAGCAAAGGAGTTTGCATATGAGAGTTTGCATATGAAAGTTCCACATTATTAATGTTACTGAACTTAAAGTATACTGTGTATTTCTCCATCCAAGCCAATCTGTAATCTTCTTAGGATCCGCTATGATGACCACCATCAATAACAGGAGAGCTGGATAATCAATAAGATGCATTAGGGCTTCCTAATTGGTTTCAAGAGAAGCTCCCTGCTTCTGTTCATTTTGAAATTTCCTTCTATATTTGTTCTGCATGCTACCAAGGAAAGCAGATCCCATTTCTGAGCATCCCTATTAGGTTAGCTGAAATAAACTGTGGATTTCTTTTTGTTTGACTGGGGAGGGGGTTTGGTGGTGTGGGCAGTGAATCATGGAGACTAAGTAGCTGTAAAGTATTTCTGTTCAGTACTGAAACCTTTATCTGTATTCTCATTTTATTAAAGGACAAGAAGCCAAATGTTGGAAGGAAGCCTGATCAAGCGCAACTACAGCCAGTACCATCGTCAAACCATCAACAGAGCCCAAAAGTAGCTTTGCATGCATCAAAAATACCACCCCCAGCACCTGCCCGAATATCTTCACAAGCCTATTCATCAGCTCTAACATTGCCATCCAACGTGAAAAATGTCAACGCAAATGTGCTGCTGCCACCACCACCATCGCCTTCACCACCACCGCCGGATGCTTTCCCATTGCCTCCACCATGCAACAATGATTTGCCACCACCACCTGATGACTTCTACGATCCTCCTCCTGACTTTTTGCCGCCTCCCCCTCCTTGCTTCGCTACTGGTGATAGAGCACAACTGCCACCAGGTCCTCCTCTTCCACCTCCACCTCCTTCCTCCAACCAGCCTAAACCTTTTATGAAAAAGCCCGTTCCGCTACCTCCAAAAAGGCAAGATATTACTAGCCTCCATTCTGAGCAGCCAAGTCTGGCTGGACCAACTCCAGTCGGGGGTGGAGGTGGGCAGCCAGACTTCATGTCTGATCTCATGAAAGCTTTGCAGAAAAAAAGAGGGAGCACCTCTTGAAGTCTTGTTCTATAATCCAAATGTATAAATCCAGTTATCCTGTACAGGATTAGAGAACATGTGAAGGCTCATTTTCAAAGCACATAGACTTAGGCTACTATTGGGCCCATTTTCTAAAGAGAAAAACGTCCAAAAAGTGACATAGGTCTGCATTTGGACATTTTTCTCACTAAAACGTCCAAATCAGCATTTTTGAAACCTATTTTTAGATGTTTTTCTCTGAAGTCCACCAGAAGTGTGTCCAACTCTCAAGGGGGAGTGCCAGGGGTGTGTTCAGGGCGGAACTTGGGCGTTCCTAAGAGTTAAACATTTTTCAGCCATAATGGAACAAAACAAAACCATCCAGGACTAAAACTTAGACATTTTACTTAAAAGGAAAGTATAAACATGCAATGCAACATGTCTTGTAGACTGAAGACTTTTAACTAAATCAAGAAGTTCAGGGGAATGATGCATCTTATCAATTTGCAATGTGGTTTTTTCAGCATGGAATGAAGTTGTAACCATTGGTAGAATTGAGAATTTAATAAGGCAAATTCAACCTTCATAGCTGAAAATTATTTCCAGGTGTGATTATTTAAATCAACAAAGTGTCTAAGATTCCATATACCTATGGGTTGCTAATTAACCCTTGCATTCCTGGTTTATGTTGGTCCTGTCATGCCCAGCAAGGTACTATTGAACATCTTATTTTTGAGTGTGTATGTATTAAAACATTCTGGAATGACATATGGCTCACTTTAACAGAAGTGTTTCATTTTACTAGTCCTATATTGTACAAATATGTGTTGCTTAGAGACCAATGTTTTAGATCTACGTTAAACCCAAATGAATGCGTGCTTGTTAATACCATGTTTACTTTAGCCCTGAAGGTAGTTTTTACGCACTGGAAGATTTTGAACCAAGCCACACATCAAGACTAGTGGAATCTAGTGTTTCAAACTTATAAATATGAAACATTCCTTGCTAAAAAAAAAATCACCTTGTTTTATCTTGCATAAGGAGAAGTGGTCTTTGTTGCTGACTTACTTTAAAGATGCATGTTGAGAAGTGTTTTTCTTTTCTTTTCCCCCTTCTTTACGCTTTTTAAAATATGTACATACACTGGTTTGTATTATGTTGTTCTGTAATTAAATCAATAAAAATACTAAGACTAAAAAAAAACTTAGACGTTTTGAGCTAGACCTGTTTTTATAACAAATAAGGCACAAAAGGTGCCCTAAATAACCAGATGACCACTGGAGAGAATCAGGAATGACCTCCCCTTATTCCCCCAGTGGTCACTAACCCCCTCCCACATCCCAAAAATGTAATGAAAAACATTACTTGCCAGCCTCTGTGCCACCTTCAGATGTTATACTCAGGTCCATAGGTCCCTGGAGAAGTCTAGACAGGTGGACCCAGGCTCCTACCTCCCCCTACCTGTTACATTTGTGAAGGAAACTGTGAACCCTCCAAAACTCACCAGAAACCCACTTTACCCAATATAGGTGCCTCCTTCACCCATAGGGGTTATTGTAGTGATGTGCAGTTGGGAGTAGTGGGTTTTGGGGGGCTTAGCAGACAAGGTAAGGGAGCAATGGTGAGATGTGTCCACTGCACACATCTCACCATTGGGTGCATTTTACAAAGTCCACTGCAGTGCCACCTAGGATGCCCTACTGCTTTCATGGGAAGTCACTTTTACATTATTCTACCTGATGCCAAGCTTTCTATTTTTTTATAACATCTGAGCCTTGTGTCTATTGTTTATCAGTAGATTTGGGCTTTGAATTCAGATCTACAGATAAAAAGGAGGTCTCATACATATCTCTAAAGACTAGAGTGCTATTTTTTCCATACTTCATAGCAAGAGTGTACATTCCCTAATTACCTGTCCCAATGCAACTGAAGCATTTAACCTCCTCAGTGCATGTAAATAGTTTCATCCCTATGTGGATTCTCTGATACCATGTGAGGCTTTCTTTCCAAAGCTTTTACCTCACTCAGAACATGTAAATGGTTTTATTCCTGTGTGTGTATTCTCTGGTGCATTGTGAGGTTTACCTTCCAACAAAAGCTTTTATTATACTCTATACACGTTAATGGTTTCACTCCTGTGTGCATTTTCTGGTGCACTGTGAGGTTTCCCTTCCAGCAGAAGCTTCTACCACACTCTGTACATATATATGGTTTCACTCCTATGTGGATTCTCTGGTGCACTGCAAGCAATGCATTCTTTCTGAAGCTTTTACCACACTCAGAACATGTAAATGGTTTTACACCTGCATGGATTCTCTTATGAACTACGAGGGATGTGTTGCCTGTGAATCTTTTACCACACTGAGGACATGTAAATAATTTTACCTCTGTGTAGCTAGCACCACAGTCAGAACAAGCACTAGTCTCTCATTTTTCTGAATGTTTTGATATTTTGAAATATTAGTCTTCCTACAAAATAATTTTTCAGATGTAATAGAACTGACTGATTCCACAGCAGTTTGAACTTTGTTATCCTCTATGAATGCTTTCCTGTGACAAACTTTTCTTATGTTCTGTATCCTAATGGCTTGATTTTGTGCGTTTTGCATTTGGACGTTTTTTTGTTTGAAAATGGACCGAAAAACAAAACGTCCAAATCACACAACATTTTTCAAAACATTATTTTCAATAGAAAAAGAAAGTCTGTTATTTTTTTTGTTGAAAATGATCTTCTTTCCTGTTCAGAATTTGGACTTTTTGTGTAAAAGTCCAAATTCAGATTTAGACGTCATATCGAAAATACCCCTCTATGTAACTTTGTAAGTCTGTGCTTTGAAAATGAGTACCTTAGTATCTTTATCTAGCCTTCATGCCAATTTCTGGCCAATGACTACTAATATTTTGATAAACTTATTAAAACACTGGTGATGCCATTTTTACACCTAACTTTTGTTGTTAACATATACAACATTGCAAGGAGCCCTCAGTTGGTTATGAATTTTAACTACACTTTTCAGGAAATATTTTAGAGCTCTTCCAGCTTATCTCCTACCAGTACTGTAAATCTTTGCAAAGTTGGGGAACATCATCAGAATCCTACATGAGATATATATCAATACCAAAAAATTAGTGATTCTGCTTAGAGCAATAAATTAAGAAACTTATAGAGGAATGCTCTAAATAATTATAAATAAGCACCTTGTGTATAACAAAAGGTTACTTCTTAAGGAATATTAAATAAAGGCCTCATAAGCCAAGGGTACTAACTGAGAGGACACACCTGTAATGGCTTTCATCATGGGCCAACCACCACCTCCAAAAATCTGCAGAGTAAAACCACTGAACCAGTCTACAGTAAAAAAAAAAAGAGGGTGGTACAGTAGCAAATCAATTGTTAATAGACACAGGTGATATCTATTAAAGTAACATCTTGTATATATTATCAGAATAATGATATCAAAACGAGAAGCGAGAAAAGAGAGATACTATTGAGGGAAAACTTACGGACCAAAATCAAAAACATCAAAAAATGAAGAAGTACTTAGCTTCAATCATGGGGAAAATTAGGTTCACAACCATAAGACACCTCTAGTACACATATGGTGACGGGGAGATTTTCAAAAGATCCCACATAGCATAGTAATGGTCAATCTCTCACGATCAATCTCTCTTTATATCTCTCATCAGTCTCTGTTAGTCTCTCTCGACAGCCATAGAATTCTCACTGTTTCGTAGCTTCATCAGGAGAGGATATGCAAAAAATAGACATCTTCCTCATTGTATTGCAATCCTCTCCTGATGAAGCTACGAAACAGTGAGAATTCTATGGCTGTCGAGAGAGACTAACAGAGACTGATGAGAGATATAGAGAGATTGATCGTGAGAGATTGAACGTTACTATGCTACGTGGGATAGAGGTGTCTTACGGTTGCAAACCTAATTTTCCCTATGATTGAAACTAAGTACTTCTTCATATTTTGATGGTTTTGATTTTGTTCCGTAAGTTTTTCCCTCAATAGTATCTCTCTTTTCTCTCTTCTCATTTTGATATCATTCTTATTTATTTATTTTTTATTTGATGCATTTGTATCCCACATTTTCCCACCTATTTGCAGGCTCAATGTGGCTTACAATATGTTACAACAACAATCACATTAATAGGATAAGAATATAGATACAGATAAGGTGCATAAGAATATCATGGCAATCATATTAACGGAATAAGAGTTTCAGAATTGTTACAAATAAGGTTCATAAGAATATCATGTAGGATTAGAAGTAGATAAATAGATGAAACATTACATAGTAATATCAGGACAAGATATAATATTCAGTAATGAGGATGTAATAAAATAAACAAATTAAGAAAGTTCCATAATAGTTGTATCTGGTGTAGTTTAGGAGTCAGTACATTATGGGGGATCCTTATTGTACGTCTTTTTGAACAAGTAAGTCTTCAGTAATTTCCAGAAGGTTGTCAAGTCGTGTGTTGTTTTTATGGTGATCGGTAATTCATTCCATAGTTGTGTGCAGATGTATGAAAAGCTAGAAGTATGTATAGATTTGTATTTAAGTCCTCTGCAGTTGGGATAATGGAGCTTTAAGAAGGTACGTGATGAACTTTTGCTGTTTCTCTTTGGTAGGTCTATTAGGTCTGACATATAAGTTGGGGCATCTCCATAAATAATTTTGTGAACTAAGGTGCAAACTTTAAATGCAATTCGAACTTTTAGTGGGAGCCAATGCAATTTTTCTCTAAGGGGACTGGCACTTTCATATTTTGCCTTTCCAAATATCAGTCTGGCTGCAGTGTTCTGGGCAGTCTGGAGTTTCGTAATGGTTTGTGCCTTGCATCCTGCTTATAAGGAATTACAATAGTCCAAATGACTCAATACCAATGATTGTACCGGTTTGCAGAATGTCTCCCTTGGGAAGAAAGGTTTCACTCTTCTAAGCCTCCACATTGCATAGAACATTTTCTTTATAACATTTTTCACATTTATTTATTTATTTATTTATTTATTTGTTGCATTTGTATCCCACATTTTCCCACCTATTTGCGGGCTCAGTGTGGCTTACAATACATTGTAAATGATGGAGATACAATTTGTTGCAGTATGATTATGGGTTACATTTTGAGGAGTTATGGGAAGACAAAGTCAAATATCATATGGGGAATAGAACAATGGAATGTAACAATAGGGAGTTGATAAGACGATAAAACAATAACAAGAGAACATTAGGGTATAACAATTTTATCTGTGGGTGGAGTTTTAAGTGTGGTGAAAATACGGGGGAAGAGAACTCAGAAGAAAGTGTATTGATGCGTTTCTATTGGTGTGTATGCACTTCACGTGTTTTGATCCTTGCCGTAGATTTTCTCAAAGAGATGAGTCTTCAATAGTTTGCGGAAGTCGGTTAGTTCGTAGATCGTTCTCAGGTTGCGCTGAAGTGTATTCCAGAATTGCGTGCTCATATAAGAGAAGGTTGATGCGTGCAGTACTTTGTATTTTAAGCCTTTGCATTTAGGGAAGTGGAGATTGAGGAAAGTTCGGGATGATCTTCTAGTGTTTCTGGGTGGTAGGTCTATTAAATCAGACATGTATGCAGGGGCTTCACCATGAATGATTTTGTGGACTAAGGTGCATACTTTAAAAGTGATGCGTTCCTTGAGTGGGAGCCAGTGTAGTTTCTCACGTAAGGGTTTTGCACTTTCGTATTTTGGTTTTCTGAAGATGAGTCTGGCTGCTGTGTTCTGGGCTGTTTGAAGTTTCCTCAGTATTTTTTCTTTGCAGCCTGCGTATAGTGAGTTGCAGTAGTCCAAGTGGCTGAGTACGAGTGATTGCACTAGGTCGCGGAAGACAGATCTTGGAAAGAATGGTCTTATTCTTTTCAGTTTCCACATGGAGTAGAACATCTTTTTGGTTGTGTTGTTCGCGTGAGTCTCAAGTGTTAAGTGGCGGTCGATGGTGACTCCAAGGATTTTTAAAGTTTCTGAGATTGGCAGATTTAGTTTAGGTGTGTTAATTGCAGTGAATTTATTCATGTTGTATTGGGAGGTAAGTATGAGGCATTGAGTTTTTTCTGCGTTCAGTTTCAATCGGAATGCATCTGCCCAGGGGTTCATGATGTGTAGACTTTGGTTGATTTCGTTGGAGATTTCATTGATGTTTTGTTTGAAAGGAATATATATCGTTACATCATCGGCATATATGTATGGGTTAAGGTTATGGTTTGATAGAAGTTTTGCCAAGTGGATCATCATTAGGTTGAAGATAGTTGGCGAGAGGGGGGATCCCTGCGGTACTCCACACTCAGGTGTCCATGCAGCAGACATAGTTGAGTTTGATGTGATCTAATATGAGCGTAGGGTTAAGAACCCCTTGAACCAGTTTAGGACATTGCCTCTGATGCCAAAGTATTCAAGAATGTGTAATAGGATTCCGTGGTCAACCATATCAAAGGCACTTGACATGTCAAATTGTAAGAGGAGTATATTGGTGCCGGTTGCAATCATTTGCTTAAATTTGGTCATTAGGGTAATTAATACTGTTTCTGTGCTGTGATTTGACCGGAATCCTGATTGGGCATCATGCAGTATGGAGAGCTTGTTGAGACATGGCTATCTAGGTTAAGATTTCAATCAATTGTTACGCCTAGGAGTTTCAGGGTGTCTGCAACAGGAAGAGTGTGGTTTGGTGTGTTTATATTAGTATAGTCAATTTTATTATACTGTGATGATAGTATAAGGCATTGTGTCTTTTCTGCGTTGAGCTTTAGTTGGAATGCATCTGCCCATGAATTCATAATTTGAAAGTTGAGATTGATTTTATCTGCAATTTCTGAATTCGTTTTTGAAAGAAATATATATAGTCACATCCTCAACATAAATATATGGGTTTAGGTCTTGGTTGGACAGTGATCTGGCCAGTTGTAACATCATTAAGTTAAAGAGAATCGGTGAGAATGGAGATCCCTGAGGCACACCACAATCAGGTCTCCATGGCGATGATATGACCGATTTAGATATTACCTGGTATGTTCTTGCAGTTAGAAAACTATGAAACCAATTCAGTACATTTCCTCCAATTCCATTGTATTCTAGGATGTTTAATAGAATACCATGGTTAACCATGTCAAATGCGCTGGACATGTCGAACTGTATAAGAACACTGTTACCAGTTGCAGTAATTTAATTCTTCCGATAATATATACAAGATGTTACTTTAATAGATATCACCTGTTTCTATTAACAATTGATTTGTTACTGTACCACCCTCTTTTTTTACTGCAGACTGGTTCAGTGGTTTTACTCTGCAGGTCTTTTGGAGGTGGTGGTTGGCCCATGATGAAAGCCATTATAGGTGTGTCCTCTGAGTTGGTACCCTTGGCTTATGAGGCCTTTATTTAATATTCCTTAAGAAGTAACCTTTTGTTATACACAAGGTGCATATTTATATATATCAATACAACATGAATATGTGAAGAATGAAGTCTTGTCAACTAAAGAGAGAGGTTTGCATCTTTTAATTATTTGAAAATGGTATTAAAATGTAATATACTAGGATCAAAAAAAGAAAGGCAATCTAGGAATATATAGAGGGGAAATTTTCAAACTGTTCACATTAGGATGATGCCCTTGTAAAAGCATGTATATAACTTTACTCTGAAATGTGCTACAGGTGCAAAGACCTTTGGCTGTTTACATTAGCTTTTTTGTGGGTACACATTTTTCATGGAAAATAATGTGTGTAGAGCTGAAAATGCAATCTACCAATGTTATTTTCCTACCCCAACCTAAGCAAGCTTTGGGGAATGCCTCATTTTGGGGCCCTTTCACTATGGAGTGTAGGCGCCTATGCACATACGTGCGTCAAAACTACCGCCCAGCTGCTGCGTGCCCCAGGCAGTAATTCTAATTTTTACGCGTGTCCAAAATGCGCAGCAGAAAATAATTTCTATTTTGTACCATGTGGTGCTAACTGGGTGGTAATCAGCAGTGTTTGTGTGCTGATGATTACTGCCTGGTTAATGTGTGAGACCTTACCGCTAAGTCAGTGGGTGGTGGTAAGGTCTCAAGCCCCAAATGGACATGTGCCAATTTTTTATTTTGTCACATGTCCATTTTTGGCCCCAAAAAATAGGCCTTTTTTGCAAGCACGTTGAAAAACGGATCTGCGCACGTCTAATACATGCGCCTACGCCAGCGCAGGCCATTTTTTGGTGCACCTTAGTAAAAAGACCCCTGAGGGACCCTGACAGCCACAGATGCCCAGTGCTGGAATTTTAGGATGTTGAACCTAAAGTGAGGGGGCCCAGGACCCTGAGGACCCCTTGTGGCTACACTACTGGATCTCACATACTAATGAAAAATTAAAGCAGGCCCTTTAAAAAGAAAAAAATATATATATATTAGGGATAGACTAGAAATGGGCTTAGTGTATGGGAAAGTCCTGTGTTAAAAAATGCTAAGCCCATTTCTTAGTGCCACTTAGTAAAAGGTCCCCTAAATTATTAAAAAATAAAAATATGCATAAATTAGTGAATCTTCTATTAATTCTGAGGTGTCTACCTCTGAAATGTGTCATAAGGTATGGTCTGGAATAGAAATATTACTTAAAACTATAAATATAAATGCAATTTTATAAAGAAATTAGAAATGGCGGTGCTAATTGTTAATTTCCAGATTGCTGCTTCATTTGCATGTGTAGAATTTATATTTATAGTTGCAAATAAATTATTTTATTTAATTTCGCCATGTTAATTAAGGAGTAAACTTTTTTTCCTTAAGCACTTCCACTTTGGTATCTAAAATGTTTGCAACATTCTGAGTAAACAGAGAAAAATGTAGGCAGATAGACCATATGGTCATCTACTCTCCCTATCCACTCCCTTATAGATCCTATGTACTTGTCCCAAGCTCTCTTGAATTCAGATACTGTCTTCTTCTCCATCACTGCCACCGGGAGGCCGTTCCACAAATTCACCACCCTTTTCATGAAGAAGTATTTCCTCAGGTTACTTCTGAGTCTATTCCCTTTCACTTTCATCCTATGCCCTCTCCTCGTTCCACAGATTCCTTTCAGTTTGAAGAGACTTGCCTCCTCTGTATTTATGCCACATAGGTATTTAAACATTTCTATCATATCTCCCCTCTCCTGCCTTTCTTCCAAAGTGTACATACTGAGATCTTTAAGTCTGTCCCCATATACTTTAAGTCAAAGACCATTGACCATTTTAGTAGCTGTCCTCTCGACTGACTCTATCCTGTTTATATCTTTTTGAAGGTGAGGTCTCCAGAATTGTACAAAATATTCTAAATGAGGTCACACCAGAGTTTTATACAGGGGCATCATCACCTCCTTTTTCCTACTGGCCATTCCTCCCCCTATGCACCCAAGCATCCTTCTAGCTTTCGCCGCCGCCTTTCTACCTGTTTGGCCACCTTAACATCATCACACACGATCACACCCAGGTCCCGCTCATCTTTCATGCATAAAGTTCTTCACCCCCTAAATTGTACCGGTTCCTTGGGTTTTTGCAGTCCAAATGCATGACCCTGCATTTTTTAACCTTTAAATCTTAGCTGCCAAATTCCAGACCATTCCTTTAGCTTCGCTAAGTCCTCCTCATGCTATCCACACTATCAGGGGTGCCTACTCAATTGCAAATTTTGGTATCATCCACAAACCTTACCAGACAGCCCTTCAGTCCTTTGTGCTTGTGCTGAAACAGTAGAATATGAGTGACATTGAGGGGTATTTTTGAAAGAAACATCTAAGTCAGAATTTGGACATTTTACAAAGACGTCCAAATTCCGAGGCAGGGAGAAGGTCATTTTTGAAAAAGATGGACGTCCATCTTTTGTGTTTGAAAATACCATGGACGTCCTTGAATTTGGACGTCTTTGATTTTCGGCCATTTTCTAAACAAAGATGTCCAAGTCTAAAACATCCAAAGTCAAACCATATGAATGTAGGAGGAGCCAGCATTTTTAGTAGACTAGTCCCCCTGACATGCCAGGACAGCAATCAGGCACCCTAGGGGGCACTGTATTGAACTTCATAAAATGCTCCCAGGTACACAACTCCCTTACCTTGTGTGCTGAGCCCCCCCCCCCCCCCCACAAAACCCACTACCTCCAACTGTACACCACTAACATAGCCCTTACTGGTGAAGGGGGCACCTATATGTGGGTACAGTGGGTTTCTGGTGGGTTTGGGAGGGCTCACAGTTTCCTCCACAAGTGTAACATGTAGTGGGGGGATGGGCCTGGGTCCACCTGTCTGAAGTGCACTAAACTACTCCAGGGACCTGCATACTGCTGTCATGGACCTGAATGTGACATCTGAGGCTGACATAGAGGCTGGCAAGCAGTGTTCTTCATCACACTTTTTGGGGGGTGGGAGGGGGTTAGTGACCACTGGGGGAGTAAGGGGAGGTCATCCCTGATTTCCTCCAGCGGTCATCTGGGGCACCTTTTTGTGCCTTATTCGTAGTTGTGAGGACTAACAGGATGGGACGTACAGTTTTGTAATCATTTTGACACAATATATTTTTGTTGTTTTTTCATTGCTTTTCACGCTTCATGAATATCAGTCTTTTAGGGGGAAGCACTTTCTGGACTGGGTGTGGCTCCATCCCTGCGCAATTGGTCCTCATTACCACACTGAAAAAACTTACAGATAAGTACTCATACATAGCGGGCTGCCTACGAGAGCTTTTTAGCTGATAGAAGTGGACGTTAGCAAATCAGTGATTTAATCTCCTGATTAATTTCATCAAAATGCTCTTTTAACATCTGTTTAACACCCCGCTCTAGTTTATACAGTATGAGAAATGTATATGCACATTTAATATAAGCATCTTGATTTAGAATTAATAATGTTTGATGTAATCCTTTACAACACACTTCTTTGCTATTCATAGCATGTGTATAATTAATTAATCAAGGCTCTGTGCTGCTAGATGCTTTATAGGGTCAATATGTTTGATCCTATTAACTGAGAACGCCAATGGTGCAATGATGGCTCTTTACTCAGCCGGTCACGTTTATTACGACTGACGTGTGAACTGAGCACTTTTCAAAATATATTTACATTTATAATTTAATATCAGAACATATTTTTAAAGTATATTTTGGTAACATTTTCTTTGAAAAAGATTTTTATACCTTAAGCATATATAATTGAATTAAGAGGTATAAGTTCATTTGTTTAAATCCCCAGAAAGGAAGTGAAAGCAGATGTCTAGGCTATTTTCCTGTCTTGGTTTGTGCTACATTTTTATCAGGCAACAAAAAATGTATACTTTAAACAAATAACCCTACTGAGGGATTGTTTGGCAAGAACTTCTGTTAGGGACCCTTTCACTAAAGGGTTATTCTGCGGCCACCAGCGGTAGTTCCACCTTGAGCGTGCACCATTTTTGGCACTATGGAAAATAATTCAGTATTTTTTAGGGTGGCGCTAACCTGGCAGTAATTGGGCAGCACCTTGTGATGCCAGGTTACCATGGGAGCCCTTACCACCCTCAGTGGGTGGCAGTAAGTGCTCCCCCCTCCTCCCCCCCAGCATGGCCATGTGGTAAGAATAACCTTACTGCATGTCTATGTCATTTTTAGGGGCTTTTTACCTGCTGCGGTAAAAGGGCCCTGGTGTGCGACAGTTTTGGTAAAAGGACATTTTAGTCTATGTATTAAGAAATTGATCTTAGGTAAAATGGAACTTTATCTTTGTGCTGCATAATGATCCTCTCAAACAGAGCCATTGGACCAGATCATACCATTTAGTTAATATGTATTATTTTTCAGTTTCTGAAAATTATTCTCAAGGATAACACTAGGACAATAATTCTGTATTTTATCCAGTCTCTCTGACTGATGTGTCTTTTACTAAAGCTTAGCATGAGCTAAATGCTAAGAAACTCATAGATATAAACCCCTATTCTATATATGGTGCACATAATTGTGCACGCAAATTTGGGTGTATATCCATTCTGCATGCACAGTTTAATTTAGTAATGAACCAATTGATGCCAGTAATTGGGCACTAATAATTATTAGCACTAATTGGTAAAAATTAGAATTTACACGAACGTCTTGCTTAGCACCATTCTAAAAAAATGTGTGTGTAAATTCTGGTATGCAGTTCTGAAAATGGGGTGTGGCCATGCACTTGTTTATAGCCTATTTTATATAAAACACCTGCAGAAATCATGCCTAAATTGAAACCACCAACATTTATACCTGCTTGGAAGCAAGTGAAAATGTTTGCATAAAAAGTATGCCCATATGCATATATTTTATAATATATGTGCATAAATCATGACTTCACTCATGTTCCGCCCAAACTCCACCCTAAAAGACACATACACCAAAGCTGAATACAAGTGTGCGTATTCTTGTCATCGCATTTACTTGAATGCAATGGATAATTTTACAAGAGGCATTTTATGCATTTATACTGGTATAAAATTATCCTAATGATGTCTCTGCTGTACAGTCTTTCAAAAAAACAGCAAAAACAGATATTTTATAATCGAGGAAAAATAATTTATCAGACTAAAATATTTATTGATTTTACAAATTTCTATTCCATTCAATCTAAAATTCTTGGCGGATTACAAAACATACATACATAATCACTAAAAATAAATAATCATAGCTTCAAAACTCAATTTCTCTTGAGTTCCAATTGCTAGGTTGCTGCAAAAGTAGCCCTAGCAGAAACCTCCAACTGTGTCTTGTAACAAGTTAATCAGGTCTAAACTATCTATAGAGAACTCATTTCTCATAGCTTTCTCAATACCCATGTTACTATGAGAAACAACTCCACAGGAATCTTCAATAACTGTACATGAAATCACTTGAGCATGATTGATGGAGATGTCCAAGGAAACATTTGAAGTTTCTAGTTTCCTGTGAATTACAACCTTACCTTTAACTTATGCCAACTCATAGGCCTGCGGATCTTTGGTGCATTGTTCCAGTTCTTCTACTCTCAATCACAAATCCTATAGGGACTGAGCCCGAGTTTCTTCTTGGATTTGCAACCATCTAAAATACCAAGAGTTAGTTATACCTTGCCACCCCAGTCCCCAGCTGGTATAAGTAATCTTAGGAGTGATTCGGGAGTCTATAAGAGATCTAGGCCACTTAAAGCTTCTGCCCTGCCTGGGTGCTTGAGGGAATGGGGAACCCTCACCCCCGTCTGAGAGACTTTGAGGTAAGAAGAGATTAGGCCATATATGCGTGATTTCAACAGGTTGACCTGGACACCTTCCATCTATTGATGGTCCAGTGGCAGGAGAAGAAACTTGTACTACGTATATCTACAGAGATCCTGAGGATCTGCACCCATCTCATTAGAACCAGACTGTAGAAAAACTGCAGACAAACCTTGGAGCTTCTGAGTCTCCCTATATTCAGGCTCAGAACTGTAAGTGAACATCTTTCTTAGACTGTACTTCTACTCTACTGTACCCAGTAGTGGGATCAAATAGTGAGAGAGAGGTACACAGACCTGGCTTATGGATTCAGGGCGAAGAATCTTCAGGCTCCTGTTGTGGTTAGCCAGGGAGCAATGAGATGTGAGAGGTGCCAGAGAATGAAATTTAATTTAATTCTGGCATTTATAATCGGATTAACCACCAAGCTCAAGGCAGAGAACAATCACATATTATGAACAGGTATCTTCTCTGTCCCTAGAGAACTCACAATCTTGGTTTTTGTACCTAAGGCAATGGAGGGTTAAGTGACTTTCCCAAGGTCACAAGGAGCTGCAGTGGGAATCGAACCCAGAACATCAGGATCAAAGCCCGCTGCACTAAGAAGGGTGAGAGGAGGTTTTAGCATGCTGGAAACATTTGCTTTAGACTGGCTGTAGACAGTCTAAAGCAAACATTATTTAGCCAGTAATGAACAAAAGGGTACATGGTTCTAACCTGTGCCATTAGCAGCCACCAAGAATCCCATGCAAATGTATTACAATGAGCTCATTAGTATTCTGAGCATTCCAGGGGATGCACAGCCCCAGAGCACCTAGCTCTTACAAGCAAATTTTACAACTGCTCTGGAGCTGTCGAAGAGGAAGAAAGCACAAGCAGACAGTTGCCAAAGCTATCTGCTTGTGCTCACTACCTCTCCCCCCTGCAAGCAATTTCCTGGTGGTCTGGTGGGCCTCAAAAACCCCCACACCCCAACAAAATTCTCTATTGGTTCAGTGGACCCCCGAAACATGCCCCTCCAAAACAATCTAATGGTGGTCCAGCAGACCATACCCCCCCTCCTGGCAAATGATCCTGGTGATCTATTGACCCCCTCCCTGGTTCCTTATAAAAGTTGGGCAGGAGCAACACTTCTACCCTTGGGCCCAGCCATTTTCAAAATGGTGGCACCCAGCCCCTGCCTGGTGCATTCTGGGATGCACCCAGTGAGGCTAAACACAATAAGGAGTTTTTCTCATTTGTGGTGTTTAGTCCTGCCCAGTGCATCCCAAAATACACCGGGAAGGGGCTGGGCAATGCCATTTTGAAAGCGGCAGAGATCAAGGCAGGAGGTGTTGCTTCGACCCTGCTGCCCAACCTTTTTAAGGTACCAGGAACGGGGGCATTAGACCACCATGGTCATTTGCTGGGATGAGGTCCGCTGGATCACCAATGGATTGTTTCGGGAGGCGGGGGGCAGGAGGTGTGGAAGGGATCCAGAGTCCACCAGAGAATTTTTGCAAGGGTGCAGGTGTGGTTGGGAGGTGCAGGATGAGTTTGGGGTCCACTGGACCACCATAAAATTTTGTCAGAGGTGCAGGGTTTGGTTTTGTTCAAGCTGTCAAATGCATTTGACACCTTTTGAGTTGCAATAACACCTTTTGAGTTGCAATAGCGACCGATGCATGAAGGGGGATCCATGAATCTCATTTGCATGCAATCCCCTTTGTGCATTGGTTGCTGTTTGTGACTCAGCAGGACCTGGGAAGCGGCACTGTGATGCTAAAAATGGAAAAGTACTCAGGGAAGGAATTCCCTTCTCCTTCCCTTTGATCTCTGGACAACCTGAGGGGGGCTTCAACATCCCAGTAGCACTTTCCTGTCTCATAATAAATACCGGAAAATTAACACAGTCCAGAACAAACTATTAAGAACAGCACTAGCAGTAAATCAGATTGAGATAATTCCCACCATATCCTAGCTTACAAGTGAGGTTCATTCCTGTCAAGGTATGCACAGCACTAACCCATTTGGAGACACTGTATGAATGTACAATTTTCTCCAGAGATTATATATTCACTGTCAATAGGACAGTGAACAAAATGTTGACAGTGTCTACTTCTGAGCCACAGCAATTGTTGATTATTTATTCAAATCATATCCCTTCTGGTTTCTTGTTTTTCTTCACTTTGATCAAGACGAACAGCTGACCTTGAGATTTTTGGCCCAAGAAGGAGGTCGTAGAGAGTAACCAGCTTCTTCTGCTTTTGCCTGCATCTGGAAAGGTTTCTGAAGGACTTGCTGCAGAAGACGAACCTTACAACAGTATTTCGAGACACATTAATAAATGTTCCCCAGGACAAGCTCAAAGAGAGAAAATATCTATTGTCCAAAATCGTATCCACACCTGCATAATGATGCTGAACATAATTCTACAAGCTTGCTAATTTATGTATGTGTGTATGTATGTATGTGTGTGACCTAATGAGATAAAGAACACTGTTTTTATGACATAACATCCATTATATAACATCACACACAAAAAGAATAATGAGCATTATGCTGATGATATGCATATTGCAATTAATAAGGTAAAACTCAGCTACAGTGCTCTATGATGTTTGGGAAGGTGAACCTTTCAGTGTTAGCCAGCATCTACAGAGTCTCATAAATGATTTTTCAACCATGGTTTCTGACAAAAGCATACTTTGTGAAGACTCTTAAAACCTGGGACTATAACATTTGAGAATGTAAAAAGTTGCTAACAGGAAGCTTCCGTAAAGACACAAGCAATGCTGAGTACTGTTGTATAAAATGTTACTACTAGGGGGATTCTGGGAAAACAAATGTTAAGTTCTTAGGAAAAATTTTGAAAATTATGGAAACAATATTCAAAATTCTGCATAACTATGCTTTTTCATTTTGTGCAGAATTTCCCCATCTGGGGCCTGACTCCTCCAAGTCCCAAGTCTGATGTCTCTGCCCCTCCCCATTTCCCCCCCGATTCTCTTTCTTTAAGCCCATTCTCAAGGTTACACCCTTCACAAATTAGCTTGAACACCAGCCCCTCCCTGTGCCTGACCTCCCTCCCTCTCCCCCCAGGTTCAAGGACCAGCTTTCTCTATTCTCTCTCAACAGCTCCCAGCTTTACCTCTGTCTCCTAGTTTTCTCCACCTGCCCCTCCTTCCAGCTTTTTCCCTCTCTGCTCGCCTGTTCTCTCTATTCCTACCCCTCCCAGAAGACCCTCACCTCTTTTTCTGCCATCTCCAGATTTTGCATCACCTCCCCAAAAAGATCCCATTGCCCTGACCACACCAGCTATCTTTCCCTCTGTCCTTCTGCTCCCCCTGAGTTCTCTTTCTCAGAGCTCACCTGGCAGACCAGGTCAGGCCTTCGAAGTGTAAGAGGAGGTTGAAGCCATAGAAAAAGCAGTGCTTTTTGTACAACTGCAGCTTGCTCTGGACTCTGGTGCAAGTTGAAAAATTATTGAGCAAGTGGTTCAGTGTATGATCCAAATGGGCAGCATCTGTCACTGTCACAACTATAGACAACAGCAAGAGACACATGTAGCTCAAGCTGCTGCTGTGGCACACGCCGTGGCCTGGCCCTGGCAAGGAAGTGGGAACCCAGCACAGCTGGCCTGCCCCACCCAAAATTTAATGGAATGGATAGAGTCCAGAGATCACTGCTGTGTTGCTGTGAGCCAGCTCAGTCAAGCCACAGAATAAGATGGGAGGGGGAGGGGAGAAATTGGAAGGCGCTGGAGATTTGGAAATGCTGGAAAGAATAGGAATAAAGAGATAGGGGATGTGCTAGCCCCTGGGGGGGGGCAAGAGATGGAGGAAATGCTGGACATCGGGGAATATGGGGAGATGTTGAAATGGGAGAAATGGGAAGATGGCGGAGATACGGGCACATGAGGGGGAAGAACGTGAAAATTGAGACTATACTGGACACAGGGGGAACAGGGAGATGGAGGAGATACTGGGCACAGGGGCAGTGGGGAAATGGTGAGACAGAGAGGATGCTGGACATAGAGGAGGGAATAAGGAGACAGAGAAGGGATGCGGGGCTTCTCCTTAGGCGCATCCCACCTCAGGACGCGCCTGAGAGGCCCCGTCCCCGACGACGCACGCTGGCAAAAGGCTATCGGAATCGTCGGTGCGGTGCTGGAGGGAGAACGGCGCTTCAAGGACTAAAAATAAACAGACCACGCGGACGGGGAGAGCCGTCAGAAGAGAGAGAGGGGATGGCGAAGGGAGAAAGCGCTGCCAAGGTAGGCCGAGGGAGACAGAAGAAAATGCCGGGGGGGGGGGGGAGGGAATATTTTAAAATTACTGTGTAGGGGTGGGGTTGGGAACAGCCCACCCAGGTTAATGCGGGGCCCGCCCAAAATGGCAGGTCTGGCTACGCTGCTGTGCAGGACATACGCGGAACAGAGAGATGCTGTATGAGGGGAATAGAAAATGAGAGAGGGGAGGTGGGTAGAGAGATTAGATTTATTGAAAGACAGGAGAATAAAGCTGGGGAAAGATAGAGTGATAGGGAATGGGTGGGCTGGGCTGAGAGAAAGAAATTTAGTTTAGCTTATTAAAATTTGATATACCACTTGGCTTTGGTAGGTCTGAGTGGTTTACAAAAATAAAACATATAATAAGACACAAATCCTAATAATAACTCCATAGATGGATAGGAAAGGCCACACCACTTACAATGAAGGCAATAATCATAAAACATTCAAACATCCAGCATATAAACACTACAGACAGAACCCCACCAAGCACCTTACACCTCTGGCAATCCATATGCCTGAGTTAAAAAAAATGTGTTTTAAGTAAACCCTTAAACTTAATAAGACTTGGTTCAGATCTGAACCAAGGCTGGGAACTCTCCAAAAAAAAAAGGCACTCTCAAGGGTCATCTTTCATCGGGCCTTGGTCACCTGAGGAGTAGCCAGCTGATGTCCATATAGGAAGCTCAAGGCCCTCCTGGAGGCATAGTGGAGAGCCAAGGAAGCCAAATATGTGCAAACCTGATTATAGTAAGCTTTATGGGTCAAAATCACAAGTTTAAAATCAATCCTATATTTTATAAGCAACCAGTGATAAGAAATATAGAAAGGGGTAATACTATAAAATCCATCAACATTCGCTAATAGCAGAATGGCAGCATTCTGCAGTGTCCAAAATCTTTTAAAACTTGAACCCAGAAGACCAGAATACACAACATTACTATAGTCAAGACAGGATAAAACAAGGGCATAAATCAACAGGTGCAATGTTGCCTCAGCCAATATGTATTTTATTTATTTATTTGGTGCATTTTTACCCCACATTTTCCCACATAAGCAGGCGCAATGTGGCTTACATTAAGTCAAGAGGATACAATTCAATACAGAGATGGCACAGAAACAGAATGTGACAGGAGGGGAAGGTACATGGGAGGACACGGTTAAATGACAGGGGTGAAGAGCCAACAAGAGATAGAGGTTAAACAGAGGAGTAGCCAGGGGGATAAGCCTTGGCGAATAAGAAGGTTTTTCAGGTCTTCTTGAACTGATGATGGTCGACGAGCTCCTTAAGCTGTCATGGCAGAACATTCCAGGATTGTGGACTGATGTAGGGGAAGGACGAAGCATAAAGAGTTCATTTTAATGAACGTTACTGCCTTAACATATAAAAACCTGTTCACATCACACTAGAAAATTGGTCCTTAAACAACAAACAGTAGACAGTGAGGACTCCCAAATATTTAAAGGGGTTAACAGCTGTTATTGGGCACTCAAACAGTACTGGTGTCAAAGACAGTCATTCTAAATGCCCAGAAAGCCAGCATACTAAAGTCTTATCAGTATTCAGTATCAGTCCATTGGTTGTGACCCTATCTGCAATTTTATCCAGGAAATGCTGCAAATGAGATAAGTCCATGGAAGAAATTACTACTAGTACTACTACTTAGCATTTCTATAGCGCTGCCAGGGTTAAGCAGCGCTGTACAAGTTTAAATTGAAACCTTCACCAGAAATAGAATATTGTCTATATACGGTAACAATGCACTCTAATACCAAGGTCATAGATAAGCGAGATAAAGGGACTCAGAAAGATCCTAAATAAAATAGGTGATAACACCAAACCCTGGAAAATCCTGCACTTCAAAAAGCTATACATAGGTGCTATAAAAAAGAGGCGTGGTTGGTATGACGTGAAATCTGGATAGCGAAGAAGAAAATAATGGAAGCAAAGGGGATGGATGAAAGGCATGGGAAAAACAAAGGTAGAAAAAAGAATTTTATTTTCAATTTTGTATTGGAACATTGCAATGTACTGTATATCTGCTATCTTTATATTTTGCACAGTACAGGGGTAAATGTTTCAATTTTTCTGATGTTGTACTTACACAAGAGTCGGCTTCTAAGTGTTACTTTGGGGTCGCTGAGCCCCTCTTCTTGTTTTTGTTAAAACAGGAGGTGTTATGTTGTGGCAGCATATTGCTTCAGTTTTTAACATTATACTAAATGAAAATGAAGTTTCTTTTCCAGGTTTAGGAAAGGCCTTTGTGACTAAAGAACTGGGATTTCATTAGCTTCAAGTACCAAATAATAATTGGTGTGTATAGAAGTTTAACACATATACCTGTGAATGCTACTGCTACAGAGAAATCAAGACATCTAACACAGGATACAGACAATGCAGCAGCATTCACATTAGCACTGCATGTACCTTAGCACAAGGAGAAAGAGAGAGTGTAAATGTGTAAATGCTATGGATGGTGGGGGGAGGGGGGTGAGAAAGCATGTGACTGCCAGGGACAAGGCAAAAGGAGACAGCAATTTACTTGAGCATCTGCATATGTGTGTTGGTTGTCCATTGCACTAGGTAAAAACTTGTCCTCTGGAGAAGGAACCTACCAACTGTACCTTGATTCCTTCTCTTCTAGAAACCCTAGACTTATTATCAATCCTTTTATAACAGGAAAGAGAAGAAATGGATTCAACAGAAGAGAAAGTCCAGTTGGAAAAGGCATATCCAGCCCCAAAATGAAAACCAGAACCAATTTGTCACGGTCTCAGGCTGTAAGCAAACAGTCACAGACTCAGGAACAACGTGAGCTCTTGGGCTGCAGTCCATGAACAGCAGCAGGCAAAACCCTCCACCCAGAATTGGCCTAACCAAGCAGGAATGGAGCAGACTAGAAGTGCATGCAATAAGCACACAGGCAGAAACAGACTAGAAGTGCACAGAGCACACAGGCTGTACTAAGACACAAACCAGGACTGGACTGAACAAGCAGGACTGGAGCACAATAGAAAAACTTGAAGAGCTGAAAACAACTAAGAAAACAAAGGGGAAGGCACTGAAAATAAAAACTATAAAGAAAATGAGGCAAATGGAGGAAAACCCACACAGGAAGGCACCGAAAAAGTATCTGTTGAAAAGTGCAAACGAGAGACCACAAAGACATGACCTCTCAGCTCCATGGAAAAAAAAACCAGACTGAGGAACTTGCACCCACCAGTCGGGCAGGAAGGCACCTGTGCTTGCACAGCAGAACCCTGCTAGAATTTTCTATAGATGTATACGCTAGGCAGCAACTGCACTAGGCTCCGTCAGATGATGATACCCAGATGCGAGAATCCTAATGGACTGTTTGTCCTCAAAGAAAATGTATTTAAGTATCTAAGAGGTGTGTCGACTAGTGTGGTTCTCTTTTAAGAATTTTTTAAAAACTAATAAGCTATTACTAATCAAGACCTCCTGAAATATACTTTCTTTTCCCAGATAATCAAAATGTAGTTAACTACCTTGTGTCTCGCTTCCAACCAATGCCAAAAAATTCTAATTTAGGGGCCCTTTTACTAATCTTAGTTAAGCAGCTAATGGCAAGATTCAGCATGGTAAACAGCAGTGTGGACCTACACTCCTGTCTACTGCTCTAAAAGGGTGGCCTTTACATTAAAAGTCCCACATTAGCTGACTAATGCGGGAGTGGGTGGGACATGGGTGGGCGGAGGTATGGCTGGCTGTGATAGCTAGCACAGCTCAGTAGTTGTCACTATTGACGAAAGTACAGTTGAACTTAACGTAACCTGAAAAAGAGGCAGAAACTGCAGTAGTGCTTCTGGCAGTATGGAAGCATAATGCACTGTCAGGGTAGGTGCTGTGGCGCTATCCCCCCCCCCCCCCCAACACACACACACACACACACACACACATACATCCCTCCCCCAATCTTCCCAGTCGCACATACTAATCCCCGACAGTTAGGGTTACCATATTTTGTTCCCCAAAAAGGACACATGCCCCGCCCCCACCGCACACCCCGCCCCCTTTCGCACCCTCCCTCCGCCCCTTCACACCCTCGCTCTGCCCCCTGTCACATACCCCGTTGCCCCCCCCTCCCCTTACTACTGCCCTGGTGGGCTAGTGACCTCTTCGGGGCAGGAAAGAGCCCCCTCTTTCCTGCCCAGAGCACTGCCCTGCAACCATCCTTCCTGTTGGTGATCTTGACGCCGATTCAAAATGGCTGCCGAGAGTTGAAGTTTCGCGAGGTCACTTCAATTCTCGGTGGCCATTTTGAATCGGCGCCGAGGATCACCAACAGGAAGAATGCATGCAGGGCAGCGCTCCGGGCAGGAAAGAGGGGGCTCTTTCCTGCCCCAAAGGCGGAAGAGGTCACAAGACCACCAGGGCACTAGTAAGTAAGGGGAGGGGAGACTAGCCCACCAGCCTGCCCGTTTGTCCATAAATCCGGACAAACGGGCAGATTGGCAAAACCCGCCCGGTTGCCCGGTCATGCCCTCAAAAAGAGGGCATGTCCAGGTAAATCCGGACATATGGTAACCCTACCGACACCTCTCAATCCAAACATAAAGTCCCTTCCACCAACAACCCAGTCCCCTGGCAAACAACCCCCCCCCCCCTTACCTAGAAAACCCTGTCTGCTGCCAGAAAACCCCCATCCCACCCCCCCAGGACTCACCCTGGGGGTTTGCATCCGTAGCCAGCAGTCCTAGACAGCAGCAATTCCTTTTTGTTGCTGTCTGGGTAAGTGCTGAAATCCAAAATGGCACTGATAACCCCTGGCGGTAGTCATGGGGTACTACAACTAGGGGTTATCCTTCCATTTAAGGGCTGCTGCAGGTTTAAATAAAAACAAAAACACCTTTTTGCAGTCCTAACTTTATCTGGTTAGCTATCTGAATATTGCTGCTAACTGAATAACCTCTGGCCCACCCCAAGACTGTCCAGATAGTGCTGAGGTGGTCAGAGGGAATATTCAGCAGCACCATCTGGTTAGTGTCACTGAATAACTCACTCACCAGTAGCTGCTAAGCAGATAAAGCCTCTGAATAACAGCTGGAAAGTTTTTTAAATAAATATACAGCACAATAATACTGAAATAGATTGCCACCAAAACAACACAGCACCTAACCTAAAAATATGACAGTATTAGAAGCCAGATTTACCTCTGTAAAATCATTCATTTCAGCCTTGCGGATTGCAGATTCTGCCATCCAGTTTCGGAGCACATATCTAGGATTGACCCCTGAAAGCCAAAGCAATGCAGATGATATTGTAAACACTCTTTTGTGAACATCGAAAAGAAATATTTGTTTAGCACGTTTGCTTTATCGTGATCTCTCTCCATATAGCCATTCTCAGCATTTTTCAGTCTTATAATTCCATTCCTATCTTTTCTCCTTTCCCCAGTATACCTGAAAAAGGTCTCGTCACCTCTCTTTACATCTTTTAGCCATTTTTTCTTCTGCTTGCGCTTTTGCTAGCTAGATTTCCCTCTTTGCTTCTTTGAGTTTAATCTAGGTGCTCCCCTTCACCTCTAAGGGCTATGGTAGTGGTGTACAATTGTGGGTAGTGGGTTTTGGGAGGGTTTCGGAGGGCTCAGCACACAAGGTAAGGGAGCTATGTACCTGGGATCAATTTATGAAGTCCACTGCAATGCCTCCTAGGGTGCCTGGTTGGTGTCCTGGCATGTCAGGGGGACCAGTGCACTACAGATGCTGGCTCCTCCCAAGACCAAATGGCTTGCATTTGGTCGTTTCTGAGATGGACATCCTTGGTTTCGATTATCGCTGAAAATCAGAAATGACCAAGTCTAGGGACGACCATCTCTAAGAATGACCACATTTCAGGATTTGGGCATCCCTGACCGTATTATCGAAATGAAAGATGGATGTCCATCTTGTTTCAAAAATACGGGTTTCCCCGCCCCTAGATGGGATGTTTTGCGAGGATGTCCTCATCAAAACTTGGCTGTCCCTTTCGATTATTCCCCTCCACGTCAAACAAACTATGGACAAATGGTACTAAAAGAAAACAGAATAGTTTTCCCAAAGGTGGTGCTGCTGCTAACAAGCATCTGGATAAAATACAGGAGGGATATAGAAAAAAACTGGGAAAGCAGTCATCTTAAAGGGGATGAGGTTAAATGCTGGATGATGAAAGCTGACTGGTGGGGATTGAGACTAGAGGGGGATGGGGGGGGGGGGGGGGAGAAACAAGCAAAAGTGCTGACCACAACTGACTATATTTGCATGGGGGATCTTATGCATTCCTGCTACCAGCACATCTTCTGAGAAGACATTTTCTATTAGAGGAAGGACTGTGGAAGACAGGAGAGCTAGACTGAATCCCGAGATTGTTGATGACTTATAAATCATAACAGTGCTTCATAAGGTATATTTCTCCCCTGCTAGGACATACAGAGCGGGTTGTATTTGTACTCCTGGACATTTTAACAGGGTGGAATAGGGTTCCTTGGGGTAATAGAAGTCAGCTATTGCTCAGGTTGGAAGGGTAGAGGGTGGTGGTGGGGGTTATTATAGTTTCTAATTGTTATTATTATTTTCTATTTGTGATTTATAAACAACAGTTGCACAGAACAGTGTTCCTTTTTAAATAAAAAATCATAAGTGTTTGAGGCTTCTGCAGATGCAGACAGAGCCCGCGGGGATGGGGCAGGGACACAGACAGAGCTCACAGGGATGGGGACAGAGCCTGAGGGGACAGGGACAAACTTTGTTTCCATGTCATTCTGTAATTGAGATTGCCTGGGTTGGAGCTGAAGGAGAATATTAGTTTGGAAAAAGTGGGGGGGGGGGGCAAAACAGAGAGCGAGAGAATACTGGGGTAAGAGGGCAGCAGAATACATGGGAGAGAAGGGCTGGGTGACAGGGATACAGAATGTGTTGGGGGAATGGGCTTAGGGAAAGAGATAATATTGGACAATAGACTTTATTTTAGTCACTGTAAATGTGCTGAGCAGCTGAACTGACAACATTATCAGAGGGGGGAACCCCCTATCTAGACCAGCTGTATCATTGCAGGGGCCACTTTGTCCAACAATGATCTTGGCTCTCACAATGAAGGTTGTTTTGGGGGGGGGGATTTTTTTTTTTTGCCAAAGTGGTCCCTGCTTTAATAACAATGAAGATCATTGCTCTAATACTTAAACACATCAACCTCAAGCAAATGTCTTAAAGTTGTTTTCATCTGAGATGATGCAGGATATCTTTAGATTGAAAAATCAATCATCTTCTACTTAAACAGAGGAAATGGGTGGGGGTGGGGAGCAGATCAAGCAACTGGCTCTATATATTTACAGGAAGCCCATGACAAGGTTAAGCTTATTCTCATTATCATGAAATTCCCCCACAAAGATTTAACAACAGTGAAGAGGGAATTATATTCAGACTTGTTACTCTCTATTATCTGATGCACTTAAATCTGAGCCTGACCTTTTCCTAAGTTGTCTCCTACAAATATAATTAATTGCTGGATATCATCTATCCTTATCAAGCCACGGACAAACATAACTGGCACTGCTTCCTTATCTTAGCAGTGCACGGTTTAATTCAATAGCAATTTGTGAACTCAACCAGGACAATGCAAGATCCCTCTTATACATAGCAGGAAAGCATGGATTCATCACTCACAAGCCAAGATAGAGAAAACAAAAGCAGCAGAACACACAATCAACATCCCAGATGTCACTGCCATCTCCAGCTTGGCTAATCATACACAAGACAATGCACACTCTTCACATTTCTCACTCACTCAATGAAAGTACGGTAAGAGCAGATCTACAGCTGATCGATGAAGTCAAACGAAAGGTTAAGGTGAACCTGAGGTGATCTGAACACAGCTCTAAACTGCCACTAAAATACTGATCCCATGCTTATTCTTGGTGCAATGTCAGGAGAGGAATCAAAGACACGCCTGTCCCATTGCAATAGGCAAAGGCTGCCAGTGAGCACATTCAGACAGCTTCACTGGAAAATGGAAGCACCTAATGCTGCCATCGCCTATTTCTCTCTTGAATTAATACAGAACTCATCTGAGTGGTTGGGCTGGTGGTTGGGAGGCGGGGATAGGGCTGGGCAGACTTATACGGTCTGTGCCAGAGCCGGTGGTGGGAAGCGGGACTGGTGGTTGGGAGGCGGGGATAGTGCTGGACAGACTTGTACGGTCTGTGCCAGAGCCGGTGGTTGGGAGGCGGGGATAGTGCGGGGCAGACTTATACGGTCTGTGCCCTGAAGAGCACAGGTACAAATCAAAGTAGGGTATACACAAAAAACAGCAAATATGAGTTATCTTGTTGGGCAGACTGGATGGACCGTGCAGGTCTTTTTCTGCCGTCATCTACTATGTTACTATGTTACTATGAACAGCAACTATGGTGGGGAGGGGGGGAAGGGCAGAGAATGAGTCAATAATTGTGTTGGGTCTATTTAATAAAGTCCAGTTTGACACCCCCTATTCTTGAAAGCTCCTTGTGCTTTTTTGGCTCTCAATAATTGTGTTGTGCTACTTAGATAATTTAGATTGAGATGGGTATTAAGCTGTGGTAAGATAGCTCATTTTACTGCAGGAGTAACTAACCTCCGGTACCTTAGTGTCTCAGGTTAGTAACTCCTATGATAGATATAAATTTATACTGCTGCTGCAGCTAGGAACATTGAGCACTCCTAGCTGCAGTAGCAGAAAGGCAGCAGTCCCAATGTCAGGCCTTCCATCTTTTAAAGGGGCTGGTGGTGGAATACATTAACTCAACCATTCTTAAACAAAGCACATGCCAACAAAGGAATGCATCAAAACACTAATCAGCCTTGCACAGACACTGCACAGGAAATCTCTATCACCCTGGATAAAAGGGAACATTCTTTCATATCGTACTTTTTCAGGCATTAAGCACTGAAAAGCCAAGTAGCCTTAACCCAAGAATAAATTCACTCACTTGTCATTCTTTGTCTTCTTTTAGTATCTGAATCACTGGTGTTCCTAAATGTTCAAAAGAGTACGAGATTTAGTTAGTATGTTTTAGACATGTCTCCCATTTTTTTCTGATTCTCAGGCATTGACAATGCTGGTAACACAGGAGACAGAGTGACAATTATGCTATTAATCTCGGGGGGGGGGGGGGGGGGGGGGGAAAGGGCGGGGTTACAATTTGTGCTCATAAAGGGCAATTCACTTAAATTTACACACCAGATGAGCCATGCTAGTCTTTACCTGCCATCATTTATCATGATATTATGCTACGTAAGCATGCACCTAAATGTACAGAATACTGACAATTAGGCACCTAAATGTACACTTACCCCCCAAAAATGTCATTTGGGTGCCTAACAGGCTTATTTTCGAAAGAGAAGGGTACTCATCTTTCGACACAAATTGGGAGATGGGCGTCCTTCTCCCAGGGTCGCCCAAATCAACATAATCGAAAGCCAATTCTGGGAGTCCTCAATTGATTTCCGTCGCGAGGACGACCAAAGTTCCCGGGGGCATGTCGGAAGCTTAGCGAAGGCGGGACTGGGGCGTGCTTAACACATGGACGTCCTCGGCCGATAATGGAAAAAAGAAGGACATCCATGACGAGCACTTGGCTGACTTTACTTGGTCCATTTTTTCTTGCAACCAAGCCTCAAAAAGGTGCCCGAACTGAACAGATGACCACCGGAGGGAATCGGGGATGACCTCCCCTTACTCCCCCAGTGGTCACTAACCCCCTCCCACCCTCAAAAAAGAAACTTTAAAAATATTTTTTGCCAGCCTCTATGCCAGCCTCAAATGTCATACCCAGCTCCCTGACAGCAGTATGCAGGTCCCTGGAGCAGTTTTAGTGGGTGCAGTGCACTTCAGGCAGGCGGACCCAGGCCCATCACCCCCTGTTACACTTGTGGTGGTAAATGTGAGCCCTTCAAAACCTACCACAAACCCACTGTACCCACATGTAAGTGCCTCCCTTCACCCCTTATTTATTACATTTATATCCCACATTTTCCCACTGATTGCAGGCTCAAAGTGGCTTACATAAATCTGTAGTAAGGCTACAGTGCAAGAAGAACAATTATACAAATTGAGAATAAGATAGGAAATAACAATTAAACTGCAATAGGCAAGAGATATTAACAGGTCATTAGTATTCTTGGATCTTATTAATAGTAAGAATTAATTCAAATTAAGTTGAACCTGGAAAATAAGCCTTCTTAAACAATACTGATTTCAATAATTTGGTAGTGTTGTACAGTTGTGGGGAGTGGATTTTGGGGGGCTCAGCACCCAAGGTAAGGGAGCTATGCACTTGGGAGCAATTTATGAAGTCCACTGCAGTGCCCCCTAGGGTGCCCAGTTGGTGTCCTGGCATGTCAGGGGGACCAGTGCCCTACGAATGCTAGCTCCTCCCATGACCAAAGGGCTTGCACTTGGTCGTTTCTGAGATGGGCGTCCTCGGTTTCCATTATCGACGAAAACCGTGGACGACCATCTCTAAGGACGACCTAAATGTTGAGATTTGGGCGTCCCCGACCATATTATCGAAACTAAAGATGGTCGCCCATCTTGTTTCGATAATACGGATTTCCCCGCCCTTCACCATGACGTCCTGCGAGGACGTCCTCAAGAAAACTTGATTATGCCCCTCCACGTGATATTCTCCAAACAGGTGCTCAAATGGCAGAATGCATATTTGTAAGTGGGGCATTCATATGGGTGGAGCATGAGTGGGCCATAGCAGGGCAGAAATTTAGGTGGGCAACTTACACAAGTGGCCCGCATGGCTGCTACATTTAGGTGTCCCCATCTATGGCAGATAGAAATGGGGGACACTAATACTGGGCATCCAAATATGCACTAACATTGAAAAAGTATATGTCAAAAAAAGGCAAAAAAAAAGTTATTTCCTTGAGTTTTTTTGCCATTTTCTCAACAACCACTTTGAATTTCAACGAGAAATGTTACATACTTAGGGCCCAGTTTAATAAGCTGCGTTATAGGCACGTTAGCATTTTTAACACGCATTAACTATGTTCACACCTACAATATCCTTATAGGCGACTACATAGGGCAGGCGCTAATTGTAGGCGTGTTAAAAATGCTAACGCACCTTAGTAAACAGGGCCCTTAATTAGTTGTCATACTTACATATTACTATTATACAACATTTAATTCTCTTAAGCTATGTTGATGTTATTGACATTTTAGTGTTACTACCTAGAGATTTTTGCGTGTTAAAAATGTTTCAGCTAAAACATTAAACAATAGAATAGCATCATTGAAGCAATACAATTAACAAAGCGTCAGAATTCTGCAGTCACTGTGAATGTTCAAAGTGTCCACTCCCAGCTTTAACATTGGCCTTCAGTCACTTTGGGAAGTTCTTAACAGCCTTGTCGATTGCAGCACTTCCTCAAGTTCGGGGATTGTTTACGGCTTTGGGTAAAGCTTGTGATAAGCCTCCAACATTGCTCCCCAGACAAAAGTCTATATCACTGTGACATCATTAAAAGTAAGCTGGTACCCAGCTTTTTTCAAATAATGGTAGTTTTACAGTGCAAATATTTTTCAACACGCAAAAATCATTGGGTGGTCACACCACAAAGTCTTTAACTTCACTGTGTTTAAAGATAATCTCATTCCACTCAGCACTCAAACGTAGATAGTAACAACAAATAAAGCTGGGAAATTTTACTTGAAATTCCAGTTGCAGAGAAAGTAGCAAAAAAAAAAAAAACCTCTGGGTATTTTTTTTTTATTCACCTTGTAGAATAAGCTGTCACCCTGCATTATTGGGACACCTAAATGGAGGGAGACTTGTTGTAAAATTACTCCCATACTTTATAATATAAATTTGTTTGTACTAAATAGTAGGTGGAAATGCATGCAGGTATTTTTCATGGTTGTAATTTTCAAAGAGAAAGTATGCACAAATCTGCCTTAGAAAAACAGTGTAACTTATACACATATGTGCCACACAAGTTAGGTTCCTATTATAAAATTATCCCCTGTATGATCATGAACAAGTCTTTTACCTGTATATATGATTTGTTGAAGGCCGGGGAGTGGAGGGGTAGCCTAGTGCTTAGTACAGAGGACTTTGATCCTGGTTCAATTCCCACTGCAGCTCCTTGTGACTCTGAGCAAGTCACTCAGGGGTCCTTTTACAAAGGCACACTGAAAAATGGCTTGCGGTAGTGTATGCGTGGGTTTTGGGCGCGCGCTAAAAAAAATCCATTTTTTAGCGCGCCTGTATAAAAGGCCTTTTTTAAAATTTTTGCCGAAAATGGATCTGCAGCAAAATCAAAATTGCTGCACGACCACTTTGGGTCTGAGACCTTACCACCAGTCACTGACCTAGTGGTAAAGTCTCACGCGGTAATAACCTATGCGCGCCAAATGCCACTTGGTACGTGTCCGATACGCACAGCAAAAAATAAAAATTACCACAAGAGCCACACGGTAGCCATGCGGTAACTCCATTTGGTGCGCATTGGGCGCACGTAGACGCTTACGCAGCTTAGTAAAAGGGCCCCTCAGGGAGTCTTTTACTAAAACTTACCTCAAGTTTATAGCAGGGCCCATAGGAATAAAATGGGCCCTGCTGCAAATAACTCGAGCTAAGATTTAGTAAAAGACTCCCTTAACCCTCCATTGCCCTAGGTATAAAATAAGTGCCTGTATATAATATGTAAACTGCTTTGAATGTAACTACAGAAAAGCGGTATATTAAGTCCCATTCCCTTTTGAAGTGATGTGCATACTGATGACTCCATATAAAAATTATTATTAGCCTCCAAAAGGGAGCTTAGTTCTGCTAAACTTAAGCTAGAAGTAGCAGTGAAAGTCACCACAAGGGTTGTAAACCATGGAGATAACAGAAAGAACAAACAAATCCATTCAAAATGCTGTGCTTCTAATCTGGCTTTAACAGCTGACTGTGTGAAGAGTTTTCATTAATTAGAATATGGTTGTTTGAAATTAACTAATATGATTGACAGTCTCAGAAGACATTCTCTTAAGTCATAAATTCACTATCAGAGTTATGGCTTTTAGGAAGATTATTAAAGATTATTAAAACCATATGATACATGCATAACAATGTCAATGCTGGATTGGTCTTAGGGTTCACTACCCTTGTCATACTTAATTCACTTGGGATTTACAGTACCTGTAACTCAGGTGCCAGGCAATTATTTATAAAGCAATTATTACATGCATCTTACTTTTGCAATCTTAGGAGATACAAAACGACCCAGTCTGAAAAAGACGTGTGTACAGCAACATCCCGGAGAGCCCAAAATTCCTAAATAGAAAAATTAATATTTGTTATAATATAAAGATTTAAGTACATCCTGCAATAATGAACTATCACATAATAAATGGTAGATAAGCTTGATCCATTGTAGTGGAGGAGTGGCCTAGTGGTTAGGGTGGTGGGCTTTGGTCCTGGGGAACTGAGGAACTGAGTTCGATTCCCACTTCAGGCACAGGCAGCTTCCTTGTGACTCTGGGCAAGTCACTTAACCCTCCATTGCCCCAGGTACAAATAAGTACCTGTATACAATATGTAAGCCGCATTGAGCCTGCCATGAGTGGGAAAGCGCAGGGTACAAATGTAACAAAAATAAAATAACATGAGGTGCTGTGGGAGTAGTAAACATGAGAAGAGATCTCCAAAAATTAGAACAATGGTCTAAGTTCTGGCAGTTACAATTTAATGTGAAGAACTGATACACTTGGGATGCAGAAACCCACAAGAGATGTGCATGATAGAAGGTGAGAGACTGATAGGAATGGTCCAAGAGAGGGACCTTGAGATGATAGTGTCTGAGGATCTCAAGGTGGCAAAACAATGTGACATGGCTGTGGTTTGGATGCTTGGCTACAGATTCCACCTTGAATACTGTATTCAGTTTTGGAGGCCTTATCTTGCTAAGGACATAAAATTTGAAGCAGTTTATAGGAAAGCGACAAAAATGGTATGGGCTTTGCACCACAAGATGTATGAGAAGAAACTTGATGACCTGAATATGTATACTCTAGAGAAAAGGAGGGATGGGGGGGGGGGGAATTATAAAACAGATATTTAAGTATTTGAAAGGTAATAATATACAAACAAGTCTTTTCCAGAGATGGTAAGAATGTAGAATAATGAGGACATGAATTGAGGTAGTGATGGCGGTGGGGGGGGGGGGGGGGGGGGGGCAGTCAACTTAGGAGTAAAGTCAGGAAGTACTTTATCACAGAGAGTGTGCTGGATACCTGGAATGCCCTCCCATGGGAGGTGGTAGAGATGAAAATGGTAACAGAATTCAAGAGTGCATGGGATAAACAAAAAGGATTCCTATATGGAAAGAGAACAGAACCTAAACAAAACTTTGTGGTGCTTAGAGAAGGCAACTTCTACTGTCTGTGCCCCAATTATGGCTAGATCTGGATGGGCTAGAGTGGGCTTGAACAGTGACTCCAGTAGTTGAGGAGTAAGACCAATACCGGGTAGACTTCTACCATCTGTGTCCCAAAAATAGCAAAAACAGATTAAGATCAACTATCCATAAATTATATCCATCACATCATATATGCTATGCAGTGTTGTATAGTAACTAAGTAAATGTAACTAGTTACTGTACTTACGTAAAAGTTTTGTTACATTTACTTGTAAAGAAGTACAGGATAACATTTGTTAGTTTTACTTAAGTAAACATTTCACCAATTTTTACTACGTTACATATTTATTTGTTGCATTTGTATCCCACATTTTCCCACCTTTTTTCAGGCTCAATGTGGCTTACAATATTCCATCATAGCATTCGTCATTCCAGAGAAAAATATACAATAGTATTACATAAAGAACATGAATAACATAATAGAATTAGCAATCAGGTATAGGGAGAAAACATTCAGAATATCAGGTAAGTGTTGATGCGTTAAAGTTCCTTTTATGGGTCATTGTGGTATGCCTTGTTGAAGAGATAAGTCTTCAGTGATTTACGAAAGTTGATTAGGTCGTAGATTGTTTTCAGATCAAGTGGCAGTGCATTCCACAGCTGTGTGCTCATGTAGGAAAAGCTAGATGCATGTGTTAGTCTGTATTTTAGTCCTTTACAGCTGGGGAAATGAAGATTCAGGAACGTACGTGCTGATCTTTTAGCATTCCTGGGTGGCAGGTCAATAAGGTCTGACATGTAGGCCGGGGCATCTCCGTGAATGATTTTATGAACCACAGTGCAGACCTTGAACGAAATGCTTGCAGTTAAAAGTAAAAAGTAAAAGCAGAAGTAAGATGTAAAAGCGAATGCTACATACCTGTAGAAGGTATTCTCCGAGGACAGCAGGCTGATTGTTCTCACTGATGGGTGACGTCCACGGCAGCCCCTCCAATCGGAATCTTCACTAGCAAAGTCCTTTGCTAGCCCTCGCGCGCCCGCGCGCATGCGCGGCCGTCTTCCCGCCCGAAACCGGCTCGAGCCGGCCAGTCTCATATGTAGCAAAAGAGATACAAGGGAAGACACAACTCCAAAGGGGAGGCGGGTGGGTTTGTGAGAACAATCAGCCTGCTGTCCTCGGAGAATACCTTCTACAGGTATGTAGCATTCGCTTTCTCCGAGGACAAGCAGGCTGCTTGTTCTCACTGATGGGGTATCCCTAGCCCCCAGGCTCATTCAAAACAACAACCATGGTCAATTGGGCCTCACAACGGCGAGGACATAACTGAGATTGCCCTAAAAAATTTACCAACTAACTGAGAGTGCAGCCTGGAACAGAACAAACAGGGCCCTCGGGGGGTGGAGTTCGATCCTAAAGCCCAAACAGGTTCTGAAGAACTGACTGCCCGAACCGACTGTCGCGTCGGGAATCCTGCTGCAGGCAGTAATGAGATGTGAATGTGTGGACAGATGACCACGTCGCAGCTTTGCAAATTTCTTCAATGGAGGCTGACTTCAAGTGGGCTACCGACGCAGCCATGGCTCTAACATTATGAGCCGTGACATGACCCTCAAGAGCCAGCCCCGCCTGGGCGTAAGTGAAGGAAATGCAATCTGCTAGCCATTGGATATGGTGCGTTTCCCCACAGCCACTCCCCTCCTATTGGGATCAAAAGAAACAAACAATTGGGCGGACTGTCTGTTGGGCTGTGTCCGCTCCAGGTAGAAGGCCAATGCTCTCTTGCAGTCCAATGTGTGCAGCTGACGTTCAGCAGGGCAGGAATGAGGACGGGGAAAGATGTTGGCAAGACAATTGACTGGTTCAGATGGAACTCCGACACGACCTTTGGCAAGAACTTAGGGTGAGTGCGGAGGACTACTCTGTTATGATGAAATTTGGTTTAAGGGGCCTGGGCTACCAGGGCCTGAAGCTCACTGACTCTACGAGCTGAAGTAACTGCCACCAAGAAAATGACCTTCCAGGTCAAGTACTTCAGATGGCAGGAATTCAGTGGCTCAAAAGGAGGTTTCATCAGCTGGGTGAGAACGACATTGAGATCCCATGACACTGTAGGAGGCTTGACAGGGGGCTTTGACAAAAGCAAACCTCTCATGAAGCGAACAACTAAAGGCTGTCCTGAGATCGGCTTACCTTCCACACTGTAATGGTATGCACTGATTGCACTAAGGTGAACCCTTACAGAGTTGGTCTTGAGACCAGACTCAGACAGGTGCAGAAGGTATTCAAGCAGGGTCTGTGTAGGACAAGAGCGAGGATCTAGGGCCTTGCTGTCACACCAGACGGCAAACCTCCTCCACAGAAAGAAGTAACTCCTCTTGGTGGAATCTTTCCTGGAAGCAAGCAAGACACGGGAGACACCCTCTGACAGACCCAAAGAGGCAAAGTCTACGCTCTCAACATCCAGGCCGTGAGAGCCAGGGACCGGAGGCTGGGATGCAGAAGAGCCCCTTCGTCCTGCGTGATGAGGGTCGGCAAACACTCCAATCTCCAGAAGAAGAGGGAACCAGATCTGACGCGGCCAAAAAGGAGCAATCAGAATCATGGTGCCTCGGTCTTGCTTGAGTTTCAACAAAGTCTTCCCCACCAGAGGAATGGGAGGATAAGCATACAGCAGCCCCTCCCCCCAATCCAGGAGGAAGGCATCCGGTGCTAGTCTGCCGTGGGCCTGAAGCCTGGAACAGAACTGAGGGACTTTGTGGTTGGCTCGAGATACGAAGAGATCCACCCAGGGGGTGCCCCACGCTTGGAAGATCTGGCGCACCACTCGGGAGTTGAGCGACCACTCGTGAGGTTGCATAATCCTGCTCAGTCTGTCGGCCAGACTGTTGTTTACGCCTGCCAGGTATGTGGCTTGGAGCACCATGCCGTGACGGCGAGCCCAGAGCCACATGCTGACGGCTTCCTGACACAGGGGGCGAGATCCGGTGCCCCCCTGCTTGTTGACATAGTACATGGCAACCTGGTTGTCTGTCTGAATTTGGATAATTTGATGGGACAGCCGATCTCTGAAAGCCTTCAGAGCGTTCCAGATCGCTCACAACTCCAGAAGATTGATCTGTAGATCGTGTTCCTGGAGGGACCAGCTTCCTTGGGTGTGAAGCCCATCGACATGAGCTCCCCATCCCAGGAGAGACGCATCCGTGGTCAGCACTTTTTGTGGCTGAGGAATTTGGAAAGGACGTCCCAGAGTCAGATTGGACCAAATCGTCCACCAATACAGGGATTCGAGAAAACTCGTGGACAGGTGGATCACGTCTTCTAGATCCCCAGCAGCTTGAAACCACTGGGAAGCTAGGGTCCATTGAGCAGATCTCATGTGAAGGCGGGCCATGGGAGTCACATGAACTGTGGAGGCCATGTGGCCCAGCAATCTCAACATCTGCCGAGCTGTGATCTGCTGTGACGCTCGCACCCGCGAGACGAGGGACAACAAGTTGTTGGCTCTCGCCTCTGGGAGATAGGCGCGAGCCGTCCGAGAATCCAGCAGAGCTCCTATGAATTCGAGTCTCTGCACTGGGAAAAGATGGGACTTTGGATAATTTATCACAAACCCCAGTAGCTCCAGGAGGCGAATAGTCATCTGCATGGACTGCAGGGCTCCTGCCTCGGATGTGTTCTTCACCAGCCAATCGTCGAGATATGGGAACACGTGCACCCCCAGCCTGCGAAGTGCCGCTGCTACTACAGCCAAGCACTTTGTGAACACCCTGGGCGCAGAGGCGAGCCCAAAGGGTAGCATACAGTACTGGAAGTGACGTGTGCCCAGCTGAAATCGCAGATACTGTCTGTGAGCTGGCAGTATCGGGATGTGTGTGTAGGCATCCTTCAAGTCCAGAGAGCATAGCCAATCGTTTTCCTGAATCATGGGAAGTAGGGTGCCCAGGGAAAGCATCCTGAACTTTTCTTTGACCAGATATTTGTTCAGGGCCCTTAGATCTAGGATGGGACGCATCCCCCCTGTTTTCTTTTCCACAAGGAAGTACCTGGAATAGAATCCCAGCCCTTCTTGCCCGGATGGCACGGGCTCGACCGCATTGGCGCTGAGAAGGGCGGAGAGTTCCTCTGCAAGTACCTGCTTGTGCTGGAAGCTGTAAGACTGAGCTCCCGGTGGACAATTTGGAGGTTTTGAGGCCAAATTGAGGGAGTATCCTTGCCGGACTATTTGGAGAACCCACTGATCGGAGGTTATGAGAGGCCACCTTTGGTGAAAAACTTTCAACCTCCCCCCGACCGGCAGGTCGCCTGGCACTGACACTTGGATGTCGGCTATGCTCTGCTGGAGCCAGTCAAAAGCCCGTCCCTTGCTTTTGCTGGGGAGCCGAGGGGCCTTGCTGAGTCGCACGCTGCTGACGAGAGCGAGCGCGCTGGGGCTTAGCCTGGGCCACAGGCTGTCGAGAAGGAGGATTGTACCTACGCTTGACAGAAGAGTAGGGACCAGTCTTCCTTCCCCCCGAAAAATCTTCTACCTGTGGAGGTAGATGCTGAAGGCTGCCGGCAGGAGAACTTGTCGAATGCGGTATCCCGCTGGTGGAGATGCTCTACCACCTGCTCGACCTTCTCGCCAAAAATATTGTCCGCACGGCAAGGCGAGTCCGCAATCCGCTGCTGGAGTCTATTCTCCAGGTCGGAGGCACGCAGCCATGAGAGCCTGCGCATCACCACACCTTGAGCAGCGGCCCTGGACGCAACATCAAAGGTGTCATACACCCCTCTGGCCAGGAATTTTCTGCACGCCTTCAGCTGCCTGACCACCTCCTGAAAAGGCTTGGCTTGCTCAGGGGGGAGCGCATCAACCAAGCCCGCCAACTGCCGCACATTGTTCCGCATGTGTATGCTCGTGTAGAGCTGGTAAGACTGGATTTAAGAATGGTAGGCCTTCCTCCCAAAGGAGTCTAAGGTTCTAGAGTCTTTGCCCGGGGGCGCCGAAGCATGCTCCCTAGAACTCTTAGCCTTCTTTAGGGCCAGATCCACAACTCCAGAGTCATGAGGCAACTGGGTGCGCATCAGCTCTGGGTCCCCATGGATCCGGTACTGGGACTCGATCTTCTTGGGAATGTGGGGATTAGTTAGTGGCTTGGTCCAGTTCGCAAGCAATGTCTTTTTTAGGACATGGTGCAAGGGAACAGTGGACGCTTCCTTAGGTGGAGAAGGATAGTCCAGGAGCTCAAACATTTCAGCCCTGGGCTCGTCCTCCACAACCACCGGGAAGGGGATGGCCGTAGACATCTCCCGGACAAAGGAAGCGAAAGACAGACTCTCAGGAGGAGAAAGCTGTCTTTCAGGAGAGGGAGTGGGATCGGAAGGAAGACCCTCAGACTCCTCGTCAGAGAAATATCTGGGGTCTTCTTCCTCTTCCCACGAGGCCTCACCCTCGGTGTCAGACACAAGTTCACGGACCTGTGTCTGCAACCGTGCCCGACTCGACTCCGTGGAGCCATGTCCACGATGGGGGCGTCGAGAGGTAGACTCCCTCGCCCGCATCGGCGAAGCTCCCTCCGCCGACGTAGTCGGGGAGCCCTCCTGGGAGGTGGCCACAGTCGGCACCGCACGCGGTACCGACGTCGGGGAACCTCACCCCGGGCGATGGGCCAGCCGGCGCCGCGCTCGACGGTACCAGAGGCGCAAGCACCGCCGGTACCGGAGGGGTAGGGCGCAACAGCTCTCCCAGGATCTCTGGGAGAACGGCCCGGAGGCTCTCGTTCAGAGCGGCTGCAGAGAAAGGCTGAGAGGTCGATGCAGGCGTCGACGTCAGAACCTGTTCCGGGCGTGGAGGCTGTTCCGGGCTGTCCAGAGTGGAGCGCATCGACACCTCCTGAACAGAGGGTGAGCGGTCCTCTCGGTGCCGATGCCTGCTGGGTGCCGACTCCCTCGGCGACCCAGAGCTCTCGGTGCCGACGCGGGGAGGAGACCGGTGTCGATGCTTCTTCGACTTCTTCCGAAGCATGTCACCGGAGCTCCCCGGCACCGACGAGGAGGACGTAGAATCCAGCCGTCGCTTCCTCGGGGCCGAGGCCGAAGGAGGTCGATCTCGGGGGGGCTGTACCGCAGGAGCCCTCAGGGTAGGGGGAGACCCACCCGAAGGCTCACCGCCACCAGCAGGGGAATGGACAGCCCTCACCTGCACTCCAGACGATGCACCACCGTCCGACGACATCAGCAGACGAGGTCCCGGTACCACCGACGTCGATGCAGTCGTCCGATGCCTCAGCGCCGATGCAGAGACTCGATGCCTCGATGCACCCGATACACTCGCAGCCGAGGAAGAAGGTCTGGATGCTGACGACGTCGATGCACTCGATGCCCCCGGTGCCGATGCCGACGAAGAGCCCGAGAACAAAACGTTCCACTGGGCCAATCTCGCTACCTGAGTCCGCCTTTGTAACAGGGAACACAGACTACAGTTCTGAGGACGGTGCTCGGCCCCCAGACACTGAAGACACGACGAGTGCCTATCAGTGAGCGAGATTACCCGGGCGCACTGGGTGCACTTCTTGAAGCCGCTGGAAGGCTTCGATGTCATGGGCGGAAAAATCACGCCGGCGAAATCAAAATCCGAAATGACGGAAGTGAGCACCAAAACTTTAAGGGAGAAAAATCTCGACCGAGGCCGAAAAGAGGCCTACCCCGACGACGAAAGAAAACTTACCGGGGCAAAATCTGAAAAATACGGGAAGGGGCAAACGAAACCCGAGAGGGCTTCCGGAGCACTTCCCAAACAGTTTTTAAAGACTTTCCGAAGAAAAAAACACGTCGAAAAAGGACGCGCGAGGTCGACTTTCCGGGGCTCGACACGGCGAAAACACAACCGTACCGAGTGCGGACGAAAGAAGACTGGCCGGCTCGAGCCGGTTTCGGGCGGGAAGACGGCCGCGCATGCGCGGTGCGCGCGGGCGCGCGAGGGCTAGCAAAGGACTTTGCTAGTGAAGATTCCGATTGGAGGGGCTGCCGTGGACGTCACCCATCAGTGAGAACAAGCAGCCTGCTTGTCCTCGGAGAATGATGATTCCACAGTAAACCAAATAAAACAGCAAAACAGGGAATAACATTTTGCTACTGTAAGCCTTGTCAGGTAAACAGTGAATCATCGCATCTTAAATTTTGATGTCCAGTGAATATAGCCTATGAGAACAGTGGAGTTGCCTGTGTTTGTTGAATTGGTTACTGGTCGGCAGCCAAAGAGTTGGGTCATTTTAAAGCAGAGCTGAAGCTGAAGCTTTTAGCAATTTGTCGTGAACAGACATGTCTCTACAGACTGCTGGTCATCCCATAGAAAATTTTACATTGGGGTGACTATCCATTGGATTGACAGAGTCATTAGAGAGGAAATCTGCTTCTCTGGACTTAAGACTGAAGAGTTTCTACATATTTGACATTCTTTCATCAGTTCTTGAAGATATTCAAACAGTGTTTGCCATCAGATGAAAAATTATTATAACAACAAAAGACAATGATTCTAACTTTGTGAAAGCCTTCTTTGTAATTTGACAGCATGGTGATGAAAATGAATATAAAGATGATGAATTCAAGTGATGAATTAGACAACAATGATGATAAAGTATTCTTTGTTATACGGAGATTCCCTCGATTGAAACCTGCAGACCTAGCCTGAAGACATCCGTAATACTGCAATTTGGCCTGATTTAAAGAAACTTTTTATCAGACTGAACAATCCATTTTCTGCTAGTACAGTTGTTGAAAACCTTTTCAGCTGTGCTGGACTAACGACTCACAAGTGCACTTGTATAAGTGACAGACATTTTCAAAAATGTAGTTTTACTAAAAGCAAAATGGATTGAATTGTAGGGCAATAAAGTTGTTGGAATAAAAGCGTTAACAATAACTGCATTCATTGTAGTTATGGTAATTTTATTTTTTACTCAAAAGGTATTATATTAGGCAATAACTTTTTTACTTTCACTTAAGTAAATTTTTTAATGTGTTCTTCACTGTACTTTTACTTAAGTATTAAAATACACATTTATTTTTACTTTTACTTTAGTACTTTGACCTAGTACTTTGAAAAACATTTATGATATAAGTTTATCTTCTTGGTCAGACTGCATGGAATAAGCAGGTTTTTATTTGCCATCATCTACTATGTTACTATGAGGGGCATTTTCGATATGGACGTTTTGCAAAAAAGACAAAATCTGAAGAGGGAAAAAATTCATTTTCAAAAAAGAAAAATGTCTATTCTTTTTTTTTTTCAAAAATTCTGTTCTGAACAAGATTTTGTGATTTGGACGTTTTGTTTTTGGTCCATTTTCGAAAAAAAAAAAAAAAAAAACCCGTCCAAGTGCAAAACACACAAAATCAAGCCATTAGGATGTAGGAGGAGCCAGCATTTTTAGTAGACTGGTCCCCCTCACATCCCAGGAAAGCAATAGGGCACCCTAGGAGGCACTGCAGTGGACTTCATAAAATGCTCCCAGGTATACATCTAACCACTGCTCCCTTACCTTGTCTGCTAAGCCCCCCAAAACCCACCCAAAACCATCTACCCCCAACTGTACACTACTATCATAGTCCTTACAGGTGAAGGGGGCACCAATATGTGGGCATAGTAGGTTTCTGGTGAGTTTTGGAGGGTTCACAGTTTCCTCCACAAGTGTAACAGGTAGGGGGAGGTGGAAGCCTGGGTTCACACCTGTATGCAATGCATTGCACCACTACTCGACTACTCCAGGGACCTGTATGCTATTCTAATGGACCTACGTATAACATCTGAGACTGACATTGAGGCTGGCAAGTAATGTTTTTAATCACATTTTTGGGGGGTGGAAGGGGGTTAGCGACCACTGGGGGAGTAAGGGGAGGTCATCCCCGATTCCCTCCAGTGGTCATCTGGTCATTTGTTGCAACCTTTTGTGCCTTATTATAAAAACATTATGACTGAAAAACGTCCAAGTTTTAGGAATGCCCAGATCCCGCCCTTAACATGCTCCCGACACATCCCCTTGTGATTTGAATGCACTTCTGATAGACTTCCTAGAAAAACATCTAGAAATTGGTTTTGAAATTACCAATTTGAACGTTTTTGTAAGAAAAATGTCCAAATGCAGATTTATGCCACTTTTTAGACATTTTTCTGCTTTGAAAATGAGCTCATATATATGTTAAATCAGTCCCAATACCAATCCTTGAGGCACTCCAATACTCACCTTTCTTTCCTTGGAGTAAACTCCATTTTCCATCACCTTTGTCATCTGTCAGTCTACCAGTTCAGGGTCCTATATATGTGAATGCTCCTAGTTAACTACAGAAGTGGCAATCTTTATTTTATTTCAATCTGGAGGAGGAATAAATTGTAGGGGATTAATCCCTTAATCCCTCCTGTAAAGGCCTGGACCAAAATGAGCACTTTTTAAAAACCTATACATACCAGGGAACAGCTATAAATCCCTTTCTGCAACAGGGAATACATGTGCAAATATTGGTGCTGCCCAAGCCCCACCCAAACTGCATCCTTTTGCAAATCTACATATACCCTGGGATTCTATATATGGTGCCTTAATTTCTCCATGGAAATCAAAGCGTGTTCTATAACCATGCGTGTAACTTAATTGGTTAACTAGCTAATCAGTGCTGTTAATTGGATGTCAAAGCATTAACTGGCATTAAGATTTATGCACACAACTCGTTAAGCGTGTTCTGTAATGTGGTGCGCCTAAATTCTATGTCACATAGTTGAAAAGGGGTGTGGCCATAGGGGGGCATGGGTATTTCTAAAATCTATGAGTGTCGTTAGAGAATACACCCATTCTACACCTAATTTAGTTGTAGGGATTTATGCCAAGTAAAACATGGTATACATGGCCGTGACTACAGCTGCTTGTGCGGAGGCGCTCGGCGTTATTCTATATACCGCGTGGAAATTTAAGCCTATTCTAAAACATTTAGACATATTTTACAGAATATGCCTAGGCGTATTTTTTTTCCACATGGAATTTTCTGGTGCCATATATAGAACCTAGCCTACAGTGTAGCTACACGTGTAAATTCAACCTCTCTAAAATCGGATTTTACACATATATGCAAGTCACATGTAAATTACAAATAGGGCCATAGAATAATAATTAGCCATTTTTGAAAATCTCTTTCAATATAAGTAAAATTATGTGCCTATATGTTAACTATCTCTCTGACCTCGTGTGCAACTTTCTTTGAATTAGTCACCTTACTTGCTAACTCTTACTCTCTTACCTATCTAAATGTTATACCTTTGCTTTTCCTTCACTATCAATTAAAATGTTCTATTACGTATTGTGTTGACATTGTAAGTAGTATACCATGCCATACTTTGTATTGTTATTTGAATATTTTTACTGCTGTAATTGCCTATTGCTCACGTTTGATCTATTCTTACTGTACACCGCCTTAATGAATTCCTTCACAAAGGCGGTAAATAAATCCTAATAAATAAAATAAAATGTGTGTTGCTCTACAACACAGTAATTTTGCCCAGATTAATAAGAGGTGTTGTTGAGGATGTGTCTAGATCAGATGAGGAAAATAGTGTGTGTAGAAGTAGATGACATTTTCAAATTTTCATGAGAAGACAAAAGTACTCCCAAAAAAAAGCAGGTATTTTTTCCGGGATAATAAAGAGAAACCCTGTGCTTGGTTTTGCTGATTATTGATTCAAACCCAATAGTGAGAAAGTGTACAGTTTGATTACTGGCCTCCAGTGTGACAAAAATCATAAATTACAAAAGGGAAAAAAAAAGAAGGAAAAGAATGTATGTAGTCCTCCTGCAAAATGTCTGTTTGTGCTTCATACAATGGAGATGTTTAAAAAATAAAAATATTCAATCATGTAAAAATATTAATCCTCCTAACAATGCTGAATTCAATCAATGATCTGCCAGATACAAGTGCATACCATGTTCCTCAGAACATCTTTAGCTTCATGAACTGAATATTTTCCAAGGTTTTAAACTATGCTGGGAAAAAAACACCTATCTTTTAAGCAAGCTAAACCACTTTGCAATTCTTTCTGCCCCATAGTGAACATTTACAAATTCTTTGTATGTTTGCCAAGTCACTGGAAGGAGTCACATCAAACCCCAGAAAAAGGAATAGCATGTTTTCATAAATTGGCAAATTAGGGGGTCTTTTACCTGTTGCAGACAACTCAGACTAAGCCTTAGTAAAAGACCCCCTTAGGGGCTCTTTTACTAAGCCACGTAAGCGTCTATGCACGCCCATGTACAAAATGGAGTTACTGCCCGGTTACCGCGTGGCTCTTGCGGTAATTTAATTTTTGGCGCGCATCCAATACGCGCGGCTGAAAATTAATTTTTATTTTCAGACGCATGTAGGTCATTACCTCCCGGTTACTGCGTGAGACTTTACCGCTAGGTCAATGGCTGATGGTAAGGTCGCAGACCGAAAATGGACATGCAACAATTTTGATTTTGCCACACATCCATTTTCGGCAAAAATTTTAAAAAGGCATTTTTTTACAGGTGAGCTGAAAAATGATTCTGTGCGCGCTCAAAATCCACGTCTACACTACTGGAAGACATTTTTCAGCGCACCTTAGTAAAAGGACCCCTTAGTGACTTATAGGCCCACACATTCACAAATTAGTGCCTCACTCTTTAGATAACCCTTCCATTTCTCACTGAAAACTGAACCTGGAAGTGTGTGGTAAAACCTTTTGCTGCAAAAAAATTCAGTACAGAAACATTCACAGTTCATTCACAGGTACCTGAGGAATATTGTTATCTGCTAGCTGGTCCTGGGTGATTTCGCTGAGTTGCCGAAATGTCATTGTAAAATCAGCCTTTGTGTCTTCCATAAGCTAATGAAAATAATTAATATTGACATAAGAGTTACTTTCTTCTACGGTAAAGGTCAAACAGTAACGTTCAAATCTATGGACAGAAGAGAATGAATAATAAACTCACTTTCAGAAAGAGAGTAATCAATAGGCCATCATCTTCACTTTCTCCCAAAAAGCCCAGTTTAACTCTGAATAGTTCTGCAAACCTGAAAATAGTTACAGGCAATGCATCAAGCAACAGAAGTCTTCTGCAAAGACTGTGATAGTCCAGAGCACAGGAGACCTACAAGCTTAGAGATCCTTTTACTAAGGTGCGTTAAAAGATGGCTTATGGTAGTGTAGGCATGGGTTTTGGACACGCGCCGATCTGTTTTTCAGCGCACCTGTAAAAAATGGCCTCTTTAAATATTTTTGCCGAAAATGGAGGTGCGGCAAAATCAAAATTGCCATACGTCCATTTTGGGTCTGTGCCCTTACTGCCAGCCACTGAACTAGCGGTAAAGTCTCATGCAGTAAGTGGGTGGTAATGACTTACGTGTGTCAAATGCCACTTGGCGAGCATCCAATACGCGTGATCACTGGGGGAGTAAGGGGAGGTGATCCCCGATTCCCTCCGTTGGTCATCTGGGTCAGTTCGGGCACCTTTTTGAGGCTTGGTCGTGAAAACAAATGGACCAAGTAAAGTCGGCCAAGTGTTCATCAGGGACGCCCTTCTTTTTTCCATTATCGGCCAAGGACGCCCATCTGTTAACCACGCCCCCGTCCCATCTTCAGTACACTGCCGACACGCCCCCTTGAACTTTGGTCGTCCCTGCAACAGAAAGCAGTTGAGGACGCCCAAAATTGGCTTTCAATTATGCCGATTTGGGCGGCCTTAGGAGAAGGACGCCCATCTCCCGATTTGTGTCGGAAGATGGGCGCCCTTCTCCTTCGAAAATGAGCTGGATAGACACTTACGCAGCTTAGTAAAACAGCCCCTTATTTCCTAGCCTCAAATGCTGTTCTTCCAGCAGATGGGGCTGAAAACTCTAGAAATGTGAACTCCAAGAAAAAGGAACTCTTATATTTTTCTAAATTTTGACACTTGTGGGGCCAGAGGAGAAATATACAGCTGACTGCAAAAGTAATTCCAAGACACTTCAGTCTTAAGCTCCTTTGTCATGACAAGGTTTGAGTATATTTTGCCTCAGCTGAAAGCACAAGTCATGGTCAAAAAAGAAATGAGGGCCTTATTTTATAACAGGGTGCCTATTGGGCTCATTTTCAAAAGAGGAAGCCCATCTTTTGACACAAATCAGAAGATAGGTGTCCTTCTCCCAGGGTCATCCAAATTGGTATAACTGAAAACCGATTTTGGACGTCCCCAACTGCTTTCCGTCGCAAGGACGGCCAAAGTTCAAGGGGGCGTATTGGAGGCGGGACTTAGGCGTGCCTAACATATGGACGTCCTCGACCCATAATGGAAAAAAAGGGCATCCCTGACGAGCACTTGGACGACTTTACTTGGTCCTGTTTTTTTTACGACCAAGGCACAAAAAGGTGGCCGAAATGACCAGATGACCACCGGAGAGAATTGGGGATGACCTCCCCTTACTTCCTCAGTGGTTACTAACCTTCTCCCACCCTCAAAAAATATCTTAAAAAATATTTTTTGCCAGCCTCAGATGTCATACTCAGCTCCATCACAGTAGTATGCAGGTACCTGGAGCAGTTTTAGTGAGTGCAGTGCACTTGAGGCAGGCGGACCCCCTACCTGTTACGTTTGTGGAGGAAACAGCGAGTCCTCCAAAACCCACCAGAAACCCACTGTACCCACATCTAGGTGCCCCCCTTCACCCATAAGGGCTATAACCTTTGAGCAGGGACTGTCCTTCTTTGTTAATTGTACAGCGCTGTGCAACCCTGGTAACGCTTTAGAAATGTTAAATAGTAGTAGTAGTAGTAGTGGTGTACAGTTGTGGGTAGTGGGTTTTAGGGGGGCTCAGCACACAAGGTAAGGGAGTTATGTTCCTGGGAGCATTTTATGAAGTCTACTGCAGTGCCCCCTAGGGTGCCCAGTTGGTGTCCTGGCATGTCAGGCGGACCAGTGCACTAGAAATGCTGGCTCCTCCCACGACCAAAGGGCTTACATTTGGTCGTTTCTGAGATGGGCATCCTTGGTTTCCATTATCATCAAAAATCAGAAATGACCAAGTATAGGGACAACCATCTCTAAGGACAACCAAAATTCCAAGACTTGGGCGTCCCCAACCGTATTATCAAAATGAAAGATGGACGTCCATCTTGCTTCAATAATATGGGTTTCCCCACCCCTCCATTGGGACGTTTTGCGAGGACATCCTCAGCAAAACTTGGGCGTCCCTTTCGATTATGCCCCTCCATGTGAACCTATTTTAAGTCTGTATAAAATAGGCTCCCAGAATTAATCCCATTAGCACACAAATGTCAATGCACACATTAAGATAAATGTGTGTTTGTGTGCTCCACGTTTACTTGCAATGCACACCTTTTAATAAATATACAACCCCACCTCTACTTCACCCAAGTTATGCCCCCCAGGAACGCCTACAAGCAGATTGCAAGAAAGTAGGCACGCATTTTCCATGTGCATAATTTTTATGTTTCATACATTTCATAAAAGCCCTTTCCAGCTCTTAAAAGTTACTTAGCTGTAGCAGTGATCTCTGTGGAGATACTAGTCCTTACAGATGGGTGACATTGCTGATGAAGCCCAGCAAGGGAAAAGGCTTCTTTCATTTGCTCTTCCAGAAGCTTCTGAAGAGCTCCACCGTGCCTGCGTTTCACTTCCAGCTTGCTATAGTCATGCAGGGACTGCCTCAGTTCTTATTGCAGCTGAGCGTAGAATACAACACATTGAGGATGTGAGTGGGTATATGAGGACTTGGATCCTGCTATCCAAGGCAAACACCTGCCACAGGCAAGTAATTTGTTTTTTCCAAGGACAAGCAGGATAGCAAGTCCTCACAGATAGGAATCCTTAACTATAGGCTGCCTTCTAAAGAAAAAAGCAGAATATAACAATCATGAAAGGCACTGAAACAAGCAGATGCCTACATATGGAGGCAACTAGCCTTTTCTATTTTTCCCTTTTTTTGGAAAATAGTCTAGAAATGAGAAAAATGGGCCTAGGGAGGTGGAGTTGGATTCTAATCCCCAAAGAGCTTCTGGAGGATGGACTGGCCAAACCAGGGGCATAGCCAGACTTGACATTTTGGGGAGGCTCAGAGTTGACACATGGGGGGGGGGGGGGCACTAGGCATATAGGTGTGACTACTGTGTAGGAGTATACCAAATAATGCCTTAGAGTGAACTTTATGATGGATTTCTAAGTAAAAAATCTATTCTGCATCAATATAAACTGCATTCACACTTTTGGAAACTTTGGAAACACTGACATTTTTAAATCTCTTACTTCAGTCACTCACAGAACACAGACCAATCTTCACCAATTACAGAATAAAAGACCAAAAACTAGAAAAGGAAACACTAAGAAATCACATTCTCTATAAGCAGTACAGTACAGGAGAAATAAAAATAAAAATGCATTATCTACTGTAGGAAGCAAAATGCAAGATCTCTTTCTACCCCAAAATAAAATCTACAAATAAATTATCTGGATACCCATGAAATGTTAAAAAAAAACTTGTGGGACACAGTAGGCCTGATATTCAGACAACAGGAGGCAGCTCGCATAAGTGCTGCGATCAGCACTTACCCTGGATATTCAATGCCAGGCTGTTTCCAGTGACTGGCACTGAACATCCAATAGGACCCAAAGCAATAAAGTCATAAACAACATAGTTTATACCAAATTGTTTAACCACCCTTAGGTTTTGCCTTTGGATTTAACAAGCAATACCATCTACATGTAAGGTCTAGCTAAACAAATTTAAACAATCTATGTTGAAAGTATATGCCTTAAATATGTAATACTTGGTAGCAATAATGAAACAGTGATGGAATACACACACAGCAGGCAACCAACAGATTTCATTTTCACTGAAAATAATTAAGGGTCCCTTTTTCTAAACTGCAGAAGTGCCTATGCGCGCCCAATGCACATCAATTCCAAGTTACCACCCAGCTACCGAGTGGCCCGGGCGGTAATTTCATTTTTTACGCGCATCCACTATGCATGCCAGAAAATATTTTTATTTTCTAGCGCACGGGCAGTAATCTGCATTTGAACGCGCGTTGACCATTACAACTCAGTTAATGCGCGAGACCTTACCACTAAGTCAATAGCTGGCGGTAAGGTGTCAGACCCAAAATGGGTACATGCCAATTTTCATTTTGCTGCACGTCCATTTTCGGCCCCCCAAAAAGGCATTTTTTACAGGTGCACTGAAAAACAATTGTGCGTGAGGCCAAAACGCGCCTACACTACTGCAGGCCACTTTTCAGCATACCTTAGTAAAAGGACCCCTAAGTTTGTAAACAACATAAATGTCATTCACCTAAAACTGTTCTACTACTGCTTTCCCTTAGCCATCATTATTCCAGGGACTCATCTGCATACAAAGATTACCCCCCCCCCCCACACACACACACAAACATGCCTTTTACAATCAAACAGAGTTGAAGAAAAAATAAATATATACCACGGAACTGAAAAATTTTGGCACATTTAGACTAACTCTGGACTTCTACATGAAAGTAGCTCTGTTTGTGGGAGTGGAGGAGTAGCCTAGTGGTTAGTGCAGTGGACTTTGATCCTGGGGAACTGAGTTTGATTCCCACTGCAGCTCCTTGTGACTTTGGGCAAGTCACTTAACTCTCCATTGTCCCTGGTACAAAATAAGTATCTGAATATATGTAAACCGCTTTGAATGTAGTTGCAAAAACCTCAGAAAGGCAGCATATCAAGCCCCATTTCCCTTTCCCCTTTGATAATATATCACTGCATTCCACAAAACAAAAGGAGCACGTTCCCACAAACCATCTTTCTCTTTTGATCTAGGCACAGGAAAAAAAGATTTTAAATGCTCCCAGGTTTCAACCTAATTCATGTTTAATGTGGGATATAAATGTCATAAATAAGTGGAAAAAAATAGATAGAAACTCTGAATGTTGAGCACCTGATTTTCATAACATGATGTCTGTTTTAGTGGCCTTTACCAAGAGAAAAAAAAATCTCTGCACAAATACAATGCGTGCTAGGGTGTCTCTAAAACCTTCCCCTCCAAATGACACACTGATTACAATTTATAGCAAATTACTACTCTACCTATGAAAAGTTATTCTGTTATTATACATCCTCTGTGTACATCCATATGCTGCACAAGTCAGCGTGTATATTTTTATTTATAATGACATTTGTATCCCACATTATCCCAGAGTTCAGGTTCAATGTGGCTTACAATCCAATCTAGTATATACATATTATAGTTACTCAACATTTTTCCTTTATCAGAAGATGTATTAGTCTTCTATATTCAGCCATATAAAAAAAAAAATTTACAAAAAATAGTTTATGAATTATTTTGCAAGGTTGTATTGTGTAACAAACACACAATTATAAGCAATTATACAGGATAAAGTTTGAAACAGCATTTTACATAAAAGTGGTCATTCCTGTCTTCCATTATCTTGTTGCAAGAACTATCTTAAAACCAGCCCTGGGCTGAGCTGAACATTTGTTACATAAGTTTCTTTATTCAAAGATTTTCCAAAATACAAAATAGAAACAAGAAACAGCGATGTAGAACATCAAACATTGTGATACACGTACACGTTACAGCTAAGATATAGTCAGACAGTATCCTGGACTAAAGAAGATATAGGAAACCATTTATCTGTGAATGAACGTATCATATTGAATTTCTTTGCTAGATACTTCAAATTTATAGGCGGTGCATACCAAACTCCACCACGGATAGCTTGTGTTAACCACTACTTGACAAAACACAACTGTAGCGCCGAAGTCTACATTATTTTTTTAAATATCACGAACACCATACTTGAAAAATTTAAAACTATTAATAGCTGTAAGATATTTAACTAAAACAAGGGTACGTACCGCAAAAATCTAATGCACGTGGAGGGGCATAATCGAACAGGGCGTACAAGTTTTCCTGATGACGTCCTCGCAAGGAGTCCCCACGAAGGGGCGGGGAAACCCATATTATCGAACAAGATGGGCGTCCATCTTTTGTTTCGATAATACAGTCGGGGATGCCCAAGTCTCAACATTTTGGTCGACCTTAGAGATGGTTGTTCCCTGTTTTCAGCGATAATGGAAACCAAGGACGCCCATCTCAGAAACGACCAAATCTAAGTCATTTGGTCATGGGAGGAGCCAGCATTCGTAGAGCACTGGTCCCCCTCACATGCCAGGACACCAACCGGGCACCCTAGGGGGCACTGCAGTGGACTTCAGAAATTGCTCCCAGATGCATAGCTCCCTTACTTTGGGTGCTGAGCCCCCCAACCCCCCCCCCAAAAAACCCACTACCCACAACTGTACAATACTACCATAGCCATAAGAGGTGAAGGGGGGCACCTACATGTGGGTACAGTGGGTTTCTGGTGGGTTTTGAAGGGCTCACATTTACCACCACAAGTGTAACAGGTGGGGGGGGGGATGGGCCTGGGTCCGCCTGGCTGAAGTGCACTGTACCCACTAAAACTGCTCCAGGGACCTGCATACTGCTGTCAGGAAGCTGAGTATGACATTTGAGACTGGCATAGAGAAGGGCAAAAAATATTTTTAAAGTTTTTTTTTTAGGGTGGGAGGGGGTTAGTGACCACTGGGGGAGTAAGGGGAGGTCATCCCCGATTCCCTCCGGTGGTCATCTGGTCAGTTCGGGCACCTTTTTTAGGCTTGGTCATAAGAAAAAACGGACCAAGTAAAGTCGCCCAAGTGCTTGTCAGGGACGTCCTTCTTTTTTCCATTATCGGCCAAGGACGCCCATGTGTTAGGCACGCCCCAGTCCCGCCTTCGCTATGCTTCTGATACGCCCCGTGAACTGTGGTCGTCCCTGCGATGGAAAGAAGTTGAGGACGCCCAAAATCGGCTTTCGATTATGCCGATTTGGGCGACCCTGTGAGAAGGACACCCATCTCCTGATTTGTGTTGAAAGATGGGTGCCCTTCTCTCTCGAAAATAAGCCTGATAGTCTCCCTCACCCAAAGAGAGTTACTAGCCCTAACCTCTCGCTCATGAACAGCGGAGGACGCGGGAACACAGTGAGCAGCACTTCCCTCCAAGCTCCAGCAGGATCAGTAAAAGAGGCAGGAAGCGGAAACCCCACATATAGCAAGGCACACACATTTCACTGCCCTCAAGAGCACCCCTCTTGTCCAGGGTCCCCCTCTTTTGCTCTGTGGTTGGTCTGGTATATTTCCCTCTCACTCATCCATTTTCCCCGGTTCAGCATGTCTACCTCTCTCCTCCTCACCCGTGGTCTGGTATCTCTCTCTCCACTCCCCTAACCTGCACGGTCCGACCATCCGGTATTTCTCCCTCAATCTCAAACTGAAAAATATAAGTAGGATCAAATAAAAATAGTACCAACAAGAACAAAATCAAATAAAGATGGTTTCAACAAGAACGAGCACATAGATGCAGCGGCTCATAGGTTTGTTTGCTTTGTTTTGAGGGTACAAGGAATCGATATGATGGCTGTATGGGGGAGCGGAAAGAGAGATTAACCTCCGTGGTTTCACCTTTTTGATGTCTTGCTGCTGTTCTCAATCAAACCTCCTTAAGCAGTGAGCCGCACTGGCAACATTGAAGGCAGCTGCTTCTGGCTGCCCTGGTCCGTTTCACTGCTTCGTCCCACTCACAGGAAGTTGAAAAGGCGGAATGAAGTAGTGAACTGACCAGGGCAGCTGGAAGCAGTAACATTCAGCAATCCAGTATGTGCAAGGCACTTTCACCTTTGTGGGCATGCAGCCAAGGGAAAAATATTGACAGGATGATTAAGATAAAAATCCGACTCTACCTTAGGAATGCACTTTGAATGGGTACACAGAACCACCCTATTGTTATATAATTTTTTATAAGGTGGATCAGTTACTAGAATCTGGAGCTCACTTACTCTGCAAACTGAAGTCACTGCCACCAAAAACAAGACCTTCCAGTTCAGGTACTTTATATTTATTAGATTCTTGATATAATGCCTTTCTGTGATACAAAGAGTTTTACATATTACATACCGGTGCCTTCTCTGCCCTAGTAGGCTCATAATCTAAGTTTTGTACCTGGGGCAATGGAGGGTTATGTGACTTGTCCAGGGTCATAAGTACCTAACATTATCCCAAATAGTAGCAAGATTCATGCTACTGAACCCAGGGACAAGCAGTGGCTTTCCCCATGTCTTGGGTTCCCTGGTGGCTGTCATAGCACTGCCAGTCTTGAGGTGGATGAGCAATCATCTTGGCCCACTGCCTCTTGGTGAGGGCAGTTTGAGATCACTGGTAACCTTGATGCTTCAATGCTCTCAACATCATATTCTGAAGGCATGCAGTGTCCTTGGCCTCTGCATGATATTCAACGTTGGTGGCCCTCAAAATTACTGAAGAAGACAAATCCTTCTTCAGGTGGGATTCAGTGGGTATCCGAAACCCGATGGCCTCAATGCTCAATGTTGAGGATGGTCAATGCTGATGCAACACCAGGACCCATAGAGACCAATTCCTCTAATGCTGACCAGACTCAGAAGCACCAAAAATTCATTCTCATTTTTGTTCTCAGTAAAACAAAAGTCCTCTCTTTGATATCCATGAACACAAATTACATTGAGACAGTTCATGTTTGGGCCTCAGACACAGCAACAAAAGTTATGGGTATTCACAATTGATATGGTCTTGTCACATTGGGCGCACTAGCTTCTGGAGATTCTTTTCTGGTACTTGTCACTGAAAAAGACAGTCAGAGAGAAACCAAACAACATGACGATTACAATTAGTTCTGACTAGGGCACCCAAGACCTGTAAAAAAGAGCCTGAGTGAGCAGATGCAAATAAAGAAAAAAAATTTAAAAGGCAGTGACAAATCCTACTCAAAGAAATACCAGGATACTGAGCAACCAAAATGATAAAGGGGATGGAACTCCTCTCGTATGAGAAAAGGCTAAAGAGGTTAGGGCTCTTCAGCTTCAAAAAGAGACAGCTGAAGGGAGATATGATTGAGGTCTACAAAACCCTGAGTGGTGTAGAACAAGTAGAAGTGAATCGATTTTTTACTCTTTCATAAAGTACAAACACTAAGGGACACTCAATGAAGTTAAAACAAATAGGAGGAAATATTTTTTTCATTCAACGAATAGTAAAGCTCTGGAACTCTTTGCTGGAGGATGTAGTAACATCGGTTAGTGTATTTGGGTTTAAAAGAGGTTTGCAAAAGTTCCTGGAGGAAAAGTCCATAGTCCATTGAGATAGATATGGGGAAGCTGTTGCTTGCCCTGGGATTGGTAGCATGGAATGTTGCTACTATTTGGGTTTCTGCAGGATACTTGTGACCTGGATTGGCCACTGTTGGCCATTCTTTAAGAATGTGGAAGCTGAGAAGTTCCAGAAGTTCTTTCCCATGCCGAGCTTTCTTGGTGATATTCCACACCTATGAGGACTTGCTATCCTGCTTGTCCTCAGAGAACACATGCAGAACAACCTGTATAAAATTATCTTCCACAAATTCTCTTAAAGATAAAACAAACAGGTTACCAAATTATATACCTGTTGTAATATAGATCTGGATATCCTTCAAGTATCTTCAAAGCTCTGTAAAATAAATTCAAATATTTCATAAGATTAAATTTTAAATATTGCTCAGCAATACTTTTCATTATAGTAGTAGACCTAAATATAGAATTTGTATATCTCAAGCTTAAAATAAATGCTATATTCAAAGTGACTAATTTAAGGATGCTGGACTGCACAGAGAACGGCATAAGCAGCAGAAGGGAGGAGGTATTAATACCCCTGTAAAGAGTCATTGGTAAGGACTCACACGGAGTACTGTGTTCAGTTTTGGAGGCCTCATCTTGCTAAGGATAGAAAAAGATTTGATGATTTAGAGGAAGACAATAAAAATGGAGAAAGTACACCCTAGAGGAAAGGAGGGATGAGGGAGATATGATACAGACATTTACATACTTAAAACATAGCAATGAGCAAACAAATCTATTTCAAAGACTGGGAAGTTGTAGAACTACAGTACATGAAATGAAGCTGCAAGGAGGTAAACTTAAAAGCAACCTCAGGAAATACTTTTTCATGGAAAGGGTGGTGGATGCCTGGAATGTCATCCCAGTGGAGGTGGTGGATACAAAAACAATTAATCCAAAAAAGGGGAAACAGCGTATCTAATTATAGAAGCACAAAATCAACAAACTCTCTTGTACAAACTGCAAGATTACTTAATCATATACTATGTTCCTGTGAAGTGCAAAAAAAATCCATTCAAGAGAAAGGGAAAAAGCCTCTGTACCCCAACCTCCACCCAATCTATATTCTTTATAGGGTAAGGAGGAAATAACATGGGTCACTCTCTTCATCGGCATAAAAATCCCTTATCTCATTTCTGTTTTTGCTAAAAACTTCAAAGGAAGGTCATCTGTTCTTTCATTGATCCCAAAAAAGAAGTGAAAAGATACTTAACAAGACTTCTGAATTGGTGGTAAACATAGACGTGTAAGAAAAATCAATCACATCAGGCCAAAGTTTCGCCACAAAGGGCTGTCTCAAGGCGTGCATAACTAATCAGTAACTTTGAGCTCTCTATGGCTTAATTTTGTCTGTTTATCTTTGAAGCATTATGATCTAACCCATTTTATATTTCTCCCCGTTTCTTGCATCATGCTTCTCAAATCACAACATAACTCAATTTTGCAAGGTGAGGCACCACAAGCTATCATTTTCCTTATGATCTCAATGAAGGAGATGAAACATAAGGACAAAGCACCTGAGAGAAATAATGTCAGAAACTACTGTATTTATTTGCTCTACAAATCTAATATCGCTTGTGCAAATCTATTAAAGGCTTTTCGGAGGTGGGTGGTGGCCCGTGATGAAAGTCAGTACAGGTGTGTCCACTGTGTTGGTACCCTGGACTTATGAGGCCGACATTTTGATAAATACAATAATTGACCTTTAACAGATTTGCACAAGCGATTTTGTGTATGGTGTACAGCGCTGCGTATGCCTTGTAGCGCTATAAAAATGTTAAATAGTAGTAGTAGTAGTTTCTGAAGTCATTGCTCTAGGCAGATTTTTGTTTTTAGAAATAATAAGGTGCCATTCCAACCAATATTTTATGAACAAGTAATGACAATTTAAATCTAATTCTAAAAGAAACAGGAAGCCTTAGAGGATGGGAGTTGAGAACTGATATGGGGCACAAAAACACTAGCATTAGATGCAAGCCTTTCATTAAAGAACATTTGCTTTTATAAATACACTAGTAAAAAAGCCCCGTTTCTGATGCAAATGAAACGGGGGCTAGCAAGGTTTTCTTCTGTGTGCATGTGGGAGTATGTGTGTCCCTGCCCTCTGCCCTCTCTCCCTTCCCCTCTGCTCTCTGTCCCCTTCCCCCTGGGAGTCGAGTCCTTCAGTGTTAAGTTTCCTGCTGTGCTTTGTTTGTGTTACAGAGATAGTGAGGGCTTCTGCCCTCTCTCCCCTCCCCCCTCTGAATCTTCACTGTTACAGAGAGAGCGATTTGATTTCGTGCTTTGCTGTGTTTTCCTTCACTGTTTGTGTTACAGAGAGAGCGAGGGCGGGGCAGACACTCATGGGGAAACTGGATATCTGTCCCCCTTCACACTTCTAGCTGGAGGCTTCATTTAGAACGTTGGTGGTGCTTTTTATATATAGAGATAAGTACTGCCATACTGGGACAGACCAAGGGTCTATAAAGCTCAGTATCCTGTTTCCAACAGTGGCCAATCCAGGTCACAAATACCTCCCAAAAAAGTACAATACATTTTATGCTGCTTATCCTCGAGAAATAAGCAATGGATTTTCCCCAAGTCCATTTTAATAATGGTCTATGGACTTTTCCTTTAGGATGCCGTCCAACCCTTTTTTAAACCCTGCTAAGTTAACCACCTTTACCACATTCTCTGGCAACAAATTCCAGAGTTGAATTACACGTTGAGTTAAGAAAAATTTTCTCCGAATTCATTTTAAATTTACTACTTTGTAGTTTCATCGCATGCCCCCTAGTCCTAGTATTTTTGAAAAGAGTAAACAGATGATTAATATCTACCCATTCCACTCCACTCATTATTTTATAGACCTCTATCATATCTCCCCTCAGCTGTCTTTTCTCCAAGCTGAAGAGCCCTAGACGCTTCAGTCTTTCCTCATAGGGAAGTCGTCCCACCCCCTTTATCATTTTCGTCGTCCTTCTCTGCACCTTTTCTAATTCCACTATATCTTTTTTGAGATGCGGTGACCAGAACTGAACACAGTATTCGAGGTGCGATCACACCATGGAGCAATACAAAAGCATTAAAACATCCTCATTTTTGTTTTCCATTCCTTTCCTAATAATACCTAACATTCTATTTGCTTTCTTAGCTGCTGCAGCATACTAAGAAGGTTTCAACATATCATCAATGACGATACCTAGATCCCTTTCTTGGTCCGTGACTCCTAACGTGGAACCTTGCATTATGTAGCTATAATTCAGGTTCCTGTTTCCCACATGCATCACTTTGCACTTGCTCACAATAAACATCATCTGCCATTTAGACGCCCAGTCTCCCAGTCTTGTAAGGTCCTCATATAATTTTTCACAATCCTCTTGCGATTTAACAACTTTGAATAACTTAGTATCATCAGCAAATTTAATTGCCTCACTAGTTACTCCCATCTCTAAATCATTTATAAATATGTTAAAAAGCAGCGGTTCCAGCACAGACCACTGTGGAACCCCACTATCTACCCTTCTCCATTGAGAATACTGACCATTTAACCCTACTCTCTGCTTTCTATCTTTTAACCAGTTTTTAATTCACAATAGGACACTACCGCCTATCCCATGGCTCTCCAATTTCCTCTGGAGTCTTTTATGAGGTACTTTGTCAAACGCCTTTTGAAAATCCAGGCATACAATATCAACCAGCTCACTTTTATTCACATGTTTGTTCACCACTTCAAAGAAATGTAATAGATTGGTAAGGCAAGATTTCCCTTCACTAAATCCATGAAAAATGAAACTGTGAGAAATCAAAATAAAGACAGATTAAGAAGAGACCTAGGAAGAGGCCACAGAGTGAAAAAAAATAGGAAAGCAGATTCTTAGGGGGTAAGGATGCTACAGCATTTGGTCATATGCCATGGATGTCATCCACTAGCCAGGTTTAAATTCCATGATTTCAGAGTTCTCACTGAAATGGCCAAGGGGGAGGGTGACAAATACAAAACAGGATAAAAATTGTTGAGCGCTTACATACAAAGGCTCATGTTGTCAAAATCCATGATCTGGCTAACTGAGGTGGAGGGCCAAGGGAGAAGAAAACTGCCTTATTAACAAAGTATGAATAGAAAACAGCAGCAGGCTGAGAATGAAACAGGCCTGTAATCTCCATTTATATAGTAATATAGTACGGTAGTAGATGGCAGATAAAGACAAGCATGGTCCATCTAGTCTGCCAAGCAAGGTGGCTAGAATCATGCCTGGCGCTCTGTGCAGTGCATGCAAGTTACCTCCTTTATATCTTTCTTTAGGATTGTACCTGCTGCTTGGTGCGGGTTGCACACCTTTGTTTTGCTTTGGTCCCATCCTCTTGCTAGCTAGGTATCCTCTGTGTTTATCCCACATGTTTTTGAATTCTATCACTGTTTTAGTCCCAGACACTATCACTGAGAAGACATTCCAGGCATTCACCACCCTTTCTGTGAAAAAGTACTTCCAGCTGTTGTTTTTAAGCTTACTTCCTCATGTTTTGATCAAAATCTCTCATGCTGTAGCAAATATGGGTGAAAACTATTTTTCTAGCATTTGAACAGTAGTGAATGCTCCATAATATAGTTTACAGTGTAATAATGTACTTCTCAGTGGCGTAGCCAAGGGTGGGCTGGGGTGGGCCCAGGCCCACCCACTTTAGGTTCAGGCCCACCAAGTAGCAGCACACCTATAATGTGGCTGGCAGGGACCCCAAGCCCCATCAGCCAAAAACTCCCAACAACTGTTTGCTGCCTGTGAAAATCTGCTATTTAAAAGGTATACGGGGGAGAGGGGATGTTTGAAAGACCATATGGCATGCAGGTGAGAGAGGGAGAAACCAAATCACTTGTAGAACAAGGCGGAGTTCTTCCCACCCACCTTGGATCCAGGCCCACCCAAACTTGGGTGTCTGGCTACGCCCCTGGTACTTCTGTATAGTCCACTCACCCTCCGCCCCATGCACATCCACCAGCAAAGTACGCACCATCACTTCTCACACTGCAAACTCCCCCTTAAATCATAAGTCTGAAAGCTTGGGATACAGTTAGGCTCAACACTTATGCTGATCCCCCAAATCCAAACAACTTTCAGGAGCTGCCTCTATTATCTGCAACAACTAATCTGCCTCTCTTCATACTATGAAAAGCGTGCCTTGGCACAGTGGTTCATGGCTACCAGTAGAATACAGAGCTAAATTTAAAACCCTAAGGGGGGTCTTTTACTAAGCTGCAGTAGTGTTTTTTTTAGCTCGCAATAGAAGTCACCTGGCGTTAAATGCAGAGATGCCCATAGGAATACAATGGGCACCTTGGCATTTACCGCCAGCCGATTTTTACCGCAAGCTAGAAATGCTAAGTGCGCTTTCGGCACTTTTCCATATACAACACATGAAACTTGCTTAGTGCAAAAATACAAGGGGATGTTCACGGGGGAGGAGCGTGGGCCGGACTAACATTTGCACATGTAACTTACAGAATACAGTACGTTACTCACTAAAGCGCTGCACTTAGGTACACACATTTACGCCTGCTATCGGCATAGTGTAAGTGGGAGTGCCTAACTGTAGGCACGAAGATGCTGATTTGTGCTACTATTCTATAATGGAATCTTGGCACTAAGGTATGGAATTGTCCCCAAATTTGTCATTAGTTCTGGCAACAACCATAGACTTGCCACTAGAGAATCTACCAGATATCAATCTTTCTTCTTTGCAGCCCCAGCTCTGTGGTACTCTTTACCTCTCACTATACGCTCTGAACTATTCCTGAAAAAATTCAAGACTCTGGTTAAAACATGGATCTTCCAACAAGTCTCAGGAACAGCAAACAGGAGAAACCTCCACGACAACCAAATCAAACCAACAGGAGTAGAGGCTGACCAACAGACAAAGCCAACTCGGGAGACAGTGCTTGAAAGACGCTTTTATTGGTTGCTTGAATAAAAGACCCAACACGGTCCGTGTTTCGGCGTCACAAAACACCTGCTTCAGGGGTCACAAATAGTTTTTCACAGAGTGCACTGACTTGACAAAGTTGCCAACGAGCATACACTCTGTAAAATTAAAGACAAAGTTGCCAATGAGAATGCACTCAAAGGAAGTAACAAACCGTGTGCCGACAAGTGTTCACTCGCTGTTAGAAGCAACCAATACAGCATCTTTCAAGCAAGCACTATCTCCCAAGTTGGCTTTCAGGCTTATTTTCAAAAGAGAAGGGCGCCCACCTTCCAACACAAATAGGGAGATGGGCGTCCTTCTCTCAGGGTCGCCCAAATCGGCATAATCGAAAGCCGATTTGGGGCGTCCTCAACTGCTTCCCATCGTGGGGACGACCAAAGTTCACGGGGGGGGGGGGGGGGGTCAGCACTATAGCGAAGGCGGGACTGGGGCGTGAGATGGGCATCCTTGGCCGATAATAGAAAAAAGAAGGGCATCCCTGACGAGCACTTGGCCGACTTTACTTGGTCCATTTTTTCTTATGACCAAGCCATGAAAAGTTGCCCGAACTGACCAGATGACCACCAGAGGGAATCGGGGATGACCTCCCCTTACTCCCTCAGTGGTCACCAACCCCCTCCCATTTGACATTGACAGCAGTATGCAGGTCCTTGGAGCAGTTTTAGTGGGTGCAGTGCACTTCAGCCAGGCGGACCCAGGCCCATCCCCCCCCCCCCCCCCCCCCCACCTGTTACATTTGTGGTGGTAAATGTGAGCCCTCCAAACCCACCCGAAACCCACTGTACCCACATGTAGGTGCCCCCTTCACCCCTTAGGGCTATGGTAGTGGTGTACAGTTGTGGGAAGTGGGTTTTGAGGTGGGAGGTTGGGGGGCTCAGCACCCAAGGTAAGGGAGCTAAGCACCTGGAAGCAATTTGTGAAGTCCACTGCAGTGCCCCTTAGGGTTCCCGGTTGGTGTCCTGGCATGTGACGGGGACCACTGCACTACGAATTCTAGCTCCTCCAACGACCAAAGGGCGTTATGGGCGTCCTCAGTTTCCATTATAGCCAAAAACCGCAGACGACCATCTCTAAGATCAACCACTACTACTACTACTACTTGACATTTCTAAAGCACTACTAGGGTTACGCAGCACTGTACAATTTAACATAGAAGGACAGTCCCTTCTCAAGGAGCTTACAATCTAAAGGACAAATGCACAGTCAGTCAAATAGGGGCAGTCAAATTGGGGCAGTCTAGATTTTCTGAAAGGTATAAAGGTTAGGTGCCGAAAGCAACATTGAAGAGGTGGGCTTTGAGCAAAGATTTGAAGATGAGTAGGGAGGGGGCTTGGCGTAAGTGCTCAGGAAGTTTATTCCAAGTATAGGGTGAGGCGAGGCAGAATGAACGGAGCCTGGAGTTGGCGGTGGTGGAGAAGGGTACTGAGAGGAGTGATTTGTCCTGTGAACGGAGGTTACGGGCGGGAACGTAAGGGGAAATGAGGGTAGAGAGGTAATGAGGGGCTGCAGACTGAGTGCATTTGTAGGTAAGAAGGAGAAGCTTGAACTGTATGCGGTATCTGATTGGAAGCCAGTGAAGTGACCTGAGGAGAGGGGTGATATGAGTATATCGGTTCAGGCGGAATATAAGACGTGCAGCAGAGATCTGAACGGATTGAAGGGGGGATAGATGGCTAAGTAGGAGGCCAGTGAGGAGTAGGTTGCAGTAGTCAAGGCAAGAGGTAATGAGAGCGTGGACGAGAGTACAGGTGGTGTGCTCAGAGAGGAAAGGGCGAATTTTGCTGATGTTAAAGAGAAAGAAACGACAGGTCTTGGCTATCTGCTGGATATGCGCAGAGAAGGAGAGGGAGGAGTCGAAGATGACTCCAAGGTTGCGGGCAGATGAGACGGGGAGGATGAGGGTGCCATCAACTGAGATAGAGAGTGGAGGAAGAGGAGAAGTGGGTTTTGGTGGAAAGACGATAAGCTCGGTCTTGGACATGTTCAGTTTCAGGTGGCAGTTGGACATCCATGCAGCAATGTCGGATAAGCAGGCTGATACCTTGGCCTGGGTCTCCGTGGTGATGTCTGGTGTGGAGAGATACAGCTGGGTGTCATCAGCATAAAGATGGAAACCATGCGATGAGATCAGTGAGCCCAGGGAAGAGGTGTAGATTGAAAAAAGAAGGGGTCCAAGGACAGATCCCTGGGGAACTCCAACAGAGAGCGGGATGGGTTTGGAGGAAGATCCATGAGAGTGTATTCTGAATGTGCGGTGGGAGAGATAGGAGGAGAACCAGGAGAGGACAGAACCCTGGAACCCAAATGAGGACAGTGTGGCAAGAAGTAAATCATGATTGACAGTGTCAAAAGCGGCGGATAGATCAAGGAGGATGAGGATGGAGTAGTGGCCTCTGGATTTGGCAAGGAAAAGGTCATTACAGACTTTAGAGAGTGCTGTTTCTGTCGAGTGTAGAGGGGGAAAACCGGATTGAAGCGGATCAAGGATGGCATGAGAGGAGAGAAAATCAAGGCAGCGGCTGTGAACGGCGCACTCAAGTATTTTGGAGAGGAAGGGTAGGAGGGAGATGGGGCGGTAGTTGGAGGGACAGGTAGGGTCAAGTGATGGTTTTTTGAGGAGAGGTGTGACTACAGCGTGCTTGAAGGTGTCAGGGACAGTTGCAATGGAGAGAGAGAGGTTGAGGATATGACAGATGGAGTGGGTGACAGTATGAGAGATGGTGTTAAGTAAGTTGGTGGGGTTGGGATCAGAGGAACAAGTGGTGCATTTCGAGGAGGAAAGAAGGCGGGTGGTTTCCTCCTCGGTGATATCAGGAAAGGAGGAGAAAGAGGCCTGGGTTGGTTGGTTGAGGGAGAGGGTTGAAGGGTGAAGAGGAAGAGGTGGCTTGGTAGTGAACTCAAGGTTGATCTCAACATTGAGATCAACCATCTCAACATTTAGGTCAACCATCTCTAAGGTCGACCTAAATGTTGAGATTTGGGCATCCCCGACCGTATTATCGAAACTAAAGATGGACACCCATCTTGTTTCGATAATACGGGTTTCCCCGCCCCTTCGCAGGGCCGTCCTGCGAGGACGCCCTCATGTAAACTTGGGCGCCCTGTTCGATTATGCCCCTCTTTGTCTGTTGGTCAGCCTCTCTTCCAACAAGCCTTCCATCATCATCGTAATACTTGGTGTATAAATTTTCGCAGTCTGAAGTAGCCCTCTCCCTTTTTGTTACCTCCTTTTCTTTCTTTCCTCCCTACTGTTGTTGTAATGTCAGTTAATGTTATCTTGTGTGCAAAGTTTTCTATCTACCATTGTAGTTCCTCTCTTTACTTTGACTATTGTTTTATGAGTATTGTACACTGCTTTGAACTACTCATTGGGAAAGGCAGTATAGCAAGTATTAATAAATAAATAGAAATAAACACCAAATAAGTTGCGGGATCCTCAGTAAACAAAAAAATAGCTAGGAACAATTTAAAGGGGAAAAAAAAGCATTACACACACGTTAGCAGCCATGCTTCCTTCACTTGAGAGTGTGTGAAGATGCTTTCCAGGACTACTCACAGATGCTTTTCTCTGGGACTCAACAGAGGGCTCAGAGCTTGTAGCAGCTTGTTCAGATTAAACATCCCAATGCTCGCTTGGTTTCCTATCTTATACCTCCCTTCATCATCAGAAGTATTTGGAACAAAATCTATTAAAAGCAAACAGAGCATTTATTAAAATGGCACATCAAGGAAATTAAAATAAACAGCCAAAGTTAAACTGTTAAAATAAACTCATTTTTAATCTTTACACAAGGATTCAGTAAGATCCCAATTGGTATTAAACCGTTTTCTCTCCAAAGTGCTCTGAATGCAAGAATATTTATACAGGATTAGTATATTTGCCAAGAGAAGGAAAATATTCTAATCTGCAGATTCATAGACAACTGTAATTGTTACTTTCTTATTTTAAACCCACAGAATAAACTCTCTATTGTTGCAAAAGACAATTCTTTGACTATTGAAAAGATGTTCTGCTACATTCAATTTAGTTAAAGCAGCAGTATTGGCAAAATAAGAAACTAATGGGTGAATACTGAGCCTATGGTGGTCAGTGTTTTTTTTAAATGCTGGTCACCATTCTATACCCTCATATCAGCAATGAATACCTGGGTGCTAAGCAGTTGCCAGAAGTTATCCAGTCAACTTAAGACAGCCTTTCCTCTGTCCTATCCGGATACCACCACTGAATACTGGCAATGCCCATACAACTTGCCCACTCCAGATAGTGCCAAAGCAGTCTGCCTGGATTTTCAGTGGAACTTGTAGGGTGAGATAAATAATACCTAGGGCAACAAGTACCCACAGATTACTTATACCAAGATTCCCTGATGCATAAGTCTGCCTAACAGACTCACTAGCTCTGTCTAGGGTGAGATACAGGAATCTTGCTTCTGGCACCTCTCCAGGTGTTTTGGTGTGTAGAGTGAAAAAGAAAGACACAGCTGATAGATATATATATTAGCTTTATTATGGATAAGAAAATAGAAATACTCTGCGCTAGCTTATGCAATAAAAATATCCCTTACTGATATGAGCACTACCGAAAATATATTGTCTAAACTACACTCTGATTATCCTGAGACTAAGTACGGTAATGATTAGAACAGTACAAATGATAACCTAATAATCCTTATGAAACTTATCACATCTTATGCAAAATACACATTAGCTGCTTTCTCTGACCAAGAGCTGACATAAACCAGTCGTACTTAGATAAAACCACTGCCTAACCCCAGACCAGGAAATATATCACTGTGATCTTACCACGCTGTCGTGATGACGGCTTCAGATAAGACCGGAGCAGAATCTCCCCAGACGCTATTTTAGCTGTCGGTGTCTTAGGTAGTGCAGGTCTTTATTAGCCCATGTAGGTTCCCGTCACTCCTTTGGTTATCAGAGCCAATATCTCTGCCACAGGTATTTGCACCAGGATGCAGGTCACGATGTTGGTATCATACAAAGTCTCTGGCTCCCCCCGAGCCTTGCTGGATCTCTCAGGTCCTCTTACCAGTTGCCCCTCTTCCAAGGGTCTCCGACTCACTTCTGTTCCCGCTTTCCCCGTCCCTCTCGGTCAGGTGACGGTAGAAACCAATCATGATCATGTCCAGTTCAGTACATGGGCAAGAAGAGTTCTTTGTTTTGTGACCTTGGAGAATGGTAACTTCTGGAGCCATGTCTGCCTCCCTACTCCGTTCTCAGGGTGATAGAAGGGGGTGTTTAGAACACAGACTGTCCTTGGCTTTAGCAAGCCTGTCAGTGATTTTCCACAAGTTGAAGCTGGATCTTGCTGACACAGAGATGTTGCAGCAGCCATCTTATTATACCAAGATGTCATAGGCTTGTATAGGCCCAGACCAGCATAGGCTAGATCACAGGGAAATACCCCTACAGATTCCCCCCCTTGGAGATGGAATTTACTACAAAGGAGTAAAAGCCTTCTCCAACCTAACTAATAATACAGCTAGACGGGTTGACATCGAGACTCATGGTCAGGACCAAAAATTAAGAACTGTAAATGTCAGTAACTCAAAACTAACACTCTGGTAATGATAACTGGAAGCAAATAATTCAAATACTTCATGAAATCATAGAAATGTTCAAAAGTATACCAAAAACTAAATAGCAAATCACTGATACTAGAACAAACATAGGGTGTTAGCTGTTATGTCCTAACACATGAAAACATAATCAAAAATCAATTATCATACTATTATAAAATGCATGGCAAAGCATAAGCAAATCAGTCCTTAATATGATAGTAGACTAAAACTGTTGCATCGTGGAGAGTTACTCATGGTTGACCTCCACAAAGTCTAACAAAGTCAATGATATGAGAGTCTTTAGACTGTAAAACGACATAATGTCCAAACCATAGTCAATAGGGTGGACCGTGATGAATGATGAGGTGTGAATGGACAACTTCTCACATCAAGAAGACATCAAACAGGAACAAAATGGTCCACGTAATGGTGATGATGAAGAAAGTCTTCAAACATAAGCATTGGACACAGTTCAAAAAGAAAGTCAATGAAATGTCCCAAAAACAAACAAACACACATCCAAAACTTCACTGTCAGGAACACTGGATCGGTTGAAATAAAAATAAAACCAAACAAATTCCCCCCCAACAAGAAGAATGATTCTTGGGAAAAGAAAAACTCCAACAGTCATGACTAAACAATGGAAATCATGAGGAACAAGGGGAAGGGATGTTGAAAACCACCAATGGATTAGGAAGCAGGGCGTCAGGAACATCGTGAAGAACGACATCAGGAACGGAAACAGGATCAATCTGTTAGGCAACTGCACCGGATCTTCAAGGTTTTGTTTTTTTTCTTTGTAGCTGAAAAACAAAAGAAGACGAAGCTATTCTGCTTCATGGTTAGTTTGTGTCATTTCAACAATGCATGTATCTGGAACCAAGTGACTGGGATGACATGGTCTCAACTGATTGATGTGGACCCACTTAAGGTTATCTTCACCTTGAGAATTTTTCCTGAGGCGAATTTGGTAAGCCACAGGTGAAGCTTTTTCCACTATAGGGAAAGGACCATGCCAACTGGGTAGAAACTTCTTTTCTTTAACCTTGTTTCTGGCAAAATTGAAATAGAATACCTTGTCGCCAATTTGGTACTCTTTGGAGGTAGTCCCTTGATCATAGTAGGCTTTTCTACCTCTAGCGCTACTTTCCAAGTTCTTCTGGGCAAAGGCAAAGGCACTTTGCAAATGTTGATGCAAATGGGTGACATACTCATGAGAGGAAGTAGCACTGGACAAGTTCACATCATTAGTCCTGTAAAGCAAATGAATTGGTAACATCATTTCCCTACCTGTCATCATCTCAAAAGGTGACACTCCTGTAGACCGATGGGGTGTGGCACGTATGGCCATGAGGACCAATGGTAACTTCATGTCCCAATCCTTACCTGAGGATGACACATACTTCTTCAGAATGGTGATGATGGTCCGATTAGCTCTTTCCACTTGTCCTGAGGACTGAGGTCGGTAGGCAATGTGCAGTTTACTCTTCACGCCTAGCATCTTCCACATGTGTTGGATCACCTCTGCGGTAAACTGAGATCCTTGGTCTGAGTCCACTCGCATGGGCAAACCCCACCGGCTGAACACATGATTCAGTAGTAAGGTAGCCGTAGTCTCGGCGGTGCAATTGGGTGCAGGTAGGCACTCCACCCACTTGGTGAACATGCAGGTGACAGTAAGCATGTACTTGTTGCCTCGGGTGGATCGAACCACAGGTCCAACCCAATCAATCTGGATATCTGACCAGGGCATAGCAATACCCTTCTTCCTGAGGGGTGCCCGATGGGATGGTGAAGATGGCTGGAAACGACAACAGGTCAGACAACCTCGAGTATACAGCTTCACATCCTGACGCATATGGGGCCAATAAGCCACTTGCTTCAAGGTCTCATAGGTAATGCCTTCTCCTCTATGTCCTGCACATGGTTCATCATGAGCATGTTGCAACATGATGCCACGATACGTCTGAGGCACAACCCATTGCTCAATGCCATGCTTACTCGTCCGAATAAGCAGGTCCTGGCGTATCTGGAACTTCTCTCTGGAGGTGTAGAGTACCCTCAGTTCCTCAGCTTGACACTCCTCTTCTGTCAATGGATGTTCTTGCGGATTCTGGATGTACTCATAAAATCTTCCAACCACCGGATCTGATTTCTGAGCCGTGACAAGATCAAAGGATGGGACTTCACTGCTCCACTGTACCATTGGAGTCTCACAGAGCTGTTTTGTTTGCTGTCGGGTAACAGCATGAACTTCCAAGGTATCAGGTTCTGAGAACCGCCATAGTTCTCCTGTGAGCGCACCTTCCTTCGCGAGTAGATCTGCCAGATCGTTCCCTATCTTGTCAGGACTGTCAACCTTTGCATGACCCTTTACCTTCTTCCAATAGATGGTCATGTCATGGTCCTGTACCAGTTGATCCAGGGCCAGAATCAAATTTCCATGATGTACCGGTTTTCCTTTCGAGTTTAGCATGTTGTTCTGCTTCCAGTTGGGTAGATGAGAGACAAAATTCTGCCTCACATAATCTGAGTCAGTGCATATGACCAATTCCCTAATTCCTTTCTGAACTGCAGACTGTACCGCCACCACGGCTGCCACTATCTCAGCATACTGGTTTGTTTGTGAACCCAAGCTGTGCTTCAAAGTCTCTTCAGGAAGGTTTGGGTTCCATACCACTCCCACACCTGCGACCAACTCATGGTCTGTGTCGTGGCGGTAGGCGCATCCATCCACATAGACCTTAGGCAAGGTTTCACAGATCTTCTCATCATACAGATGGTGCCGATGAGGTTCTTTCTCCTGCTCGGGAACCTCTGTTTCAGGAATACCTGCAAGGGCATCATGTCCTGCACAGTCATGCAGCTCAGCCATACCTTGGGCTACTACATTACGATGTTTCTGGGCATACCTTACCTCTAAAGGCCATCCTTGAAGAGCCAATGTCCAGGAGACTATCCTACTGTTGGACACTCGACCGGATTTGATTCGGTCGCTACCCAGGAAACTAACGATTTGATGACAAGTTTCTACGATTAGCTTCTCCCCTTGGATGTAACTCCGGAAATGTTGCAGAGCCCATACCGTGGTCCACAAGGATTTCTCACAGTCAGAATACTTCTTTTCCACATCTGATAGGCCTTTGCTAGCATAGGCCACAACCCGCTTATCAGAGTCATATTTCTGATACAGGACAGCACTCATGGAATGATTGGAGTATCCCAGGTCAACGTAGAATTCGCGACCCCCCTCAGGGTACGCGAGGCATGGAAAGCGGCTAAGCTGATCCTTCAGCTCCTGCATAGCAGATTCCTGCTGTGGACCCCACGTCCAGGGTGTATCTTTCTTCAATAGCTTGACCAAGGGTCGGGTGATCTCCGCATACTCGTCTATGAACTGTCTGGAATAATTGCATATTCCCAGAAAGGAACGAAGTTCTGTGAGATTGGTGGGATGTTTCAGCTGTTGTAAGGCCTGAACTCGCTTCTTCTGAGGTCGCAGACCATCAGCAGAAATTTCATACCCTAGGTAATTCAGAGATTTCTTGCACCATTGTCCTTTGGCTAGGGTCAATTTAGCTCCAGCATCTGTCAACTGTGTGAAGACATGCTCAATCTCTGCCAAGTGATCTTGAAAAGTAGGGCTTTTGATCAGAATATCATCCACATAGACCACAGTCCCTCGAGCTTCAGCATCTGGAAGTGCTTTGTGTAGGAAGATGTTGAATTCAGCCGGGGAGTTGAGAAAACCAAAGGGAGTTCTGTTCCACGTATACTGTTTCTTCCCAAACGTGAAGGCCAGTTTATATTGGTCATGTGGATGTACCGGTACGGTCCAAAACCCTGATGCTAAGTCTAGGCTGGTGAAATACTTAGCCCCTTTGATGGTAGCAAGACTCTGATCCAGTGGAGCCATTGGCCACCTGGACAGCGGTACTCGCTTATTCAGCTGACGGTAGTCCAGGGCAATTCTCCAGCTGTTGTTCTTTTTCAAGATGGGCCACAGAGGGGAGTTGTATGTGCTGTTGCATTGCCTAATGATGCCCCTGGCCTCCAAGGTATTGAGAATCTCTTGCACGGACTCATAGGAAGCTAATGGGATCTTATACTGGCGCACAAAAACAGGCTTACTACTTGGTTCCGTAGGCACTCTGGTGACGTGTAGGTCTGTAAGGCCACAGTCATATGAGTCCACAGCAAAAAGTTCCTTGTATTTGTACAGCAACTCAGTCAACTGCATCTTCTCTGTGTCAGTAGCACAAGCATCAGCCTGTTCCACTTGGTCTTTCACCATCGCGTCAAACTCTGAGAAAGGCTGGTTGGTTGGAATTTCCACCTGCTCTTCAATGTCCTCCTGCAGAGATGAAGTTTCAACCGCATTCACCACTCTAGACTTCTGGGGTAAAGACATCTTTCTGGACAAAATCAAGTAGTCGTCTTCCATCTGCACTTGCGAACCCGTTGCATCATATGGCCAAACAAACTCCAGCGAGATGAGGCCTCTGGGAGAGGTGAACAGACATTCAGGTGTCTCCCCCCCCTGGCAGGTGTTCCAAGAGGAAGGCAGCCTGCCAACAATGGGCAAACTTACCTCGACATCAGGAAAAGAGTCTCCCACTAGAAATCCAAAAGGGTCTCCTGCAGACACTTCCACTTCATCAAACTGTGGATTGGTGACTAACAGGTGAAAAGTCTTACCAATTACCTCTAACCATGGCAGAACGCCGGTGGACAGCCCTAGGTCACGAAAATGAGCATGAGGGTTGAAGAACACCACTTTGTCCAACAGACGCTGTCCCTGGGCAAGACGGAGCTTGATGGAAAAGTCCCTCACTCTAGCTGGAATGGTCACATTTGTATCACAGACTACTTCACAGACCTGGGGTATGGTCTGTCCAGACTTCAAGCTAACAGGCGTTACTTCAGATTCCACTGGGCTGCCATCAAGTCTACTCCATAAGACCAGGTTCACCAGATCCACATAAACTCCCAGTCTCACAAGGCAATCGGAGCCCAGATATAAGGGCTGTGGTAGGTCTCTCACAACAGAGAAGTGGTGGGTGAACGACTTCTGTCCTACAGTCAAAGGAAGGCTACACAGTCCCACGAGCGTCTTGGCACCTTGTCCAGGTACCTGCACAGAAGTGGGCGAACACTTACTGAAGTGAAGTTGCACAGACTTGCAAAGACAATAAAACAGAGTGTCACTGATGAAGGAAACGTCACTAGGCAACAGCAACGTGGACTGAAGTGTTTGGATGTCAGCTATCTGGACAGGAATGGTGTAAGCATCATCCTTCTGTTGAATGTCCGTCAACTTGCGAGGATGCGGTGAGTCTGGACTGGAAGTGGAAACAGAGGCCTCGTGGGCTATCTCGGCAGCAGCATCTGGGGAGTCACCGGTATGAGTCGAGTCAGTCAAAACAATTTCCAAATTGTCATCCTGGAGAACAATGTCAGCTATCCGGTCCGTTTGGACGCGGATAACTTCACCACGCTGTTCATCCCCCCCTGGTGCACCACACAACTGGAGCTCCCAGGTGTGAGGGTCTTCTGACTTCCGGAAATTCATTAGAATTGGGGAATCCCTAAGCCCCACGGAGCTGGAACCACTGACTCTGCTCATATGCTTTACTTTCCCATACGGGAGGGGACTTGCGACTTGGGCCCAGATGACTTCATGGCGATAATCCAGATCAGTCTGCAATCTCTTCAGAAGATCGTTCCCAATTAAGAATTCTTCACCAGCACCAGTAGTAATGATAGCAGGGTGTTTGACAAACAACTCGCCGAACTGCAAGGAAAGCCAAACCCGTCCCACAGTACCGATGCTTTGATTGCCATAGGCCACCAGTGACAAGTCACACGGGGTGACACGCAGCGCCTCCCCACCTCCCCCCAGAAAAGCCTCAAGTTTCTGAAACATGCCCTGGGTGATCAACGTCACCTCTGAGGCAGTATCCAGTAGACCCTGACAGGAAAATTTCTGTTGAATCAACAGAGCTAAGGTATATCTGTACCCTTTAGGAATAAGTTTCCCAAGAAAATACCTGTTTTCCTCATTCGAGTCCTGTAAGAGAGGCCCTTTCGGGTTAGAGGGCTGGGCATCAGCGTCGGTCACGGAGGACTCCTCACTGTTGGACGACAAAGCATTCACCTGAACTGTGGACATGATGGTTGGTGAAGGAGGGTCCGAGTCTAGTCATGCCAGGTCTTCCTCACAAGAAACCGGATCTTCCAGTAATTCAACGGACTTGACACTCGGCCTAGGCCCTGTAATCGGTCCGGAAGATTTCTCTTTGGGCTTCTGAAAGTTGCCTCCTTTGTTCGGTGACGAGGATGGGTAGGGTGCGGCTGCAGGATTTGTTAGTTGAAGTTGCGCCAGCAGTTGCTCAATCTGTGCTTGTTGGGTCCGGATCTTTTCCGCTGCCCACTGTCTCTTGTTAAAACGCTTCCTTTTCGGGTCCTGTTGTTGGCCCTCCGGCGCAGTCGGAGGCGTGGTGCCCTTTTGCTGGTAAGATTGGGTATTGCCAACCCGGGCGGGTGTAGAAGGACTTGACATCTTGTTTTCCAGAGAAAGCGTGGATGTAACAGCACAAACACTAGGTGGAGCCACTTTGCTGCGATTCTTAGGAACTACTTGGGTGGTCGCCGCATCAGGCTGCTCGCGACACATATCAAAAAGCTCCTCCGCCCGCTTTAGCAGAAGGGAAAAAGGTTCACTTTTCTTTCCTGCTAGAGACATTTTCACTTGATTGGGCAGACCTTTCACAAAAAGATTCCTAAATTCCCCAAACTCAAGCTCTTTGGCCTCTGGGTCCGCCCCCCCATCGAAAAATGCGCGCCTCAGGCGATAGGACCATTCATGTGGACTCTCATTCGGCCCGCAGCGCATATTATATGCTGCCCTTTTGGCCTCGGTGGGGTCCGCAAACAGTCCATACCGCTTTTTCAACGCTTGTTCCACGGTGGAGAGATCATTACTCTCAGCCAAAATTGCCTTTAAATACGTTTGGCACTCAGTCGCAAACGTCCACTGCAGCAAAGCTCTTTTATCTGAGTCGGCCTGAACCTGTAAGAAATTGAAAAGGTCATGCACGCTATCCAGATGTGCGTAGATTGTCATCTCAGAAGACTCTTTAAAAGGTGTAATCATCGCCCGAAGTGTTTTCATTACTTGTGAATACTGGTCCCTAGATAAAGGAATGACTTTGTGTCTCTGAGTGGAGTTCCGCTGCTCTCCAGTAGGGGACTTAAACAGTGGTGCTGTGGTGCTGCTGATGTCATCAAGAGGTGCCGTGAGCTGCGCCCTTCCTGGGCGGAGCATAGGCCCAATTGTACCGGTGCCCTCCTCAGGTGTCACAATAAGCTGTGACCTTCCTGGGCGGGGCCTAGGTGCAACTGTCCTGTTAACATCATCAATTTGCACAGTGTTCTGTGGCCTTACTGGGCGGAGCCTAGGCTCCTGCATGCTGTCGAAGGTCTCAGGAACTAGGCTACTGTACCGGGGTGGGGCTGTCAACTGACAAGGCTTAGACTCCAGCTCTCCTTCATTTCTCGGGGACCATTCAGGCAGTTTGAACTGTTCTAGCATAGGACTATTCTGTGATTCCATGGGTGTAGCAGTAGCCTCTTCCATAGAGTCATATACCTCCTGCTGGACCGTATCTAGTTCTGTCCTATACTGGGTTAATGCCTTTACACACATCTCTCTGTCCTGCCGAGCCTGTGACAACTGTAGTGAAAGCATATTATTCTTCTCCCATAACTCCACCCGTCCTTCTTCTGCCTTGTGCCAAGCCTGCCGGGCAGAGCTGACACTCCCTTTTTCCTGTTTCAACTCCCTACTCAAGGCCGTAATCCTATCCTCATATGTTTCTCTCACTTGCTCTTGCCGGGAGTGAAAGTGATCAGCTTCTTTCTTTCGCAAACTTAAAGTCTGCATCATCTCCTCCAATTGATAAGATTTAGAAGCAAGGGAATCGTTTTTCTGCCTCATATCCTTCTCCAAGGACTGGGCAGTCAGTTCCCAATGCTCTTTATCTTTCTCTAGGGCGGCACACTTTCCTTTCAACACTGCACAAGCGGAACATGGAACATTTCCCTGTGGACCTGCAGCACCCTCCCCTCCTCCAGCCGTTGCCTGAGAAGTGATGCGCTCTAACCTCAATTGTAAATCCAATCGTTCTGTTTTCAGAGCATTAACTTCATCACGCAGTTGTTGGAGTTCAGTTTGGAGGTCAAAGGTACTACAAGCTGCACTTTCGTTCTTAGCTAGTAGGGTACAGCCGAGCTCCACTAGTGCTGCCACAGTCAATCTATTTTTAACCTTCAACACTGCATGCAATATAAAATCATATGCCTTGTGACTTTCAGGCGAGTTTTTCCTAAACAATTTCAACAGAGAGTTTATAGAATACTCCGGTACTGCCTTATTAGACTGTCTTGCACTAATTAAAACTTCAAAAACCGTGACTTCTAGCGCGGAGAGCATATTGCTAGGTGACGTCATACTGAAGAACTGAAAGCTGCTAGCAAGTAACACAACTAGTACTGAAAAAAAAACCTTATCTCACTGCTAGGTCGTAAAGCTGGCAGAAGCAGCAGATTTACGACTACCAGTGTCTATAGCACGCTTCACAGACACTTTCCAGTGCACACACAGAGAGAGAAATTTAAAGTTCAGAACTATACAGCTAGGATTTCTTTCTTTCTACAGAAAAAAAACAAACGGATTCTTTCCTCAGCTCTTTGAGATCCCGCCACGAGCCCCCATTTGTAGGGTGAGATAAATAATACCTAGGGCAACAAGTACCCACAGATTACTTATACCAAGATTCCCTGATGCATAAGTCTGCCTAACAGACTCACTAGCTCTGTCTAGGGTGAGATACAGGAATCTTGCTTCTGGCACCTCTCCAGGTGTTTTGGTGTGTAGAGTGAAAAAGAAAGACACAGCTGATAGATATATATATTAGCTTTATTATGGATAAGAAAATAGAAATACTCTGAGCTAGCTTATGCAATAAAAATATCCCTTACTGATATGAGCACTACCGAAAATATATTGTCTAAACTACACTCTGATTATCCTGAGACTAAGTACGGTAATGATTAGAACAGTACAAATGATAACCTAATAATCCTTATGAAACTTATCACATCTTATGCAAATACACATTAGCTGCTTTCCCTGACCAAGAGCTGACATAAACCAGTCGTACTTAGATAAAACCACTGCCTAACCCCAGACCAGGAAATATATCACTGTGATCTTACCACGCTGTCGTGATGACGGCTTCAGATAAGACCGGAGCAGAATCTCCCCAGACGCTATTTTAGCTGTCGGTGTCTTAGGTAGTGCAGGTCTTTATTAGCCCATGTAGGTTCCCGTCACTCCTTTGGTTATCAGAGCCAATATCTCTGCCACAGGTATTTGCACCAGGATGCAGGTCACGATGTTGGTATCATACAAAGTCTCTGGCTCCCCCCGAGCCTTGCTGGATCTCTCAGGTCCTCTTACCAGTTGCCCCTCTTCCAAGGGTCTCCGACTCACTTCTGTTCCCGCTTTCCCCGTCCCTCTCGGTCAGGTGACGGTAGAAACCAATCATGATCATGTCCAGTTCAGTACATGGGCAAGAAGAGTTCTTTGTTTTGTGACCTTGGAGAATGGTAACTTCTGGAGCCATGTCTGCCTCCCTACTCCGTTCTCAGGGTGATAGAAGGGGGTGTTTAGAACACAGACTGTCCTTGGCTTTAGCAAGCCTGTCAGTGATTTTCCACAAGTTGAAGCTGGATCTTGCTGACACAGAGATGTTGCAGCAGCCATCTTATTATACCAAGATGTCATAGGCTTGTATAGGCCCAGACCAGCATAGGCTAGATCACAGGGAAATACCCCTACAAACTATCCAGGTAAAAACTGCTGAAAATCTGGATTGGACCTGGTCAATGCTATTTAACTGGGTATGAGTCTCTCCTATCAGTTAAATAGTGCTGAATATCAACCCTTGAATTATTCAGGTAGTGGTTAAACACACTCCTCGGCACAGAAGCCCCTAAGAGTAACCCTCAATATGCTATAACATGGCAAAAGTGAAATTGAGTCATTTCTTGCAATGAAGATTCTGAAAATGCACTCAAAGAGGTATTCAGCAACACAATCTACTTACTAGGATCGTAGGACTCCATGAACCCAAATGGGCCGTAGTCAATCGTTATGGATAGTAAGCTGAAGTTGTCTGTATTGCACACACCTAAGCAATAACAAAGAAAAGCACCCAAGAAGAAAGAAAGAATGCTGAATGTGTCCTTTTAACAGATCTGGACGGCATGTGAAGTCTGGAGAGCTTCCTTGTGCTTGGTCAATCAGATCTTTCTGACATTCCCACTAGTATAGCTGTAGGGAGTACTACAGTGATTTTCTCAAGACAAGTTGTAAGTTTAGGAGTAGAATTGGATTCTAACAGTACAGCTTGATCCAGATTCCCAGTAGTGGGTACATTGGTATGTATATAGGGTGAAAAATAGTCTGACAGTAAGTCATATGTCGGATTTAATGTCAATAAATTTATTATGAAAAGAATTAGCAGATTAGGATGAATAGCAAACAAAAGGTTGGCTACAGATAAGAGTGTGGTGAAAATCAATTGGCCATTTAGAATTTACAGTAAAGAATATTGTATGTTTTAATAATATTTCTAAATTGGTTGCTGTCTGCACATATCATTTGTACCAATAGAATGTATAATGCAGTTTCTCGTGGGCCACAGGCATGTCTAACAGCAGTTCTGGCATATGTACATTACAAAAACAGACATAGTCTAATCAATAAATAGAAAACAAAATTCATTTTCTACCTTTGCTTTCTGGTCATTTTATTTTTCTAATCATGTTGATCCCAGCCTCTGATTTCTGGTTTCTCTTAACTCTCTTGCCAGGGTCTCCTTGTCCATTTGGCATTTCTGTGTCCATCATTCAACTCCCCTCTGTGTCCCTGCCCTTATCTTCCTGCTAATGTTGAACATCTCCCCTCTCTGTGTCTTTATTCTTGCCTTGTCCAGCATCACCTCTCTGTGTTCCTACCCCCTTCTATATAAGAAGATAAGAATAGCCATACTGGGTCAAACCAATGATCCATCTAGCCCAGTATCCTGTTTCCAAAAGTGGCCAATCCAGGTCACAAGTACCTGGCAGAAACCCAAATAGTAGCAACATTCCATGCCTTCCATCTATGTACAGTATTCCCCCTTCTCTCTTCCATATGCATTTCCCCCTCTCCCTTCCCATCCTGTGTAGCATTTGCTCCTCTCCCTTCCTTTCCATCCATGTACAGCATTTCCCCCTCCCTCCCTTCAATTCATGTACATTTTCTTCCTCTTCCTTCCCTTGCATCCATGTGCATCCCCCCCTTTCCGACCCTTCCTATTAATGTACAGCATTAACCCATTTCCTTCCCTTCCATCCATGTGCATTTGCCCCCTCTCCCTTCCATTCATGTGCATCCCCCCTTTCCCTTTCATCCATGTACAGCACTTCCCCCTCTCTCTTCCCTTCCTTCCATGTACAGCATTTTCACCTCTTTCTATCCATGTGCAGTATTTTCCCCTTCCCTTCTATCCATTTGCATTTCCCTCTTCTCTTCTCTTCCATCCACATGCAGGACTTCTTTCAATCCTTCCCTTCCATCCATATATATTTCCCCACTTCCTTTCCATCTATCTGCAGTTTCTCCCTTCTGCAGGTCCAGCAGTTCTTGCCTCCCTCTATCCCCTTTCCCTTCTGTCGGTTCAGAGTTGCCTTCCTACTCTTTCTCTGACCACCCCCCCAGGCTATACAAACAGGCAACAATTAAAACAGGCTCCCTCTGCCTGCCCCGAGTCTTTCCCTCTGCCACATTCTGCCCATGCAGTAACAGGAATTTGCACTAGAAGAAAGGACCTTGGGCTGGCCAGAGAGAGCCTGTTGTAATTGTTGCCTGCAGTGCCGGTAAATACTGGAAGTCTGTATGGCCTGTAGGGTGGGGGACAGAGGGAGGTAAGAGGGTAAAGTCAGACTTAGAGGAGGGAAGGGGGGATAAGAGGAGGTAAGGAGAGGATGCCAGATTTGTGGGGGGTGTGTGCTAACTTCAGAGAAAGCCACAATGCATATAAGGATATCACTTCTGCATGTCAGCGTGAGAAGGGGCACAAATGCATGTGACTTGGCATGTCTGAGGATAGTTGTGGGAGACTAGTTTTAGGATTGGAGCAATTTGTGAGGTAGTGGGACAGTTCCAGGGGAGTAATTTTTGGGTGTGGGGTAGTTTATGATGATGAGGCAGTTGTAGGTTAGCTTTTGGAGGTGGAGGCAGTTTGCAAGATGGTGGGATAGTTGGAGGGGTTAATTTTTTGGGGTGGGGCAGTTGATGTTAGTTCTTTTAGAGTTGGGAAGATTGCAGGGGGCAGTTTTGGGGGACAGAGCTGTTTGCAGGTGGTGTGTAGGGAGGTTAGTTTGTTGATTTGAGGCAGTTTTGCACTACTTTGTATTGTAGAATTTGCAAAATTTACCTCGAGCTAGGGACATAGAACCTCAGCTGATAGTTATCCTGGTCTGGAAGCAAGCAGGGCAGACTAACTCACAACTCACATGAGGGAGAATTACAGATCTGCAAATATGAGTTTTTAAAATCTGAAAAATGTCCACACGTTAGCCAGCCTTCTTGCTTTTAGACATGAATGTAAAAATCAGTAGAATCTCAAAAAATTCCAGGCAATTGTCAATCTGAACCCCCTGAGGGGCCCTTTTACTAAGCAGCATAAGGTCTACAGTGGGGGAAATAAGTATTTGATCCCTTGCTGATTTTGTAAGTTTGCCCACTGACAAAGACATGAGCAGCCCATAATTGAAGGGTAGGTTATTGGTAACAGTGAGAGATAGCACATCACAAATTAAATCCGGAAAATCACATTGTGGAAAGTATATGAATTTATTTGCATTCTGCAGAGGGAAATAAGTATTTAATCCCTCTGGCAAACAAGACCTAATACTTGGTGGCAAAACCCTTGTTGGCAAGCACAGCGGTCAGACGTCTTCTGTAGTTGATGATGAGGTTTGCACACGTCAGGAGGAATTTTGGTCCACTCCTCTTTGCAGATCATCTCTAAATCATTAAGAGTTCTGGGCTGTCGCTTGGCAACTCGCAGCTTCAGCTCCCTCCATAAGTTTTCAATGGGATTAAGGTCTGGTGACTGGCTAGGCCACTCCATGACCCTAATGTGCTTCTTCCTGAGCCACTCCTTTGTTGCCTTGGCTGTATGTTTTGGGTCATTGTCGTGCTGGAAGACCCAGCCACGACCCATTTTTAAGGCCCTGGCGGAGGGAAGGAGGTTGTCACTCAGAATTGTACGGTACATGGCCCCATCCATTCTCCCATTGATGCGGTGAAGTAGTCCTGTGCCCTTAGCAGAGAAACACCCCCAAAACATAACATTTCCACCTCCATGCTTGACAGTGGGGACGGTGTTCTTTGGGTCATAGGCAGCATTTCTCTTCCTCCAAACACGGCGAGTTGAGTTCATGCCAAAGAGCTCAATTTTTGTCTCATCTGACCACAGCACATTCTCCCAATCACTCTCGGCATCATCCAGGTGTTCACTGGCAAACTTCAGACGGGCCGTCACATGTGCCTTCCGGAGCAGGGGGACCTTGCGGGCACTGCAGGATTGCAATCCGTTATGTCGTAATGTGTTACCAATGGTTTTCGTGGTGACAGTGGTCCCAGCTGCCTTGAGATCATTGACAAGTTCCCCCCTTGTAGTTGTAGGCTGATTTCTAACCTTCCTCATGATCAAGGATACCCCACGAGGTGAGATTTTGCGTGGAGCCCCAGATCTTTGTCGATTGACAGTCATTTTGTACTTCTTCCATTTTCTTACTATGGCACCAACAGTTGTCTCCTTCTCGCCCAGCGTCTTACTGATGGTTTTGTAGCCCATTCCAGCCTTGTGCAGGTGTATGATCTTGTCCCTGACATCCTTAGACAGCTCCTTGCTCTTGGCCATTTTGTAGAGGTTAGAGTCTGACTGATTCACTGAGTCTGTGGACAGGTGTCTTTCATACAGGTGACCATTGCCGACAGCTGTCTGTCATGCAGGTAACGAGTTGATTTGGAGCATCTACCTGGTCTGTAGGGGCCAGATCTCTTACTGGTTGGTGGGGGATCAAATACTTATTTCCCTCTGCAGAATGCAAATAAATTCATATACTTTCCACAATGTGATTTTCCGGATTTAATTTGTGATGTGCTATCTCTCACTGTTACCAATAACCTACCCTTCAATTATGGGCTGCTCATGTCTTTGTCAGTGGGCAAACTTACAAAATCAGCAAGGGATCAAATACTTATTTCCCCCACTGTACGTGCGCCCAATACATGACAAAATGGAGTTACCACCCGACTACCGTGTGGCTCTTACGGTAATTTCACTTTTAGCACATATCCGATATGTGCGTCTGAAAAATATTTTTTATTTTTGGGAGTGCGTAACGGACCTGCGCCAAGTGGCATTTGGCCTGCGTAGGAGGTCATTACCGCCAGTTTCTTTACCACTAGGTCAATGGCTGGCGGTAAAGTATCAGACACAAAATGGACGTGTGGCAATTTTGATTTTGCCGCGCATCCGTTTTCGGCAAAAAAAAAAAAAAAAAGGCATTTTTTTTTGTAGGTAGGCTGAAAAATAATTCTGTACGTGCCCAAACCACGCATCTAACTACCGCATGCCATTTTTCAGCGCACCTTAGTAAAAGGACCCCTGAGTGCTCAGCACATATGATAAAGCTCCTCTAAACTCTGCCTATGCCTTCATCTAGCCCTGCCCATTGCATTAGATATTACTATGCCATACTTTATTTGAATATTTTTACTGCTGTAATTGTCTATTGCTTATGTCTGATTTATTCTTACTGTACACAGCCTTGAGTGAATTCTTTCAAAAAGGCGGTAAATAAATCCTAATAAATAAATAGATGGCAGTACACATAGCAGGGGTATAACTACCATTGAGTGAGCCCAGCAAAATGGGCAGCCTGAAGCTGCTCCTGCCTGCAGGTCTGGCATCTCTACCTTCCTCTCCTTGTCCTCCAACTCCCCCCTCCCCCGCCCCACAACCAGCCTTGCTCCATTCCCCCCCCCCCCCCCCAAACACCTTGCCATTGTACCATCCCTTCTCATTTCTCAGACTTTTCCCCGGTGCTGTGGCAGATGGCTGGCAGCAGCAGAGATAACCCTGAAAACTGGCTGTCTCTGGCCAATGGGGCCTTTCTTCTGCTGTGTTCTGCCCACAGAGGATCAGAGACGCGGGATACAGCAGAGGAAAGGAGTATGAGCAGTTTGTAGAGTGGTGGGGCAGTTGTGGGGTTAGTTCTAGAGGGTGAGGGCTGTGGGAGGAAAGGGTTGGTAGGAAAGATAGAGAACAGAAAGAGATCATTTGAAAGGTAGAATTCCCTAATTTCTATGTTTCAAATATATGTTTCTACAGAACCTGAACTCATTCCACAAAAATGCATTGGGCCATTTTTAGGAGGCACTTATTTCTCTGGAACCCCTGGTCCTATTTGATCCATTTTCTATGCATCATATTACCGTCCCCCTCTCCCCAATACCATTCCTTAAATTCTCAGTTTTGGGGTTTTTTTTGGCCCCTAGAAGGTCATGCATTCTTGACCTCTACAAATGTCAGGTGTGATATAACCTATAATACACCTTTTCTTTAATGCTTCCATTGCACTGAGTAAAGTTAGCATTTTCACAGATTGGTTGTGGTGATCATTTCCAAAAGGTTTACAGGAGGAAGGGGATTAGTTACTGTTGGGGTAGAACCTAAGGGTGGTAAAGGGCTGGGCATGGGGTATTATCTATCCCGTGACTATCTAAAAACCAACAACCTATCAGGTACTCAATGTGAGGTGGGCTGGAGGAATTCTTTCTGTAGCAGGCTTCCCCTTCCCACAGTGGCTGTTCTATTATATTACACAGGAGGTGCTATGATAACAAGCTGGTCCACTTACCATGAGCAAATCCTACTGATATCCACAGTGACATTAGATTAGCAGTCTGAGATACCACTCTGGAGAAGAAGTCCTGAAATCAAATACATGGTGCAGCAGAAAGGCATCATCATACAGTACCAATACCTGCCGAGAGCAGCAATCACCAATTTTTCAAATTCCAGGACTCAAATATCCTCTGTATTAACAATGAAGAAGTTTCTGTAGTCCTGCTCCTAAATTGACCTATGCTTAGTGATGTAATATAGGATGGGCTAAGAGATCCATCACTGTCAGTAGGTATATCCATCCTGGTTTTAGGAGGGAACTGTGGCTAGGGGATTGTTGTATGAGGGTTGTTTTTGCGTATATAGACTTAAAGAGGGACTAGAGTGCAGTACCAAGTGAGAACAGTTAATGAAGCAGCAGAGATCCACAGAAAGTTGGTCAAGTGTTCCTGAAGAAGTCCAGCTGCAAACCAGTGGTAATTTTTGTACACCTCAGAAGATTAGTGGGATCTGGAGGATGAATCCCACTTAATATTCTGGGAAGTTCAGATTGTGGTGTGAGGGACTGAACCCTGAAGCATCCTAAGCACACCTGTGACATAGCCAAGGGTAGGCTTGGTGGGCAGCAGCCCACCCACTTTGAGCTCAAGCTCACCTACCAGAGGTGCACCATTGCTGTGGCTGGCAGGGATCTCCAAGCCCCACCAGGGATCGCCCCTCCCTCCTGCCAATGATTCAGAATCTTCCACAGACTCCCAAATCTACCCCCACCTCCCGGTGTACCTTTAAAAAAAAATTTCCTCACTGCTGAAGGTCAGCAGCAGCGATTCACATACACTGCTTGTGCCAACCTCAGATCCTTTCCAACAATTTGATTCCACCTATGCAGAAACAGGAAGTTGAATCAGAGGGAAGGCTCTGGAGTAGAGAGCTGCACGGTTTCCATCCCCGCGGGGATTCCCGCGGGGACGGAGGCAGTTCCTGCGGGGTTCCCGCGGGGATGGAACCAGTTCTGCAGGGTTCCCGCGGGGACGGAGTCAGTTCCTGCGGGGTTCCCGCGGGGATAGAACCAGTTCTGTGGGCTTCCCGTGGAAGTGTAAGCTGCACCTGCACCAGCCTCTCATCTACCGAATACCAATTTATTTGAGTGCTGTCTCCTCCTCCTCCTCCTCTTCTTCCTTGCTTTAACAGCATAAATGTGGAAAGTCTTCCATTAAGGAGGTGGTAGAGTCACCAATGATGACGGAATTCAAAAAGGCGTGGGATGAACACAGAGGATCTCTAATTAGAAAATGGAAGTTATATAAAAGCTAACCTTAAATGGCTGCATGTGTGTGGATATGTCAAGTGACACTTAGATGGTGACTCTGGCTGTGATGAACTAGAGCTGATACCTGGCAGACTTGTATGGTCTGTGTCTCATACATGGCAATCTGGTGTAGGATGGGCTGGAAAGGGCTTAAGCAGCAACTTCAGTGGCTGGAACATGAGGACAGTGCTGGACAGACTTTTACGGTCTGTGTCCCACAAATGAGAACATGAATAGGCTGGAGTGGGCTTTGATGGCAACTCCAGCAGTTGGAACATAAGGATGGGGCCAGATAGACTTCTGTGGTCTTTGTTCCAGAAACACGAAAGAAAAACCATAATCAAGTATATAATATCACACTCGTTGATTTAATGATGAATTGATCATGAGTGTGACTATTGGGCAGAGTGGATGGACCGTTCAGGTCTATTTGCTGTCACTTACTATGTTACTATTAATCCTCTTTGCTCCCAGGCTGGTGCACAGACCTCAGCTCTGACACAGGCACGAGAATCAGATATCACTTGACCTACTGGCGCGTGCATGTGGCGGCCTCTCAGCACACACTGCCAGTGAATCAGAGACAAATCTTACATGTGCGCACCAGAGTTCCAAGTTCCAACTTCCGTTCCTTCCTTGCCTACAGTGCTGTGGCTCAAATCCAGAAAGAGACTGAGGGAGCTGACTGGAACTGTCTTTTATGTACTATTAAATTCTTACGGGGATGGGTTAAATTCTTACGGGGATGGGTTAAATTCTTGCGGGGATGGGTGGGGATGGGTAAGATTCCAGTGGGGATGGGTGGGGACAGGTAAGATTCCAGCAGGGACGGGCGGGGATGGGTAAGATTTCTGTCCCCGTGCAACTCTCTACTCTGGAGCCAGTTCGAGTACTGTGTGTCAGTCACTGCTCGCTGCTGGTGACCTCCGGAAGTGCACAAATGTTTTAAAAAGTACATAGTGGTAGGGGGGTGGGAGATTTGAGAGACAGGGCAGACTTTGTTGCAGATTTGAAGAAATGTTGTTGTTCAGCCCACATAATAAGAGATCCCTGATGAAGTCAAAATATGATGGTGAAACGGGTTCCCAAAATATTAAGTGCTGGCTCTTTTCCGCAATATTGAGATGTGGTTTTTAATGTTAGTACTTTTGCACTCTGCATTGCTTTAACATAAATTTTAAAAGAGTTTACATTTGGAGGGTTTTTTTAGCCCTATGATTGATACTGAAACCAAAACAGACACTGCATTTGTTTGCATGTGTGGTCTCCAAGGTTTTTTCCCTCTGTTTGAAATTTCAAAATTAAAAAAGATAAAACTACAGAGAAAATTAGTATATACTGTGAGCTGGTCACCCTTCAAGGACCCGGCCAGGGCTGACCCTGCTTAGCTTCCTTCACACACAGTCACTGCTGGGCTCTACACTTCTCGGTAATTCACCAGGACTCTGCCTCAAACACAGGGGAGTTCTCTGCCTCCTCTTCTCCTTTCACAAATATTCATCAACACCAGGTTTCTTAAAACCAAAGGCTTTATTAGTTGCCATTTAACATAATCTTCATGGCTTATTTCTTCTTTAACTCAAACTCAAACATAACAAAAGGCATTTACTCAAGAGTCTTCTAATTAAACCCTTTTCAGACTTAAAGCAGTTCCTCAAACTTTTACAGTTTAAACAGCCAAGCAAAAGCATTTCCTTTTCCTTCTCAGAGGATAGCGCAGCTGTCACCTTTTCAGCAGAGAGCTTCCCCGGTGCTTCCATCTCCACCTTCCAGCTTTCCACCATTGTCTTAATAAAGCTGCCAGAAAACCTCCCACACCTGGTTCAATTTCCCAATCAAGTCCTGGCATCTCACTGTCCTGCCTAGAGTCCTTCCCCTGACTCTGATTCCCTTCCTGCAGCAGTGCATTCTGGACCTTGTAGTTTCCTGCCTCCTCACAATACTTATGAGGCTCATGCCTTTCTTTATGAATAAGACCCATATTATTTGTGAATGTTAATTTCTGGTTTTAGAGCATCTCTTTTTGGTTACAAGTAGCAGATGCCAGATTGCCAGATTGCCAGTTAGGGTTGAGAGGGATAGATACCAGTTTACAGGCAGGGTGAAGAGAGGGAGAAATGCCAGACTATGGGTAGTGAAGAGGAGGGAGTGGACAGAAAATTTCATGCCCACCCACTTTGGGCTCAGACCCACTCACAAACTGGCTGTCTGGAGACACCACTGAAGCATATATTGAGGTAGTTTTTTTCTGTAATTTCTTGGATATATTTTTGTCTTTTGGGGAGTTGTATTTTTACCTGCTTTATACCTTTCCCAAAGGTGCTATTTGTGAGAATGGTTTGATTTTCCCAGGCAGTGCAGGGAACAACAGCACAGTGCACTTAAAGCAACTACCAAAAAGACTGTAAGAAAATATGTCTTGTTTAAAGTTTTCCAGAGAAAAAGGATGGGTGTCCACCTCAAGGCACAGAGAAGAGAGAAATCCTATATAATAAAATGCACCTCCAACGTTCTGAAGCTGAGAAAGTGAAGCCTTGAAGCATTCGTGCTCTCTCTAAGGCTGTATCCATCTCCTGAATTGACGTCAGTATACTTCCGGGTACGTCACACGCAGCACTGACCAACCACAGGTGGGAGGGCGGGCGCACGGCGGCGATTGGCTCTACTGTTCAGTGGGCGTGCACGCTGAGCTGTGCACGACAGCGGAGGTTGGTTGGAGGGGCAGAGATTTGGGCAGTGTGGTGCTGTAAGGGGAAGGAGAATCGCTGGGTGGCTGGAGGGGGGGCAGGGGAGAGAGCAGAATCGCTGGGTGCCTGGAGGAGGGAGGCAGGGGAGATAGGACAATCGCTGGCTGGCTGGAGGGGGAGCAGGAGAATCGCTGGTTGACTGGAGGGGGACAGGGGAGGGAAGATTCACTGGGTGGCTGGAGGGGCGGCAAGGGAAAAAGGAGAATCGCTGGGTGGCTGAAGGGGCAGCAGGGGACAGAGGAGACACATTCGCACCCAGCAGTATCACTTTCTCTCTGTCACACACACACACTCGCACATTCACTCTCTCTCTCTCACACACAGTCAATCTCACACATACTCTCTCAAACATACACACTCCAAGGAAAACCTTGCTAGCGCCCGTTTCATTTGTGTCAGAAACAGGCCTGTTTTACTAGTAAGACATAAGCATCGCCATGCTGGGACAGACCAAGAGTCCATCGAGCCCAGCACCCTGTCTCCGACAGCGGCCAAAAGAACAAGCCCATCCCAGAAATAGTGTGAGTGACATTGTTCCCAGTGTGATTAACAAAGCCCTGAAGCTCTAACTTCCAATTCTTTCCCACCCCCCAGTTACATATAGAGAAATAGACACTTGAAAGTATGTGCATATATATGTTAGTTTATTCAAGGCTTGCTATACTGCCATTCAGTAAAGGTATAAATTACATGCAAATCGAACCATCACAAACCTTTACAGTAATATCACTAACAAAACAACAGTCTGGGCAGGGCGGGATTAAGATATAAGCAAAATAGGCACATGCCTAATGCCCAAAGGTTTAGGAGGGAGGCCCTTTCAGATACAGCTTAATCCAGCTCTGCCCAGGCCCCATGTAAGAAACAAAAGTCATTAATCATGACTACTATGTTGGACAATATAGGACAAGAGATTGCATTATCAGCTGTCTATACCATCAGCCACATCGTCTATTGGCACCCGTCCCATCTAGAGTCATAAGGTCAATATCTGAGAAGAGGTGGTATCATTAACCATCGTGTCCCAACCTCATTATCTTTAATCTCAAAAGCAAATTCACAGTATAGCAATGGTACAGGCAATAGTGAGAAGCCAAAGAGGGGTTGAAAGTTTTAGAGGCTGGGGAAAGTGCTTGCTAGAGGCTGGGGTATTTTTAAACCCGCAAGGTAATGTGATTTAATCAGATATAGAGGCTAAAGCATTGGTGTTCACACATTTGTATGGGGTTTAAAAATGTATATGCATCATAATGGGAGCCCACTAAAGGGTTAATTCTGCCCTGATATGGGGGCAACTACAATGAAAGAAACATCACTGTGATATTCTAGCACAACACACACACATATACAATCAAGTCTAAACCAAAACTAAGGAATTAAAATTAGCAGTTTAAAAAACTAAACAAATCAAAAAATGTATTAAAAAATACATTGCGAACAAGGTATTCATCAGAAACCAAGAACATAATGGCAACAGTGTGCTGTCATGCATCTTGTGCTCAGCCCTCATTTACCCAGCAGTGCATGCACTCAAAAGCACCTTAAATAAACTTTTACATTATTGATAAGAAAACAAGATCATATAGCTATACAAACTGAAACAAAGCTTTTATCTTCTAATGAGTATTGTGCACAGTGACATACAGGGTGAGGCTGCTTTGCTTCTCCTGTGTAGAAATAAATACTAACAAATATGTAGTATATATAACAATATCTTTTTATTGGATTAACAATATATTCCTGAACTAGCTTTTGGGAGGTACCCTCCCCCACTTTTGAAGGCTCCCAGATGTAACCTGTCACAAATGTTGACCCTCTGTTTTAACAAGATGCTGTCCTAGACATTGCCTCCTTCATCCAAAATGCGACCATCCATAACACAAACAAATATGCGAGACCAGATATTGTGCAGAAGCTGTAGGATTAAAAACACTACTCTACTCTACCATGGACACCAGACTAACACACAGAACCTTTGTTTTAGTATCTAAATGATACTTACCAGATATCGATAGGAACTACTTGCATCTACCAATGGAAAATATTCCTGAATGACAAAGTCCAAAAGTTTCCTGTACAATAAAAGGGTATATTGTCATATTTATGTAAAAACACCATGTGAAAGTAGATTATATTACATCTAGTCAACCTTTATTGGGTAAATGTATGGCTTTCTTTTTTTTTTCATTCATATGATGCAATTAATAGATGTACAGAGTTGTAAAATCCACATGCTGTAAGGTCTCTTCCTTAGAAACATAGAAAAATGAAGGCAAATAGAGACCATAAGACCTATCCAGTCTGCCATCCAAGCCATCTACTATCCCTTCCTCTCTGTTAGAGATCCCATGTACTTGTCCCAAGCTTCTTTGTATTCAGATACAGTTTCATCTCCTCCACCTCCACTGGGAAGCCTTTCCACGATTTCACCACCCTTTCCGTGAAGAAGTATTTAATCAGGTTACTTCTGAGTCTATCCCCTTTCACCTTCATTCTATACTCCCTCATTCCAGAGCTTCCTTTCAAATGAAAGACTTGCCCCTTGTGCATTAATGTCATGAAGGTATTTAAATGTCTCTATTATATCTCCCTTCTCCTGCTTTTCTTTCAAAGAATACACTTTATGACGCAGACCGCCAACCATTTTAGTAGCTGCCCTCTGCACAGACTCCATCCTATTTATTCTAAATCTTTTTGAAGGTGGAGTCTACAGAATTGTACACAATATTCTAAATGAGGTATCACCAGAGTTTTATACTTGGGCATTATCACCTCCTTTTTCCTGCTGGTCATTCCTCTCTCTATGCACCCAAGCATCCTTCTAGCTTTTGCCATTGCCTTTTCTACCTGTTTGGCCACCTTTCGATCATCACATAAATCACCTCCAAGTCCCACTTCTCTTTTGTGCGCAAAAGTACTTCACTCCCTACACTGTACCACTCCCTTGGGTTTTTGCAACCCAAATACATGACCCTCCCTTCTTTAGCTTTAAATCTTAGCTGCCAAATTCTGGACCAATCCTCAAGCCTCATTAGATCCCTCTTCATATCATCCACACTCTCATGGGTATCTACCCTATTCCAGATTTTGGTATCACCCACAAAGAGGCAAACCTTACCAGTCAGCCTTTCGGCAATATCGCTTACAAAAATTTTAAAAAGAACCAGCCCAAGAACCGAACCCTGTGGCACACCACTGGTAACATCTACTTCCTCAAAGTGACTTCCATTTACCAGTACCAAATGTTGCCTTCCAGTCAAAGAGTTCCAAACTAATTGCCCTGTTTACTAAGGCACGTTAGCATTTTTAATGCGCCTTCAATTAACGCGCGGGCTAACCGTGTAGGTGTCTATAGGGATATTGTAGGTGTGTACACAGTTAACGTACATTAAAAACGCTAATGTGCCTATAATGCAGCTTAGTAAACAGGGCCCTAAGTCAGTCACTTTAGGGCATATACCGAGAGCACTCATTTTATAAGTTGTCTATGCAGAATCATATCAAAGGCTTTGCTAATATCTAAATACACCACATCTAGCGCTCTCCCTCGATCCAACTCTCTGGTCACCCAGTCGAAGAAATTAACCAGGTTCATCTGACAAGACCTAACTCTAGTAAAACTATGGTGCCTTGGGTCCTACAATCCATTGGATTCTAGAAACCTCACTGTTCTCTGTTACCACGCGAACTGCATGCCATGTTACGGGGTGGGGAATGAGGAGATTATAGATGGAGAGCAGACTTGGACTGTACATTGCATTTAGTGCTTGGTTCTCTACCCTGTGCTGTCACTTGTGCAGCTAGTGCAGGTGCACTTAACACGCGATAAAGAACTTTCCTGTGTGCTCAATGTATGGGGACAGTTACCACAAAAGCTTTGCACTTACCATGTGTAAAATTTTGCATTTAACATGCAAATACAAAACTTTGCCACTCTTTAGTAACCAGGCCCCTTCATTTAACTGTGCAGTAATAATTAGTTGCTTTACTTGCTTTTGCATTGAAGCATGTTAGAATAACTGTGCAAAGAGAAAACTTTCAAATAGTGTGTTGTGTGCTACATACAATGCCTTACAGTGGATGCTATTGGAAACATTGTGCACTATTTGGTGTGTTAGTAGAAGAAGCTTTCTGTCGTGGGGATGACCAAAGTTCCCGGGGGCGTGTTGGAGGCATAGCGAAGGCGGGTCTTGGGCATGCCTAACACATAGGTGTCCTCGACGCATAATCGAAAGAAAAGGGCGTCCCTGACAATCACTTAACGACTTTGTTTGGTCCTTTTTTTCTAACGACCAAGCCACAAAAAAGTGCCTGAACTGACCAGATGACCACCGGAGGTAATCTGGGATGACCTCCCCTTACTCCCCCAGTGGTCATTAACCCCCTCCCACCCTCAAAAAAAAATTAACAATATTTTTTGCCAGCCTCAAATGTCATACTCAGGTTCATCGCAGCAGTATGCAGGTCCCTGGAGCAGTTTTAGTGGGTGCAGTGCACTTCAGGCAGGCGGACCCAGGCCCATCCACCCCCTTGTTACACTTGTGGTGGTAAACATGAGCCCTCCAAAACCCACCACAAACCCACTGTACCCACACCTAGGTGCCCTTCACCCATAAGGGATATGGTAGTGGTGTACAGTTGTGGGTAGTGGGTTTTGGGGGGGGGGTTGGGGGGCTCACCACACACGGTAAGGGAGCTATGCACCTGGGAGCTTTTTCTGAAGTCCACTACAGTGCCCCCTAGGGTGCCTGGTTGGTGTCCTGGCACGTCAGGGGGACCAGTGCACTATGAATGCTGGCTCCTCTCATGACCAAAGGGCTTGGATTTGGTCGTTTCTGAGATGGGCATCCTCAGTTTACATTATCGCCGAAAATCAGAAACAACCAAGTCTAAGGACGACCATCTCTAAGGCCGACCTAAATTTCCAGATTTGGACGTCCACTTCCATATTATCGAAACGAAAGATGGAAGTCCATCTTGTTTCGATAATATGGGTTTCCCCGCCCCTTCACAGGGACATCCTTCGAGGATGTCCTCAGAAAAACTTGGGCGTCCCTTTTGATTATGCCCCTCCAAATGACCCAGAAAAAAGGAGCATGGCATTCTTTTTGTTATTCTCACCTCAGTAAGTCCAGTTCCTGTGAAAACGCCAGCTCTTCTAATGAACCTATTCGAAACCATGATTTTGCAACCCGCAGAACTACTGCACCTTAAAAAATACACCCGAATAAAACACACTGTATAAATGTTTACATTAACTATAGAGAAAGAGTAAAATGGAGGTATTAATTTGAAACAATCTACAGGATAATAATACAATAATAATCCCAAACTACCATCATGCATTAAAGGAATGCAATTCTTGGAGATGAGGCTAACCACATTGTTCTGTGATCCCTTTATGTTAAAACTGCATTACTGTAAATAAAAACTGAACAGATGAGTTTGTGACATTTCCTATAGAAAATGCTCTCTATATGAATCATTTTATCCACACAGACAGAAGAAACTTGATGACTATGATATCTGGGCACTGTACTGTGAACAGCGTACATTGAATATGGAAAAAGTTTAAGTCGCCATTTTACTAAAGTGCATCAAGCGGTTAGTGCATAGCAGCCATTAACACAAGACCATGGTAACCATACACTAATTGAATACCCTATTATAAGGCAAGAAATGGGCAGGTTACGAGCAGGGAATAGGCATGGAATGCACATTGCAGTTAGCACACTGTTTAACACCTGCTATCACTGGTACAGATGGTGCATCCATGCTGTCAGTACACTTACCACATGTTACAGAGTTTTCTGTGTGGTAACTGCATGGGCATATGCTAGGCACACTGCCAAGAATAGCAAACAAGCTTTGCATTTACTGGGACATAATCTGGGCACATGAAGGGTCACTTTATAACAAGGAACTGTTTGCTTAGGGATCTCACCAATGTAAGCAACCCACCTGGCATGTTTCTCCCATCCCTGGGAGAGGTCATAAGTACATAAGTATTGCCTTACTAGGACAGACCAAAGGTCCATCAAACCCAGCATCCTGTTCCAACAGTGGCCAATCCAGGTTACAAATACCTGGCAAAATCCCAAAAAAGTACAATACATTTTAAGCTGCATATCCCAGAAATAAGCATTGGATTTTCCCCAAGTTCATTTTAATAATGGTCTAGTGACTTTTCCTTTAGAAAGCCATCCAAACCTTTTTAAACCTCGCTAAGCTAACTGCCTTTACCACATTATTGGATTACTACTACTACTTATTATTGTAGATTGCCTTGCTTTATATGGTAAAAAAAGGAGAATCATCAAATGTGAATAAGCAAAAACATAAATAGTACTCTGGCAGTCATAAGATCGACACCAATGCTGATTGCATAATTCTTCTTCTTTTTTTATTTTTAATTCACACCAGTTCTACAAATAATTATATACATTAAGCATACACATAGACTTGGAGACAGAGTTAAGGGCAGACTGAGAGCCAACATAAGTTATAGTTAGAGCATCTAATAATTAGATGCACAGAGATGGAAGAGTAAAATCTAAAGAGAATCCACGTACGTGGAGAACTCAATAGATCCCACGGCACGTAAAGTGTAAACAAAAAGATGGGAATATGAGCCAGGCTATCCAATAATTGGACCTGAAGTTAAGTTTAAAATAAACAAAATTTAATAATATTCAAACAAATAATAATAACACAATTCCACATTAAAAATGACTCGACACAACGTTGTGTTTCGGCCAGATGGCCTACATCAGGAGTCTATAAACAAAAACAGTAAATAAATACATGAATAAAATATACATAGATATGATATGCAAAAAGAGGAACATATATGAGATATAAGATATCATAAAACATCAAAAACATAACCATGCTAATATAAATGCTGAAGATCAAATGTACTAAAAAATCATTACGAAAAAAGCTGGAGATAAAATATTATAAAATATAATTACAAAAAAAAGGATATACATAAATCCAGTGTTAAATCAATGAAGATTAAATTGTAAAATAAGTACATAAAGAGGATATACATTGATATAATGTCCAAAAGAGAACAAACACAAGGATAATTACCATGTTAATATGAGAACAAAAAAAATCATATACCTGACTAATTGCACATGAAAAAACTTATACAAAAATATAGTTTTATATATATATATATATATATATATATATATACATACACACACACACACATAAAAGCACTAGAGGAGAGTTATAAAAAATAAATACATAAACAGGATATACATGAATATAATATAATGTCCAAAAGGACCAAACACAAGAATAATTGCTATGCTAATACAAACAGCAAAAAAATAATAAATACAAAGACAGGATATGCATGAGTATAATATAATGTCCAAAAGGGACAAGCACAAGAATAATTGCTGTGCTAATATGAAGCAAAAAAACGTATTCTTGACTGCACATTAAGAATTTTATAAATAATGCAGATATGAAAGCAAGTACAAAGATAATGACCAAGCTAATATGAGAAACAAAAGATCAAAAAGAGATGGAAGAGAACAGGTAGGCAAATGTGAAGGAAGAAACAGAGAAAGAAGCAGATGGAGAAATTGAGGTGAAGAGGAAAGCTAAGGGACAAATAGAGAGGGTACCTTGAGCAACCAGATGCTAGGGAGCTTTTGCATGGCAGCGACAATTACTTATGAAAGTAAAGCTTGTGCAGTCACTGATAGGGTTTTGGTGGAGTTCTGGATAGTACATAATAGACATCTAGATCCCTCTGTTTTAATGAACACAGTTATGTCTTACTCTGGAGTGGAGGAGTAGCCTAGTGATTTGTGCAGCGGACATTGATCCTGGGGAACTGGGTTCGATTCCCACTGCAACTCCCTGTTACTCTGGGCAACTCACCTAACCCTCCATTGCCCCTGTATATACTATGTAAACTGCCCTGAATGTAGTTGCAAAAACCACAGAAAGGCAGTACATCAAGTCCCATTTCTCTTTCCCTATTTGAGATTCTACATGTCAAGGGAAAGAAAACTCACAAAGAAGGTTATAGTTAGGATATAGCAAAGGCCTTTGGGGGAGAGTCACAGAGTCCACTTGAATATACACTGGACTAGCTCAGACATCTTCGCCATTTTATTAACAAAGCATTAAGTCATAGGCTAACAGGTCAACAGGTTTATATCATAAATCATGAGGCACTAGCTATTCCATCTGCAGGTCATTGGGGATTCAGGGCAAAGCTCAACAACCGTTAGCAATTTTAGTCAAAGAGTATAACTATTTTCTGCAACAGGATCTTATTGCAGCTGGCACACATTATTTCTGCTCACATCTGCAATGTACCCAGAGGTCAGGGGTATGCAGGCTAAGGGTGTACAATTAACTCTCAATTCCCTGTTCTTTGCTTTACTTACACAAGACATGCTTGTCACGCCTAACAAGTTCCAACATCTGGACAGGACATTAGCCATAGGGCTTGTCCTATTTTATATTTTATTCTCCTGTTCTAACATTTAACCCTTGGTATTCTTCTCTAGACACTCTCAATATCATCAGCTCCTACAAAAAGTGCTTTTAAAGGCACAATCACTTGTACCAGTCCTGGGGCTGGTGTAAATGCCTTCACCTAGATGTTAGCAAGAACACATGCAAGTTATACTACTTTACAATGTACCTGCATACTTGTATGCTCTGCCTACCCTCCGTACAAACTCCACCCACATGCACACCCACCATCAAAGTATGTGCCATTCAAACAATGCACATACTTTTATGCTGTCAGTATTTATAAGAGGTACTTTATGCATGTAAGTGGCTCAAATGTTACAAAAAAATGAGGTCCAAAACTGCTGCACATGGGATATCAATAAAATACAGAGGCGTGTACACAGGCTAGTATCATTTGACTTGAGTCTCAATTTTATTAAAAGCAATCATAGATTTAAGTAGAAATTGTAAAATTAATTAAAATGTCTATTGGGATTACTTCTCTTTATATGCTACTATATATTTGTCCCAGAGTTGTGTTCTCTTTTCCGGAACCTTATCAGCTTCCTTGTACCTACTGTTACTCTATTTTCCACTCTGTATATATTCCCGGAGTTGGTACTCTACTCTCCGGAACCTGTAAGCCACATTGAGCCTACTGCTATGCGGGAAAATGTGGGATACAAATGTAATAAATAAATATGCCCAACATATTTCAGCACATCAATGCCTGCTTCAGAGACCCCAACATGTTTTGGCACCTCTTTTAAGTTATGTCTGGGGTCTGACGACCCCTGACGTGCAACCATAGAAGTACTATAGGTGATCACCTTAAATGGAATTACTGTCTGCAACTGTAACATCTGCACCAGAAGCAGGCACTGAGGTGCTGAACCATGTTGGGCATAGTAGCTGAGGGAGCAGCAATGCAGTACTCCAGCAACTTGTTCGTGAGAGGAAAAATGTAAAGACAAGTTGTGGGTAGTCACTATCTTTATTTTTAGAAAAAAACATTTATAAATGGCCCAAATACAAAAAAGGACTATTTAACTAGAAAAGTTGAACATTTTACAACATATAGAAATCAGAATACTGGCTGAGTTGTTGTTGGGGTGAGGGTGGGAGAACAGCTGTACCACTGCTTTACAAATCATTTCTACACCTTGGGGAATCATAGCCAATATCCTTCCAAGATATATGCAGAAAGTTTTCTATGGTAGTTTCATCATAATATAACCATCTCCCAGGGCCATAGCAAGCTATGTGTGGGCAGTGCTGCCATATAGGGCAGTGGTAGGTGGAGGCTCGAAAATTGTGTCTTATCCATTGCCTTCCCTGCTTAGCTACAATGCAGTGGGTGGGATAGGAGCTCTAGGAGGTGTGTCACACGTGGCAAATTCCCAGCTCGGGAAGGTCCTGCCATCTCTCCAGAAAGGCAATGACTAATTTTTAGGGATGTGCAGATGGAAAAACATTTATTTAGTTTAATTTAGGTTCTTGTGTTTGCTGGCTTTTTCATTTTCTTTTTTTTTTTAAGAGCACAACTGGACAAGAACAGTGATATAACAGAAAAGTAGTCAAGAGGCAGGGCAGAAATACTCAAGCCTGCCCTGAGCTGGTTTCTGCTGGAAACAGACTATGTTTACGAGAAATATGTCGTGTTCTCCAAAATACAAGACACAGCTAGGCATGGGGCAAGAAGCAAAATAGTTCCTCTGAAAGGTGGCTGACGTCTAGCATAAAGGTCAAAGATTCAAGGCTGGCTTGTATATATATGATGGCTATTATTGAAAAAAAAATACTGATACTTAACTACGCTGGAAAGAAACATGTCATTTGGGGACTTTTCTTTCCCAGTCCTTGGGTTAGACCAAAATTTAACTGGGTTCTTCTATCAGCTTTTTTATGTAGGTAATAGAGTCAGTCTTTCAGTACCTTTACTTTGGCTGATTCATTGTCACAGAGTACCTATCAGAGACTCTTGAGGCTTGAATATTAGACTAGAACTAGACAAGAACTAGGATTGCTCAAGATAAGTCTTAATTTATTCATTTTATTTTTTATTTATGCATTCTTGTATCCCACTATTATCCAAAAACAAATTTCGGTTCAAAGTGGCTTAATTTAAATTTTGGTGGAGTTACAATAATGTTGTGCATTGTGGAGATGGCATCTATAGTTCGTGTAGTTATTCATAGAGGGGCCCTTTTACTAAGCAGCGTAAGCATCTACGCTTGCTCAAAGCGAACCAAAATGGAGTTACCACCCAGCTACCATGTGGCTCTTGAGGTAATTTCAGTTTTGGCGCGCGTCCGATATGCATGGTGCATTGAAGATGAGTTGTGCTCAGCGTTACTGATTAGTCATGCACGCCTTGAAACAGCCCACAGTAGGTGAAACTTTGGCCACAGTCAGTGTGACTGACCTTGTTTGCACGTTTTACGTCTACCACCAACTCAGAAGCTAAGTGTGTTTTTTATGATTTTGGGATTGATCCACTAAGAACTTCCAGTGGAGATTTTAGCAAGAATTAGGAGTTTAAGGGGGTTTTATGCCAGTGAAGAAAGTTGGACCCATTACTTTTCTCCTTAGCCTATTAACATATTAAGGGTGGAGGTTGGGTTACAGAGGCTTTTTCCCTTCTAATATTTTGCACTCCACAGGAACAATATAGTATATCAAGTACTTTGCAGTTATACAAGAGAAGGGAATTGTTATATATTACCTATTTGTATCAGGACATATGTGTTGTGTTTAATGTTGGGGTTTTTTAACAGTTTGTAGTTGTATGTGTGGTCTGCCTGTTTTGCTCTTGTTGTTTTGTTGGGTGTTCAAGTTTGGTTTCATGTTGCTGGTTGTTTGTTTGTCCCTGCTGGTTGTTTGTCCCTGCTGGTTGTTGTTTCGGTGGTGATTGGGCTTTTACAGTTGTTGGAATGGTCGTCTTCTTCCTGTGATGTGTACTGGTATTTTGTTCCATTTGGTTGGCGTTGCTGCTGGTATCCCCATTATCCTCATTGTTATTGTATAGCAGGTGGCCATTTTGGGGGGTTACTTCTGGCTTGGGGGTGTTTGCATGTGAATATGTGTGTGTTTGGACTCTGTGCTTGTGTGTGCTGCGTGGGGCTGGTTTTGTGTTTTTTCTCTTTTACCTTGGCTGAGGGTTTACCTGCATCAGTGAATGACCAGAAAGAAGAAAGGCAGCTAGTACATAAAAACTATACCCGCAGCAGTGAAAAATGTCCTTCAGTAACGGTCACATCTAAAGGACAAATGAGCAGTGGAAGTTTGATATGCTACTCAATATAGTGCTTGTGGCAATAGAATTACCCTGACAGAGAACAATCAATGCTGAAAAATTAATTGTAGTGGTGTTGCCACAATAGGTGGGAGGCAAAAGTGTTCAGCTATGAGTGTCTGTGGCAGTGAGTAATTAGGCAGGTGGGAAGATCATATCGAGTGCTTTAGTAGCTGTGCAGCATGTGAGTTGTGTGATCGAAGTAGATTTTAAATCGGGCCAATTGGTTCACCTGGTGGCTTGGGGAGAACACTGTTTGGAGAAGAATACCTTTTTTTTTCCAGTAGTTTGGTGCTCCGATCAGCAAACTACTTGCTCAGAGAGTGGAGGATGATGTGGTTAATTGTGGCGGCTAACAGGAGCAGCATAGAGGGCACATACTTGCCGCATCACCTCCAGGTGATCACCCCCAGTAATGTCACTGCAACTCTAAGAAGTGTATCCAGCACACAAGGATTATTGAAAGCAATGAGCCAATTAGGAGACAGGAACTAGCAGACTCTCAAGAGGCAGAAATATGTTTGCCTGGAAGGCAGCTACCTTCCATCCGAAAGGTTATAGGATCAAGGATGACTGGTGCCTAATAACTATTAACACTTGGAAAAAAATATTGAAATTTAACAAACCTGTCATTTTTGGAATTTATTCCTATTGAAATGATCATTTAGGAATGCCGATCCCTAATAATCATGGAAAAAGCGAATGTATGCAAAGGTAATACAGGGGTATTCTTTAAATGGCACTCAAAGTTAGGTGATAGCTCAGCAAGGTTAGTTATAAATAGCACTTGTAGGTGTGACCATTTACACCAGCTGAACCCTGGTGTACATCCTCATGCCTGAATTAGGTTTGGATCCCCCTTATTCTATAATATGCATATATTTGCAGGAACGCCCCTGATCTGCCCATGACCCTTCCATGGCTGTGCCCCCTTTTTGGATCCAGGTGCGTCAATTTATGCATGTAGATTTTAAATGCCAATTAGTACTGATAATTGATAGTTAGGTCCCAATTACTGGTGCTAATTGGCTTGTTATTCAATTAAATTGCAAAAAAAATCACACAAGCTCAAAAAACATTACTTCAGAAACTCAATCAAAAACAATTATCAAATGACCCAAGCATAGAGGCTCTCTGACACAAACACCATTCGAGCACACAATGCTTGAACGGTGTTTGTGTCAGAGAGCCCCTACGTTTGGGTCATTTGATAATTACCACAACGTTCCATCCTAACTACTAGACAACTAGACTTTACATGAACTAGACAAAACCGAACCCCCAACACTTGACTGACAACCATGTTGCTACTAATGAAAGTTACGCAATACGCACTACCACTCTATTTCCCGTGTCGGAAATGAGTTTTTTATAGTTGATTATCTAACTTATGTTATAACTTACTCTATCACTCAGGAACCTCTATGCAATACCATATTGTATTATACTTTACCATGTATGCACCTTAATGCAATACCATTTGCAAATTTCTACCCAGAAATGGCGATCGCCATTATGGCATAATGTAAGCCACATTGAGCCTGCAAATTGGTGGGAAAATGTGGGATACAAATGCTACAAATAAAGTATTCAATTAAATTGCACAAATTTAAAGTACCACTTATAGAATCCGGGGTTTGTGTATTTTGATAAATAAATTATTTAAAGATCAGACCTGATATTTGGAAATCAATAGTATTCTTGAAGTATGGCATACCTCTTTCTTTGTTAAGATTTCCATTGTAGAACTGATCTCGCCATACGCCATCGTCACTCACAACTAGACTGAAAAATGAGAAATTATCATGATCCATGTCAGATTTTCATCTCACTCACCTCAGTGCAATCCTGCTTCATGTGTACCCTTAATAAATAAAAGAGACAAAAACGAAAGACTAGCAAAAGTACCACCAGTTAATAGAAATTAGTGCACATTTACTAATGCTGCTCCATGTGATCTTCCACTGCATCTTTAATAGGTTAAAAGAGGTCAGGAGTTAATATTAATAAGAAATGTTGCTCACCTGTAAAAGCTGGTTTTTCCATAGGTAGTATGACTGATCAGACACATCAGATGGGTGATGTCATCTAATGGTACAGGGACAAAAACTGCTCAACCACAGCTCAAAGTTCTGAGCATATGTGCCCCTTCCTGCGCACAGTAGTCTCATTAGCTTCTCGGTTAGTTCCAAAGTTTAAGGTATTAGGCAACTCAAGGAAGGTAGCAGGGGTTGTGTATCTGATTAATCCTGCTCTGTGGGGAAAACACCTGTTACAGGTAACCAACATTGCTTTTTCTGTCGACAAGCAGGATTGAGTCATGCACACAAGTTGGTGACTCCCAAGCTTGGGGTTGAAAATTGCAGAGTTTCAGCAAATCAAGAGCAGCCCATGTTGACAATATGAGAGCTATTAGCTGAAAGGGACAGACTGGCAACAACAGGATCGACTACAGAAGTCTGGTCCAGTCAATAATGGGAAGTAAAGAGTGGAGGAGTAACTTAAAGATCAGATTAGCAGGCTGACAACTGGATATACGAGGGTTCAAATCCTTCTGCCGATCTTGGATGTGTCACTTAACCCTCTATTGACTCGGGTACAAAATTAGATTGTAAGCCCTATGGAGTCGGGATATACTCACAGTATCTGAATATAATTCATCTTGAACTTCTACTGAAAAGGCATGAGCTAAATTAAAAAAAATAAAGTTATGGAGCAAAGACCATGTTGCTACCTTGCAAATAATAACTAATGATGGAAATTATAGAGGGCTGCAATAGACATAATCTGATGGAGCCTTCTTGGAGGTGAGAGGAGTATCTGCTTATTCATAACAGAAGCTAGCCAAGTTGCTAGAGTTCTATGTAACTCATGTAATACCCAGATTTGAATCAACTGAGATGAACAACTGCATATACATTCTGATGGACTTGGTTCTTTTAAGGTATACAACAGCATGCTTACAATCCAGAATGTGAAGAGGTTTTCATTTTAGTCTTATTGTGGTTTTGGGAAAAGGGTAGGCGGAACTTATTGATGTGGAAGGGTGATGCCATCTTTGGCAAGGTTTACAGTGTGTTGAGAGAACAACTTTATTATGATGAAACTGAATGTAGAGTTCATAAGTTAACAACATTTGAAGTTTATGTACCCTTTTGGCTGAGATTATTGCAATGAGGAAAAACACCTTTCACATAAGGAACTTCAGAAAAGAAGTGTTCAATGACTCACAGGACAGTTTCATTAATGAAGCTAGCACCAAGTTAAGATCCTAAAAAGCAGGAAGCTTCTGCAGCAAAGGCCTGACGTAGTGAAATCCCTTCATGAAATATGAGATAATGCTAAAGTGGGAAGCTACTACTACTACTTAACATTTCTAGAGCGCTACTAGGGTTACGCAGCACTGTACAGTTTAACAAAAAGGACGGTCCCTAATGGGCGAAATGTCAAGTTGGGGCAGTCTAGATTTCCTGAATAGAGGTATGGTGGTTAGGTGCCGAAGGCGACATTGAAGAGGTGGGCTTTGAGCAAGGCTTTGAAGATGGGCAGTGAGGGGGCCTGGCGTATGGGCTCAGGGAGATTATTCCAGGCATGGGGTGAGGCGAGGCAGAAAGGGCGGAGCCTGGAGTTGGCGGTGGTGGAGAAGGGTACTGAAAGGAGGGATTTGTCTTGACAGCGGAGGCTACGGGTGGGAACGCAAGAGGAGATGAGGGTAGAGAGGTAGCTGGAAAGTTATCAACTGGGCAATGTAGGCTGAGAAAGCACTAAGGTGTATTGTTACCTATGTATTCTTTTAACCATTCACATTAATTATTTTAATTATCTTCATAGAATTATGTAATTATTGTTTTATTTCTCCTTTTTAATATTTTTAATATGTTGTATACTGTAAATGTTTGTTTTTTCTTTATTATATACATTTCTATTACTACTGTATGTTTTTTCATTGGTTTTAGACTCTTGAGGCAGGTATTTTGCCGAAACACGGTGCCATGTTCGGCATCTTCAAGAATAAAGTTTTTTGTCTTATTCAGTCATCCTCCTGTTCTTCCTCTAGAAGAGCTTTACTGGTTACACTACTTTTTTTCTACGTAGTGTTATGGAGAACATTTGGAGGCCTCCATCAATATGGATGATACAAATGCTGTAAGATTATAGCTGGTGAAATGTGGGATCGTATCCTTTAGTGAAACACCAGGCAGTAAATAAGAATGAAATGAATCGATTGGGCAAATCCAAGGTGAGAGACTAATGACTGCTGAATTTTCAGGCTGTGAGGACCAGAGACTTCAAACGTCTGGCTGAAATAGATGAACCCTATCATGTTGGAAATTGATGATGTTTTATGGAGGAGGAACACCAAACTGTTTGAGAATTTGAAATCAGGTCTCTGCAGAGAGAGGGATTGAGGGGGTATGCATATAGAAAAGACCCAGTCCATGGAATTGACAATGCATCCCAGGCAGTAGATTGGAAGTTTGGCTCTCTTGCTGGTGGCAAAAATATTGATCTGAGGTGTCCCCATTCTTAGAAACTGGAATTGAGAAACAGTGTGTCCAGCGTTGAAGGACTCTGCCAAGCTTATCTGCTAGGTGGTTTTGCACCCCCAGGAAGTACGCCACTTGAATTTGAATGCAACTGACCATGGCAAAGTCCCAAATTCTTGCTGTCTCTCAACATAGGGGCAGAGAGTCTATCCCCCTTTGCTTGTTGACAAAAAAAATTGCTACCTGGTTATCCATGTGTATTGATAATTCACCAGTGATAGCAGAGAAATATTTGTTTGTGTTATGTGCCATGTATAATAATAGTGATAAACTGTGTTCAAGACAGTTTCACAACGTAAGTATGGAACAATATTACAATCATCATACGAAAATTAAAAACTTCATGTTAAAGATAATTACAGCATCGGTTAAAATCCTAGGCATACATAAAAACAAATTACCAAGGATATCTACTGGAGTGGAGGAGTGGCCTAATGGTTAGGGTGGTGGACTTTGGTCCTGGGGAACTGAGGAACTGAGTTCGATTCCCACTTCAGGCACAGGCAGCTCCTTGTGACTCTGGGCAAGTCACTTAACCCTCCATTGCCCCATGTAAGCCGCATTTAGCCTGCCAAGAGTGGGAAAGCACGGGGTACAAATGTAACAAAAAAAACAAAAAAAAATAAGTTTTCAGTGATTTATGAGTAAAGTGGTATGGTAGCCATGTTAGTCCACTTTAAAGGTAATAGAAATAAATCAGAAAATAAGATTATCCCTTTTTTTATTGGACTAACAATACATTTTTCGATTAGCTTTCAAAGGTAACCCTTCTTCTTCAGATCAGAAATAAGCAAATATTGACAAATATCAGAATATATAAGTGAAACACAAAAGCATCCAGTGACAATCTCACAAGAAGAGAGAGGGTGGGTTAGGTAAGAAAAAGGGAGAGCAGGATGGATGAGAGACAGGGAGAGATGAATGGCTGTTAAGAATGTGACAAAGCAGTATACTTTAATGGTTTATAATGGGATAGAAAGCCCAGATCCCTGTTAAGTCCTGTCTGGTGGGGGTCAAAATATTTCATCATTTTGACTTCAAGGGCCCTGTTTACTAAGGTGAGCTAGCAGTTTTATCACACACGATAGAGACACCCACAGGAATATATGGGTGTCTCTAGTGTTAGCTAATTTTTAGCGTGCACTAAAAATGCTAGTGCGCCTACAGCATGGCTTAGTAAACAGGGCCCCAAAGGTCTTACGTTCCTAGATTGTCTTAAAATTTCCTTATAGTATTCTTACCATAAGATCACTGAGGCAGTGTTACAGTTTTGTACTGTCCCACAGAGGTAACATCCTGGTTGGCACTGGAATGTTTAATATTATGTCTATATAAATTGAGACTCATCTTTAGCCAGCTGCACAATCCAGATACACAATGTCAACTGGTTCACCATTATCCATGTGTTTATTCACATCTTCAAAGAAATGTAGTAGATTGGTGACCCAACATTTCCCTTGACTAAATCCATGTTGGCTTTGTCTCATTAACCCATATATATGCTCAGTAATTTTGTTCTTTATAATAGTCTTTACCATTCTGCCCAGGACATCAGGCTCACCAGTCTATAATTTCCCAGGTCACCTCTGGAACCCTTTTTATAAATTGGTGTTACAATGGCCACCCTCCAATCTTCCAGTACCATGCTTGGTCTTTCATTATTGGAGTGTTATGTGGCTGGTATGATTGGGGGACAGAGTGCATGTGTGTATGTGGATGGGGTTGGGTGGTTCAAATGTATCTGGAGGGGAGCAAAGTACTGGGGAGGGTGTGGGGGATAGGGGATATTTGAATGAGCTGTGGCTAGGGAATATTGGGGATGAGATGGGTAGCTCGTTGGGACGACCTCCCTCATCTAAGATGCACTCTCTTTTGCACTGGCTCTGTCAATGTCCTAGTATCATCTAGTATGGTGAAAATTCTTTCTTGGAATGTGTGTGTGTGTGGGGGGGAGGGTATTTCCTCCCCAATTAAGTGCACAAAAATTTTGCAAGCCTTACATAGGCAATGTGCTGATGTAGCCTTTCTTCAGGAAACTTATTTAATCTCTCTTGAATATAATATAAGCTTAAGCGCTGATGGGTGGGGACTCTGTGTGGGGCCCCTGTGATAGCCAAAAAGGCAAGGGTGGTGATATTGATTTGAAAGGGGATTTCCTGCACTTTGCACAAGCTTGTGGTAGATGATTGGGGCACATTTGTCATAGCTCAGCTCACAATGGATAGATGTAAATTGGTACTTTGTAATGTTTATGCTCCTAACATCAACGACAAATGCTTGTTCAGCAGTTGATATCTTATTTTATCATGCTTTGATAGCTTACCTCTTATATTGGGTGGCAATATTAACATGGTGGTGGGCCTGGCTCTGGATAAATCTAGAAGGGTGTAGGTGGGGGTGTCTCAATCCTAGGGTACTCCCTTGCTTTCCACCCTGCTGGATCTTTTAGATGTATAGCAGATATTACACCCCATGGACAGAGACTATACACATCTGTCGTGAGCTCACTCCTCCCAGTCTGGGATAGACTACTTGTTGGTTTCCCAGGAGTTATTTGGGAAGATAGAGGAGGTAGTGATCGGTCCATATGAGATGTCCGACCATGCTATGATCTGGGTGAAGTTCTGCACACCAGACTCAGATTCTCCTAGTTCCTGTGGAACTTTATCATTATGAGGCTTTTCCTGAGTTTTTTGCAGGCTAAAAGAGTGGATTATAAAGCTAATAATTGTCTTCATGAACAGGAGCTGCCTTTGTTTTGGGAGGCTGCCAAAACAGTGCTAAAGGGTGAAATTCTCAGCTATTGTAGCCATAAGCATAAATCCCATGATAGGGAAATACTCAAGCTGGAGGCTCAGGTCCACTCTGATAGACGTACCTTTGCAGCCTGCCCCACTTTGCCCAATAAACTTCAGCTGCTTCATCTTTGGGACAAAAAAATCCATCCAATATTTAAAATAACAATTGTATAAGCATGGGAATAAAAATGGGAAGTTGCTGGCCTGGATGAATAGTGGACGGGTCCGTCTAAAATTTTAACCATGCAGGGGCATGGCAGCTCTTTCATTCAATCTGATGGGGAGATTTGTCATCTTTTTAAATCATACTACAAGCAATTGTACTCTTGACCCCCTGAGCTTGGTTTGGAGGGTGACAGCTATTTGGCTAGTGTAGATATCGTGAAACTTTCCCCCGTTGAAAGTGGCCAACTGAATACCCCCTATACGACTGGAAAAGGTCTAGTGAGTTATCCAGCAGAGTAATCTTTGCAAGACGCCTGGCCCTGATGGACTACATGCTGAGTTCTAATGGGTTCTGCAAACTGGTATATCTCCAACTGTAGTTAATGTCTTTTATCATATAGTTGCGCACCAGGTAGTGCCCCCGAGTTTAATCTCTGCCCAGATCATAGTTCTTCCAAAGCTGGGCAAGGATCCTCACTTACCAGAATCTTATCAGCCCATCTCTCTCCTCTGTGTTGAAATTAAATTCTTGGCGACAATTCTAGCAAACTGTTTAGCACGTTTCCTTCTTTCTCTGGTCCTAGAGGCTCAGATTGGTTTTGTGTGGGACCGTTATACAGTACGAATATACAGAAAATCTTTCGACTAGGTCCGATGGGATTTCATGTTTCAGGTTCTTGCTCACTATAACATAGAAGGGCACTTTTGTCTGGCTATTCATGCATTGTATTCTGGCCTCCAGGCTAGAGTGTTGGTTAATGGATGGGTCTCATTGAACTTTCCCATTTATCGGGGTACTACACAATATAAGGACATAAGAATAGCCATACTGGGTCAGACCAATGGTCTATCTAGCCCAGTATCCTGCTTCCAACAGTGGCCAATCTAGGCCACAAGTACCTGGAAGAAACCCAAAATAGTTGCAGCATTCTATGCTACCAATCCCGGGGCAAGCAGTAACTTCCCCATGTCTTTCTCAACAGCAGACTATGGACTTTTCCACTAGGAACTTGTCCAATCCTTTTTTAAACCCACATAAGCTAACTGCTGCTACCATATCATCTGGCAATGAGTTCCAGAGCTTAACTATTCGTTGAGTGAAAAAATATTTCCTCCTATTTGAGTGTCCCCTAATCTATGTACTTTTTGAAAGAGTAAAAAATCAATTCACTTCTACTTGTTCTATACGTCTCAGGATTTTCTAGAGCTCAATTATATCTCCCCTCAGCTGTCTCTTTTCCAAGCTGAAGAGCCCTAACCTCTTTAGCCTTTTCTCATATGAGAGAAGTTCCATCCCTTTATCATTTTGGTTGCTCTTCTTTGAACCTTTTCTAATTCTGCTATATCTTTTTTGAGCTACGGCGACCAGAACTGAATGCAATACTCAAGGTGAGGTCACACCATGGAGCAATACAGAGGCATGATAGTATTTTTGGTATTATTCACCGTCCCTTTCCTAATATTTCCTAGCATCATATTTGCTATTTTGGCCACCGACGCACACTAAGCAGAAGATTTCAACATATTATCTATAACGACACCTAGATCTTTTTCTTGAGTGCTGACCCCCAAGGTGGACCCTAGCATCAAGTAACTATGATTCGGATTATTCTTTCCAATGTGCATCACACCTTGCATTTGTTCACATTAACTTTCATTTGCCATTTGGATGCCCAGTCTTCCAATTTCCTAAGGTCTTCATGCAATATTTCACAGTCCACACGTGTTTTAACAACCTTGAATAGTTTTGTGTCATCTGCAAATTTAATCACCTCACTTGTCGTTCCGATTTCCATATAATTTATAAATATGTTAAACAGCACCAGTCCCAGAACTGATCCTTGCAGCACTCCATTGTTCACCCTCCTCCATTGAGAGAAATAACCTGTAAGCATGTATAAATAAATAACTCTTATGGGAAAAGCTACCCAATGAGTAATTCCCAGGTTCCCATTTACAGAAGTCTGGCTAAACAACTTCTTAGCTCTGCCTAGGGGTATTATTCTACAGGAACCTGCCTCTTCTGGTGCCTACACCAGAAGTTTCCTTCTGTTGTAGAGAACTGTGATAAAGAAAAATCACAGCTGATATATATTAGAATTTATTATAAAGATAAGAAAATATAAATGATACACTCTGCAATAAGGCTTAGGTACAACTATAGAGACCTTATGCTGATAAGAAAACTATAGAATGTATTATCTAACTAAAACACTGTTATCACTGGTTACTAGGTTATACACAATCCTGATTTGTAACTGACTAGGTCATGAAGTAATACAGTTAGCAGCACATCTTCCTGACCACAGTTCTGAACTAACCCGCCTTTGCTGAGGTAAGAACCCACTCACTAATCCCAGACTAATCGGAAATAAATCCCTGTAATTCTCACCGAGCTGACTCTTGGGTGGTCTCTCAGATGAGGTTGGCATAGGTTTTCCCCCTTCGACTCAAACTGCCTTCCACAGCGAGTCAGTCTTAGAGAATAGCCCAGGCTCTCTGCAGCAAGCAGGATTACAGTCACTCTGGCCGGTACAGCTGGACCAACAGGTACTTTCTTCAGATAGACAGTTCACAAGGTTGTGGACCACTTCAGGTCTTGCTGGTCTTCCCTCCAGCTCCCCAGACCAGCTCCCCGTCTTCCAGGCGAACCCGACAACAACTGCCAGACCCCTTTCTTGTCCTCTCGTTCCCGCTCTTCCAATCCCCGATTCTCAGGTGACCAGACAGCAACCAATCATGATCTTGTCCAGCTCCTTCCCTGAGCAAGAAACGACCTTTTCTTGACCTTCAAATTGTTACATTGTGATGGGCATTCCTGTCTCTCATCAGGCTTGCTGGCGCCATGGCCTTACTCCCTTTTCCTTATCAGGGAGGTAAAAGGGGGGACAGGTAGCCCACTGCATGTCCTTGAGTTTTTCCAGGCCTGCCAGTGATTTACCACAAGCAGAGAGCTGACACAAACAGAAAGTTGAATCTGCTTGCTCACTGAAGTACAGGGTCATAGTGCACAGACTCCATCTTAATATAGTTGTATTCACAGGCTGAGACCAGCAGAGTGAGACTCACAGGGAAATACCCTGCATATTCGTTTTCAAAACTCTATATTTGTTAACCCCAGATTATATGCAACCTTTAAATAACCTACCCTTACATAACACTCTTCCTGGTTCCAGAGACTATTTAACTCTCTATTATTCTAGTTGCAAAAAAGTTGAATATAAATCAGCTTTCACGGCAGGGTTCCCTTACCAATGTATGAAATGGTGGAACTCCCTCCAGAAACTAGTAAGATGGGAGCATAATTATTTGAAATTCCAGAAATCATTAAAACCTTTCTTTTTAAGAAATTTTTTACTAATGGACCTCCCTATAAGGAAGAACTCTAACACGAAGTGACAATTTCCATTCTTTTTCACTTCATAATGTTATTCTTTCAAATTGATTATCACATTCTATTTAATCATTGATTAATTCAACCCTGCAAGTCTTTTATACTGATGTATTCCCTGACTAATTTGTATTGTTAGTTTAATACGTTAGATACACTGAACCCAATTTGTATTGTTAATATAATAATCTGTTAGCCACATTGAACCTGATTTGATTGGAAAAATGTGAGACATAAATAAAATAAATGCTGGGCCGTTTTCGATGACCAGCATTGAATATCCAATTTATTTTTGGCCTCTATAATCTTAGTTGGCTATGTCAATATTCAGCGCTGGCCAGCTAAGTTCATAGTGGCCAAAGAAAGACCTGCTTTCTACGTGGCCCAATTTGGCCGCAAAACTTAGCCAGCCAGCGTTTGAATATTTGCAACTGGCTGGCTATATTGTGAACTATGACCGGTTAGCCGCTAAGTGTGTGTGTGGGGGGGGGGGGGGGATTCTATATATGGCATCTAAAAATTTGGCGCTGAAATCAGTGCTAAGCGTATTCTATAATTGGTGCCTAGATTTAGGTGCCAATTATAGAATACGCTTAGTTAATATTTCAGCGCCTAAATCTACATGCATCCATTTACACCAACAAAAATGTGGCGTAAATCCCAGCGTGCAGATTTAGGCGCACTGGGCCATATTCTATAACTAGGTGGTAAATTTCAGAATGGCCATTAAACGCCCATTTCCCCACCCATAACCATGACCCTTTTTGCCTGTGTGCGTTAGAAGTTCACCGCACATGGTTACAGAATACGCTTAGCGACTTATGCGCCTAAATTATAATCACTGTCAATAAGTGGTCATTATTGTTTGTTAAGTTCTGTTATCGGCGCTCATTAGCATGTTAAGCTTGTTAAGTGTATTGTTATAGAATCTGCGCTGATTCCAGTGCGGATCTCTTTGAGCGCTATATAGAATCCAGGGGTAAGCGCTGACTGTGAATAGTCAGGACGAAATAGATGGTTATCCTCCACTGAATATTCACAGATAGCCGGTTAAATGCTATTTAACCAGGCAGGAGCTGTTCCTGATTGGTTAAATAGCGCTGAATATCGGCCAGTTAGGGAGGAAGAAAAAACAGGAAAGCCGGTTAAACAACAGAGGAAGGAACTAAAGTAAGATGTCTGAAAAGAAAAAAACTTCTGAAGAAATAACAGTGGAAATGTTCTGAAATCAGCAAGTTAAAAGACCACAGTATGCAATGTTGCCCAAGCTCTGAGGCCATCCAGTCCCCAAAGAACAGCTGGTGTATCTCTTCCCTATAGTATGCACTCAGCGCTTGGCTCAAGAGGAAAAAGAGGGCTAATACCTGGCAGCTCTGCTTGTGGGGATCCCAAGATAGTACATTGCCTCACTACACAAGAACTCTCGAATGGAGGAGCGAAGTACAGCTCTCCCATCTCCATCTCTGTCAGAAGCAAAAGCAAAATGAAAGCCAGAGTGAGGTGGCGGTGTGAGAGATCCAGTCTCTGTGTTATTATGGCCAAGGCTACTAGCTTTGTATGACTCTGTTAGCCTGGAAATTTGTTTCTACTGCAGTTTTATATTTTCAAATTTTAAAAATAATTGACATCTAAGCAGGACAAATTTCTTTAGTAGAAACAAACTCATGGCCCTGTTTACTAAGCCATGCTAGCGGCCCATAGGAATATATAGGTGTCTCTAGCATTTAGCACGTGATCATTTTTAACACGCGCTAAAAACACTATTGCACCTTAGTAAACAGGGCCCTCAGTTTTCTTAAATGGACTCAGGCAGGGCAAGCAGCCAAGCACAGATGTAAAATCACACTAAACAGGCACAACATAATCAACTTAAGAGCTAAAGTCTTGGGCTAGATTTTTTCCTTAGAACTGTCCCTTTGGAATTCCTTACCATCCTCTTTTTGATCTGAAACTTTGTTCTCGGAAGTAAAGTCAGATCTTAAATCATTCTTTTGATCCCTGGCTTTTCTTGACTTTGTGTGATTTGGTTGATAGCTGGTAGTTGTGGTTATTTTAGAGGCCTTCATCTTAGTGACCCTGACTTGGCTACTGGATTCTGATGTTTTTTTGACTGTCTGTTTACTACTTTTTGTTCGGTTTATGTGTTTTTTGTGTCTTGTGTTCTTGAGTATGGTCTTCTATTGACCGGCTGTACGTTTACTGCATGTACTGTCAACTATTTTGTTGGCTTTGCCAAAAGGCTGTATATAAAATCTTAATAAACTAAACTAAAGAAAAAAAACAAGTTTTAAAATTAAGTGCTACTTAGTGTATATATGCAACATGAGTACTTAACTTTAAATAATGAATAAATGTGGACTGATTAAGATTATTACATGACCTTGCTCCCCTCTATTTGCGGGATCATTTTGAGGGGCATAATCGAACGGGGTGCCCAAGTTTTCCTGGGGCCGTCCTCGCAGGACGGCTCCACGAAGGGGTGGGGAAACCCGTATTATTGAAACAAGGTGGGCGTCCATCTTTCCTTTCGATAATACGGTCGAGGCCGCCCAAATCAGCAAATTTAGGTTGACCTTAGAGATGGTCATCCCCAGGACTTGGTCATTTCTGATTTTCGGTGATAATGGAAAGTGAGGACGCCGATCTCAGAAACGACCAAATCCAAGCCATTTGGTCATGGGAGGAGCCAGCATTCGTAGTGCACTGGTCCCACTAACTGAATGGAAAAAGCCCTTCCCTTACCAATCCCTTCGCGATTTGGAAAGGAATGGGTATGCATGAAGGAAATTGCATGCAAATGAGCTGCTCACTGTTAGCTCATTTGCACACGATTTCCTTCCTAAGGAGGGGAAGCCAGTGCAGAGCAGCCAAGCGTTATGCATGGCTGCTCTGTGCATGCCAAAGACGGCTTCATACATGCAGACAAGCTGAGCGTATAATAGCCGACTACAATCTTAGAAAAACACAAGTCCAGGTGAAAACGTTCAAGAGCTCGTCAGGAATGTCTTTTTTTTTTTAAGAGTATGGGTGAAGGACGTCCTTCGCTATGCCTCCGTCCCTGTGACGGCAGTTGAGGATGTCCAAAATGTGGATGTTTCTGTGAGAAGGACGTCCATGCCTTTGCTATGCCGCCAACACCCCCTTTATTTATTTGGATTTTGGATCACAAGTAGCAGCAGTGGGATTTGAACCGGCCACCTCTGGATTGCAAGACCAGTGCTCTAACCACTAGGCCACTCCTCCACTTCAGCCCACTCCACTCCCTTGAAATTTGGCCATCCCTGTGGGGGGGGGCAGTTGAGGACGTCCAAAATGTTTGAAAGAAGGACGTCCACGCCTTCGTTATGCCTCCACTGACACACACATACCTTCCCCCAGGGACCTGCATACTGCCCCTCTCACAGGGATGGCCAAATTTCAAGGGAGTGGAGTGGACTGGCGGACTGGCCTAGTGGTTAGAGCACTGGTCTTGCAATCCAAAGGTGGCCAGTTCAAATCCCACTGCTGCTACTTGTGATCCAAAATCCAAATAAATAAAGGGGGTTTCAGTGGCATGGATGTCCTTCTTACAGAAACATCCACATTTTGGACATCCTCAACTGCCGTCGCAGGGACAGAGGCTACTACTATTTATCATTTCTATAGCGCTACAAGGCATACACAGCGTTGTACACCATACACAAAAAGACAGTCCCTGTTCAAACAGCTTACAATCTAGATAAGACAGCTAAACAGACAGAACGATTAAGGGTAAGGGAATAAATAGGTGAGGATAAAGGACACGGCAAGTGAGTAGTGGTTAGGAGTCAAAAGCAGTGGTAAAGAGGTGGGCTTTAAGTTTGGACTTGAAAACGGCCAAGGACGGGGCTAGATGCACAGGCTCGGGAAGTCTATTCCAGGCGTGAGGTGCAGCAAGACAAAAGGAACGGAGTCTAGAATTGGCAGTAGAGGAGAAGGGGACGGATAAGAGAGATTTATCTACAGAACGGAGTACTCGAGGGGGGCGTAGGGAGAGATGAGAGTGGAGAGGTACTGGGGAGCGGCAGAGTGAATACACTTATAGGTCAATAAGAGAAGCTTGAACTGAATACGGAAACGGATAGAGAGCCAGTGAAGTGACTTAAGGAGGGGCTAATGTGAGCATAGCGACTTTGGCGGAAGATGAGTCGCGCAGCAGAGTTTTGGACTGATTGAAGAGGAGAGAGATGGCTTAGAGTGAGGCCGGTGAGAAGCAGGTTACAATAATCAAGACGGGAGGTGATAAGAGTGTGGATAAGGGTTCTGGCAGAGTGCTCTTAGGGATGGATTTTGCTAATGTTATAGAGAAAGAAACGACAGGGAGAATGAGAGTGCCATCCACAGAAATAGAGAAAGGGGGGAGAGGAGAGGTAGGTTTACGGGGAAAGATGAGAAGCTCGGTTTTGGCAATGTTAAGTTTTATATGGCGTTGAGTCATCCAGGCAGCGATATCAGATAGGCAGGCTGAAACCTTGGTCTGGATGCTGGTTGAGATTTCAGGGGTCGAGAGGTAAATTTGGGAGGCACAGGAAGGACATCCTCAACTGCCGTGGCAGGGACGGAGGCATAGCGAAGGACGTCCTTCACCCACACTTAAAAAAAAAAAAGACAAAAGTTTTTAAAGTTATTTTTTTCGCGGTGGGAGGTGGTTAGTGACCACTGGGGGAGTCATGGGAGGTCATCCCCAATTCCCTCCAGTGGTCATCTGGTCATTTAAAGCACATTTTTTTGGCTTGGTCGTAAAAAAAAAAGGACCAAGTAAAGTCAGCCAAGTGTTCGTCAGGGACGCCCTTCTTTTTTCCAATATCGCTTGAGGATGCCCATCTGTTAGGCACACCCCAGTCCCGCCTTCGCTACGCCTCCGACATGCTCCCGGGAACTTTGGTCATCCCCGCGACGGGAAGCAGTTGGGGACACTCAAAATCGGCTTTCGATTATGCTGATTTGGGTAACCCTGAGAGAAGGACGCCCATCTCCCGATTTGTGTCGAAAGATGGGCACCCTTCTCTTTCGAAAATAAGCCTGCTAGTGTTCCAACAAAAATTAAGAATTACTAGAACAATGGCATTCTTTTCTTTTCCTTCTTTAATTAACTTAAGGAGATATAGAGTATTTGATATTCTCTTTTCATTCCAGGCAGCTCATTTGGATAAACATATTCAGGACTTGCTATTCTCTGTTTGTAATTATAATCAGTTTCGTAAGCTTGCAAAAACCTATTTATTTAGGAAATTTGTTATAGATAGCAATGATTAATAAGATCATTTGGGTTTTCTAATATTTTATTCTATATAAAATTATTTTGTAGTTCCTAGAAATGTCCAGCCTCCTTTTAGTGTGCTCTGCATTGAACCGCTCTTGATACGGATGCCTACCTACTAGGACTATACCAAGCTATAGTTCCACCGTGTACAAGTCATTCACTGGCACCTGCCCAACCCACTTTACCACTGCCAATGAGAGGAGATGGTGGGCCGGGAGTAATTTTTGCACCCCTCCGTATTTGTGTCCTGTGTGGCTGAACTGCTCAAACAGTTCTTGGTACAGCGCTGCCACCTACCATCAAAGCCAAGATGATATTCAGGAACTGATTCTTAAAGGGATTCTTAAAAAGTAGATCATATCAGGTAAAAATGAAAGATGCCATATCTGCTCCATGAATTTCACAATGTGGTGTGCCACAAGGATCTCCTATCTCCCAAATCCTGTTCAATATCATGCTGGCACCATTAGGAATGAAATTAAATAATATGGGTTTCAATCCTTTCATCTATGCAGACAACATAACTATATATGTTTCTTTCATTAATGACATTTCTAAGATATTAAATATAATAAGGTCAGGTTTAGATTTTATAGAACAGTGGGCCATGACTTTCAAACTTAAACTGAATAGAGACAAAACTGAATTCCTGGTGCTAACTTATCCTAACTTTACAGTAGATCAAACTGTCTATCCAATAGATGTACAATTAAAAATCCTAGGAGTAGTTTTTTACAAATATCTTTCTTCTAAAAACCAAGCTCATGCAGTATTTGCAAAGATATTCAGATGTTCAAACCAATGTGGAAATTAAAAAGAGTTAAAACATCCGTTAACAAGAATTCATTCAGACTACTCGTCCAAACATCGACTCTTTCATAGTTGGACTACTGTAATTAGGGACTGTGATTTTGACCATAGTTTACCGTGAATATGGAGTTTTTCCAGACCCTTTTAACTGAAGTTCCCATCGATCTCCGTATCTGCAAAAATAAGAAACAACAGTTCTGAACCAAGATATGGATTAAAGAAAAATCCAAACGGATAATAATGTTCACAATTTTCAAACAGAGTAATATACCTATTAGTATATGCCCCAATCAAGTGTGCTCTTCCATCCCCAAGCTGTCCTGCCCAGATGCCAAACTACAATGAACAGAAGTGAATAAGGTTAACAGGTCTCCTTCATGGTTACTTTTTTGTCATATTACACAGATTCATATCCATACTATAATGGGTGATTTGCAAAAGTGTGCCACCAAGATAACATGTAATGATGCACATATTTAATGCAGTTATATTAGTTCTAATAAGGCTTATTCACTAATAATGCACATTACTTGTTCTTAATGTGTTCCATCATGGTCACAAATGTTCACAAATAAACCTGTAAATCAATGATGTGAAAGAAATTATTCTTAGATAAAAAAGTATCTCTAAATCATCTGCTACTATTTATTTCATAATTCTTTTAACAATGTTCATTGTATTTGTACAATGTGACAACTTAAAGAGTAGTAAATCACCTGGACCAGATGGTATGTACCCCAGGGTACTGAAGAACTCAAATGTGAAATTGCTGATCTGCTGTTAGTGATCTGTAACCTGTCGTTAAAATCATCTGTAGTACCTGGAGAGTGTTTCAATCTAATAGTGAATCTTAATGCAAACACTCTCACCGTTTGCAAAAATAAGGGAGGAAAAAGACCTCATGCAACTGCAGCAAACATCAAAAAAGAATGGGATCGTGAATCAGCGAATCCACATGTACACATGGAGTGGAGGAGTGGCCCAGTGGTTAGGGTGGTGGACTTTGGTCCTGGGGAACTGAGGAACTGAGTTCAATTCCCACTTCAGGCACAGGCAGCTCCTTGTGACTCTGGGCAAGTCACTTAACCCTCCATTGCCCCATGTAAGCTGCATTGAGCCTGCCATGAGTGGGAAAGCGCGGGGTACAAATGTAACAAAAAAAAAATAGTAATCACAGGTCAAAAAACCTCCATTATAAATTATCTTAAATATGCAATCAAAAAATAAAAAGTGCAATCAAAATAGAAAAACAGTCAAATGTTTCACAAAATCTTCAACACACTTGTGTCATACAAATTAAAGTCACAGTATGTGAACACTTATAATAATAATAGTATCCCAATAGATGGTCGCTCAGCAGGATGAAATTAAACAGTGTGGTCCCAATAGACCCATTTCACTTCCAGCTTCTTCTAGAGACCTCACTGTGTCCCGAATCCCTGATACTGCAAGTTCTCCACTCACAGCTTTGGGAATTCTTCTCCTTCATCTTGAAGCCTAGGGATCATTATTCTATCAAGCCATGTATAATTTTTCCTTTCATCTACAGTGCTGGCTTAACCTGCAGTGATTGACTAATTACCCTTCCCACATTTACACAATCAAACTTTACATTGTTTCACCTTTTCCTACAGCTTTTCTCTCCTCTACATTACACCAGCAAGCTCTAAGCTAAACTCTAGACCAGGTTGATGTTTTAAAGGGTTACAGGAGTGATTCCAGGAAATTATAGACCAGTAAGCCTGACTTCAGTGCCAGGCAAAATAGTGGAAACTATTCAGCCAAGGGAAGTCTTACCTCACCAATTTGCGTCATTTCTTTGAAGGCATGAATCAACATGTGGATAAAGGTAAGCTGGTTTTCAGAAAGCTTTTGACAAAGCTTCATGAGAGACTCCTGAGAAAATTAAAGAGCCATGGGATAGGATGCAATGTTCTGTCATGGACTAGGAACTGCTTAATGGATAGAAAACAGAAAATATGGTTAAATGACCATTTTTCTCAATGGGGGTGGGTGAAGAGTGGAGTGCCGCAGGGATCTCTACTGTGACTGGTGCTATTTAACATATTTATAAATGATCTGGAAATCGGGACAAGTGAGGTGATTAAATTTGCCAATGACATAAAACTATTCAAAGTTGTTAATACTGATGTGGACTGTGAACAATTGCAGGAAGACCTTAGGAAATTGGAAGACTGGGCATCCAAATGGCATATGACATTTAATGTGGAGAAAGGCAAAGTGATGCACATTGGGAAGAATAATCCAAATCATAGTTGCTTGATGCAAGGGTCCACCTTAAGAGTCAGCACCCAAGAAAAAGATCTAGATGTTATCGTAGACAATATGCTGAAATCTGCCCAGTGTGTAGCAGTGGCCAAAAATGCAAACAGGATGCTAGGAATTATTAGGAAAGAGATGGAAAATAAGATGAAGAATATTATAATGCCTCTGCATCGCTCCATTATGTGACCTCACCTTGAGTACTGTGTGCAATTCTGATCACCGTATCTCAAAAAAATATATAGCGGAATTAGAAAAAGTTCAAAGAAGGGAAAAATTATAAAGGGAATGGAACTCCTCTCTTATGAGGAAAGGCTAAAGAGGTTAGGGCTTGTCAGCTTGGAAAAGAGACAACTGAGGGGGGGATATGATAGAGGTCTACAAGCTGCCTTTTGCAACTTGCAGGGTGTTATCCCTTTCATTATAAGGGATAAAAGGACTGATTAAATGCTAGAAATATATATAACAATATGAGATTTAAATAAACCAAATTTTAAAAGAAAATAAATGCTTCAACCATTTCCCAGCAGGATGAAAGGCTGGTGATGGTGGTAGGATGGATTCCAAGGGGTAGAGGACGACAGATGACTTCAAGCGTTAAAGGAGAACACAAGTCCTTTATTTAAAGCACCAAACTTGATAGCGTTCAGGAAAGTAGCGGTTTTGCTCCATCACAGAGCTGAAGTGATACTGTGGTTCATTTGCATTTGTCTGCTTCCAAGCAGTCTTTCCTCCCTTAGCACCATATATAAGAGCACTTTCATCTAAAGCAATTTGTATGTTACCCCTGATGCAGGCGGTAATCTCTGCTGATACACAGACCCACACTGGGTCCAGTTTGGTGCTTTAAATAAAGGACTTCTATTCTCCTTTAAATCTTGAAGTCATGTGTCCTCCTCTACTCCTTGGAAACTGTTCTGCTCTATGTAGAGGTTTTCTCCTGTTTCTTTTTTTGATACGGATGGTGGCAGGATGCAAATGAATCTCTGATCTCTTGCCCAAGCCTGCTGAGGGTGGGGGAACTGGGGATCCCTCGATCTTCCTCCACCTGCCACTTGATTGGCTCTTTTTACAGTTGCCACTTCTTGGAAACGTCTGCCTAAGTTAGCAGAACCACAGAGTGCTTGACCTGAAATATACTAAGTGTCTGCACCACCAGCCTGTAAATAGTGCTTGTGGAAAAACTGTGACAATCAATCAGAGACAAACAGTGGTGTGACTAGCTTTATGAACTTTTTCAGCTACCAGAGTTACCCTTTGGCACATTGTTCACTTGTTTACCTTTTGAGGATGCCCACTTGGCTTCTGTAGTGGTGACCCACTGTAAATCATCAAATTAATTTGTTTGGTACATGTCTTCTGCTTAAGTTACTTTGAGGAAGAGCTATGACCGTAATGACTAAGTAACAGTGCTCTGTCCTGCAATATGGGAACTTTTCACTGGAGATCTGTCTACCTTCTGCTTCTCAGTCTGGTTGAAGCCAGGGATATTAAGAAGAAGGATGAGAGTTGAAAAACATGGAAATGGTGCCATCACTTCCAGAAAAAGCCGAAAGCCAAAATAAGAAGCAAGGAAAAAAGAACAAACAAAAAAAAACGTTTTAGGTACAGCATTTTGCTTAAAATATAAGGATGTCAGTTGTTTCACATCACCTGTTGATGTATATTGCACAACCATCATTTTGTAAGCTTTTGTAAGCTGTTTTCTCACAATAAAACAAGAGAAAGGGGATGGGAATGACCAATGCGATAGTCCAGAATAAAAGTCAAAGTCCTTTGCATGAAGACAACACATCAATAAAGTACAACACACATCTGCTTGAAATGTGTATTGTACTTTACTGAAGCATTGTCTTCATGCAAGTGTTTTCTGTACATGTTAATAAAGGACTTGGACTTTTATCCTTGACTATTGCATTCCTCATTCCCACCGTCTTTCTTTTGCTTCTCATAATAAAATACTGGAACAGTGAAAAAGCTGCTGGTTCTATATTATTTTCTTCTACCTGGTGGCCGCCATATCTATGAGCCAGGGGAAGAGAGCCAGGGACAATTCTCCCACCACTGACAATCTGGAGAAAGTCACCGGTCTCTGCAACTGAAGAATCAAGGTCCAAAATATTTTCGAGGACATCCTGAATAAAACAGAAATTTTAAAAAAGCAATGTTTAATACACTTTCCTGTACTACAAAACCTACCCCATGATATTCAGCCTGCGGCGGTCAGCATTTTTTGAAACACTTATTGGCATCAGCTAGATTAGCCCCTAATATTCAGTGCCAGGCCATATGAAGGCACTGGCACTGAAAAGCTGGGGCTGGTCATCAGAGATTAGCCGGGTTCTGGTCGATGTCCAGCTGAGGTCCACGTAATAGAGTTATGTGGGCCCTGCATAACTTGTTTTCTGGAGGGAGGGAGGGTTGCCCTCCAATCCCTCCAAAAAGCCCCTCCTCCTTTCCCTCCTCCCAGGGGGGGCCCTACCTGGACCGCAGGGAAGGGGGGGGGGAGGTTTCTGACTCAAAGGCTGGAGGAGGGGGAAGAGAGGGATTAGGGAGCAAAGAACTCAAAAAAATTAAGTTATACTGGCCATGGCCGATATTCAGTGCCGTAGCCCGCATAGTTAAGCGGGTTAATTTATGACACCTTTTGAGCTGTCCTACATTAACCCATTTAACTATGTGGGTCCTGGCACTGATTATTGCTGACACCTGCATAACCACGGCTCCTCCCTAACCAGAGCCGGTTTTAGACAGGCTGGGACCCAGGGCAGAAATTAAGGAGGGGGCCCCCTCCCTCAATCTCCCCACCCACCACTGCTGCCACATATGAAACAACTTTAAATGACTTCTTCACACACAAAACACAGACAGGCCTTCACCAAATACAGAACAAGGGATCAGAAATTAGAAAAATGGAAATATGAACACTAAAATTGAAACATGGCAAGTACCGTAACACTGAAGAAATAAAAACAGAAATGCATTTCCTTTTTGTATTGAATACAATTGGTAGCATCACTATGGGGGACCTGTGTCCCCCCCATTTTGGGCTCAGACCCCCCTAAATTAGTTATCACCCTTGCTGTGGCTGGTAGGGGCTGGTAGCAGTTAATACTTTACCCCAAGCTGTGCCAGCTGAAGACCACCTCCTCTGGTCCGGCAGCCAGACCTCTCTATGCTCTGCAGCTGGTGGCTGTGTCCTCAAGCTGCTACCGCCATCGCTTCTGTTGCCACCATTTCTGCCCCCTCATGCATGCTCAGTTTTCATGTATGCAGAAAAGCCCAGCATTCATGGGCGTGGGTCAGCAGTGGCAGCAGTTCAGGGACACTGCCACTGGCTGCAGAGCTTGGAAGAGTTCTGGCTGATGGAGCAGCAAAGGAAGAGGAAGTCTTCACCTGGAAATCCCTGCCAGCTCAGGTATTTATATTTTGCATTCAGGTGGGGGGGGGGGGGGGCGCAGAAGACAGGAAGAGAATTTGATGCCCATCCGCTAGTTTAGCCTTGTTTCCCCCTCAATCAACCATCTGGCTATACTAATCAACACCCGCAAAAACAAGAAAGGTCCAAAATTTCCACAAAAGTCCAACACAAAAAAAAGGTGGAAAAATAACTTCAAGAGACCAATCCAAGATAAGGGGTAAGATGCTCCAAAAAAAACTTTATTAAGGACCCAACACGGTCCGTGTTTCGGTTTTTAAAAAAACCTTCATCAGGGGTCTAAAAAATATAATAACAACAAAACACATATATAATTAAATGAAACATTAAATAAAAGATAAAAACAAATTATATCAAATATGTTACAACCAATATAAACCTTAATATAAAAATTAATATAAAAAAATGTAATACTTAATACAAATCAGATTTTCAAACATAAAATATGATATATTGACTAAATCAATACATATATTATTGCTATACCATCAGACGGACCACATAGAAAGCAAAAAATAGACTATACATAATTTAATTAGCATTATAAGAACCTATTTCCAAAAATATTATATATAAAATGCAGACATATAATAAAATGAAATAAATCAATACATAATTGTGTATGATATGTGACAGAACAGGTTTGTTTAAATGAAAGAACTGGTGATAGATATCATGTAATCATTAAAGAGCAGAAACGTACTAAATGAAAAGCAAATAGCGAAGAGTCACTAACAACAATTCCTTAATACATACATATAAAAATGGAAAGGAAAATAAGAATACGAATAGGATTAGAGATAAAATCGAAATAAAATGAAATAAAATAAACATACCAATCAGTAGTTGCACAGGGGATATACTGACAGACAAAGGAGCTCATACAATGTAGTCTCTATAAAAATTTTTGTGAATAAAAATAACAAAAATTATTAAATGTTAGAAGAATAATACAACATTATGATAAATTATATCAAAACTTTTAAATTATAATGAATTATATCAAAACGTTTAACGACCAATATCATAAAAGTTAAAATAATTATTGCATAGAAGATCTTTTATCATAATAAAAGCAAGATAATAATAGCCATTCCAAAAATAAGACAAATATTTGAAAAAGTCATATTTATTAAAATATATGATTGAAAATAAGGTATGAATCCAACGTCTATACAGAACCATAAAATTGAAATTAAATGTAAATTTAAAAATGCTAATATTAATAATAATATATTTATTTTTGTTTTTTGTTTTGTGTGTCCAAGTATCTATGTAGAGGTACATACAAATAATTTTTATCACAAAATCTATCAAAAGCCTAGTCGTCAAAAAAAGGCCAGCCGTCAAAAAAGAAGGAAGAGAGGAAAAGGGATTATACACTCACACACCCCTCAAAAAACGAAAAGAAGAAAAGAAAAATGCGTGTCAACATGAGAAACGGTGTGTCTTATATCTCAAAATGTGCTAGCGTATAGAATATGAATGAGTATATTTATATATAAACCCGCACATCCTTAACAATAAAAACGCCAGGGGAATGAATAAAAAATAAAAAATAGCGCATATGGTTATCAAATTATCGAGGTAAAAAACTTAAAAATGTATATGTTGCTGCTGTTGTGTCGAGCAGGTCATAGTGGTTTGCAAAGAGAAAATTTAACCTGGTATCAACAAATTCAAAAGGTACTAAAAATTAATATTAAAACCGGATATTTAAAGATTAATATTAAAACCGGATATTTAAAGATGGGTGGCAAAATCCACACCGATACTAGTTTGTAAAATGTGAATGAGTATAAATATATATCCCTAACGATAAGTTGAAATGATGGAATCATGGCACTTAAGAGGTGAAAATAAAAGTCACCACTATACTCTTCCAACATATTAATAAAGTGGGATGAGTCACGTACGTATGATTTAATTTTGGGATTTTTTCATAGTAGCATTTTTAATCTTAGTTAATGTTGTTTTTGTGTACCCAAATATCTTTTCATTTTTTCATTAAATTATATTAAATTATATTTTTTTCCTATAATGTAATTATATTTCATTCTGATTGAAGCAGCAATTATTTCCAAGGGACTACTAATTTTTATTATTATTAATTTATTTTTATTACATATTTTTAACAGTTTTTGATATCCCCTTCCTTCAATTGAGAAAGAAATTTAATGTAATACGTCCCTGGTTATTTGAACATTTAACTAACGCTTGTTCTTACGATCTTTCTTACCTCATACCAGTTATCTAATTGAAGTTTCTCTGAAAGATTTGATACAAGTAACCAACTCATGGGTTCTTAATATTTTTAATATTATTATTTTTATTTCTTGCCGATGTTCATACATAACTTTTATTTTCACCTCTTAAGTGCCATGATTCCATCATTTCAACTTATCGTTACCTTTGAAACAAGTAATAATTGTTTAGTCCAGTGTTCCATAGTTGTATTTATTTCTACCAATTGTTTTTCTTAAGTCCTTTTCCCTTACTCTAATGACTCTTGAGTAATTTATCCAATGGTTTCTTAAATAATTGGTTGATATAATTATTACTTACCTTTTTTATTAACTTTACTAGTCGATTTAACCGTTACTAATTAATATATTTGATTGTTTTGTTGTTCATCAGTTTAAGTATTCCTGATTAATTTTTTGCTAACTTTGAAACATGTATTTATTACTTTATTACTTTAATGAGCCTTTTAAAGTCGGATCAATTTCATTCTTTTTTTTGGACCCTTGAGCATTTCTTCTCATCACTTTCTAAATAACTGGGTTACCTTCTTATTACTCAGTAATTTTTATTATTTTCATTCACCAGCTTTTATAATCATCGTTTAATATAACCGTCACTCGCATGCCATTAGTCAGTATAAGTGTCAATCTTTGTTTTTGAAGCTTGGCTTATCCTATCAGCGGAATCCACGTTTCTCCGCAGCGTTATTTAGATTGAGTGTATTTTGGCGCCACTTTTTTCAATACCATTTTATATTGTATCCGTTGGTACGAGGCAACATTGTCTATTTCATTTAAGGTAAGGCATTTTTCCTTCTTGATTTTATTTATTTTATTTAGCTTATTACGACTGCCCGACACGGCATTACGAAAATTTTTAGCTAGGTGTCATGCCCCTTGTCTGTGCTAGTACCTCTGGCGCTTTTATCGTTAGGGATATATATTTATACTCATTCACATTTTACACACTAGTATCGGTGTGGATTTTGCCACCCATCTTTAAATATCCGGTTTTAATATTAATTTTTAGTACCTTTTGAATTTGTTGATACCAGGTTAAATTTTCACTTTGCAAACCTCTATGACCTGCTCGACACAACAGCAGCAACATATACATTTTTAAGTTTTTTACCTCGATAATTTGATAACCATATGTGCTATTTTTTATTCATTCCCCTGGCGTTTTTATTGTTAAGGATGTGCGGGTTTATATATAAATATACTCATTCATATTCTATACGCTAGCACATTTTGAGATATAAGACACACCGTTTCTCATGTTGACACGCATTTTTCTTTTCTTCTTTTCGTTTTTTGAGGGGTGTGTGAGTGTATAATCCCTTTTCCTCTCTTCCTTCTTTTTTGACGGCTGGCCTTTTTTTGACGACTAGGCTTTTGATAGATTTTGTGATAAAAATTATTTGTATGTACCTCTACATAGATACTTGGACACACAAAACAAAAAACAAAAATAAATATATTATTATTAATATTAGCATTTTTAAATTTACATTTAATTTCAATTTTATGGTTCTGTATAGACGTTGGATTCATACCTTATTTTCAATCATATATTTTAATAAATATGACTTTTTCAAATATTTGTCTTATTTTTGGAATGGCTATTATTATCTTGCTTTTATTATGATAAAAGATCTTCTATGCAATAATTATTTTAACTTTTATGATATTGGTCGTTAAACGTTTTGATATAATTCATTATAATTTAAAAGTTTTGATATAATTTATCATAATGTTGTATTATTCTTCTAACATTTAATAATTTTTGTTATTTTTATTCACAAAAATTTTTATAGAGACTACATTGTATGAGCTCCTTTGTCTGTCAGTATATCCCCTGTGCAACTACTGATTGGTATGTTTATTTTATTTCATTTTATTTCGATTTTATCTCTAATCCTATTCGTATTCTTATTTTCCTTTCCATTTTTATATGTATGTATTAAGGAATTGTTGTTAGTGACTCTTCGCTATTTGCTTTTCATTTAGTACGTTTCTGCTCTTTAATGATTACATGATATCTATCACCAGTTCTTTCATTTAAACAAACCTGTTCTGTCACATATCATACACAATTATGTATTGATTTATTTCATTTTATTATATGTCTGCATTTTATATATAATATTTTTGGAAATAGGTTCTTATAATGCTAATTAAATTATGTATAGTCTATTTTTTGCTTTCTATGTGGTCCGTCTGATGGTATAGCAATAATATATGTATTGATTTAGTCAATATATCATATTTTATGTTTGAAAATCTGATTTGTATTAAGTATTACATTTTTTTATATTAATTTTTATATTAAGGTTTATATTGGTTGTAACATATTTGATATAATTTGTTTTTATCTTTTATTTAATGTTTCATTTAACTATATATGTGTTTTGTTGTTATTATATTTTTTAGACCCCTGATGAAGGTTTTTTTAAAAACCGAAACACGGACCGTGTTGGGTCCTTAATAAAGTTTTTTTTGGAGCATCTTACCCCTTATCTTGGATTGGTCTCTTGAAGTTATTTTTCCACCTTTTTTTTGTATACCAATCAACACAACACAAAGTCATTTGTGATACACAAATCCCAAAGTTAACATATTCCAGTTAATAAATTGAAAATAAAACATTTTTTTCTACTTTTGTTGTCTGGACATTTTATTTTTCCGTCATGTTGGTCCCAGTTTCTCCTTCTTCTGCGAATTATTTGTTCAGTGACTTTTGTCTATTTGTCTTTTCATCTCTCTCCTATCTTGTTCTATTCATTCACTACACCTGTCTTTTGACATATCCTTCCCTTATCTGTCTTATCTCCCTTTTTTCTTTTCAGCCTCTCTCCATTCAAACGTCATCTTCTTTCTCACTCTTCTCCTTCTTTTAACTTTTCAGCTACCTATTAACTTTCCATATTTTTCTCTCATTTCTTAGCTGTCCCATTTCCTATCACTCCTTCCCCAGCCTGCTATTCTCTTCCATCTTTCAATTACCCTCCATTATTATATTTCCACCTCTGTATCTGCTATCCTAATTTCATTAATTAACTTGCCATCCCTTCTTGGCCGTCCCACATGGTTCCGCAGTTTCCACTATTTCCCCCTCCCTCCCTCCCTCCCTCCACTGCCGGAGCCCAATATTTCCTCTCCCTACCCCCTCCATCATGGCCTAACATCTTCCTGTCCCTTTTTCTCCACATCCCTATCATCTCCCTGTCCCATCTCTCTACTCTCCTGCCCCTCCCCCCCCATGGTCAGTCATTGCCCTTCTCTTTCTCCCCTCCATGGTCCAACATTGCTCCCTCTCTCTTTCCTGCTGCTGTTCCCCTCCCACTCTATCCCATATAAGCCAGCATCTCTCCCTACCTCCTCCCTTCCGTTGTTGAACACCTGCCTCTTCTTCCCTGGGTACAACATCTTTCTCTTTCTTCCCAACTGCCCTCCCATCTAGCATCTCTCCCTCTCTCGCCACCACTCCTGAGTCCAATATCCTTCCCTCTCTCTCTCTCTCTTCCTTCCCTCCACCCCATTGCCATCTCTTTCCCCTCTTCCCCTGTTCCCAGGCCCATCATTTATTCCTCCACATCTCTCCCCCGGTCTACTTTAAAATAGCTCCAGAGAGCGGTATTATAACATGAACATAAGAGGGAATTAGATGTATAACAGTCTGAGGGGAGGGTGGGCTGTAGATCATTAAGGAGACAGAGGGGGGGAAGGGGGGGAAGAGGTTAATGTTGATGAATAATTCTAAGTCTGCAGTTATATGATAAGTTTGATTGTGTAATATATATAATCGGAATATGTTGACATCTCATGTACCATTGTTGATACCAATGATAAGCACAATGGGGGGGGAGGATAAAAATGTCAAAAGCTTGATGACGAACTACAATCACCAATTAATCAAGAGGCCATGCTATCTTTGAACATCGATGTATTTAGGTTATTGGAAATACCTCTTTGAAGTGTCATCAATAAAATGTCGAAACTAAAATAGGTGAAGGGGGAGGGGTTAAATGTAAAAGTTTGATGACTATCAATACGGATGTGTATCTGTAGAGTTCCTGTCAAATATGCTATTAATGTGTTATAGTAAAGTTGTATTTTCTGATTTGTCATCAATAAAAACCGTTGAAACATAAAATAGCTCCAGAGGCCCCCTGCGGTCCCCCATCTCTTCCCCCTTCTTGCCACCCTGATCCGAGGTCTTCCTTCCTTCCTTCCCTGTCTACCTTACATCCTGTTCTTGTTGACAGTGGATCGTCACTGCGGAAGCGATTCTAATATGCTGCCTAAGATTGCCCTGGTGCTGTTTCACTGCCACCGCCGCCGTGGTGTTCCAAACAGGAAGTTGGGACAGAAGGGGTGGAACATGGCAGAGGAACAGCATCGGGGCAGTCGGTTACAGGCAGCGTATCAGAACTGCTACTGCAGAGATGATCTCTTATCAACAAGAACAGGATGTAAGGTAGTCAGGGAAGGGAGGGAGACCTCAGATCGGGATGGCAAGAAGGGGGAAGACATGGTGGACTGTGGGGGGCCCCTGGAGCTGTAGGGCCCAGGGCAACTGCCCTGTTTGCCCCCCCCCCCCCCCCACCTAATGATGGCACTGTCTCTAATGCCGCCCGCTGTACCTTGCCCGACCTGACCACTTTTTCTGGGACCAATCAGAGACAATATTCAGCGGCACTGCCTGCTTTAGTGCCACTGAATATAAATACGAAATTTAAGCAGGCAGGAGAGGATCCTGCCCTCTTAAATCGCTTTGAATATTGGCCGGCCAACTTTTAACACACACACACATGCATATAGCAATGATTATACACACCGTGAATTGAATTTCATACATGCAATGCTTAAAAATATGTAGAGATATACACAGAGTAACAATGTTCTGCATAGAGGGCACAAATTAGCAAGGAGCTTAAGGTGTTCTTCTTTAGGATTGAAGTTATTTAGGCTCACCACTGAAGATTTAAGGTAATTTGATCAAGGGTTCTTTTGTAGGCCCTTCTCCAAAGTTTAAAAGAAGACCACAGGGAAAAGATATTCAATGAGGAGAAAAATCAATTGACAAGGGGGCATGCGATGAAGCTGCAGTGTGGTAAATTTAAAACGAATCAGAGGAAACTTTTCTTCACTCAACACGTAGTTAAACTCTGGAATTCGCTGCCGGAAAAGGTGGTTAAGGCGGTTAACTTAGCGGACTTCAAAAAAGGGTTGGATGGCTTCCTGGAGGAAAAAGCCATAGAATGTTATTGAATGGACGAGGGAATACAGTATTTCTAGGAAGGGCGGAACAAATGTACGGAGATGCTTATGTACTTATGTACTTAAGTGATCAAAATTCCACTTCAAGTGTTTAAGACAACTCCCCAGTGCTGGTGAACACCAAAGCAAGGCCCAGAACCAGAAAAACATGCTTTTCTTGGACAGAGAGACTCTAAAATAATATCGTCAGAGACGCTTTGACTGAAACATGAGCAAGCAAGTTAAAGCACAGTGTTCCTCTGAAGAAGCTTCAGTGAACGGGGCTCGTGGGGAGCTTATAAATGAAAAAAAGATAAATGTGCTTTTCTATGAATCACTTTGGAGTGTTTTTTAAGAAAAATTGAAAACTAACAAAGTTTTGCTACTGAATAAAGAGAAGTGTTTGGGGGAGTTTTTTCAGACCAATGATTAGTCTGTCATCCATGAGGTATTATAGCATGAGTTCAGCTTATTATATATATATATATATATATATATACACACACACACACAATTTTGATTTGGGTATATCAAGTGTGACATAAATATATTCAAATTACTGTTATTGCTTTAAGCCATAGGGAAGACCTGACCTGGGAAACTGCTACAAGTTGAACTCTCGAATGAAAAGGTGTAGGGTAAACAGCTGAAAAAATGCAGCGCCTGACTCTTCGAACATAGTTTTCTTGGATTGGATCAATTGGAAATGTATCTGAAAGAAAATAAGTTTTAACAAAATTTTGCAACTGAAAAATGCACTTAACATAAGCTCAGTAAAAGAAAGTTTGACCTATCCCTTTGTAGATCTCTCTGGTTCTGCACACCGCTGTATCTCTGGGCTCATAACTAGGTGAAAGCAAATAAAGTTAAGGACAAAGACTTTACCAGCTGGAAGGAGATAGAATAGAAAAGACCTTCCAAAACTGTGGGTTGAGACCCCAAATGGGGTCTCAAAACCTAAGTTTGGGGGTCATGACTTAGTTGGGCTCTCCAAAGGTGCATCATTATTCTGCACCTCCAGGCTGTCACACAATTTTTTTTTTGGCCACATTCATAGGGTCACAGTCACAAAAACATTGGGGAAGCACTGAGGTAGAGGATTTATATAAGATTCTTGGGCAAGCAGCAGTCCATTGTGCCACTCACTTATGACATTCCTAACCCCTGCTGGCCCAAGAAGTAAGAGACCCAAGGCACTCACAAGTGACATGAACTATGGAAACCATTTTAAGTTGTTTCTTTGTGAATCTTCCCCCCCTTGTTTAGGGCACCACTTAGTATTTTACAAATACAAACTGTGTTCATATTCTGCAAATTACCCCAGGGTCTAATGTGGATTACAAAAGAATATAACTAGATATCTCTAGGATGTATAGAGGTTCATTTTCAAAGAAGAAAAATGTCTCAAAAATGGCATAAAGTGATATTTGGACATTTTTATCCGAAAAATGTCCAAATTGTGATTTTTGAAATTTGGATTTGAGATGTTTTTCTCTGCAGTGCGTTCAAATCACAACGGGGTGTGTTGGAGGTGGGATTTGGACGTTCCTAAAACTTGGACATTTTTCTGCCATAATGAAGCAAAGCAAACTTGTCCAGGGCTAAAAGTCATATGTTTTTCTCTAGACCTGTTTCACTGACCCCCCTCCCACTCCCCAAAGATGTGAAAGAAACAGTACATACCAGCCTATATGACAGCTTCAGATGTTATGGCCAGTCCTATTAGAGCAGCAAGCAGGTCCCTGGAGTAGCCTAGTGGTCAGTGAACTGCACTGAAGAGAAAGGGACCCAGGCCCAAATCCCACTCTAACTGGTACACTTGTGGTAGAAATGTGAGCCCTCCAAAACCCACCAAAAACCTAATATACCTATGTATGGATGACACCTGCAGGTATAAGGGCTATTGTGGTGTTGTACAGTTGGGTACAGTGGATTTTGGAAGATTCACCATACAATATAAGGGGGTAACGGTGAGATGTGTACCTGGGACCTTTTATGTGAAGTTAATTGCAGTGCTCCCTAGGGTGCACATACTTTACCAACAGAATCTCCAAAGTACCTAATACTGCTACTCTATATAAAATACTTAAATCCTTCACTGTTCCTTCCATCCCAAATGAGTCCATCACCAGCATGCCACTGGCTCAAAATCTGGCATTCCACTTTGAGAACAAACTTGCCACCTTGCATGCCTCACTTACTCTCCCAATCCAGCCCCTCTACCTAATTCCCCTTATAAGCCGCTTCGCAACTCTTTAAGTAGGTTTGATAGTCCCTCCATCACCATTAAATGCATGAGACCAACCACCACCCTGCCTGACCCTATCCCTTCATCCCGATCAAAAAATTCTTAGATTCACTAAGCTCTTATATCTTATCTATGATTTCTACTAGCCTCGCTGAAGGCTATATTCCACTTACTACTACTACTACTTAACATTTCTTGAGCGCTACTAGGGTTACGCAGCGCTGTACAAAATAAACAAAGAAGGACGGTCCCTGCTCAAATGAGCTTACAATCTAAAGAACGAAATGTCAAGTTGAGCAGTCTAGATTTCCTGGGTAGAGGTGTAGAGGTTAGGTGCCGAAGGCGACATTGAAGAGGTGGGCTTTAAGCAGAGATTTGAAGATGGGGAGGGAGGGGGCCTGACGTATGGGCTCGGGGAGTTTGTTCCATGCGTGGGGTGAGGCGAGGCAGAAAGGGCGGAGCCTGGAGTTGGCGGTGGTGGAGAAGGGTACTGAAAGGAGGTATTTGTCTTGAGAGCGGAGGTTACGGGTAGGAACGTAAGGGGAGATGAGGGTTGAGAGGTAAGGAGGGGCTGCAGATCGAATACATTTGTAGGTTAGTAGCAGAAGCTTGAATTGAATGCGGTACCTGATCGGAAGCCAATGAAGTGACTTGAGGAGAGGGGTGATGTGAGTGTATCGGTTCAGGCGGAAGATAAGACGTGCAGCAGAGTTCTGAACGGACTGGAGGGGGATAGGTGGCTAAGTGGGAGACCAGTGAGGAGTAGGTTGCAGTAGTCAAGGTGAGAGGTAACGAGAGAGTGGATGAGAGTTCGGGTGGTGTGCTCAGAGAGGAAAGGGCGGATTTTGCTAATGTTATAGAGGAAGAAGCGACAGGTCTTGGCTATCTGCTGGATGTGCGCAGAGAAGGAGAGGGAGGAGTCGAAGATGACACCGAGGTTGCGGGCAGATGAGGGTGTTATTAACTGAGATAGAGAGTGGAGGTAGAGGAGAAGTGGGTTTGGGTGGGAAGACAAGAAGTTTGGTCTTGGCCATGTTCAGTTTCAGGTGGCGGTTGGACATCCAGGCAGCAATGTCGGATAAGCAGGCCGATACTTTGGCTTGGGTTTCCGCAGTGATGTCAGGTGTGGAGAGATAAAGCTGGGTGTCGTCAGCATAAAGATGATACTGGAAGCCATGAGACGAGATCAGGGAGCCCAGGGAAGAGGTGTAGATAGAGAAAAGAAGGGGTCCAAGGACAGAACCCTGAGGGACTCCAACAGAGAGCGGGATAGTGGTGGAGGAAGAGCCATGAGAGTGTACTCTGAAGGTACGATGGGAGAGATAAGAGGAGAACCAGGAGAGGACAGAGCCCTGGAACCCAAAAGAGGACAGTGTGTCAAGAAGTAAGTTGTGATTGACAGTGTCAAAAGCGGCGGATAGGTCGAGGAGAATGAGGATGGAGTAATGACCTTTGGATTTGGCGAGGAACAGGTCATTGCAGACTTTGGATAATGCCGTTTCTGTCAAGTGAAGTGGGCGAAAGCCAGATTGAAGCGGATCGAGGATGGTATGAGAGGCGAGAAAATTAATGCAACGGCTGTGAACGGCGCGTTTAAGTATTTTGGAGAGAAAGGGTAGGAGGGAGATGGGGCGGTAGTTGGACTTGGAAGCAAGCTACAATTCGACCTAAGATCAAGGATCTTTGACATACCCTGAATTATTATTGCTTAAATTTGTGCTTCCGACACCTCTTCATCTACTTCCCACCTTCTTTTACTGTGTCTCTAAGGGAATCTTTGTCAAACGTTGTCTGAAGCTACTACTTTATTTTCTGACCTTATTTTAGATGATTTTAATTTTCATGTTAATCTTCTGTGAAATTCTTATGATAAGTATTTTTTTTCTCTGTGTTGGATAATTTAGATCTTTTACAACATATTTCTTGTTCTACACATGTACCCCCCCCCCCCCCCGGATTCTATATATAGCACTGAGTGTTCCACACCAACATCCAAGCGTATTGTGTAACAATGCACGCACAGCACTTAACAAGTAATAATAAGCACTAATTGGAAATAATTAGAATTTATGCACACAACTCGCTAACTGTATTCCGTAACGCAACATGCCTACATTCTAATGCATGCAGCCAAAAAGGGGCATGGATATAGGCGGGGAAATGGATGTTCCAAAATTTATGCACACTATTATAGAATATGGCCCTCTGCGTGCTATTTATGCCACATTTTCCTTGGTGTAAATGGAGGTGCATAGTTCTAGGCACTGGGATATATAGAGTATTCTATATACCATGGCTAAAACTAGGCGCTGCTTATAGAATATGCTTAGGCAGAAATTTGTTCTGCATGGATTTTTCAGGCGCCATATACAGAATCTGGCTCATAGTGGGTCACACTTTAGACATAGGGCCTCTGTTATCATGCCGTGCATGCTGACGGAGTCCATTCAAAGTGAATAGGCTTTGTTGGCATTGCTGCACAGGGAACTCAAGTGTGGTTTGATAAAAGAGGCCTTAGTCTTATCATTGGCTAAAAATCACTTTTGTTCTTCATGATTTTATGATTACGCTGGTTCCTTGGTCAGATCATCATCCAATTACTTTTTCTACCAAGCTTTTGGCAGATTCTGTACTCCTTGCTGTTGCTCCTACTTTGCCAAGGAAAATTCTTAAACGTTCTGATCCAGATGAGGTTCCTCCTCTTTTTTCATTTTTTCCTTCGATTTTTTTGAAAGATCTCTGGAAGATCAAGCATTCCTTTGGAATTCAGTTTTTTCAGCTGAACTTTATATTTCATCAAGAGACAAATCTGACCAAAGTAAGCAATAACCTAAGAGCCCTGGTTTCCAGACCATCTTCATTTGCTTAAGCATCAGTCAAGACAAGCAGCGAGGAAATGGAGAAGGTATAAATGTATGTTTTTTCTTTCACTTTATAACTTTAATCATAATGCCTTCCAATCAGCTAAGAAGTCCTATTACAGTTTCCTTATTTTAGAATCAGCGAATAAACTTATTTTCAATAGTTTTTCAAATGATCTCTCCTGGCAGCACAGGTTGTGGTCATACTACTCTTTCTGCAGGCTCATTAGCACAGTATTTTGCTTTTAAAATGTATTCATTACAACAACTGTGCTCATCAACAATATTTTCTCCATCACCTATAATTCTCTCATCTTCTCAGACGCTGGAACTCTTAGCATCCTCTGATGATGTTGACCTTTCTATCCGACCTCTTGGTCAGTTTTTAATTTGCATTCAATTACTATATTTGAGAAAGTGGTTCAGTCTCCTAGATTGACATGGGCTCTTGATCGTAATCTTAATCATGTTCCATCTTCTTGGCTTATGATTTCTCATCATGGCCTATTCCCACTTGCATTCCAGTTGGTTTCAGACAGTTTATCTACCAGCCAGTTTCCTTCAGTTTGGAAGGAAGCTGTGGTCAGACCATTGTTGAAGGGTCGCTCTTTGGATCCTATTCTTCCATTTAATTATCATCCAGTATCCAACCTGAGTTTTATTTCTAAAGTAACTGCAATTTTTCAGCAGCTTTTACAATTTACTGATAAGGCCTACATCTTACAACCTCATCAATTGGGGTTTTGCCCTGGACATAGCTGTGAAACATTCATGGTTGCTCTGCTGAGCGATGTTTACTCAGCTTTTATCACAGTAAGATTATGCTTTTGGTTACAATTGATTTATCTGCTGCTTTTAATTTAGGTACATCATTCTCTCTGCTACTTACCTATCTTGCAGATTTGGAGATTGCAGCTTCAGTTCTTCATTGGTTTCTTCGTTTTTGAGCAATTGTTCCTTTTCAGTTGTACTTCCCTGTTCTCAATATACAACTTGCTTCATTGTGATGTCCCTCAAGGGTCTATGCTTTCCCCTCTATTGTTCAAAAATTGTCTCAGTACTCTAGCAACTCTTATTCAAGAACATATTATCAGTGCTTTTTATTATTCAGAGATGATACTCTTTTGAATCATTGTGTAGATTCTCTTTAACCTGATCTTTCTGCGTTTGTCTGGACTTGATGCCATACAAGTGTGGCTGGAACAGAACCATCTTGTTCGTAATATATCTAAGATGGCTGACTGTTGGATTACTGGTAGTCATTCAGTTCCTTCTTTAATTCAAACTCTTCAGGATATTCCATTTAAAGTAGTCACACAGTTTAAATATCTAGGTATTATACTTAATCAGGCTTTCACTTCTGAACCACAGGTTTCAGCTCTAGTTAAATCTTGTTTTTTTGTTCTGCAACAATTCCGTGCTGTCCGCTATTTTCTTGATCCCTCTTCACGAATAACACTTCTTTATGCTATTTTTGTTTCCCAGTTGGATTATTGCAATATTGTTCATTCTGGCTTATCACAAACTCTTTTAAAACATTTATAATTTGTACAAAATACGGCTTTACTAGTTCTTCCCTATGCCTGTAAGTCAGATCATATTACTCCGCTGGCTTCCAATTTCTTATCGTGTACAATATAAAATACTTGTCTTCACACATAAAATTTTACATACAGGAATGCCATCATATTTGTCTTCAGCTATTAACCTGTATGCGCCGCTAAGGCTGCTTTGGTCTATTAACAACTGGCACTTATATATTCCATCTGTATTTAGGGCTAGATTAGATTCCATGTGACATCGTGCTTTTTATTGTAATGCCCTTGCTCCCTGGAATGCACTTCCTGCTCTTTTATGTTTAGAATTGTCACTCCTAAATTTTAGGTCAGCTTTGAAAATTTATGTATTTCAGCTTGCATTTAATACTAATCTCTCTTAAGTCTATAGATGCTGGTTTGTTAAAATAAGGATGGATTGTTTGATTATTGAAGATCGTATGATCTGAATGCAGGAGAATGTATGATCTCTGTGTGTTTGGTTGAGGTTGCTTGTCTATTTGTTTTTTTCAATTTCTCTGTCCTATTGTGAATAGCGTTCCTTTCAAGTTTCCTTTTTATGACCTTTTAATGTAAACTGCTTTGCTGTGCTTTGTGTGAAATAGTGGTATATCAAATAAATAAAACATAAACCCAATACTACTCAGCAAGCCAGTCTGTCCCCCTCCTCCCAGCCAGCCCTCACCACCCAGGCAAGCCAGTTAACTACCCCCAGACTTTATCTCTCCAACAAACCAGTCAGCTATCCCTTAACCCCCCCCCCCCCCTCATCATACAGGCAAACTGGTCAGAAACCCCTAATGCCCTCCCCCTCCCCCAGCTAGCCCTCACCACCCAACGAAACCAATTATCCCTCTAGACCCAAACCTAACCCCAGCAAGTCAGAGAGCTACCTCTACTCACCATGCTAGTGACACTTCAGAACCACCGATCTCTATCTACCTTGCTGTTGTGCTAGCTGTCAGAAGAGGACCTTCCTCCTCTCTGTACCAAGTGGCTCCATGTACATTTAAAACATGCAGTGCAGGAACTCTGACACTGGTCTCAGGATCTTAAGTCTTCTGAGTTCAGCAGGAAAATTTCCCACACTGTGCAGCTCAAGTTCACACAACCGTGCAGTGCAGAGAGATAATGCTCCGGTGGTAGACGCAAAACGGGACATAAAAATTCCATATGCCAGAGGGAAATTTCTAGCTGCCATGGCAACATGGCACCTGGGTTTTGTTGAGCCCTATTTTATACCACAAAAAAAGTTCCATTTTGGGCTCATCAGACCACAAAATAGTCTCCAACATACATGCAGTGTTTCCTAATCCCTAATGAATAAGAAATAAATATAAGTTTCTCTACAGTAGGTCATGTGGTTTTTCTTCAGAAGTAGTTTCCTTCTTGTAATCCTACCATCCAAGACATACGTGTGAAGTAATGTTGAAATCAATAATAGTCAACATTTCCCCCAGAGACCATTTCCAGTCAGAGACCTCTATAGTTCTTAGGCCTCTTAGTGGCCTTGCTCAGCTGTATCCTCACCACACCTACTGACTTTGTAGGGACAGCCCAATTGAGGCAGTGTCATGGTATGGTATGTGAAGGAGTGGCCTAGTGGTTACTTTGGTGGACTTTGGTCCTGGGGAACTGAGGACCTGAGTTCAATTCCCGTCACAGGCAGCTCCTTGTGACTCTAGGCAAGTCACTTAACCCTCCATTGCCCACCGCATTGAGCCTGCCATGAGTGGGAAAGCACGTGGTGTACAAATGTAACTAAAATAAAATTAAAATGGTAGTGCCAAACCGTTTCCACTTTACAATGATGAACCTAAAAATGCTGCAAGAGATACTCAAATACACTGAAATTTTCCCATAGTTTTTCCCAAACCTGTCCCTCTGAATCATTTTATCCTGGCATTCTCTCGACAGTTACATATTCAGCATGTTTAGACTTTTGCTTCAGATTCACTTTCTACAACAGGTTGATTCTTCATCCAAGAGTCTTTGAATCAGCTCAACAACTGTGATTTGATATAGGTGAGCTTGCTTTGTTTAACTTATTACAGGCCTTATTATGTCAGTTTGTGAGAAAAAAAAAGGATGTGAAGACTTATGCAGTCAAGACTTCTGGGCATTTTATTCTTAATTACCTTTTGAATATTTCTAAAATTCTCCTTCCACCTTGAAAGCATAAAGTATATTGTTAGGTTAGGTTGTCTTTTATATACCACTCTTCACTGACTCACAAAACAGAGAGGTTTACAGTAACAATAATCATTAACAGAAGGAAAGAAACTACAGCAGTGGTTCCCAAACCTGGTCCTGGAGGCACCCCAGCCAGTCAGGTTTTCAGCATTCCTACAATGAATTTGCACTACCTCCACTGCACGCAAATCTCTTTCGTGAATATTCATTGTGGGTATCCTGAAAACCTAAGTGGTTGGGGAGCCTCTAGGAACAGGATTAGAAACCACTGAACTACAGTATTCCAAAGGATAGATAACAATCACTCAAAGATTAATAAGTACTTGAGAAACAAAGAGGGGCATAATCGAAAGGGGCGCCCAAGTTTTGTGGCGGACGTCCTCGCAAAAACATCCTGATGGAGGGGCAGGGAAACCCGTATTATCAAAACAAGATGGACGTCCACCTTTCATTTCGATAATACGGTCGGGGATGCCCAAATCTTGAAATTTAAGTCGTCTTTAGAGATGGTCGTCCCTAGACTTGGTCGTTTCTGATTTTCGGCGATAATCGAAACCAAGGACGTCCATCTCAGAAACGACCAAATGCAAGCCCTTTGGTCATGGAAGGGGCCAGCATTTCTAGTGCACTGGTCCCCCTAACATGCCAGGACACCAACCGGGCACCCTAGGGGGCACTGCAGTGGACTTCATAAAATGCTCCCAGGAACATAGCTCCCTTACCTTGTGTGCTGAGCCCCCCCCCCCCCAATCCACCCCAAAACCCACTACCCACAACTTTACGCCACTACTATAGCCCTTAGGGGTGAAGGGGGCACCTAGATGTGGGTACAGTGGGTTTCTGGTGGGTTTTGGAGGGCTCACTGTTCCCTCTACAAACGTAACAGGTAGGGAGGGGGATGGGCCTGGGTCCGCCAGCCTGAAGTGCACGGCACCCACTAAAACTGCTCCAGGGACCTGCATACTGCTGTGATGGAGCTGAGTATGACATCTGAGGCTGGCAAAAAATATTTTTAAAGATGTTTTTTTGAGGGTGGGAGGGGGTTAGAGACCACTGGGGGAGTAAGGGGAGGTCATCCCCGATTCTCTCTGGTGGTCATCTGGTCATTTCGGGCACCTTTTTGTGCCTTGGTCGTAAGAAAAACAGGACCAGGTAAAGTCAAGTGCTCGTCAGGGATGCCCTTTTTTCCCCATTATAGGTCGAGGACGTCCATGTGTTAGGCACGCCCAACACAAATAATGCCTTCGCTATGTCTCCGATTTGCCCCCTTGAACTTTGGCCGCCCCTGCGACGGAAAGCAGTTGGGGACGTCCAAAATCGGCTTTTGATTATACCGATTTGGACAACCCTGGGAGAAGGACACCCATCTTCCAATTTGTGTCGAAAGATGGGCGTCCTCTTTCGAAAATGAGCCTGAAAGTCTTACTTTAATGCATTCTGAATTGCAAAATGTGCAAAGGTACGAAAACTTATCTGTAACCCACTTAGATGACAGGTGGGATATAAAGCAAATAAATAAATAACTTGTACAAAGCACAGCAAATGTTAGACAGTTTTGGCCTTATAGTCTGCATTCTGTAACACTTCTAAATCGAGAAAATGGACAAACTAAGCTGATATATTTAACCTGCAATATCTGTAACGATGCAAAACACATTTATTTATGTTTTAGATTTGTTCTTGGGGATATTTGCCTAATTTGGTCAGTGATTTTAGAAGAGTTGAAGGGATGAGGAAAAGCGGAAGACTGAAAAGAAGATGGCTGGATGATATCCAGAAGTGAACTGGACATCCAAAGTGCAATACAAATGGCTCAGGAAAGGAAAAGACCCTTGGGCACTAAGGTTGGTTCCCAACACTGGCTCCAGCAGTCCATAAGGACTATGGGGTGCAATGATGATGATGGTGATGATGACTGGAGTTTATAAGATTGAATCAGCAAAATAAATCCAGGTAGGACTAGTCTAATGGTTAGTACAGTGTTTGGAGATCCTGGAGAACTGGGTTCAATTCCCACTGCAGCTCCTTGTGACCCTGGTCAAGTCACTTAACCCTCCATTGCCCCAGATACAAAAAACAAGATTGTGAGCCCACCAGGGACAGAAAAAGTACCTGAACGTAATGTGTACAGTGCTATATAAATGATTAGTAGTAGTATGTTTGCAACTGTGCTGATGTACAGTTCCTGAACCTTAGGTGACTATATCAAAGAAGCCAAAAACGGAATGTAAAACATTTAATCGCTATTTTCACCATTGCCACCTTAATATAAGAACACACTGTATATATGTCATTTTATTTTGCAAACATTTTGTGATATTGGTTTAAGGCTTGTATCACTACAGTAGTTCTCTGATCTGATCTGATTAAAGAGTCCTCAGAAGTTCTATAGCTTAAGAAAAAACTTCAGCCTCTCAGCATTCCGTGTTTCATTTTCACTTCATGTAAGCCATAGCAGAGAAACAAAAAGACTGTCCCCATTTAGCTCTCAGAAAGTGAAATTATCAAACACAGTACAGATATAATCACTGCATGTATTCACAATCCAGGGTAGCCTATTGATTTGTAACAGCACATCTAGAATGCCTATCCACGTCTGCAATACAATAATGGGTATGTTTACTAAGGCAAGTTAGCGATTTTAATGCACCTTTAAAGTTAAAGTGCATTAAATGCTAACGCTCTAATACATTCCTATGGGCACATTAGCGATTGAGCGTTAAAAATGCTAACACACCTATAGTGCGCCTTAGTAAACATACCCCTAAATTTGGAGAGCACATTATCCCCCAGATTCTATAAACAGCGACTGAAGTTGCAAGCGCAAATCAACATGTGTAGCCAATTTGTGCACGCAACTTAACCGCATAACAAGCCAATCAGGGCCAATAATTGGCCACTAACAAGCAATCATCAGCATTGAGCCCGCCTTGAGTGGGAAAGCGCGGGGTACAAACGAAACAAAAAAAAAAAAATAAATAAAATGAATTAGAATTTACGTGCACAACTTTCTAAGCGTATTCTGCAAAGTGGTGCACGTAAATTCTAATAGACAGCTCTCAAAAGACAGTGTGGCCATGGGAGGGGCATGGGCGTTCCTGAAAATTACACATACTGTTATAGAATATGCCCAATCTGTGCCTAAATTAGGTGTGGGCATTTACACCAGGTTTTAGTTAGTGTAAATGGCTGTGCCAAAATTTTAGTTACAGGGACAGCTGCTATGTGTATTCTATAAACTGCGTCTAACTTTAGGCGAGATTTATAGAATAGTGCTAATAGCAATGTTTTTTTGGTACCGATTATTTTAGGCGCAATTTATAGAAAGCTGGTCCTACGTGTGGTACTAAATGAAGATGTAGAGTACGGTCTGATTCAGCATGGTTCGATTTATGTTCTCTGTTCTTAAGTGTTGATCTGTGCTTATGAGTGGAAGACCTGAATGGTCTCTTTAAAAAAAAAAAACATTTATTTTTTTAATATCATCATGTTAAAAAAAAATTTTTTATTTTTTTAATATCATCATGACAGATTTTTGCAAGCAACTATGTCTGAACGACCATTGCTAAAACCAGTACATGACTTTTCTATCATGATTCTACCCAGATTGCTTAATTTATTCAGAGACATGGAGAGATAAAGTAACTTACTGCTTGTTTTTTTTTTTACCATCTTTATATCAAGCTATCCCAATCCATCAATACAGCTACAATTTGTCTATTAAATAAATAGACTCTTATTTCTAACTATTCAAGTACCCCACCACAACAACCATAACACTTTCTTAAAATAATTAATATGATGTACCTAAAAAGATTACAGATGATAAACTCCAGAAATCCAAAGATGTGATTTTCCTTCTTTCACAGTAGCCTAAGGCATTATTTGATTCATTCATATAAAAATGTTTATAACTGAAGACATCTGGACCAAGGAGATGATCCATCTTGCAGCATTTCGCACAACCAAGCTGTACCATCCACAATAAGTGTACCAGCAACCAGTATCTCATCTTGGCCTTCTCTGTTTCTATACAGTATAAAAAGGTAGGATACTACTCAGCAACAACTAAAATACTGGGGCGAAGAAAAACACACACAGTACTCCCAGATAAATACTGGGCTTGCCTGTTGTATCATTAATTTTAAACGGATTGCCTATTTATACTACTGCTTCACTCTATGTTTTGCCATTTTCTCTAGACTCTAATTACCCTGAAAAGAAAAACAGTAAGAATATACTACTATGTCAGAACCAACAAAACAGCGCCTGTTAGATTTACTCACTCCACCCAACCCAGACCAACGAAGAAAGTAAAGTCCAATGCAGTCCAGAAAAAAATCTCCATGCATGCTCCGACATCTAGCTGAAAAGTTCACAACACAACCCACTTTCTAGCCACGCACCACCATATTTTCAATTTTTCAGGTACACTTCCGTCGCTCTCTAGCTTCTCCCTGAACCCAGAAGAACGCCCTAAACCGAGAACTACTTCCGCCCCTCTATCTGTTGCTCCTCCTACTCGTAGCTACTTCCGCCCCTCCATCCTCGCAGGCACCGCCTTCCTAACTCCTACGACCCTGCCCACTACCGCTTCCTTCCACCCTTTGCCTGGGCCAAGGAGGTTTAATATACAGGAGTGGAAGTGAGCCTATCTAGTCTATTGTAAGCAATGAAGCCAATTAGGACAATTTAACTTTCCCCTTCCCAGCTCAGCTGTCATCCCCGTTTACTCAAAACAACGCATGCAAACCCTATGAGCTGCTGCATCCACATTGTCGGGTTGTTGTTTTTTTTTTATTGTTGGTCCATCTGTAACAAGTCTAAAGCTGTTTTAATTAGATAGGCAGTGCCTTAAAAGGTGGAGGACAAAAGTTGTTTTTTGTTTTGTTTTTTACTTATTGGACAGCTTTTTAATTTATTTGAAAGCTTCCCATATGTAGATATAAGTATCATGAAATAACAATTGAATATCACAAAAACAGCTTAAAAATTATAGCTGCTAGAAACAGCAATTTTAAGCTCTGTATTTTGTGCTCATTTTTCTACACTAAAACGTAAATAAATACACTGTATACAATACAGATGGCCACATTTCAGTGAGGATATCCTGTTTCCTGATGGGTTCATCTTAAATGTTGTTGTAATCTGCCTTGGGAAGCCTGGTGTTATAAAGATGATGGAATATGTTTACATTAAATGAAGTTGAATTAAACTCTCCTTTTATTGCGGCACATGTAATCACATCTTCATCTGTTTTGTAGCACTTTACCTTTTAGATACACAAATGGATTATTCTGGTGTTTGAGCATGTTTCAGGGACAAGTGGTTTATAAGTCAAAATAATAAAAATATTTTCTGTCAAACAGATATCTAATTTGTGGAAACATAACTAAATGGGCTATAAGCCCCTAATGCAGACCATTGGTTTTCTTATATTTTGTTCTTGTGATGGCTCATACTGTGCCAAAACTGGAAATACAGTGAGACAGAATAATAGAATTCAGTAACATCCAAAACTTATTTTTTATGTTTTAATCATCTTTATTCAAAACAAAACACGTTGGTTGATAAGCTTCATACAGATCAAGAAAAAAACAGTAAACCATCCAACATGGCACAATAAAAAGAACCCTTCCCCTCCCGTACTCCCCTCCCTCCCTATAAGCCCACCTGACTGTTTCCATCCGCCAAAATAAACACAGATCAGTAGGACGCAAAGCATTTCATAACAAGTAAAGCCATAAACAATACAGTTTATACTAAATTGTTTAACTACACTTTGGTTTTTCCTTCGGGTTTAATAAGCAATACCAGGTGCATGCAAGGTCTAGGTAAACAAATGTAAATAATCTATGTTTAAGGCGTATGCCCTAAATATGTAATACTTGGCAGCAATAATTAAACAGTGATAGAATATTCACATAGCAGGCAGCCAACAGATGTATTTTTCACTGAAAATAATCAACTTTGTATAAACTTGGCGACTAATACTGTGCGGCTTGCTATTTTGTATTTTGGAAGTGTATTGTTTGCATGCATAATAAAATTGCACTTGCACATTTTTCTGACACGGCTTTAACAAAAGCTGCCATAAGAGGCAGACACGGTCGTATAATTAACATTATAATTTTATTTGTATTTGGGTAATGACTGAGAAAAATACTATTAAAAATTATATAACAAAGCATGAAGTTGACTTGGTTAACTTCTGCTGTATATCAACCAGTAGTAAATAATAGTAATATTTATAATATACTACTGCATTCTTCAAAATAGAAGGAGCAAGTTCCCACAAACCATCTAGGCACAGGTTAAAAAAAAAGCTTTCATATGCTCCCAGGTTTCAACTTAATATATGTTAAATGTGGGATATGACTGTCATAAATAAATAGAAACTCTGAATGTTAAGCACATAATTCTCATAACATGATGTCTGTTTTAGTGGCCCATTACCAGGAGAAAACAAATCTGTGCACGAATATAACACATGCTAGGGTGTCCCTGTAACCAGCCCCTCCAACTGACCACTGATTAAGATTTATAACAAATTACTACTCTACCTATGAAACGTTATCCCGTTTTTGTGCTTCCTCTATGTACATCTGTATGCTGCACAAGCTGGCATGTTTGAAAATGTAAGTGAGATTAAATAAAAATGCTACCAATAATCAGTGCTTTTTTTGTGCTGGTACACGCCGGTACAGCGCACCGGCACCTTTTTTCTGACGTCTGGCTCACCTACCCACTCCATCCTATTCGTGCTCTGTGCTCCCTGAGTTGAAATCTTTTGTTTACCCGAAGTCTTGGCGAACCGGCAGTGAAAGCAGCAGGCAGACGGGCAGGTTCGTCTCCTCGTCGCTTCCCTTCCCTCTCAGCGCATCCCGTCTTCCTCTGATGTAATTTCCTTTCCGTGAGGGCGGGACATGCTGAGAGGGAAGGGAAATGACGAGGAGGTGAGCCTGCCTGCCAGTGCCTGTCTGCCTGCTGCTTTCACTGCCGGTTTTTGCTGCGACTTTGGATAAACAAAAGATTTCAACTCAGGGAGCACAGGTGCATGAATGGAAGGGAACGGAAAGGCAGGGAAGAGAGAATTGTTGGACATGGATAGGAGGGGAGGGCAGGGGAGAGAGGAGAATCGCTGGACATAGATGGCAGGGGAGAAAGGAGACATACTGGACATTGATGGGAGCGGAGGTCAGCGAAGAGAGATTCGCTGGACATGGATGGAAGGAGAGGGCAGGGGAGAGAGGAGAATCGTTGGACATGGATGAGAGGGGAGGAAAGGGGAGAGAGGAGAATCACTGGACAAGGATGGCAGGGGAGGACAGGGGATAGAGGAAAATCACTGGACATGGGAGGGGAGGGCAGGGGAGAGAGGAGACATGCTGGACATGGATGGAGGGGAGGGAAGACAGGAAGAAGATGCACATGGATGGGAGGGGAGGGCAGGGGAGAAAGGTGAAATGATGGAAATGGATGGAGAGGAGATCAGGAGATAGAGGAGAATTGCTGGACATGGATGGATGGAGGGGTTGGCAGGAAGAGAGGAGAAATGCTGGACTTGGATGGAGGAAAGGGGAGACAGAATTATTGCTTTATATGGATACAGGGAAGGAAGAGAGAGGAGAAATGCTGGACATGGATGGAGTCCCTACTGCCTTTAAACATGATGTGATCACACCTCTCCTTAAGAAGCCTTCACTCAACCCTACTTGTCCCTCTAATTACCGACCCATCTCCCTCATCCCTTTTCTCTCCAAATTACTTGAGCGTGCTGTTCACCACCGCTGCCTTGATTTTCTCTCCTCACATGCTATTCTTGACCCACTACAATCTGGTTTTCGCCCTCTCCACTCAACTGAAACTGCGCTTACTAAAGTCTCCAATGACCTATTACTGGCTAAATCCAGAGGTCAATATTCCATCCTCATTCTTCTTGATCTTTCCACTGCTTTTGACATTGTCGATCACAGCATACTTCTCGATACCCTGTCCTCACTTGGATTCCAGGGCTCTGTCCTTTCCTGGTTCTCTTCCTACCTCTCCCTCCGCACCTGTAGTGTTCACTCTGGTGGATCCTCTTCTACTCCTATCCCTCTGCCTGTCGGCATACCTCAGGGTTCTGTTCTTGGTCCCCTCCTCTTTTCTATCTACACTTCTTCCCTTGGTTCATTAATCTCATCCCATGGCTTTTCCTACCATCTCTATGCTGATGACTCCCAAATCTACCTTTCTACCCCTGATATCTCACCTTGCATCCAAACCAAAGTTTCAGCGTGCTTGTCTGACATTGCTGTCTGGATGTCTAAACGCCACCTGAAATTAAACATGACCAAAACCGAGCTTCTCATTTTTACCCCCAAACCCACCTCCCCACTCCCCCTGTTTTTTATTTCTGTTGATGGCTCTCTCATTCTCCCTGTCTCCTCAGTTCGAAACCTTGGGGTCATCTTTGACTCTTCCCTCTCCTTCTTTGCTCATATCCAGCAGATCACCAAGACCTGTCGTTTCTTTCTTTACAACACCCATAAAATCTGCCCCTTTCTTTCCAAGCACTCTACCAAAACCCTCATCCACACCCTTGTCACCTCTCGTTTAGACTACTGCAATCTGCTTCTTGCTGGCCTCCCACTTAGTCACCTCTCCCCTCTCCAATCGGTTCGAAACTCTGCTGCCCGTCTCATCTTCCGCCAGGGTCGCTTTACTCATACTACCCCTCTCCTCAAGTTGCTTCACTGGCTCCCTATTCGTTTTTGCATCCTGTTCAAACTTCTTCTACTAACCTATAAATGTACTCACTCTGCTGCTCCCCAGTATCTCTCCACACTCGTCCTTCCATACACCCCTTCCTGTGCACTCCGCTCCATGGATAAATCCTTCTTATCTGTTCCCTTCTCCACTACTGCCAACTCCAGACTTCGTGCCTTCTGTCTCGCTGCACCCTACGCCTGGAATAAACTTCCTGAGCCCCTACGTCTTGCCCCATCCTTGGCCACCTTTAAATCTAGACTGAAAGCCCACCTCTTTAACATTGCTTTTGACTCGTAACCACTCGCCTCCACCTACCCTCCTCTCCTCCTTCCTGTACACATTAATTTGCTTACTTTATTTTTTGTCTATTAGATTGTAAGCTCTTTGAGCAAGGACTGTCTTTCTTCTATGTTTGTGCAGCGCTGCGTACGCCTTGTAGCGCTATAGAAATGCTAAATAGTAGTAGTAGTAGAGGGGAGGAAAGAGGAGAAGTGCTGGACATGGATGGACATGGATGGGAGGAAAGAAAAAAAGAAGAAGATGCATATGGATGGAGATGAGGGAAAGGGAAGAAAGGAGAAAAACTGCACATGGATGGAGAAAATAGGCAAAAGCTGGATCCACGTTATACCTTCTCTAGTCAATTCCACGGAGGAGGACCCAGCTTTTACTTATGGATGTAGGGCAAGAAATGAAGAAGAAAGGAAGAAAGTAAATAAATAAAAGGAAAGGAAGCCCTGGAAACAGAGTTAAGAGAACACATAGAGAGCAGCAGAATCAGAGACTGTGACCAATATGGATAGAAAAACAAAGTCACCAGACAAAAAGGGTAGAAAAAAAAATCATGTTATTTTCATGTTAGTGTTTGAAATATGTCCAATTTGAGAATTTACATCTGCTGTCTTATTTTGCACTGGGTATGCTGGAGCTGTAACAGCTTAAAGAAATTATTTATAATGAAAAAAAAAAATCACATTTTTTTCTCCTATACTAATATATTATCAATGATTTCTTTATATGCGCCATGGCTGGTATAAGGGGTGTGGTTAATGTGGGTGTGGCTATAAAAGGGGTGGGGCCACATGTGGTGACCCCCCACCTATAATGAGTACTGGCACCTTTTTTTTCTACAAAAAAAAGCACTGCCAATAATGAAGAACGACAACCTAGATGCAGCAGCTCTTTGCTTGCTTTGTTTTGAGTATACGGGGATGACAGCACCGCGGGTAGGGGAAAACTCAAACCAACCTAATTGGTTTCAGCATTTCACTTAATCTCCTGTCTATTAAACCTCCTTGACCTGGGCTGCTCCAGGAAGAGCCAGCCCAAGGTTGCTCTTGGTCAAGGAGGTTTGTTATCAGAAAACGGCATGATGTCACACGGCTGAAGCCGCCTCCATCCCAGGACGTTTTAATTTTCCCTACTTCAGTGGCCGCCATCTTGATCAACCCAAAACAATTCAATTGATAGGGCGACAAGCTCCGCCTACTGGGTGCAATGGGGGCTAGCTAGCTCATGTCGCCTCCTGTTATCAAATCTTCTTGCTCTTGCAAAGGAGGTGGGTCTAGCTTTCGACTTTGTTCACGCGAGAGATGATGGGAGCTTCCGGCGGAAAATGGCCTCAGTTCTGTGGCGGTGCTGCTGTAGGAGCGTGGGGAGCCACCGCCCTGAAATCTCTTGTGCCCGCAATCGTTTCTTGGTGTCACCGGTGCTGGAGGAGCGGAGGCAGATACAGTATCTGCAGAGCTGGGTTCCTGGGACACGGGCATGTCGGAGCCGCGGCACAGAGGTGAGAGGGCGACGGAAGGTCATGAGCAGGTGGTGCCCAATGAATGGGGGGAGGACGGGAGCAGCCAGGTTCGAGTGGAGGAAGACTTATTAAGAGGTAGACGTTAAGATCGAGAGTTTGTACTCGTTGTGAGCTTACTCCAGTTGTGTCTGTAGCTTGTGGCCCTGTTTTCTCTGGGAGAGGCTGGATTGCAAGTCCATGGATGCAGTCGGGTAGACCAAGCCTAGATCAATATATCAGAGTTGAATTTGGTCAGGGGGAAACCCAATGTGTAGTAATACAGATTTGTTACCTTGTATGCCTTTTATTTATGGGCAGACTGGATGGACCGTGCAGGTCTTTCTCTGCCGTCATCTACAATGTTACTATGTATTTGGTAAAGAGTGCATCCATTAATAGGGAATGAATGAAAAATAAGAATCGGATTTTCCCGTGCTCGGGGGTAGTTGACAGGCTGCTTTATTCTTAAGGAGTAAATACTGCCTGTGGGTACAACACCAGAGTATCTGTAAAAGTGAGAAATGTGGGTGGCTAATTATCTGATTGACCCATACCAAAAATAATACATGGTAAAAGTACTCAGGCCTACCTAATCTATTTATCTCCGATGGGATACCACAGAGCCTCTCCAGTCTTGGGGCCAGATGCTCGAAGCTTACTGGGTTTGTAATGCTCCGTTTTCACTGTTCTTAGCCTGTTTTGTGTGTATGATGCTGTGTGCCTAATGCTCAAACAGTTTTGCCGATGCTTTTTCCAATCGCTAAAGCAACATCAGAAAACTAGATGCAAACGTATTAAAAAGAGCATTCCTTTCTGCACAGACATTTCTGTGCAATGCACAGAAGCGCGTGCCTATTTGTACTGTTTAAAAATGTTCAGTAGGTCCAAAGTGGTGCTGCATGTGAAAGGGCAGCTTCTCGGTGGCATGGTCTGCAGCACTTTTCATGTGCAGAATGTATCATTTTATTTCAGTATTTATATACCTCGTAGACCTAAGTGGTTTACAGTTTTATTTTACAGGTATATGCGTGTGTGTGTGTGCATGCCAAGAACACTAAAGCAACCTTAAAAAAAAAAGTATTTGGTTGCCATACACAAAATACAGCAATAAAAAAAGACAATAAAAAAGGTAACCAACAAGAATAGTCCATGATGCATGCCTTTATAGCAGGGTCCAAAGAGCAGTTGTTGCCATTTTGAGCATGTGCTGAACATTGACACTTACTGAGAGACCAATCTGTGCATGTGCCAGGTACCTCCCCTACCAAATTGCATGCAGCCTTTCTGCACATCTCATTTGCATGTGATTTCCTTTGATCATTGATAGTTCAGCCAAGGCTATAAATTCACCTGATGACTTTGGAGCATCAGCCGCTTAATCAGTAGCATCACACCTTTGCATCTATGGATTCCTGTTTTGACATTCTATACCACCTGCTCTAAGATTTTTTTTCTATATGTACACCGCAATATGTTTAAAGAAATATGAGTCAGTAGCCAGTGAGGTGTGCATGCAAATATAGGGCTACATGGAGAGGAGGAAGCCAGGGAGGACCTAGAGCCAGTGATGTGCTGGAAAGATTTTAACAACAGGCTCTCCGGGCATAGCCAACTGTACAAATTTTTTTTTTTGGGGGGGGGCTGAGGTGGATTGGGGGGGGGGGGGCAACACATTCCTCACTCCTCCTCCCCCCTCCCCCATGTGGGCATGGAAGGCATAACTTTGCTGGCAGGGATGCCGACTATCTCTTTTGATCTAGGCACAGGAAAAAAGAAAAAATGTTAAATGCTCCCAGTTTTCAGTCTAATTCATGTTTAATGTGGGATAATATAAATGTCATAAATAACTTAAAATAGGTAAATAAATAGATAGAAACTCTGGATGTTGAGCACCTGATTGTCATAACATGATGCCTGTTTTAGTGACCTTTTACCAGGAGAAAAAAAAATATCTCTGCACAAATACAAGAGGACCTTACGAGACTGGGAGACTGGGCGGCTAAATGGCAGATGATGTTTAATGTGAGCAAGTGCAAGGTGATGCATGTGGGAAAAAAGAACCCGAATTATAGCTACGTCATGCAAGGTTCCACGTTAGGAGTTACAGACCAAGAAAGGGATCTGGGTGTCGTCGTCGATAACACACTGAAACCTTCTGCTCAGTGTGCTGCTGCGGCTAAGAAAGCGAATAGAATGTTGGGTATTATCAGGAAAGGTATGGAAAACAGGTGTGAGGATGTTATAATGCCGTTGTATCGCTCCATAGTGCGACCGCACCTTGAGTATTGTGTTCAATTCTGGTCGCCGCATCTCAAGAAAGATATAGTAGAATTGGAAAAGGTGCAGCGAAGGGTGACTAAAATGATAGCGGGGATGGGACGACTTCCCTATGAAGAAAGACTAAGGAAGCTAGGGCTATACAGCTTGGAGAAGAGACGGCTGAGGGGAGACATGATAGAGGTATATAAAATAATGAGTGGAGTGGAACAAGTGGATGTGAAGCGTCTGTTCACGCTTTCCAAAAATACTAGGACTAGGGGGCATGCAATGAAACTACAGTGTAGTAAATTTAAAACAAATCGGAGAAAATTTTTCTTCACCCAACGTGTAATTAAACTCTGGAATTCGTTGCCGGAGAAAGTGGTGAAGGCGGTTAGCTTAGCAGAGTTTAAAAAGGGGTTGGACGGTTTCCTAAAGGACAAGTCCATAAACCGCTACTAAACGGACTTGGAAAACTCCAAAATTCCAGGAATAACATGTATAGAATGTTTGTATGTTTGGGAAGCTTGCCAGGTGCCCTTGGCCTGGATTGGCCGCTGTCGTGGACAGGATGCTGGGCTCGATGGACCCTTGGTCTTTTCCCAGTATGGCATTACTTATGTACTTATGTAGTGTCCCTATAACCAGCTCCTCCTCCAAATGGCAAACTAGTTACGATTTATAACAAATTATTACTTTACCTATGAAAAGTTATTCCACTGTTATACCTCCTCTGTGTACATCTGTATGCTGCACAAGCTGGCATGTTTGAACATATAATTGAGATTAAATAAAAATGCTACCAACATTAAAGATCAACAACATGGATGCAGCAGCTCAAAGGACTGTTTGTTTTGAATGTACAGGGATGGAAAACAAACAAACCTGTTACTTGACTTCATCATGCACCTCCTCTTCTCAATCAAACCTTGAACCACAGTCCTGCACTTGCTGCTGCTGGCTTCCTTACTGCAGCTGTGATCCTCACACTGGGGGAGGGCAAAACAAAAAAAAAACCAGAATGAAAATGTGCATGGGGTCATAGCCCTCCTCCCTCCCCTCAGGCTATAACTTCCTGTTTTGGAGAGGGAGGAGGAAGGGAGCTGGCAGGGGCACACTCAGGGCTGCGGCCCCAGGCAATGGTTTTTATCAGCTGTTTTTTTTTTGTTTTGCTGGCTTCTGAGAGGAGGAGAACAACTAAGTGAGACTGATGTTTTCAGGAAGGGACCTGAGCCACCCCAGCCCAAGTTTTAGGAGCCGGTTGTTAAAGTTTAACAACCGGCTCCCAAAATTCTTTAAAAAATAACAAACGGCTCTAGCGAGCCGTTGCGAGCCGGCTCCAGCACACCACTGCCTAGAGCCAGCCTTTAGTGAAACAGTAGTAGACTAGTTGGGGTGGGACTGGAATGAGGGAGAGATGAATGCTAAGTTTGTACTGAGAAGATCCCAGTTAGGAGGAGAAAAAGGACATCTCCAGGTAATGTCTGCTTTGCTTATGTTAAACTTGTCTGTTCTTTTTGAGTCGCATATCATGATCTTTTATTCTATAACTTCTTTTCCATGAAAAAACTGTTTGTGGTTTGTGCATTATTACCTTTTAAGGCTGGCCCCAACAAATTTTCATTAAATCTAGGAGCCAGCTCAACTTAGGAGCCAGCATCTAAGACCTTTCTTGCTTCTCCTTGCCCACCCTTCTAGCATTGTCCCGTGATGTTTGGGGGGAGGGGGTTGGAATCCCCTCCCAGATTAGCAGTAGCTGTTTTAGAAATTGGCTTACTAAGATTTGATGTTTTTTTTTTTTTTTTTCCTATTTTGTGCCTGTGTGCAAAGAAACTTTAATAAATCAGTTCCTTAAGGTGCCTCTGCTAATCAGTTGCAGAAGTCAATAGTCTCCCTTCCTAAAGCATGCTGTCAGCTGTGCGGCAGCATCCTCTAGGTAGATGGAGTAAAGAGGCAATTGCCTCTTTAAGAACATAAGTATTTCCATACTGGGACAGACCTAAGGGCCATCAAACTCAGCATCCTGTTTCCAACAGTGGCCAATCTAGGTTACAAGTACCTGGCAAGATCCCAAAACAGTGCAATACATTTTATTCTGCTTATCCTAACAAAGTGCCGCTGATAAGCGGAGAACTCGAACGCCCCACGAGAAAACACAAACAGAGAAAAGAGTGGGATGTTTGACCACGGAAAAACAAATCCTGGAGACAAAAATGTATAAAAACTTCTTTATTATTAAAAAAGACTCTTTTTTTTTTTTTTTAATAATAAAGAAGTTTTTATACATTTTTGTCTCCAGGGTTTGTTTTTCTGTGGTCAAACATTCCACTCTTTTCTCTGATTCTGCTTATCCTAGAAATAAGCAGTGGATATTCCCCAAGTCTATTTTAATAATGGCTTATGGTCTTTTCTTTAGGATGCTATCTAAACCTTTTTTTAAATTCACTAAGTTAACTGCTTTTACTACGTTCTCTGGCGAATTCCAGAGTTTAATTACATGTTGAGTGAAGAAATATGTTCTCCAATTCGTTTTAAATTTAGCTTCATTGTGTGCCCCCTATTCCTAGTATTTTTTGAAAGAGTAAACGAGATTCACGTCTACCCATTTCACCCCACTCATTATTTTATAGACCTCTTTATCATATCTCCCCCCCAGCCGTCTTTTCTCCAAACTGAAGAGCCCATCATCCCCTTTATCATTTTTGTTACCCTTCTCTTTCCCTTTCTAATTCCGCTTTATCTTTTTTGAGATGTGATGAACAGAATTCACAGTGTTCGAGGTGCGGTTGCACCATGGAGCGATACAAAGGCATTATAATGTCTTCATTTTTGTTTTTCATTCCTTTCCTAATAATACCTAACATTTTATTTGCTTTCTTAGCCACCGTAGTATACTGAGCAGAGGGTTTCAACGTATCATCAACGATGAAGCCTAGATCCCTTTCCTGGTCGGTGACTCCTAATGTGGAACCTTGCATTACGTAGCTATAGTTCAGGTTCCTCTTTCCCACATGCATCACTTTACACTTGCTTACATTAAACGTCATCTGCCATTTAGACGCCCAGTCTCGTAAAGTCATCTTGTAATTTTTCACAATCCTCTTGTGATTTAACAACTTTGAGTAACTTTGTGTCGTCAGCAAATTTAATTACCTCACTAGTTACTCCCATCATTTATAAATATGTTAAAAAGTAGTGGTCCCAGCACAGACCCCTGGGGAACCCCACTATCTACCTTTCTCCATTGAGAATACTGACCATTTAACCATACTCTCTCTGTTTTCTATCATTTAACTAGTTTTTAATCCATGATAGAAGATTACCTACTATCCCACGACTCTCCAATTTCCTCTGGAGTCTTTCATGAGGTGCTTTGTCAACGCCTTTTGAAAATCCAGATAACACAATATCGACTGGCTCACCTTTTATCCACATGTTTGGTCACCCCTTTAAAGAAATATAATAGATTGGTGAGGCAAAATTTCGGGCCTGTTAAGAATCGGTCCCAAGATTAACGTCTTAGCACGGCGAAGTGATACCCCTGTTCAATAACCTTATTGGGCTAAACCTGAAGAAGCCTGTAACAAGGCAAAACAATATGGGCCCCGTTGTTTATCTAATCAGAGGGGTTATTGCACTACCTCAGTAAAAGCTAAGTTTTAAAGTTTTCTCTGTTGTTTATCTAGACTGTGTTATTCAGCAAATAGACTGATTGTTTTGATATAATTTCTAAAACGACTTTTTTGTTCATAAGCAAATTAATATGGGTAAAAAACAGCCCTATGAATGAGAGAGGACCGCAGACACTACAATCTCTCGTAGATATTAGAGTCTTGCAGGTCAGACCTTGGTTAATCCTTGGTCTCTGAGGGCTTTACCTATATACATTAAGATCTGTAAATTATCTTACCCTTTGGGTTTTATTTTTTTGCTGTTCCCCAGTATCGTGGTATTAGATTACGGAAGTAAGGAGAACAGCTTGTACTGTCTTCTTGACAACACTGTTTCTAATAAAAAATAAAATCCCTTACAGCAACAGGGCTTATTTTAAAAGAAGAACATAAGAAGAATAACACTGAGGGGTAGATAGAGGCATATTTTCAAAGCACTTAGCACATCATACCAATAGCACTACTGTGCAGTTCTTCAATTTCAAAAAAGAGAGGAAATAAGAAAAGGAAAAAAAAGTTCATAAATGATCTAGAGGTGGGAATAACTAGTGAGGTAATTAAATTTGCAGAAACAAAGTTATTAAATTGCAAGAGGATTGTGAAAAATTGCAAGACGATCTTACAAGACTGGGAGACTGGGCATCCAAATAGCAGATGTTTAATGTGAGCAAGTGCAAAGTGATGCATGTGGGAAAGAGGAACCCAAACTATAGCTATATGATGCAAGGTTCCATGTTAGGAGTCACCGACCAGGAAAAGGAGTCATCGTTGAAAATACTTACCCTCTGTTCCGTGTGCTGCGGCAGCAAAGAAAGCAAATAGAATGTTAGGAATTATTAGGAAAGGAATGGAGTGGAGGAGTGGCCTAGTGGTTAGGGTGGTGGACTTTGGTCCTGGGGAACTGAGTTCGAGTCCCACTTCAGGCACAGGCAGCTCCTTGTGACTCTGGGCAAGTCACTTAACCCTCCATTGCCCCATGTAAGCCGCATTGAGCCTGCCATGAGTGGGAAAGCACAGGGTACAAATGTAACAACAACATATTGGTATAAAGAGAGAAAAGCAAAAGGAGGGAGAAGGGGAGACCAGAGCAGCAGTATTAGGGAAGAGAGATGGGGATGGAGGCATGTGGTGGACCCAGGAACCTGGATTATGGAGTCTGCTGCTAGAAGTCACAGCAAGTAGCTTAGGGTTCAAGAAGTTCCTGGATGACGAGGACATAGATTTTAGAGTCTGGGTGGGGCAGGTCGATGCATACTTACACATTTACAGGGAGTACTTAGATGTGCTGTGCTTCAGATCCATTGGTGTTAGGGTCACTGTTGGAGAAGGGATGCTAGAGTAGATGGACCATTGGTCTGATCCAGCTTGGCATTCTTATGTTAATAAATGAGATACACATTCCTTAGTACCCTTTTAAAGGTTTGTGTCCCTGTGGTCAGTGATTTTAAACTCATCTTTTCTGGCTGACTTGCTAGCCTCAAATAATTAAGAGCTTATGTCAAGTTGAATACTGATTGTACAATCTAATTTTTTTTAGTTTTTAGACATTTTCCCTGAAAGTTTCTGCCTTAAAAAAAAAAAAAAATCTAAACCAGTGAAGGAGGAAGCAGACAATTGGGGCCTCAGGTCCAACGTGTCTTCTTTCTGCTTCCTTACACAACTTCTCAGTGGTAGAAAGGGGAAGAAGTTGCAGCAAGCTTGGCTGGTGTGTGGCCTGTGGGTTTGGTCTTGACTGCACCCGTGCTTCCTTTTCTTACTTCATGGTGTAAGGGCATAAAGACTGGTGCAAGAGCTCTTAGTTATGGTTTGCAGGCTTTTTCTTCTGTCAGTCATTTGAAAGGGGAGGATCAAACTTCTTTTTATAGCTTTGGAGGTCTGAAACTTGTAGAAGGAAAGTTGGAAAGATAATTGTCTTGGTAATGATGAATGTAATGCTGTTTATGATTCAGGCAAATTTTTCATTTTAAGCAACAGCTGCTATTTGTTTTCCCTTTGCAGGCATTTTGTTTTTCAACAAGTTCATCTTTATTCTTTCCAAAGGACTATAGCTTATTTTGGCGGTAAGTTTAAAACCTGCATTATTTCAAATAGCTCATGTGAATAAAATGAGATTGAATATTCTGTGCTAAATAGAACATAAGATTTGGTTCTGAGCAGGCTCCTTGGCTGAAATGTGAGACATTTGATGGCAGCTCCTCAATTTAACTATTTGGAAAATGAACCTTTTAGAGCACTGCTCTTTATTTTGAAAATTTATATATCGCCTATAAACTAGGTGACTTACAGATCAAACATCCTAGAAAGCACCTCCAACATTCTGAAGCTGACTCTGTGGCACTGTGGCAGTGTAGGGTTCGTAAGTCTGTAGTTCAGCGTTTCATTGGCTCTCACTGTCCCCGCCCTCACCAATCAGACAGAACGGAACTTGGAGGAGGGAAGTGGAGTGGATTGAATCTCTAACAAACAATCATATACAGGGAGGTACGAACATTAGTGGAGGCAAGTGCACAGAACGGAAAGGAAGACAAACATTTAATCACTTTGTCACTCACACACATCACACACACTCAATCACTCTGTGTATCTCTCTCTTACACTGTCTGTAAAACACACTGTCACTCTCAGTCTCTCACATGGGCAACTGTATGTTGCATTTTCACAGTAAGGAGCTCTTCTGATGTGATTGTTAAACTGATTGAAGGGCCTGAACAAGGCAAACTTTTACCACATTGTAACATATTGTAACATAGTTTACACAAAAAATATTGTATATAAAGAAATCTTACACCTGTAAACAACAATTATATTCAGAATACAACCGTGGAAACATTAATGGCAGGAACTCATTACATTGCTAGCGCCCGTTTCATTGCGTTAAGAAACGGGCCTTTTTTACTAGTACTTAATAAAAACCACATTAAAACAGTTCCAACAAACTACGTATCATACAACCTACCATAATCTGCAAATACTGCTCTTCATTACTAATTATAACACCAGCTACTCCTACATAAAAGCTTCAACAAACAATTTCTTGAACTGAACCACATTGCTGCATAAGCGAAGTGGACCTGGAGGCATATTTTCAAAGCACTTAGCCTTCCAAAGTTTCATAGAAACCTATGGAACTTTGGAAAGCTAAGTGCTTTGAAAATATGCCTCCTGGGAGAGCATTCCATAATTGAACCTGTGCAACAGAAAAAGCAGCTAAGCGTGTCTCTAATTTTTAAGTCAGGGCCACTTTGGATCCAAATAAGCTGAAGGAGAGCCATCAAATATCTTCCCATGTGAGACGTCAACACTGCTGACCAGTGTGTGTTAATGACATCCACCTCACCTGCCTGCCCCCAAACTTTTTATTGAGTGTATCCTCAGTGAGTTGGGCATTTCCAAATACCACCTCTCTGTCTATTGAGAAATGCCTTGTCTTTTAAGCATGTGGCTCTTTCTCCCATCCACTTCCCCCTTTCTGTCGTGAGGTGGAGTAGAGCGGCAGAGTGAAGCAGAAAAAAAAGCCAAAATGACAGTGAGACCCATCCCAGAGTTCTCCAAGGGCCACCATTGGCCACTGGGCCTTGCATTGAAGAACACTGCTTTAGAGCAGTGGTTCTCAACCTCTCTCCTCTCTTTTGTGACACACTGAGTACCCAGGAAGTGGTGGGCATGTGACAGTGGACCCTACTTCATGGGATGGACCTTCATGCCACTCAACTGCCTGGCAGATAGATTGAGCAGGATATTGCAACTGCACAAGTAGTCTCTAAACATGGATGTAGCCCAGAAGATCTTCCAAGAGTGGAGCATCCCCTTGGTGGATCTTTTCACTGCTCATGTCAAAGTCACATGGCAGACTAGCGTCGGATGCTTTTCTCCTACATTGGGGGAAGGGTCTTCTGTATGTGAATCCTCCCATACCTCTCATAGAGAAGACTTTGCTGAAGCTTAGTCAGGATCAGAGCACCATGATTCTGATCGCTTCTTTCTGGCTGCAGCAGATCTGATTCCATCCTCTTCTGGAGTAGTCCTCCAAATATCCGTTGAGATTGGACTGTTTTCTGACTGTCATCACGTTCGCTTCATGAGAGGTTTGTTACAACCCCCCCCCCCCCCCCCCCCCCCACCGTGTCATGGGATATTAACATAGTCCTAACCCAGATGATGAAAGCTCCTTTTGAGCCTCTGAATTCCTGTCATCTGAAGCTTTTGACATGGAAAGTTGTGTTTCTGGTGGTGGTCAGCGAGCTTTAGGCCCAGATAGCTCACCCACAGTATACTAAATTTCATCACAACAGAGTAGTTCTCCGCATGCGCCCTAAGTTCTTTCCTAAGGTAGTGTCCGAGTTTCATCTTAACCAGTCAATTTTTCTGACAACATTTTTCCCAAAACCTAATGCCTATCCTGTACTGCATACTTTAGACTGCAAGTGAGCCTTCACCTTCTATCAGGAGTGAACTCAAGCCCATAGACAGTCCACCTAGCTTTTTGTTTCTTTTGACCCCATCAGGTTGGGGGTGGCCATCAGCAAACGCACACTTCAATTGGATAGCAGTTTGCATCTCCTTTGCTTATGCCCAGGCTGGGCTGACTCGTGAGGGTCATGTCACAGCTCACAATGTCTGAGCCATGGCTACATCGTTAACCCACTTGAGATCAGCCTCCTTAGAGGAAATTGCAAGGTTGCAACGTGGTCTTCAGGCCACACATTCACTTCCCACTACTGTTTGGATCAGGACACCTGACGTGACAGTTCGGATATGCAGTCCTGCAGAATTTGTTTGGTATCTAGAATCCAACTCCATTTTCCTAGACCCTGTTTTATTATGTTTCAGGCTACACCACACAGCTAGTATGTATATAGTTTGTTTGAACTTCTAGTCTCAACATTTTGAGACTCAATATCCTAGCTTTCTTGTTTTTGGTGAGCCTGGTAGCTAGGGATTCCCAGTTGTGAGAATATGAAGGCCTGCTTGTCCTTGGAGAAAGCAAAGATACTTGCCTGCAGCTGGTATTCTCCGAGGATAGCAGGCCAGTCATTCTCACATACCCTCCCACCTCCCCTAGGAGTTGCCTTTAGTTATAGGCTTTTTGCTTTTTTCACCTGACTGGAGGACCTGTACTCGCACATCAGGTGGGAAGGCACCAGTACATACACGGTGGGATACTGCTAGAACTTGCGGACGCTACTAACTAGTCAGCGTCCGCATCGGGCTCAGTCTGACGACGTCGGTCAAATGTGAGAATACTCGGTGTGCTGTCCTCTGAGAACCTGCTACAGGTAAGTATTTTTGCTTTATTGCACTAATAGAGCAAAATGATCCACAGAGAAATAGGGCCAAACAAGTTTAAGACATTTAAGCTTTAAAAATGCCCTTTTAAATAATTAACTTGGTTTTCAAAAGAAAGGGAAAAGTCCAAAAACACGCTAAACACGTTCAGTCTAAAGTCAGATATTCGTCGTCATTCGGAGGGATTATGAGAGGAATCTCGCAATCAGAATTATTAAACCACAAAACTTAGTTTTGTTCACATTCAGACTAAACATATTTCTCAGGGCCCATTGTTTTATTAATTAAGCGTATATAATTAAGTGTATTTCTACCCTTATTCCTACTCGGCCTCATTGGGATTACTTCTCTCTATATGCTAGTATATATTTGTCCCAGAGTTGTGCTCTGTTTTCCGGAACCTTATCAGCTTCCTTGTACCTACTGTTACTCTATTTTCCACTCTGTATATATTCATGGAGTTGGTACTCTCCTCTCCGGAACCTGTAAGCCACATTGAGCCTACTGCTATCCTGTATTTACTCTGTCTTCTATAACTCATCATAATGTAATCCATAATCGTACTGTAACCAATTGTACTTCCATCATTCTCAAAGTATTGTAAGCCACACTGAGCCCGCAAATAGGTGGGAAAATGTGAGATACAAATGTATTAAAATAAATAAATTAACACAATTTCTAATTTTAGTAAAAGTTGAGTCCTTATCCTGAAGGACTGGAACTAAGATAAAAATGTCTTCTGTATAAGAGTATAGGTACTCATGACTCTCTAATTGAATTGTACCTAAAGAAGTCATAAAAACATTAAACAAAAACTGTGATAGTAGTGAGCCCTGGGGGATTCCACATGGTGGTTACCAGCTAAAAGAAATTTTACCGTTCTGCTTAACGCTATAAGTCCTGTTAGATGGAAATTTCTGAAACTTCTCCAAGGCAGTTCCTTTTAGTCTCAAGTCCCCTAATTTAGTCGATAGTCAAAAGCAGTGGAGATATCGGATTGTAAATAAGATGATATCCAAAACTCGGTACAAAGATATTTGATGTTTCTGGAGGGTTCTTCAATAACCTAGCTTAGACAGCAATCAAGAATACAACTAGGTCTTCTCTCCCCAAATTATCCTAACTTCTTTTTCAGATTAACAGGCTTAAAAGGCAGACACAATCTATTGGATGGCCCCCTCCAATTCCATCCATCACGTTCTTAAATACAATTGTGTTGAAACCACCACCCCCCATTCTAAATCATTAGCATTCAGTTGCTTTTGTTGTCCTGACAAAGTATCTGAAGATGTAAGATTTTTAAATACTTTTTCTTAATGAGAAAATTCTGTTTAATCCACTCCAATGAGCTCTGAATAATACTGTTTTTTTTTGCCCTGGAAACCTCCAGTTTATACAAAGATATTTGATGTTTCCAGAGCTCCTTATCTGAAGGAATACCAGACTTACCACTAAGCTTTTTCTAATCTATAATATTCCTTTTTTATGTTTAAAAACAATTTTTATTAGAAGAAAACATGATACAACGAAAGAGAACATCCAGACTCATTTTGAGAAATAAAAATACCAACCCACCCACTCTCCAATAGAAATTCTAACCACAAACAAGTCCTTAGAAATCAACAGCAATAAACCCCCTCCCTCTTGACCACAACAGCAACTACAAAGGGTCTGTACTCTTATGACCCTTAGAGCCCATAACGAGCTGACAAAGAAAGAATGGAAGAGCTATGATATTCCTTTCTACAAGAATGTAATTGTGGAGAAAACCAAGGAGCTGATTTTTCTCGACAAACTTTCTTTGAATCTAGGAACCAGCCCAAGAACTTAAGAGCCAGTAACTGAGACCTTTCTTGTTTGTCCTTCCCCACCCCTCCACCATTGTTCGCAGCAATCTTTTTTTTTTTTTTTTTTTTTTTTTTTTTTTTGGGTGGGGGGGGGGAGGATGAGAGTGAGAAGATGAGTTGGAATCCCCTGCCAGATCGGCAATTGCTCTTTCAGAAACTAATTTACTATGGCTGGGCAAAGGAATTTTAGTACATTAGTACCTTGCTTAAAATTCCTTTGCAAGACACTGGCAGAAGCCACCAGTCTCCCTTTCCAAAGCATGCTGCCGGCTGTGTGACAACAGTGCCTTGATAGGTGAAGAAAAGAGGCAATTACCTCTTTGTTTCACATATCACTATGGTCTGAGTTCCCCCTTCCAGTCTCTCATACACCCATTCTCTCATATACCTCCCCCCTGCCCCAGTCTCCCTCGTGCGTCTCTCCAGCTTCACCTAGCCTCTGTCATGCAGTAGTGTTTCTAGACAGAAATATTTGGGGAGAAGAGAGGAAGCAAACCAATGAAAATGGATCGGGGGCAATCCAAAGTAACATTTCTGCACAACACAGCCCTCCTCTCCTCACATTTAAAATTAGCTTTAAGAGATACCACAAAAAAATGTTCCAACAATATCTTATGTACAAATCTCAAGTCAGTTTCAGCTTAGTGGGGCCCCTAAAGCATTTCTCACTTTACAGGGCCCTCACCCATGTGATGCTTAATGCAGTGGGACTCTCTGGATGAGACTCAAAAAGTGGCCAGGGCCCTGGACTGCCCCTAATTTAATAACATTTATATCCTGCCTTACCACCAGGTTCAAGGAGGGTTACAACAATAAAATGAAGTTGTACTATTCAACAGAAGAACAATGAAAAATCCATGACATCTACAAATATCACTGAAATAACCATGTTTTTACAGCTTTTCTAAACCTCATGTAGTGTGCAATATCTTTTTATTTATTTTTAAGATTCTTTATTGAGTTTTATACGTAGACATTACCAGAAGGAAGATTATTCCAAAGTTCAGAAGCTGACCCTAACAATGTACTCTTTCTAGTGCTACTGAGTCAACAGCGTGGAAGCGATGGAAACACCAACAATAGTTCACCTGACGGTCATAAACATCAAAGTGGATTATAAACAGTAACGAAACCTACCAAATATCCAGGACATAAACCATACAAACTTTTGAAAATAAGTCAAAAGTTTAAACTCCATCCTTGTTCGAATGGGCAACCAGTGTAGCTTGCATAAAATGGAGTTGCATGGTCAAATTTATTTCCTTTCAGGATCAATTTAGCAGATACATTTTGCAAAACTTGAAGTCTTTGCAGTTGTTTAAATGAAAGACCGAGAAAACAAACATTGCAATAATCAAGTGTTTGCCTGGATGACCTACTGAAAATAACAAGTCTCCAAGAAATATCTAAGTCTATGCAACAATTTGAACTTAAACATAACCTTTTAAACCAGGTGATTTCCATGTGTTTCCATTGTTAAATTAGATTCTATCCATAAGTGGGGGCACCAGAAGTTAGGCGTTGGCAGCTGTATGCCTCTGTTGGTGGACGGAGAGGCACTTGCAGGCCGACTTGGCAGTGCATATTGCAGGTAAGGAAAATATCCAGGCAGACTTTCTCGGCCATTCTCTGCTGGATCCGGAAGAATGGTAGCTGGAGTCCCAGGCTTTCCAGCTCATTCAGCACCAATGGGGTTTGCTGATATTCGACCTAATGGCTACAGGCACAGCATTTCTTCAGTTTCTGGAGGCAGCCAGTCTCACAGGGAATAGATGTCATGTTATAGCTGTGGCTGAAGGAGCAGCCCTTGTATGTCTTTCCTCTCTGACCCTGATAGGTGAGCTGTTGCACAGGATTATGTGGCGTCGTCCTTGTAGCTCTGGATTGGCCCCCGTCATCCATGGTATGCAGACCTGGTGCATCTGTTGGTGGCAGAGCCACTTCTGTTGCCCAGGATCACCATTAATTATCAGCTAGCTTTTGACACACACATTTCTTTTCTTTGCGCAGGCTTTCTATGCCTTGGGGCAATTTTGTTATGTTTGCAGTTTTCTGGTTGATGTTGCTCAGCATACTTTCATCCAGGCCTTAGTAACTTCCCACCTAGGTTTGTGTAATGTTGTGTATGCAGGGATCAACCATATTGACATTAACACCTCCAGTCAGTTTAGACCTTTGTAATGCACAGACATTCAATCATAGTTGAATGGCCATCATGTTACCCTCATTTCCCCCCCCCCCCCCCCCCCCCCCCCCAGCATCATTGGCTACCTGTACTCTGTAGGATATCCTGGTTCTGGGCAAAAAGGCCTCTTATTCTGGTACTTCTCTTTACTTATCTTCCCTCATCACTCCGCACAATTTAGCTTGGGCCCTTCATTCCCAGCATAAATATTGGTCATCAAGCCCCATGGTTACTTGTGCCAGGTTGGAGCCACCAAGACAGAATGCTCTGCTCCTCCCAATTTTAATCTGAATCTTCATATGGGAAACTTAGGACAGGCTTTACGACTCGCTCATTTACTCTTGCCTTTAGTGGACAGCGAGTTCATGTTGGAGCCCAACATAGTGAGCTGGCACTGCCTAAACTTCTCCCCTTTCCTTTTTGCTTATAGGCTTTTCTATCAGCTTAGTGGAGTTCCTATCACTTCTCTCATATTTTTAATTGTAAACCACTTTGTTATATCACTATGAAACTTCAAATATCAGAATCACAAATAAACATAAACAAACAAAGCCTTGACTCTTGGCACTGCTGCAGCTCATGTTTAAAACTTGTGCTGTCAATTATGTGCATGTATTTTTCTCTTTCGATCAAACAATTTTGTTTATTTTACATTTGTAGTGCTTTTATAATGTTTCAACAGTAGAAAACTGCATACAAATGGCTGAAGAGTATTCTGAATGACTTAATCTTTGATGAAAAGTCAACAAAGTTAAAGTGCTTTATTGGTGAGTGGGGATGTATAACACTGCACTTTCTAATAGAGAAAATGTTTTTTTTTTTTACAGAGTTTTTCTCCTCATATTGGGTGCCACATAAGCAGCTGCCATTTCACTCCTCCCACCTTGAGCTTATTGGAGCAGTGATGGGTCTCGTGCAGATTCAGTGGGGATCAGCCTGCTATCAGAGAGACCAGAGAGCTTCCAACATATTAGGCCCAGTTTTGAGCCAAAAGGAAAGGGGTGGGCAACCATAGTGCTTGAGGGCCACAACTCACTCAGATTTTCAAGATTTTTTTTTTTGTTACATTTGTACCCTGCACTTTCCCACTCATGGCAGGCTCAATGCGGCTTACATATTGTATACAGGTACTTATTTGTACCTGGGGCAATGGAGGGTTAAGTGACTTGCCCAGAGTCACAAGGAGCTGCCTGTGCCTGAAGTGGGAATCGAACTCAGTTCCTCAGTTCCCCAGGACCAAAGTCCACCACCCTAACCACTAGGCCACTCCATTTTTCACAATAAATAAATGAGATCTATTTGCATACAGTAGAAGCAGTGTGTGCAGATCAATCTCATGCATGTTCATTGTGGAAATCTTGAAAACCCGATTGGGTTGTGGCCCTCGAGGACCATGGTTGCCCACCCCTGCACTAGGATGAAGTGTTCTTTTAATGCTCTGCACAAGAAATATCTATCCTAAACTTTGTGAAGTATTTTCCAGTTATAATGATTCAGGGAGTTCCTTATTCCCCGAGACTGTACAGTTCATATTTCTTGTTTTCTAGGACATCACCTGGCTTTCATTATATAGCAGAGAGGATGTACTGCTGTGGTAAAGCACATAATAATGAGAAGAATGTAGATCCTTTTAAACTTGGTCAGAAAGACCTGAAGAACATTTATGAGGATATTAAAAAGGTGAGACTCTGTGCTATGTATTCCAAATACAGGGCAGAGTGGCTGATTAAAGGAGATCAGTGTCATGTTATGTATGCAAAGTTGACCTGTTTGTTAATCAACTGGGTAAAGTGATGTGGTAGTCGTGCTAGTCCATTTTTAAAGATAATAAACAGAAATAAAACAAAACATAGAAAAGAAAATAAGGTGAGATCTTTTTTTATTGCTAACATTACATTTTTTGATTTCCTTTCGAAGATTCCTTTTGAATGCTAATCAAAAAATGTATCATCTTTTTTTTTTTTCTATGTTTTGTTTTAATCAGCAGGAAATGCGGGATTTAAACAGTTCTAATCAAATGGTTGACCGTCTTGGGATATCTCCCTTTCAGAAGTTCTCTACACTTATGTGGCTCTCTGGAGACACAAAAATAGCATTTTAAGATGATGCTTCTTTATTATGTTGTGCATAATGTAGAAGCATAATCTTAAGTTCCCCAGTCACCTCAAGGGAGCAATACCTATATATTGTTCACATATAGATATACTTCCCAGTGCTCATAGATGAGATCCAAGACAATATATGTAAAATTGGTTATAATAGAGAACTCTGTGGCTTGCATTTTAAACTTTTTCGTACTATCTGTGATCTCCCATAAGGAAAGGAGGCAAAAACATCACTCTCCTGCTCTCCTCTCCTCCCCACTCCACCCCACCCTACTTCTAGACTAGTTTAGGAAAATTGTAAGGTTTACTGAATCAAAGGTGGCTGGGAGATCAAGGAGAACTAGCGGCTCCAATCCAGCAATAAAGACAAGAAATGTCTCCATTCTAAAAGGGTTATTCTACAATCCTCCATGTCTCACAAAATATACTACTATCTTTGGCACTGCTTAACATGGAAAACAATTGTAAATTCAGGCTTCTGCATGTTTTTCCCATATCTCTCCCTCCCCCTCCCCCCCCCCCCCCCCCCCCCCACACACACACACACTGAACTTTACAAGTTGATTCTAGACATATTTTCCTCAAAGAATTTTTAAATGTACAGGGAGATTGTACCGGGAAGAGAAAATTATTTCCAGAACTTCTCTTCACACACTATTCCTGACTAGTGGGATTGTTATGCCCATCAACCAGCAGGTGGAAACAGAAAACCTTGAACTGAGTTGCACCTCATAAGCCTTGCCTAGGCACTGCCTCTCTTCAGTATTTTCTATCTCCAGCAGTTGGATGGTTATAGCTTGCAGCTCCCAGTGCCAGTTCTTTGCTCCTGGTCCAGTTGGTCAGCTGGCTCCTAGTTGAGCTTGGTGGGTGGATTGTGCCCTGGGGGGTCCTACCTGAAGGTCTCAAGGTTCTGCCTCTGCTAGTCCACAGCACCCCTACCCTTCCTGAACACAGCACCCTTTGGGGGGGGGGGGAGGTAATGGTTTTGAAGGTTTACAGCTTTTGGCAGTGCCTAGCAAGGCTTATGAGGTTCAATTCAGTTCAGGGTTTTCGATCTTCACCTGCTGATTGATGGGCATAGCTGTTTGGAATAGTGTGAAGGACTGCTGGAAAGAAAATTAACATAATTTTTCCTTCTCTGACAAAAAGCAGGATTGCAAGTTCTTGTGGATTTTATTTCTCAGTCTTTATTTGCAGTTTTCAGAGTTCCATGCAAGAGGTTTTTTTTTTGTTTTAGTTGAACCTACTGGATCACTATGGCATAGGGAGCATGGTGCTCGAATGGTTTAAGGGTGTAGTTTTTTTTTTTTCTTTTTTTACAGATCTATCAAGTTAAAAAGGTAAGTAATTTTTCTTTTCTATGGGTACCAGACTGCAGAGTCCCACAGGGCTCCCCACATTTGCCCATGTTATTTAATGTTTTAATGTCACAATTAGCTATACAGCTATCCATGTTAGGTTTTAAAAATTCTATCTATGCTGATGTTAGTTATTATACCTTTTGCTGATACTACATTAGATATTTCCCAACAAATCAAGGGAATAGATACTCTTAGTAACTGAAGTTCCATAGTTTCCCACAGATCAATCCAGAGACTTGTGGGTTATGTCCCTTTGCCAGCAGGCAGGCAGAGAGAGAGAACTTCAGAGGTTTACTATATGTGGTCATGTGCAGCCACCTTAACCTCAGTATTCTCTCTATCTACCAGGTGGAGGGTTATAATTGTTCAGCTCTGGATTAGGCTCCTAGCTCATCACCCGGTTCGAGTTGAACCTTTCCGGGGGTTGAGGTCTCCCTGGGAGAAGGGTACACCTGGTGGTGGTGCCAGGTCTCTCCTGTTCCTCCCCTCTCCGGCTCCCCGCCCTGGTGATTGCCTGGGTTGAGGGCCCAACGCCTGATTTCTGCTCTTTTTCTCCTGCCTCCATACAATTAAAAAAAAAAAAAAAGGGGGGGGGAAGTGGTAATTCTTGTTGTGGAGCTTTAAAAAATAAATAAATAAAAGGGACTGAGGAATGACGCACAGCTAATGTAGTGTGTGTGTTTGGGGGGGGGGGGGGGGTCGGTGTCAGTCAGTGCCCCGTCGGACCTCATGGCGACGCTCTTGGAAGCAGCTAAGCGCTGCTCCCGGTATGAGAGCCAGTGTCTGGGTCCTATTGTGCATGCCTATCTTTGGTAAAGAAGGCTCCTTTGGCGGACAAGCTAGTTAGCTCCTTACTGGCCCTGGAGGCTGGATTGGCGTTTTTAGTGGACCTTCTTTATGACCTCCTTACCTGCCCTTAAGGCAGGATTGATGTATTTAATGGACCTTCATTATGACCTTCTCAGGGTGTCGGCCAAGGAGGCTTCCGTGGTTGTCACGGCTCGCCACTGGCTTTGTTTGCGACCAAAATGATATACGGGAGCAGTTCCTGTAAGGAAAGGCTAAAGAGGTTAGGCTCTTCAACTTGGAAAAGAGACTGCTGAGGGGGAATATGATTGAGGTCTACAAAATCCTGAGTGGAGTGGAACAGATGGAGGTGAATCGGGTTTTCTCTCATTCAAAAATTGCAAAGACCAGGGGACACTCAATGAAATTGCATGGGAATACTTTTAAAACAAATGGGAGGAAATATTTTTTCACTCAAAGAATAGTTATGCTCTGGAACGCTTTACCGGAGGATGTGGTAACGGGGGTTAGTGTATCTAGGTTTAAAAAAGATCTAGACATGTTCCTGGAGGAAAAGTCCATTGTCTGTTATTGAGATGGACATGGGGGAAGCCACTGCTTGCCCTGGGATTGATAGCATGGAATGGTGCTACCAGTTGTGTTTCTGCCAGGTACTTGCGACCTGGATTGGCTACTTCAGGAAGCAGGATACTAGGCTAGGTGGTTGATTGGTCTGACCCAGTATGGCAGTTCTTATATTATGTTCTTATCATGGGCTATTTCAAAAGATATTTTATTAGTTTTTGCTGTGATGTTTGGGGGGGGGGGGGTCTTTCAGAATCAATTAAGAGTGCTAATTTCCTTTCCTTGAGTCCTGCTAGACTAGTAGAGCACCCTTACAGGAAGACCCTGGCTTGAGAGGGATTCTGCTTCTGTGTCTGCCTTGTTCTCAATTTTCTATATGTCAGAAGCTTTTAAAACTGCAGAGGGTTCCTTGATTGGGTCCTGTGTTTTGTATATATATTTGTTTGTTGTGAATTTTTGGCTTTGGCATTAGCATACTAAGTTCCAGGGTACACCACTGCATATATCGTGATGACACTGAAAAGTTCAGATTCTCTGCCTCCATCTGCTGGTAGGGTAACTTAACCCAGTTGTCTGGACCAGTCTAGCAGACTCAGAGAAAGGAAATGATCAGTTAAGAACAAATTTAATCTTAAATGGGGCGGAATTGGAATGATATGGTTGTGTATTTAGAAAGCTTGGAATTTTTTTTTCTGCATCCTTAGCCAGCAGGTTCAATTATTTTTTTTCCCTGTCTATCTGCTTGTGGTAGTATTTGCCAAAGGATGAGGGGGTGTTTTTGAGTATAGCACTTGCCATCATTCTATAGATTACAGCTGTTTTCATAGAGGCAAGAAGAATTTTTATGAAGGCTTAGTTCACTGAAAACATTGATATGATGTTTCTAGTTTTCAAATCTGTCAGTCACGTTTTATTCTTGTCTCTCTCTCTTTTTGAAGAGCTATTGTGCCTAAGGATGGACACACATATCCTATTTATGTAACATTTTCTAATATCCTATATGTTGGAAAACATTAAAAGATGTAGTATATAAGCTTTCACGACCACAGAGTTCTCTTGTTCAGATATCATGGTATCATCTGAAAAACTGTGTAAAGTCAGCATGAGCTATTTTCTGTTAAATAACTTGAGCAGCTGTAAATTCTTAATATTACATAGGCTAATTTTTACATTCTGTAGTTCACTTGTAGTTGGCTTTACATAAATGCAACTTTCAATGTACTAACTGCCTGTGATAATTGAGCAGCCTATCGGATTTTTTTTTTTAATTTAGTGTTTAGCTCACGCTTTTCCAGTGGTAGTGAGTTAACATTCATGTACACCAGCTATTTCCCTGGAAGGCTTACAGTCTGTTTGTACCTGAGGCAGTGGAGGGTTAAGTGACTTGCCCAAGGCCAAGTAGGAGTGTCAGTGGGATTTGAAACCTGGCCTTGACCTAAGGGGGAAAGGGAAATGGGACTTGATATACTGCCTTTCTGAGGTTTTTTTGCAACTACATTCAAAGCGATTTACATATATTCAGGTACTTATTTTGTACCAGGGGCAATGGAGGGTTAAGTGACTTGCCCAGAGTCACAAGGAGCTGCAGTGGGAATCGAACTCAGTTCCCCAGGATCAAAGTCCACTGCACTAACCACTGGGCTACTAAGGAGAGAATAGTATCAGACAGTGTGTTACCAATGAAATGAAATGCATTTGAGTTCCTAAAGTGTGTTTGGCTACTTTCCTCCCTTATCTTGGAATATATCTGCATGGGACAAAGTGTGTAATTGGTATGATAAAAATGTCAACTACTCTCTAAGGGAAATTATTAGTAGGTGTTGCTTCAAAACAGTAGAGAACGTCATTGCTTGAGGAAGGAACCTCTATAGTATAAAGAACTTTCATTTTTAAACATTAAGGATTAATTTCTGCCAAATTCTTTTACTAGCTCTCTTTTAACCCATACTCTGTTTTCTTGGTTGCAGGAGCTATTTGTTTCCACAGATGAACTTAAGGACATGTGTGAATATTATTTTGATGGAAAAGGGAAAGCTTTCAGGCCAATACTAGTGTTGCTAATGGCAAGAGCCTGCAATATGCATTTCAATAATTGTAGGTAAGTTCTCTGCCTGTTGTTCTCACATTTAGAGCCTGATTTCACAGCTTTTTTTTTTTTTCTGTATGAACACAGAAAGAAGAAAAGTGGTACTCAAAATGTTTTTGTAAGCAATTCTTTGTTAGATTCTTGATAAACATAAAATCTCAATTAAATCGGCCCACAGTAATTTTAATCCCTTGGTTTCCTTCTTAAGTGATGTAGGTGAGTGCATTGCAGTTGAAGACTCACTAGAACTAGTCATGTTAAAAAAGGGAGGGAAACTCTTGACAGCTACTAGAATTATGACTATTGCATTCCAGCTACTTAATTTTGCGTATTAGCTCCTCATGTTCTGTATTCAGTTGCAACTTGGAATGGGGGGGGGGGTAAGATTTCAGGTGAGGGTGGGAAGGGGATTTACAAATGTAAAAAAATGTTTAGGATGGACCAACTGTTGCTGTTTAAAACCGCGTTATTGATATGTTACTGTTTTCAGACATTTTGTAATGTGGGCACGTGGATAAGAAAAGACTTCTTGCTTGTGTTTGTAATCCTATGTTTAAGTTGTCCTACTAAATGCTATGGTTGTACCCTATAAAGAGAGTTTTTCAAAAAGAAAAAAAAAAAAAAAAGGAGTGGGAGGCCTGTAGAAATTTCATGTGGATTCCAAGGATTCATTTACAGTTATTTTGTGGGTTATCTTTCAACTTTATTTAATGGGCCTTGCATACAAATGAAAGTATAGAACATATTTAATAAATGGCCATAAAAAAACCCCAAAAACCAGGAATAGCAAAATGAACAAAGCAGAACATGTTTGTACATGTGCAGCACTACTTAGAAAGGACTGAGAGAACAGCTAGATTCTGGGATTACCAAATGAGGCAATACTCATACAAGTAAATATCATATAGTACAAAAAAAAGATGAGGTGGGTGGGGGACTTCATATCCTGCCTTTCTGTGGTTACAGAAAAATAAGTGGTTTACATACTATATACAGGTACTTATTTTGTACCTGGGGCAGTGGGGGGTTAAGTGACTTGTCCAGCATCACAAGAAGCTGCAGTGGGAATCGAACCCAGTTCACTAGGATCAAAGCCCACTGCACTAACCACTAGGCTACTCCTCCACTCCCAGAAAAGAATTATAAGACCACCTTGTCTTCCTAATTTACATCCTGCTGCAGTGTATTTACGCATTTATGTATTTATTGCATTTGTATCCCACATTTTCCCACCTATTTGCAGGCTCAATGTGGCTTACGTTGTTCCGTCATGGCGATTGCCGTTTCCGGAGTGAGAGATACAAATGGTATTACATTAAAGAACTTGATTGACATAGTAGATTAAGCAGTCAAGTATAAGGAGTTCATATTCGGAATAAGAGATATGGTGGTATTGCATTAAAGTTAATTCGTGGTAGAGTAGACCTTGGTAGTCAAGTATAGAGAGTTAGGTTTTATCCAGTTCTGGCTTGGGTTTCATTGTCTGGTAGTTAGGATGGATCAATGTGGTATGCCTTGTTGAACAAGCTGGTCTTCAGTGATCTCCGAAAGTTAGTTAGGTCAGGTTTTTTTTTCACGGCGAGTGGTAATGCATTCCATAGCTGCATGTTCCCTCTGCAGAGCTGGGAAGTTGGAAATAGGGCTTTTTAGCATATTGATGATGGATGGTGTTTGGGTCTAGGCTCAGTCACAAGTGACCGAGGCCTACTGTATATGATTAAAGGTGGGGGCCATATCTTGTGCAGATGAAATAACGTGTAGAATCACGTTACCTTTTTGCTTCCAACACCTCCAGTAAAAAGTTGTTGCGTGCACCTGCCACCTTTCCATGTAACATGAGAATTTTTTCCTTAGCGTGAAGAGCACTGAACTTAACAGGATGGAATGCTCCTTGACCAGTCAGTATTCTAGATATCCAGCAAGCAGATGGACGGTCTTCTACAAGCTCCTGGTTTCATCTCGGTGCAGCTCCTGTTCTAGTTATTCTAGTTCAGTGTAGCTTGGGGGTATCCTGGCTGAGTGGCCCCGACTTTAAGGGGTACACCTGGTGATGCCAGGTCCCTCTCCAGCCATATCCTACTTTCTCCTTTCTCACAGAAGTTAAAAAAAAAAACCTCAGAGGTGGAAATTAGCATTTTTCTAGTGCTTTTGGCTATTTCTGGGAGAGGGGGTTGTTTCTGCTTCACGTAGCATTACCTTCTGTGGATAAAAGGCTCCAGACTGTAGTTTCTGCTGTGATGATGAGTATGGCTTTACATTTCTTTTTCCTTTGGGTTCCCTTGTGGTTTTAATTTTGCTTTCAGTTTCACAGCAGCAGAGGCGGTCAAATGTGGGAAGCAGAGAGCAGCATTGGGTCAGTGTCCTGGAGGAGGGGGGTGTTCAGGCACTGGTACAGCGGATGACCCTCTCCTCAATCTTGATGAGCGGCCTCGGTATCCTCACACAGAGTTGATTGCAGCAGCTATTTCAAAACACTGGGGTGCTAAGCCCATGGTTTCTGGGGGAGCACTGCCACTGGCAACTTTGGAGGGATCTCTACCGTCTGCCTCTGGGGTGAGATTCAGACCGTACAAGGGGTTTCTCCTTCGGGGAGGGGGGGGGGGGGGGCTTAAGCCATTCTCCTCAATATTTGTTTTGCTTTTACATTTGGCATATTTGTTGAAGTGCTCTGCACAGAGGTCTGACCCTTTCCCTAATCTAGCTTCTTGGGCTGTCAATTTTTCGGACTCTCTCCAGGCTTCTCAGCCTCTGTAAGCTGCGCATGGGTTCAAGAGGCATTATTTGGGCTCTGAATCAGAATTGGGTTCAGGTTCTTCTCTCTCACCGGCTCTCTTGGAGAGGGACATGTCTGTGTCTTTCCTGGTTTCTCATGTGCAAGAAGGCCTTGAGGAGGGTGAGCTTTTTGCTGATGACCCCACAGCGGTTCGTCTTCCATAAGGAAGAGTTGCTGTCCTTTTATTACAAAGGCTTTGCAGGCACTAAATATTTCTTCCCTGGATGCTCAACCTGCGGGCTTCTCTAATCCTAAAATGACTAGCACCAGGAAGCCACCTAGAGCTTTTCTGGTCCTTAGGCTATGCAGGAATTGGTATCTGCTCTGAGTGACTCCGGATGCTAGTCTTTGGATAGCCAAAGCCATGTCACCGCTTTGGACTTCAAAGAGGCATATTTACACATTCTGATTTGTTCCTGCAGTTTGTGGTTCTGGGACGGCATTTTCAGTTCTAGGTGCTCCTTTCTCTTGGCGTTTAGCTGACAGATTTATGCATGTCCAAATACTTTGGATCTGCCTTATCCATTAGAAGTTGCATGTGATCTTGGAAACATTGCTTACCTCTGTATAACCATCACCACAAGACTCCTGAAGCAGGCCTTTTGATGCTGAAACACAGCAGTTGGGTTGAGTCCTTTCAGTTGTTCCAGTAAAAATCACCTTTTAATACTGGTGTCTCCCTTGCTTTTTGGAAACGCCTCTCTACCCAACTCCCTGGACTCTCTCTTTCTGATGCACGTAGGGACTGATTGTTCCCCCCATCTTGTGTGGCTGTCTTCCAGGTGGTGACTCAGAAGGTGGAGTACGCGAAGTCTGGATCTCAGGGCGACTTGGAACAATGCCAAGGTTTCTAGGTTTTTCATCAGAAAAAAAAAGTACGGCTCCGAGGTCTCTTCTTCAGCTGTGGCCGGAGTCGGCTCTTCTTTGTGTTTCCCTGGTGGCCGGTGATAGGTAGGGTACTACACAAGATTTGTCAACACCAGGGCCTTGTCATTCTGATAGCTCAGGATTAGCCCAGGAGGCCATAATACATGGACCTGGTGTAGCTGTTGGTAGACGAGCCATTTCGGCTTTCCAGTTCTCCAATCCTCTTCTGATAGAGGATCCTTCCCCCTTTGGTCTTATTGCCTGGTTCTTGGTCGAAGTTAGCTTCCTCAGAATAACCCTTCTTCCTTATTACCACTCTGCTTCAGGTGAAGAAGCATTCTACTTTAGTGGCTTGTTTTTGAGGGCTGTTTCACCCTTTCGCTTTTCCCTGCCAAAAAGCCACAGATTTTGGCATTCTTGCAGGAGGATCTCTTGCCTGTTACCTGGATAGGGTTACTAATTCCTCTCTGGCTTCTCATCTAGATGTCGTTTACTTCCTCAAAGGGGTGACTTGTCTTAAGTCTCCTATGAAACGTCCGTATCCTGAGTGGAATCTGATTCTAGTACTTTGATATTTCCAGAAGTCACCATTTCACCCTTTATGGAAGGCTGCTCTAGCCTTTTGGCCGCAATTTCATCAGTGTGTAGAATTTCTGAGCTTCAAGCGCTGTCCTGCAGGGATCTTTTCAGCATTTTTCCGAGGCAGGAGTGAAGTTGCATACTGTTCTTTCCTTTCTCCCTAAGGTGGTGTCGGCTTTTTACTTCAACCAGCCATTGTTTCTTCCTTCCTTTCTAGAGGAACAGCATCGATCATATTTTCACTTGTTGCATTTGCTGGACGTGTGGCACGTGCTTTTGCAGTATTTGGTGACTACCAATGACTTTCATCGTTCAGATTATTATTACATTTGTACCCCGCGCTTTCCCACTCAAAGCAGGTTCAATGCGGCTTACTTAATAATAGGGATTACAAAGTATTGATAGAGAAAATATAAGTTAAGTATAACAGAAAAATAAAAGAGATAGGTAGGTAGAGATGGGCAATTGTGAAGGGAGTAGGAGAAGAATGAGCAAGGGTAGGTGAGCATTGGAGGAGGGGTAGAGGAGATGGGAGGGGAAGGGAAAATGGGATAAGTAAATGGAAGTTTGGTGGGAGATGTAGTCTAGGTCATTATCATTATTTCCTGGATATGTGTTGGGTAGATGGGTACATAGGATTAGTCTGGAACCTTTGGGTAGGCTTGTTTGAACAGATGCGTTTTTAGTGATTTCTGGAAGGGTAGATAGTTCCTGATTGATCGGATAGGTCTGGGGAGTGCATTCCAGAGTTGGCTGCCTAAGAAGGAGAAGTTGGATCCATGGTAGGTTTTGTACTTGAGATCATCTCTTTGTTCCTTTTTTCGGGACCATATAAAGGTGAGGCAGCTTTCATGGCAACCATTGTGTGCTGAGTTAAAGACGCAATAGCTTCTGCGTATGTGCTCTCAGGCCGACAACTGCGTACATTCTACTTGGGCCATGGTGACGTGGACGGAGACTAGGGTTGTTTCTCTTGAAGAAATCTGTAGAGCAGCAACCTGGTCTTTCTTGCACACTTTTTCAGGACACTATTGTGTAGATATTGTGGCTCAGATGGAGGCTTTCTTTGAAGATTTGGTGCTTTCTGTGGGGGTTTTGGCTTCCTACCCTACTTAGGAACTGCTTTGCTACATCCCACAAGGCTCTGCCAAATTTTCTTAACTTGCATTTTTTTTGTACTTGAATCTTTACATTCTCTGCACTTAGCACTATGCAAATATTCTGCATTAATGCTCTTATTAATAATGTCTGAATACATACCAGACCAAACCTCTAAAATACTACCGGTACATCGATGACATTTTTATGATTTGGACGGAGGGGGAAGAAACTCTGAAACAATTTTACTATTCCTTCAATACATACCATCCTACAATCAGATTCAAAATTGACTGCTCCCCAGAAAAAGTCAATTTTTTTGACACCACAGTCTCAATCAATGATGGCTGTATACAAACATCTATATACAAGAAACCCAAAGACAGATGCAGCTACCTCCACAACTCCAGCTTCCATCCTTCACATACAAAAAGATCCATTATTTACAGCCAAGCCACAAGATACCACCGTATCTGCTCAGACCCAGGGGATAGAGACAGTCACCTTGAAAGCCTGACTGCATCCTTCAAACAGGCTACAACCCCAAAATAATCTCCAAGAATATTGCCTCCTCCCTCAAAACACCCAGGGAAAATCTGCTGCAGTACAAGGAAAAAAAAAGCCACAGACAGAATCCCCCTTGTAGTGACATACAATCCAGAGCTGGAAAAACTGAGGAAAATCATAAGAGATCTATAGCCGCTACTCCAAGAGGATGAATTACTGAAAGAGATATTCCCATCCCCACCAGTGCTGGCCTTCCGACAGCCACCCAACTTAAAACACAAGCTAATTAGAAGTAAACTCCGAACACAGACTGAAAAAGAAGAGAAGGGTACATTTCCCTGTAATATATCCAGCTGCAAGCTATGCCAAAACATTTCACAGGACCCCACAGTCATTCACAAAGGAAAAATATTTAACATAAAGGAATCTTTCACATGCTCATCTTCCAATGTGGTATGTATATCATTCAGTGTAAAAAATGTAATTAAGGATGCTATATTGGAGAAACAGGCCAGATGCTTAAGACAAGATTTTATCTACATAGACACCACATGAAGAAAGCCGGTGCCAGTCAGGTTCCCACCCCTGTAGGCCAACACTGTACCAGTGATTTCATAGTAAGAATCCTGAAAGGTAACTTTAAAACAATACAGGAACGTAAGACCTTTGAAGTCAGAATGATTGAATATTTTGATACCCAACAGGCAGGACCTAACAAGGACCTGGGTTTTCTAGCCTATTATAAACCATAAAGTTGTATTTCTCTGTTTATCACCCTCCTCTCACCTACCCACACCCATCCTGTTAGACTATCAATGAAATGCTTTGATGTCCCCAAGCATACCTCCGACCCACCCCCACCCTCCCACCCTGTCAGACTGTCAAAGTAATGCTTGGATGTTTCACTTATATATACTATCTGCTACCACATTTGCTTATTTCCGATCTGACGAAGAAGGGCAACCTTCGAAAGCTAATCAAGAAATGTATTATGTCCAATAAAAAAAGGTATCATCTTATTTTCTTTTCCATGTTTTATTTTTTGATTTTTTTTTTTGTTACATTTGTACCCTGCGCTTTCCCACTCATGGCAGGCGCAATGCGGCGAAACCTCATTTAGCAGAATGTTTTTTTTTGTTTTTGTTACATTTGTACCCCGCGCTTTTCCCACTCATGGCAGGTTCAATGCGGCTTACATGGGGCAATGGAGGGTTAAGTGACTTGCCCAGAGTCACAAGGAGCTGCCTGTGCCTGAAGTGGGAATCGAACTCAGTTCCTCAGTTCCCCAGGACCAAAGTCCACCACCCTAAACACTACTTGTTTGACCACCTTAAGCTCATCGGATGCAATAATCCCCAAGTTCTGCTTTTCATTCATTCACAAAAGTACTTCACCCGCTATACTTTACTGCTCCTTTGAGTTTTTGCAGCAAAAATGCATGACCCTGCATTTTTAGCTTTAAATAGTAGCTGCCAAATTCTAGACCATTCTTCAAATGTTGCTAAATCCCTCCTCATGTTATCCACACCATCAAGAATGAATTGCCTAATGCAGATTTTGGTATCATCTGCAAAGATGCAAAGCTTATCAGACAGCCCTTCCACAATATCGCTTACAAAAATGTTAAAAAGAAAGAGACCAAGAACTGATCCCTGTGGCACACCACTGGTAGTTCCCTTTTGCTCAGTTTGAGCTTCATCTACCTCTACACTTTGTCACTTTCTGCTTAACCAGTTTCTAATCCAGCCAGTGACTTTAGTAGCCATTCTGAGGGTACTCAGTTTATTTTTAAGTTGCCTATACAGAACCTTATCAAAGCGTTGAAATTTAAGTATATCCTGGTCAATATTCAGGTTGCAGCGGTGAGCATTTCTTTTTTTTTTTAATGCTGTCACTCACTAGTTAAATTATCTCCAGATATTCAGCGCCAGACCATGTGCAGGCACTGGCATTGAATATCTAGGCCTGACTGGACTGCTATTGGCTGCTGAAACTTAATATGGCTCCCAGCCAAAATTCAGCTGGGGCCCACATAAAATACTTCAATATTTAGCCGTGACCTGTATAAGTGGAGTCCATATATCTTGAAGCTCTCTTTCCTCCTCCTGTCCCATCACAGTAGCTCCAATCCCCATTTCTCCCTGCCTGCTTACTGGCCCTGGTAGTCTAGTGGTCCTTGGGGCAGGAGCGAACCCCACTTGCTCCTTCTCTTCATGCCTAATCACAAATGGTCGCCATAGCCTCTATCTGTTGTTGGGAGAGGGGGGATCAGAAATGCTGGAGCGGAAGGGTGGAGCAATGAGCTTCGGCCCAACTGACAGCTCAGCAGGCGCTGGCCGCTATTCAGTGCTGGCACCCGCATAGCTAAATGACTAAAATTAGGACTGTTATTTATTTGGTCCTATTTGGTTGTTTAGCTATGTGGATACAGACACTGAATTTTGCCGGCACCTGCATAGTTGCCAGCTTTTTTCCCCGATTCCACCCTTGGAATGCCGCCCCTCTGTGGCCAGTCAGAGCCAATATTCAGTGACACCACCCAGTTAATGTGCCGCTGAATATTGGCAACTGGCTTGCTAGGTGCAGTTTAAGCCTGCTTGGATCGTTTTGTATATCAACTGGATCATGTCTAGCACTGTCACTTGATTGAACTCTTGTCACCCAGTCATAGAAATGAATCCGATTCATCTGACAAGACCTACCCTACCTGTAGTAAAACCATGCAGCATCAGGTCCTGCAATGCATTAGATTTCAGCTCTGAAGAAGCATTATAGAGGTCAGACAGCAGTGCCACTGGAACTTCCCTGAATTCCTTCAGTACCCTTGGATATATCCCATCGGGCCCCATTGCTTTGTCTACCCTTAGTTTAGCTAGCTCTTTATGAACACAAGGTCTACCTCATTTCCATTCTTGTTTGTGTTTGACTTGTTTGGTCCTACTCCTGGCCCTTCATGTCTGAGCATAGAACAGAAATATTTCTAAGTAACTCCATGTTGTTTGTTAGATTCTTATTGTACTGTCTCGCTGTGGTACAACCAAAGTGGTTTGCATATTATTTACAGGTCCTATCTCTGTCCCTAAATGGGCTCACAATCTGTTTTTGTACTGAGGCAATGGAGGGTTAAATGACTTGCCCAGGGTCACAAAGAGCTGCAGTGGGAATTAAACACTGATCCCTGGTTTTTAGCCCACTGTGTTAACCAATAGGCTACTCCTCCATTCTTTATCAGCCTCTACATATTCCTCCCCTTCACCCTTGAGTACTGCAATGTAATTTTGCATTTTCTTCTATCACTAACATTAAAAAAAGTCTTGCCCCCCCATAATTTAACGTATTGGCTATTTTTTCTTCCATTTGCATCTTTGCTTTCCTGATTACTTTACCAACTTCTCTTAGCTTTTTCAGATTCTCTTTTCCTTTTTCTGTGATCTCTTGTAATTTCTGAAAGCTGACCTCTTTTTCCATACCCTTTCAGCTTTTTCTTTTGAGAACCAAAGCAGCGTTTATTTCTTCTTACTTTCGTTTACTTTCCTAACAGAAAGGTTTGTTACCTTTAAAATAGCTCCTTTAGTTTTGCCTACTGCTTTTCTACTTCCTCCAAATGTTCCCATCCAGCTAACAACTCCTTGAGGTATTTCCTCATCTTGACAGATTTTTTTTTTTTTTGAAGTCTAGAACCTTCATTTTTGAATGAATCCTCTCCCACGTATGTCTTAATATTGAACCGCACCATTGGTGATCACAGGATGTCAGATGCTGTAGCATCACAAACACTCTCCCCTTTTCTAAGCATTAGGTCCAGTATGACCCCCATCCCGCATAGGTTCTATTACCAAATGCTGGAACATTTCTACCTGTAGAGAATCCAGGATCTCCCTATTTGTAGTGAAGGCACTCCTCTTCCTTCCTGCCCCCCCCCCTCCATTCTCAGTGACCTAAGAAACAACTCATTGAAAGGCTACTTTTGTATGAAATAGGTAAGTTCCCTTTTTGTCTCTACCCCCATAGAAGCTGTAAACTATGACTTGCTGTGCAGCCCTGAAGTACAAGCTTGCTGGCTTTGATGCAACAGAGTGATAGTGTTTGTCGGGAATGCCTGCACTGTATATATTTTGCTGTATACTGCCCTTGTGTATCTGCAGGGAGATGTTTGCGAGCCAGCGTTCGATAGCCATAATTGCAGAAATGATCCATACTGCTAGTCTCGTCCATGATGATGTGATTGATGGCTCTGATTCTCGAAGAGGAAAAAGCACAATTAATCGGATCTGGGGTGAAAGAAAGGTGAGCTTGATCATTTTAGGCCAATGTTGTTTCAAATTACAAGGATAAAATATATACTCAGAATTTGAAATTGGAGGTAATTCTGTGATATTGTGCCCTCTCTTACATCTTAATGTCTGTTGTGATATTTAATTATTTTTAAAAATGTTAGATGTCCTTACCACAGCGCAGAAATGTAACAAATGGATTATCTAATTCTATTTTCTATTTAGACTTTGAATATTTGATTCTTTCGGGTTTTCATATTGATGTGCAGGAAACGTCCCTTCTCCAAATGTTTTAAGGCTAATTTTTAATCCTTATATGCCGTAAGATGAAGAGGGACTGTGGGATGTTTTCCTTGAAGACTAAGGGTGCTCATATGAATGATGTGGCTTTATTTGTGTTGGGTTTCTTTTTTTATCTTCCTCTCTTGAACAATTGCAGGGAATAAACAGAGAGCAGTTACCGCCACTTCCATCTTTATACTTTATCTTTGTTCATTTTGAAACAAGTAGTGAAAGCTGAATAAGCCCTTTAAAAGGTGTGGCGAAAATCTAGTGACCCAGTGGAAAATTGTGACTGGGAAGCTGATTTACCTAGCAGTTTTTATCAGTGAGTAGTCAAATATCCATGAAAGTTTGAGTGAATTTTCTGCTAGCCTGATAATATAGATGGTAATTCTATAAAGTGGGTGCTAACATTTAGGTGTTGATTGCATGTGTAAATGATTAGAATAATTTTGTGTGTGTGAATATTTGTGAACACGTGCACATAAATGGCAGAATGTTGCCTAAGCCAGTGGTCTTCACTAATTTTTAAGTCAGGGCTACTTTGAATTCTAATGAGCTGAAGGAGAGCCACCAAATTTCTTCCCATACAGAGCTGCAACACTGTTGACCAGTGTGGGTCAATGACATTCATCCCAACCAGCCCACCTTCAAACTTTTCATTGAGGGTATCCTCAAAGAGATCAGCATTTCCAAACTCATTCTCCATCTATTGAGAAATGCCTTGCTCTTCAAGCCTATGACTTATCCTCCCATCCGCTTCCTCCTTTCTTTCCTGAGCTTGGGTAGAGAGGCGAGAGAAGCAAAACAAAATGCATAAAGACGATGGAAGCTGCCACAGAGGTCTTCAAGGGTTGCCATTGGCCCCCAGGCCTTGCATTGAAGAATATGGGCCTAAGCAGTATTCTGTAAATAAATTCAAATTTTACATAGCATGTATTTTACAGTTGTGTACACATGGGTGAAATCTGGGCTGGACTCACATATATAACTTCCAGAATAGTATGTTACACATGTATCTTCAGCATTTATGCATACGTTTCTGGAATAGTGGGAAGGACTAATGGAAAGAAAATTATCAGGTAAGATCTAATTTCTGCATATGAGTTCTCCAAAGTTCAGATTCTGGAGGTTGGTCTCATATCCAGTGAAGCAGTATAAAATGTTTCTCTAGATAGGGCTTCCTCACAAATGCTATCCCCACACTTTTCTCCATTGGAAGCTCAGTATAGTCATCCATTATAAACAAGCCTCTGCTTGTGGTATCAGTGTGACATCTAGCATAGTAGTGTTTTAAGTTTTCAATATGGAGAGAGATACATTGTAAATTTTACATCACCTTACATGCATTCAAAGTGGGCCTAGTGGATGGGAGTGTTAGAAACAAGTATTTGTGGGAAATCAAAGAGGTGGAGGGTACCTATTTACACTGTATGTGGAAGTACCCCCATATTTTGAGATTCCTTTCTATAATCTCAATTTCTTTGTCATCCAGACCAGCGGAAGGAGACAGAGAAAACAAATAGTTCCAAGTACGCCGCCCTTAAAGGCATTGTTCAGCCTAGAATGTTCAGTATTTTTCTTTGTTGCCTGGTGGATGGATTGTGCAGCTCCTGTCTGGTGCGTAGCTGGCAGCTTATGTCCTGGGTTTCCCACAGGTCAGTTGAGTGGGGATTGTAGCTGGTTGCCTGACGTTCTGGTTGGAATGGATGATACCCAGTGATTGTGGTTTCCCTCATCCCTCAGCTAGAGTGACACCCGGTGATACCGACTCCCCCCCCCCCCCCCCCCCCCAAAGTTCCACTCTGGCCCTGTGTGGCATTTTGGGAAGTGTTGTGAAGCTTAACTTTGCAGTTCAGCTGGATTCCTGGTGGCATAGCAAGCATATGCCTTGATTTTTCTTTTCCAGGGCTTAGCTAGTTCTTCCTCAGGTCGCAATGCTCAGCAACACTATCTCTTGGCTTTGTTCCAGATGGTCTATATCTGGGCTTGGTGACTTTTTTCCTCTCGTAGGAAATCTTTTATGTTGTTGCTCGTTCTCCAGTTTTTAGCGGGCCAGGGTTCCTTTAGGCACCTGGTTCCCACTTTCCTTTCTGGGGCATCACTAATGCTGTGGGCTCTTCTAGTGGTTGGCCATGTTCCTTCCCGCTGGGGTGTTTCCTCTGTTTGTCAATGGTCTCTCTCTCTCTTGTTCTGTTTGGATGTGTTAAAAAAAAAAAAAGGAAATCAGGAGGCTGGCATGGGTGTAGTCCCTGATGCTGCTGGTGTTAGCAATTGGTGCAGTCTCAGATTTTGTTTTTCTTCCGGGCAGTTCTTCTCAGCGGGACTGCTTAGTGATTTTTCCAGCAAGATGCTGCTGGTGTCTTCCAGAGTGGTATGGTGTGGTCCGCTTTCGGTTATACGTTCTCGCGGGTATCTCTTGGAGGATTCTCACGTAGCAGCCTTATTTCAACCCTTCGACAGGCTTCCTGGTCTCGGGTAATGGCGGCTGCCTTTGACGCAGATTCAGGCCATTCGCCTCACATTTGCAACTGCTTCGGTGTCGTATCCTTGGCTAGGGCTGATATCGGGGCTTGGTAGTAGTTCAGGGTTCTAGAAATACCCAGCCAGAGTGCTTCGCTGTCTGTAAGTACATCGCAGGGCCCTTCTGAGAAGCTGCATCCTTCTCAGGGGTTTCTTTAGCCCTTCACATGGTTTGTGCGGTGCCTGTCAGTGCTTCTTGGGTTCCTTTGCCAACTCCTTAATGCAATTCTCTACAGTCCCTGCGATGGGCTCTGCAGCTTCTCTTTGCATTGTAGGCCAGGGACCCAGAATCACTGGGTATCATCCATTCCAACCAGAACTTCAAGCAATTAGCTATAACCCTCACTCAACTGACCTGTGGGAAACCCAGGGCAGGAGCTGCCAGCCAGGCACCAGACAGGAGCTGCACTATCCATGCACCATCCTCTTGGAGACTGAGAAAATTACTGAACATTCCAGGCTGCATAATGCCTTTAAGGGTGAAGTATTTTAGAACTATTTATTTTCTCTGTCTCCTTTCTCTGGTGGATGGACATAACCCATTGGTCTGGGGTAAGACATAATTTTACCATGGGGGGGCACTCCCAAATACAGTGTAAATAGGTATCTCTTCACAAGGAGAAATTCAAAATGAATATGCTTTCCTACATTCTACCATCCCTAAAGAATGGGGACTGGCTATGTACCATAGTTCGCAAGGATGCATACACACCTAAACCAATCTATCATTGTTGCAGAAGGTATCTGAGATTCATCTTTCAAATAGAGAATTTTCAATTAAAGGTCCTTCCGTTCTGCCTGTTGTGTGTTCATGAAATTCTTTGTAGTGGTATCAGCCCACCTCCAAAAACAAGGTACCCAACCTTCCCACACCTCAATAATTGGCTTCTAGTGGCATCTTCCTAAATGTACTTGCAGATGTTGGATCACATGGCTGCAGCTGTCCATATGGAATTGGCACTCCTATCCTTTTTTCTGCCATCTTTTGGCTATCAGTTCAACTTGGTGTGATGTTATAGTTGGGTTATCAACACAAATCTTACAGTGAGTGTTTCTTGTTTCATTACAATAATGGCTAATACTAACCACAGATGCATGAAATATAGGCTACAGAGCCTGTATTCATGGTCTTCGAATGCAAGTAATGTTGTGAAACCTCTAGGACTTTAACCAAATCAACCATTTAGAGCTCCATTTAGTTTACTATGCTCTTTGAGTTTTTCTTCATCTCCTCCAGGGCAAGTCTGTTTTAATCCAGACATACAACTAAGTGGCAGTGTTTTATATTATTTATTTGTTGCATTTGTATCCCACATTTTCCCACCTTTTTGCAGGCTCAATGTGGCTTACAATACATCATGAATAGTGGAAGATATCAACAAACAGAATGGGATTCCTACATCTCTTCTGAGAAGTAGCAAAATTTGAGACTGTCATAACCAATCGCGTCCAAATACAGGCTGCTTATAGTCCCACATATAACCACGGCCATATAGTCAACAGCCTCAACAGAGTGCTGCAACCTTGTGAGTGGTCTATAGACCCTGCAACTATGCAGACATCTTTCAAGTATGGGAAACCCATCAGTTGGAACACTTCATGAACAGCAACAATGCAAAGCTTCCTGTCTTCTGCTCCATCCTTCTATCCCTCAATTGCCTACCCCTAGATGCAGTAATGATCCCCTGAATGTGGTCTCTTCTGTATGTATATTTCTACCATTTGCAAAAAAACTGCACAAATTTCAACAAAAGCCAAGTACCACGATTCTCATAGTTCCATACTGACGTTGACTGAACTGGTTTCTTCTCCTAAAGAGTTTAACAGTTCTTCAGCCATGCAGATTTCAAAGGTTTCCAACATTAATCACGTGGGAGCCGATGCATTTAAGTCCCCAGAAGCAACTGCCCACTAATTTCACCATGGTAAAAATTACCAAGGTGGAAATAGGTGATTCACTAAAGAAATTTCATGCAAAGGAGCAGCATGGACTCTTACCGTGCTCCTCAGTAGGAGAAAGCACCAGGCCATGTGCATAGCAGTCATTCGGTAAGCGTGGCTGCTATGTACATGCCCAGAACAGCTGAACAGCCTCTGCTGCTACACAGCTTCCATACATGCCAGTTTTACATACCAGAAACAGAGTGATCTGTTTTGCTACCATATGTGTGTGTCATATATGGTAGCAAAAGAGAGCACTCATCTGTTTCTGATGTGTAAATCCAGTGTGTAAGAAAGCCATATGTAGCTTTTTGTTTGTTTTAGGCTGCCAGAGCTCCCCATCCACCCCTGCCTCGACAACTGCCCTGCAAGAAGGTAGACATAGGCAGGCAGGGAATGCTATGGACGCAACAGGGCATCACACTGGGGTCCAGACAGCTTCAGTGGAACTTTAATAAGCTCTGACCTGGCGTTTTCTTGTTCCTGCTCACAACATATGCATACCGGTCAACAAGAAAGCATGGTGAAAGAATGAAGCCTCCTCCTCCACTGTGGTTACTTGCTTTTCTTTGCGTGAGTGCTCAGTTATGGGATACCGTGTGGCTGATCCATTTGATCCTTTCTGCCTGCCTGGTAGGGGTGTGTGGATACATTGGAAAACTTTGGTGCCTGATCTGCGGCATGATTGGAGCAATCAAGTGGAAAGATCTTGGGCCGCCAACAAGAAGGCTGGAGCACACCCGAGCAGTTAAAAGTAATGCAGGCAGCATTGTTACGACAGCTCCTGACCACCTGTTAAAATTCCCCTGTAAAGATAGCCTTCTTTAAGTGCATCGTACGGGAACAGCTGTGCATCCTTCGGAATTCACATTTGAATACAAATCAGCTCATTTAAATAAATTAGCATGCTGTTTCCGTTGTCTGCTGCTGTGAACGTTAAGCCCACAGAGCCCCTTTGGGCATCTCCTGCTGAATTACGTGCTCGCTAAACTGGCTGGAACTGGTTAAAAAAAAGCACATTGCTGGCCCAGTAAGTTTAATGCATCTCCCCCTCAATCATGAGGACTGTTGTCTTCATCAAAATCAGAAGTGTGTAGCACTCACAGCTTGGAAACTGAAATAGTGTTTACTGTCGAGTCTAGATTTGCCAACACTAGTCCAAGCAATCTGATCACTGCAGGAAAACCATACACTAGTCACATCATTCTATAAACTTGCATACACAGTTTTTACACGTGGTGCACAAAGTTTTATGTACAAGTTACAGAATAGTATCAGTTACACATGTAACTTAATTCTTTAATTAGACTAATTGATGTAAACCAATAATTAGCCATGATTTAGTACTAATTAGACACATAACTGCACATAGTCAATATTCTATAACCTTAGTGCACTAATTCTTCGTGCGACTGCAAGGGTAATGTGGATATAGGAGGGGTATGGACGGGTCAGGGGCATGCACAGCACTTATGAGCTAAGGTTACAGAGTACTGTTAGTTATGCATGAGCATTTACACCAGCCATTGAGCTAGTATAAGTGCTCACACCTAAATGCAGACTCATGCAAATATTCTATAATGGTAATTATGCGCTTAATTACTGATTATAGAATTCACACTTAGCACATAACATCCTGGTGCCTAATTTTAGGAAGCAATTTGAGAATTACCCTCTAGGTGTACCTACACTTTCAAATGGAAAAGATTTTCTATTTGGTACTTCAAAAAGGGTTGCAGTTTTATCATGAGCCATCTACCAGTATCTGTGTCATTTATATGGAGTGGAGGAGTGGCCTAGTGGTTAGAGCACTGGTCTTGCAATCCAGAGGTGGCTGGTTCAAATCCCACTGCTGCTTCTTGTGATCTTGGGCAAGTCACTTAACCCTCCATTGCCTCAGGTACAAACTTAGATTGTGAGCCCTCCTGGGACAGAGAAATATCTAGAGTACCTGAATGTAACTCACTTTGAGATACTACTGAAAAAGGTGTGAGCAAAATCTAAATAAATAAATAGTCTTGGATGCAAGACATATTCCATCAGCTTACCTATCATGCTCTAGTCAACAGCCTTTCAGCTTCTTAGTGACCCATTATTTTGTGACTTCATGACAAGCCACTACTTCAGATACCCCCTGTTCCATGGAACCTAATCTTGTTTTAATGAAGATTCCATTTGACCCTCTGGAGTCTGCCTCTCTGAAGCACCTTAGGTGGAAAGTGCTGTTCCTAGTAGCTGTTACCTTGCTAGAAAAGTAAGTGTAAACCAAGCACTTGTGACTTACAAACTGTATACACTATTTCATTGAAACAAATTATTTCTGCAGACTCATGTTAAATTGTTACCTAATATAGCAACAGCGTTCCACATCAGTGAGGAAATAATGCTTCCTACATTCTGTCCAAAACCTTATAACAAGCCACGAAAGAAAGCCTTCCGCACACTAGACTGTAACAGGCTCTTACATATTGATTCAATCAGGAATTCTAAGCAGCTTTTTGCTCCTTTGACACAGACTGCATATACCAGTCACCAAAAGAATTGTGACAAATTGGCCAACATCCTGTTTCCAGTTCTTTTATGAACAAATGAGTTGTTCTTTGAGCTCAAAAGTAAAGCCTTGACGTTGAGCTAAAGTCTGCTTTTCTGGATAGTCTGTAAAGTAGCAGCATGGCTCTTTCATTTATTCATTTCACACTGTTTAGACACAGTTGCAACAAAGGATGGTGCCTTTGGTCAGGCAGTGCTGGTCCAATCTGTCCATGTTTGCTAAGCTTGGAAATTGCCCACTCGTATGCATGATTCAATCTTGCTTGTCAGTGGAAAAACCATTGTTGCTTACCTATAACAGGTGTTTTTCCGTATACAGCAAGATTGATAAGACGCATAGGCCTTCAATTGCCTGACTGTTTTGAGCTTTGGAACTAACTGAAGAGACTGCTGAATGCTCAGAACTTTACACTGAGTTCTGAGCTCTGGAAGAGTTGTTCTACACTGGTGACATGACATCACCCACATCTTTCCAATCCTGTTGTCTACGAAAAATACCTTTTACATGTGAGTAGCAATGCTTTCTGGCAGTTGGAATAATTGCATTTTCTATGCTATGGAAGTTTGTTCCCAGTAAAATTAGACCTTCAAAATCTGGGTATCTGGGTGTCTGTCTGCAATCAGCTGTGAGGATGTGCTCATGTGCAGTTAAAAAAAAAAAAAACAACCAAAACTCACATGCAGTTAAAAAAAAAATGGTGGTATGTGTTAACTGCTGCATATATTTGGGAAACTGAAACCCATTTTCAATAAATCAGCTGCTGCTGTACTCCACACCTTTTAATGTGGAGTTTTCAACAAAGTTGGTGCAGAATAGGATGGCTCAGGTGGTGTTGGGATGCGCTATGACTGAACACATTACACTGCATTTACACTGACTCCTCGTGACCTGTCAGGCAGTATTCAAGATTCTGTGCCTGGCCTTTAAGGCAATTTATGGGTTAGGCCTCATGTACCTCAGAATCTATTTCTCACTATTTTCTTCCCATGGCACTGTTATCACAGGATGAGGTACTTTTTGATAGTTCCATCTGTTATGGAGATCATGTTGGTGCTCATAAGGAATAGAGCATTTGTTGTGCCTCTTCTCTGTGGAATAAGTTACAGAGTGAGGTACATTATTTAAAAAGATGATTTGGTCTTCTGTAATATACTGAAAGCTTAATTTTTGAAAAAGTGTATAACCCTTAAATTCAAGTTCTGTCATTCTGTTTTTGAGCTTGGTTAGATGGAGAGGTTTTTTTTTTTTTGTTTGTTTCATAATTTGGGGTTGATTTATTTTATCTTGTTTTGGGTTTGGTTGTGTGTGAGTGGGGAGTATGTTTTTTTTTTTTTTAGCTTAGTGTGTTGGGAATGGGGGAATAGATGTTTATGGGTAGTGGGTTTTAAGCTTCATCATATAGTATGTTGAGTTGCATTTTCATCTGTTACTGTAACTCAATGAATGCTTTTGCGGGAGGTTGGGAGAAAATGAATATGAAACGGCTGGGGACACAGACATTTGGGCGCAAAGTGCAGTAAGTGACAGCCTGTGTGCTTCTCCTTCATCTCCCACAATATCTTATTTCCTCGCGTTCACAATACAGTGATGCCCACTCATCTCTTCATCAACTCACCACCCTGCTCCAGCCCCAAATGATGTTACTGAGTTACACTGCTGCCTTCCATTTAACTGATAACCCCCTCTTCAGCTGCCTTCAGTTTCATCTTCCCTCACAACCCCCTGCTGACACTTTTTGTCCTCTGTGACTCCAACCTCTGTTCGTGATGAAAGCTTCATATCTTCCTGTGTGATCCACAGGGCCCTCCTATTTTCCCAAAATATGGATACCATTCCCTACTTATCCCAGCAACAAGTAGTCCCTCCAGTGAGACAAGAGGGGAGGAGAAGAACTGCCATCTTAATGACCCTGTGTGCATCACCCATAGTGAGCAATTTTTATCACCTTGTTACTTATCCAGGGGAATAAACTGTTAAATTTAATAAACCAAGTGATTGTGTGTTACCAGAGTTTCACATTTACAGATTATAATTATTTTATGAATGCTGGAAGATAGGGCCTAATTTATGAAAGATTGTGGCCTATTCTGAATTTATAGAGACTCTTCTGTAAAGACAAAGCTTTAAATGCCCTTGTATGTAGAAAGCCAGAATGTAAATTGTTCACTTGCTTTCTTGTAGGCTGTTCTTGCTGGTGACTTCATTCTTTCTGCAGCCTCTGTTGCATTGGCACGAATTGGAGATACCGCTATTGTATCAATATTATCTCAGGTCATCGAAGATTTAGTGCGTGGTAAGACTCCCTGTTATGTTTTACATTAGTATGTTCAGTGTAAAGGTGAAAATTCAGTTTATTGTTTTTGGAACTTTTTTTTATTATTCAGGTGAATTTCTTCAGCTGGGCTCTAAAGAAAATGAGAATGAGAGATTTGCACACTACCTCGAAAAGACTTTTAAGAAGACTGCAAGTCTTATAGCCAACAGTTGTAAAGCAGTATGTACGTTCTGTCTTCCAAACTTAACTGCATAGTCTAATTTATGGTTACAGCTGGTTTTCTGAGTGATAGGAATTGATAAATGTGTTTTAGTTGCGGTTTTAACTTACTGGTACTACCTCATAGTAGGTGCCTATCATTTATTAGTGTTGTATCTTGAATAGCCATTGATATTGCATCATATACTGGAGAATTATGTGCTGTTGTAGAAACATGGATCTCTAGTTCTGGTAATTCGTTGTGCTACCTTTCTGTCTACTTTGTTACATTACCTCAATGAATAATGCATTATCGCTGTAATTTGTGGCCAGGAGGCAATTTATCATATTTTGTCTTCTAGCAGTTCACTTAATTTTTTTCTTTCCCATTGTTTAAAATCCCCTTCCTGCCTTGATCTGCTGATGCCCCCTTCTTCCTCCCAGACCCTGATCTACCACTGGAACCATCACCACTTATACCTTTGCCTCTGTCTCTCTCCCCTCTCCTTTCCATGCCCCAGTCTGCTGCTGATGCCATCGTCACCCAGCCCTACTTTGATATTGCCACCTCCCTCCTTGGCACTGACCTACAGTGATAGCCAATGATTTTCATATTTTGCCAGGAGCTGCTTGTCAATAAGTATTTTATCTTTCACACCTGCATAAAATAGATCCCTGATCATGACTGTATGAGAGAGACATTTTGGTTCTATACCCTGATTGAGATTCCATTTATGGATCCAGAACATTGAATATTTTTTCATGTGTCTTAGTAGTTTTGCTGCAGGTGAGATAACTATGCAGAATGCTTTGCTTCCATACAGGATGTCCTTTAGTGGTAGTACAATGAGACTACTGCGAGGGGGTAATCGTATGTCTGGGCATCAGACCGGAGATACAACATGCAGGGAATACTTGCTGCTGTGCCATGCCAAGGAGAGAATTTCTTTGACTTTATGGCCTAGGAGACTGCTACCCTCATCAAGGAGCACAGTGTCACACTTAACACCCCCTTTAAACCTACTTCTGAACTGGTCTCCTTTTCTAAGAAGTACAAGAATGGAGGCAAAGGTGATTTATTGCTCTCAAAGGCATAGGTATTCTCTCTCCTGCTCTTCCCAGTCAAAGTAGGTGTCTTATTATTCCAGACAGGAGTGGGTCCAGAACACTCAATCAGTTCCACATACAAAATTGGGGTAGGATACTGTCTGCACCTATATGAAACACCACTAAACTATCCACTGAGAGCACTGTGTTCAAGCTATCAGCATAAGGAAATACCAAGAACTCTCTTCCTCCTTAGATGCCAGTGTGGTTGAACCCATTCCACTAGGGGAAAGAGGACAAGGATTTTATTTCAAGAATTTTCTCATCACAGTGTAGTCTGGGAGTAAGTGCTGAATGAAGGGGCAGGGAAACCGGTATCATCAAAACAAGATGGACGTCCATTTTTCGTTTTGATAATACGGTCGGGGATGCCCAAATCTGGAAATTTAGGTCGACCTTAGAAATGGTCATCCTTAGACTTGGTCGTTTCTGAGTTTTGGCGATAATGGAAACTGAGGACGCCCATCTCAGAAACGACCAAATCCAAGCCCTTTGGTCATGGGAGGAGCCAGCATTTGTAGTGCACTGGTCCCCCTCACATGCCAGGACACCAGCCAGGCACCCTAGGGGGCACTGCAGTGCACTTAAGAAATTGCTCCCAGGTGCATAGCCCTCTTACCTTGTGTGCTGAGCCCCCCAAAACCAGTCAGTCTGAAGGGAGGAGTAACTAGAGCCATTGCTAGCATGTTCAGGGTGAAATTGTTAAGGAACGACATTGATTACAACTGAAAAATCTGCTGCTCTGTGTAGTTATTGAATGAACGAGGGAATAATACAGTATTTCTAGGATGGGCGGGACAAATTGCTTGTTCTTTTGGCCGTTGTCGGTGACAGGGTGCTGGGCTCAATGGACCCTTGGTCTGTCCCAGCATGGTGATGCTTATGTACTTAAGTTGTTACAGAATATAGTATCCAAAGTAAACATTTTTTCTGTATCACATATTTTATTCAAATCCTGATTTCTCTGTCACCTCTGATGCATGTGTGTGGTTTTTTACACTCCAGGCTTTACAGGCATGTGATTCATCCATGGTACACAGACTCATCTGCAAAGATTTGCTTGTTTTCTGTCTAGAAATGCAATGCAGTTTTAATACTACCCACTTGCCAGTTATCTTTCTGCCTTTTGTGCTCAGCATTAAGACCTGCTGCTGAAATGTTTAGGTGATAATAAGAATTTAAGATGATCCGATTTGAGTCAAACCAAGATCCATCATGCCCAGCTTCCTGTCTCCAGTGAAGTCCAGCCAGGGTGACGAGTACCTAGCAGATCCAAAATCACCACCAGAATTTCTTTTTGCCTGGATACTGTTAAACATTTGTAGAGAAAATATTTCTAAGTCAAATGCACCAGTAATCGGTGAGTTGATATTTGCTGTCTGGTATTTGCTCAACTTTAAGCTCAAATTTAAGTATGCTATTGATGAGAATTTTGTGAGAAAGCATCTTTAGAAAATAAGCAGATCATACATCACGTTTGTGCTGTAGGTAAATGTTTGTTTATATAGCACCTTCCTGGTGCCTTCCTTTACTTTGTATTCAGAAGGCTATGAAGATTTTATCTTCCAAGATCACAGAGAGGATCATTTCAACTGTAGGGCCTTTTAGTGGACACTTTTTTTACGTGCACCCAATTCTCTGTCTTGTCGCATAGAAAACTGAGTGTCTCAGTTACTTGCAAAAGGCTTCCCTGTTGAATCGGAGATAGACTGAATAAAAATAGGTATTATTTCCCACTATTGGGCAATGTCCCCACACGCTGAAGGTCATGCCCCGCTGGTCACAAAGAAGTTTGTGGACCTACAAGATTACCCTTACCTGAGAAGATTCCAGGACCATTGAGCACATGGCAATATGACTGTGGGGTAGCACATGAGGACAAGCAATGCTAAAGGCAGTAACCGTGAAGCTACTTCAGGAAGAGCATAGATGAACCGGTGACTGTTAGTGAGTTTCGGGCAAAAGATGATCTAGCAGCCTTTTGGCTGGAGATATAGTGGTTAGTAGGAGATTTGGGAACTGACACTAAGCTAGCCAGAAGAATGGAAGAAACTGAAAACCAGGCTGAAGAACAGGTGAAGGCCACTACAAGTCTGGAGCACCAAAGGGGCCAATCTTGTAAAGCAAAATAGTGCCCTCTTGGCTATAGTAGAAGACATGGAGAATCTGGCTTGTAGATGCAACATGGAATTTAGAGTGCCGCTTAAACTGTGCACCAAGTACATCAACTCCCTCCTGACTCCACAGATAATAGAAACATAGAAATATGACGGCAGATAAAGGCCATATATCCCATCCAGTCTGCCCATCCTCTGTAACCCCTAACTCTTCCTTTTCCTAAGCGATACCATATGCTTATCCCATGCCTTTTTAAATTTTGGAACAGTCCTCGACTCCACAACCTCCACTGGGAGGCCATTCGATACCTCCACCACCCTTTCTGTGAAATAGTACTTCCTTAGATTATTCCTAAGCCTATACCCTCTTAACTTATGCCCCCTCATTCCAGAGCTCTCCTTCAGTTGAAAAAGGCAATCTTCCTGTACATAAATGCCCTTGAGATAGTTAAATATATCTATCATGTCTCCTCTCTCCCAGCATATACATGTTGAGGTTCATAAGCCTGCCCCTATAATTTTTGCATTCAAAATCGCTTACTAATTTTGTAGCCGCCCTCTGGACCAACTCCACGCAATACTCCAAATGGGGCCTCATTATAGACTTATACAATGGCACTGTCACCTCCTCTTTCCTTCTGGTCATGCCTCTCTTTATGCACCCAAGCATCCTTCTGGCTTTGACCGTCGCTTTTTCGACCTGTTTGTGTCTGATGACCTTAAAGCTTCCAATCGCCCCCAAGTCCTGCTCTTCCTTTGTACACTGAAGCACTTCACTCCCTATACTGTACCGTTCCCTTGGATTCTTGCGACCCAAGTGCATGACCCTACATTTTTTGGTATTAAACCTTAGTTGCCAAATATTGGTCCATTCCTCCAGCTTCGCTAGGTCCTTCCTCGCCCTCTAGGGTGTCCACCCTGTTGCAGAGTTTGGTATCATCCGCAAAGAGCCAAACTTTACCAGACAACAGTTCCACAATATCGCTCACAAAGACATTAAAAAGAGCTGGACCTAGGACCGATCTCTGCGGTACTCCACTGACAACATCCTTTTCTTCAGAGCAAGCTCCATTTACCACTACCCTCTGTCTCCTTCCATTGAACCAATTTTTAACCCAATCAGTTACTCTAGCTCCCATACCGAGGGCACTCAATTTATTTATCAGTCGCCTGTGCGGAACCGTGTCAAAGGCTTTGCTGAAATCCAAGTATACCACATCAAGCGCCCCTCCTACGTCCAACTGTTTGGTCACCCAGTCAAAGAAGACAGATTCGTCTGACACGACCTGCCACTAGTGAAGCCATCGGGTCCTGAATTCCATTTAGTTCAAGAAATCTCACAATCCTCCTTTTTAGAAGTGTTTCCGTTAGCTTACTCACTACCGAGGTCAGCCTGACAGGTCTGTAATTCCTAACCTCCTCCTTACTTCCACTCTTGTGTAAAGGAACTACATCCGCCCTTCTCCAGTCCACCAGGACCACTCCAGTTTCTAAGGAAGCGTTGAAGAGGTGACAGAACTTTTCCAAGTTCCTTGAGCACTCTTGGGTGTATCCCATCAGGCCCCATCGCTATGTCTACTTTTAGTTTGGCTAGCTCCTCACGAACACAGTCCTCCGTCAACGGGTCTTGGTCTACCATACATCCATCCCCTTTAGCCTTTGTTTTCTGCAGCCCTACCCCTGGACTTTCATCCATGAACACAGAGCTAAAATAATTGTTAAGCAGTTCATCTTTATCCTTATCTTCCACACATTTCTCTCCCTCAGCTTTGAGCCTCACAGTGCTATATGGCACTTCCTCTTGTCAGTTACATATCTGAAAAAGGTCTTATCCCCCAGTTTTAGTATACCTCCCCTCCCCCTCCTCTCTTTTTGTCTGGACATTTCACACAACACTGTTTTCAGTTAAATACCCCTAAGTTCTGGAATTCCTTCCCACCACATTTTAGATGAAAAGCATCTTACTCCAAATCAAAACCTTGGTCAAAATGCACCTCTTTCAAGATACCTATCCTCTTGTCCCACTCTACCTCTTCTGCCCTGCCCCTTCTCTTAATGTTAGTATTATAAACTGTGTAGAAGCCATTGCCTTGACCTTTGCAGTATATCAAGGCTTTGTAAATAAAATAAGCAATGGTTGTTTATCCTTACAAATAGTACTAAGACTGGGATACTTCATGAAGCTAACAAGTAGTACATTTAAAACTTATTGAGAGAAGTATTTTTATCACTCAATGCATAATTAAGTTACGGAATGTGGTAAAAGCAGGTAACATAGCTGGGCTTAAAAAGGGATTAAGCAAACTTGAAGGAAAAGTTCCTAAACAGATATTATTAGCCAGGTAGACTTGAGAAAGCCACTGCTTATCCCCTGGATGTAAGTAAGAAGGAATGGATCTAAAGCTTGGGATCCTTCTGGGTACTTGTGACCTGGACTGGCTACTGCTGTAAACAGGATGCTGGACTTGTTGAACTTTTAGTCTGACCCAGTATAGCATTTACATTCTATGATGTTTCTCTTCCCTCTATTCTCTCTGTCTTCCCGATTGTTTAAATGTCCTTAGCCATGTACAAAAGAAAAAACAGCAAAGAAAACCCCTCTCAAGCTAGTGCTTCTACTTTTTTTTGAAAGCTCATCTTTTTTTTTGTCTGTCTCCAAATCTTGTCTATTTGTTGAGATGCCTTAAGTTTAGTAGTAATCTTCTGGGCATCTTGAAATCCTACTACAGTGCTAAGCTAGAAACATAAGGGCCCCATGTAATAATCTGCACTATCCTTTAGAGCAATGATTTACTTTTGATTTTCCCATGCTAAATTTAGTAAAACCATCAAGCTAAAGAGCATCTGAAATGAGAATTGCTCCTGATGAGTTTTTAAAAAATGCTCTGAATTGTAGCACAGCTTTTTTCCTTTTCTATTTAGCACGGGATTTTACTTAAGCTCGGGAGCAACAGGATCATTTGAAGTGACGTGAAGCATTCAAATACTCCCACCCCGTAGGCTATGTGGTCTAGGATACCACAGGTCAGGAAGGCCTGCAACCAGAGAGCCTCCATAGTGCTGGACCCCCACAACAAAATACTTACCTGATTTGGGGAGGCATCCAACAGCATCCCTCTCTTACTGGCACCATCTTGTAAAATGTTGGTGCCTGACTCATAGTAGTGCATTGGGATGCACTACTAGAAGTCAGCTTGTCAAATTAGGAGTGTGAGGGAATTTATGGGGTGGGTGGGTGGGTCTTGGAACCATAAGGTTATTTTATTCCAGAACTGGCCCTTTTAAGAGGTAGTAGGCCTAACTTTGAACCTGCTGTCTGTTGCTGCAACAACTTGATATACATCTTGCAAGTCACTACCCTGTGGTAAATTTCATTATGGTAAAATATTTCATTTTACGCAGTTTGGTAACTACCCCTGTAGCTTTATCACCAAAGACCTGCTTATACAGCAGTAAAAACATGAAACACATTGGTCAGATTATTTTCAGTTGCACTCACTTGCAGAATGTTTCACTGTTTGGGATGTATGCCACAGCTTGCCTTAATAAACATCGCAGTAGAAAACCTTATCAAGCAAAATCCAATGCCTGGACACACAATTAAAAATGTATGAAAATAATCTTTACCAAATTGGAAGAGAGATCTCTGAACAAGAAACACCTTTTTGTATTATAGAAGTTGATTTCAATTTTTTTTTTCTTTTTAACATCAGGTTTCAATTTTGGGCTGCCCTGATCCTAAAGTTCATGAGATTGCATACCAGTATGGAAAGAATATCGGCATAGCTTTTCAGGTAGGAGTTGGTACTTTCAGTGCATCTGTACTCCCCGTACATTTTTGAAACAAAATGCCTTTGTTTTCTTTAGTACTATGTTAAGAAATAGCTTTTTTCATTTTTTAAGCTATTGTTAGATTTTAGAATGATTGCTATATCTGGCTTTTTATTTTAATCATGTTTCCTTCTAGTTGATAGATGATGTGCTGGATTTTACATCTTGTGCTGACCAAATGGGTAAACCTACAGCTGCTGATCTCAGACTTGGATTAGCCACAGGTCCTGTTTTATTTGCCTGCCAGCAAGTAAGTTTGTTTTGAAGTTAGCAGAAATTACCCAGATTCGCTGTTAAGCAAATGACCCAAGGTTTCCATATACCTGATCTGTCCTGGCAATCGCCCTGTCATGATCATTCTTTCTGGCTATATTCCTGGAATATCAAAAATGCCATAATATTGTGCACGCTGACATTTAAAAGAGCCCAGTCCATAGTGGCATCCTTAAAGTTTAATGGGAATTCATCTGTTAAGTGGGATCATGTTAAGTGTTCTAACTACTGCAGGGAGAATTCTCAGCAGAGGTCAAGGTTTCTGTGCGGACATTCTTTCAATGAACGGGAAGGCATTTTCACAGTGCTGTATTTGTTTAAACACCATTCTTAAAATGGATCAGCTGATTAAAAATTGTGTGCTCTGAAGCATGTCAGAACAATTTTATTCTGGACTCTTAGTATATATAAAACAGTTTATATTAACAGCTATTCACCACACCAAATAGAGGCTGTACTAATTTTCACTCTTCTTCTTCCCACTCTGATAACCTCATGGGAAATACAAGCATCCTCTTACCTTACACAGAGCAGAGACGTATTTTTGTTCTTATTATAATTCTATAATTTTATTAAAAATAAAGGATTAGTTTAATAAATATATACAAATTAGAAATAATCTAATGTAAACTTAGCTAAAAGCTCAAATGATCCTCTAGTGTATACAGCATTTTCAAAAGGCAAACTAAATTTCTTTTATAGATAGTTCTTTTGCCAAATGGTTTATTCATGGTGCCTGCTTGTTTAGCTTTCCCTGCTTATAAAGGGCTCCTATAGGCTTAGCACAATGTAGAATTTATCTGGGAGGAAACACATTTTTTTAGTACATGCCAAGACCTGAATCAAAGAGAAAATAACTTATTTCTCTACATTTTATAACCTTCCACAAGAAACTTCCCAGGTGACATTCACTGACTGAGGCGTTTAAGAGTTAAGTGTTTTGTGACACTAAGCCCCTCAGTGCTGTTGGACATCCACAGGGGCCTTCATGAGAGCGTTCCCCTGAGGTAAAACACCTGTTGGAAAGGAGACTATTATACAGTTCTGCGCCACCACAGAGCAAGAAGTCAGGCTTAGCCAGTAACTTGCATTTTCTGCATAGGAATCTGTTTCTTTATAATACACCTGTACGAAAGCATAAGAAATCACAGCTAAAATGTGACTGTATACATGTCCACCAGCTTGGGATCAAGTGTAAATGTGAACAGCTGAAGTACACATGCAAGTGTGTATTTTATAACCTACATGCATGCTTTGTGACTTACCTGTGCTAAAAAATGCCTACACCTGGGTCAAATGCAAGTACGTGCCAACCTGTCATAGCACGTACTTTGGGGGATCAGTCAAAAAAAAAAAAAAGTATACCAGACCCTTACTTGAAAAACAAGCCTGTATTATCAAAGATCCCATATAAACTCAAGTGGAATGGCACAAGGATTAGACTTGACACAGCTGTGTTTTGGCAACCACGCCTGCATCAGGAGTCAAAAAGATCTACAAATAAAATGTAACGCACGTCTATACAGTTCTACACAAACAGGGTTAAAATAACATTAAAAAAGTATAAAAACTAACCTGCATTACATATATAATCAAATATTACATAAATGAAACCATGAAAAATGTTGCAAACCGCTTTAAATATGCGTAGAGTTATTACTTAATGTTTTATCACTAAAAGCAATCATTTGACAATAAATATCATGAAACATATTCTAGAATTGTACACGATGGCAGAAAGATTCAGAAAGAGGGGATATCCTGACCGATGCATATGCAATGGGTACACTAAAGCTGTGGTTTCTGATCGAGAACAGTTATTACATGAATGGAAGGAGAGACAAAAGCTAGATATGGTATGCACATTTAGGTTTTCCCGTCTAGCCAGTAATCTGTGTAACATCGTTAGGAAAAACTGGCATATTCTTGAAGGGTATAAGTGTTTTAGAGGCATTAAACCAGTCATATTCTCAAGAGGAAAGAATCTAAGGGATAGATTGGTTCTGTCAGCTTTGCCGGATGTTTCACAAAACAGCAATATAATACATGGCTATTCTAGTTGTGGTAATTGTACTTATGATCTGAATCTCTGATCATATTTGTTGATCCACAGTGAAATAAAGAGTATAAATTTATGCATTTATCATATTTCAGTACAATGCAAGTCATTTGTTATAAGATGTCCCTGTAATTTGGTTTATGTAGGAAAAACCAAAAGAATGATAAGGACCAGAATTATAGAACATAAGAGTTGTATAAACAGGCAGATTGTGCATGCATCATTGGTACAACATTGGATAGTTCTAATTTTATTGATGTTAAAACTGTTCCTAGAAAATGGAGAGGTGGAGACATATATTTGATATTGGTACGTGAGGAACAACGCTGGATTTTTGAACTAAATTCTATTTACCCACATGGATTAAACGAGGAAGTAGATTATAGCGCATTTTTATAGATTTTTTGATGGTAATAATTTTTCAGTAGAGAGGTGATGTAGGGCTTATGTTGTTACAGTAGGCAGAATGGGTTTTTTAAATCTTCAGATTACAGCTCTTTTTTTTTTATATATAAGAACATAAGAATAGCCATATTGGGTCTGACCAATGGTCCATCTAGCCCAGTATCCTGCTTCCATCAGTAGCCAATCTAGGTCACAAGAACCTGGCAGAAACCCAAATAGCAACATTCCGTGCTACCAATCCCAGGGCAAGCAGTGGCTTCCTACATGTCTAACTCAATTTCCAAGTTACATGGAAATACTTTTAAAACAAATAGGAAGTAATATTTTTTCACTCAACGAATAGTTAAGCTTGGGAACTCTTTGCCGGAGGAGGAGATAACAGCAGTAAAAAAGGATGTAAAAAAGGTTTGGACAAATTCCTGGAGGAAAAGTCCATAGTCTGCTATTAAGACAGACACGGGAAGCAACTGCTTGCCCTTGGATTTGTAGTATGGAGTGTTGCCACGATTTGGGTTTCTGCCAGGTACTTGTGACCTGGCTTGGCCACTGTTTGGAAAACAAGATACTGGGCTAGATGAACCATTGGTCTGACCCAGTATGGCTACTCATGTTATGTTCAGACTATGGACATTTCCTTCAGCAACTTGTCCAAACTTCCAGCAACGAGTTTCAGAGCTTAACTGTTCTTTGAGTGAAAAAAATATTTCCTCCTATTTGTTTTAAAAGTGTTTCCATGTAACTTCCTTGAGTGTTCCCTAGTCTGTCTTTGTACTTTATGAAAGAGTAAAAAAAATCAATTTACTTCTACTACACTGCTTAGATTTTGTAGACCTCAATCTATTCTTGGTCTTATTTACCATCCCTTTCCTAATAATTCCTAGCATCTTGTTTGTTTTTTTGGGCTGCTGCTACTGCATACTGGCTAGAAGATTTGAGCACATTGTCTTCAACACCTAGATCTTTTTTTGGGGGGGATGCTGACTGCCAAGGTGGACCCTAGCATCAGATAACACTGATTCTTATTGTTCTTCCCAATGTATATCACTTTGCATTTGTCCACATAAAATTTCATATGCCATTTGGATTCCCAGTCTTCAGTTTCTTAAGGTCTTTCTTCAGTTTTTCACAGTCCGCATATGTTTTAACAACCTTGCATAGTTTTGTCATCTGCAAATTTAATCACCTTGCTTGTTCCGATTTCCCAATCATTTATAAATATGTTAAATAGCACTGGTCCCAGTACAGATCCCTTTAGCACTCCACTAATCACCCTCCTCCATTGAGAGAAATGGCCATTTAAACCTACCCTCTGTCCAGTAATCGGTTCCTAATCCACAGAAGCTCTTATCCCATGGCCCTTAAAATTTCTCAAGAGTCTCTCATTAGGAACATTGTCAAAAGCTTTCTGAAAATCTAGATACACTACATCAACTGGCTCATCTTTATCTACTGATTCACGCCTTCAAAGAAGTGAAGCAAATTGATGAGGCAAGACTTGGTTGCATTATGTTGGAGGCATTTATTATTCTTTTTTGCCTCTTCCTTTCATTAATTGTCTTTTACTGTTCTTTTCCTTATTTGGCCCTACCTTTCTTTCGCCCCCCCCCCCCCTACTTATTTTCCCCCCTTTTCCTTATTTTGGTCTCTCTCTCTCTGCCCATTCTTCCGTCCCTCTTTTTCCTCTCTTCATTTCCTGTTCTTCCGTTTTCCGACTCATTTTTATGAAGATTCAGTATTTTGGATGATGATTTCATTTTTTTTCTGTATTGATCTCGTTGTATAAATCTTTATGCAGCAGATATGATCCGTTACTATGAAAGTCTTTGACCGAAGTTCCACAAAAGTTAGGCCCAGCATGGTATGTGTACCGCCGTATCTGTCCAATGGTTTCTCCTTTTTGGTTGATTGGCATTAGTTACATTTTTAGACAAGAATTTTTCTAAATTTCTGCTTTTTTTCCATACAGAGTTTAGTAATGTGTTCTATTCCTTAAAAAGTATCTGGGCAATCTGATTCAAGATTAACATAAGTTAGTTTTGGCATGTTACTTGCACCATGGAATTTGTCTGTTGTTTTTGTACATGCATATCGTTTTAGTGAGTCTACGCGTAGCGGGTCCTGTTCTTATAATTATTTTGTATGTTTTGATACAAAATTCTTTTCAGTGTAGTGTGGCACTTGAAATATGTTATACTTTTTTGTTTGGGCAGTTGTTTCGAGGTTTATATAAGTCTGTGTCAGCATGTCATGCATAATGTTTCTGCACACAGATACCGATGTAGTGGGCTTATCCCTAATGGATGCTATCCTTATAATATAAAGGTTTCATTGGGGGTTTTTTGCAATATGTACTCTAGCACAGTGTTTCCCAAGTCAGTCCTGGAGTACCTCCTTGCCATTCGGGTTTTCAAGATATTCACAATGAATATGCATGAAAGAGATTTGTATACAATGGAGGCAGTGTATGCAAATCGATCTCATGCATATTCATTTTGGATATCCTGAAAACCTGACTGGCAAGGGGGTACGCCAGGACTGACTTGGGAAACTGTGCACTCTTAGTTTGTTCAAATATTTGCATCCTGTTGCCCCCCTGAGCACACCCTAATTTATTATAGCACACTGCCTTTTATCATTTAGATTTATATTCACTGTATAGTGGAGCACACATTTCTTTATTATAAAGTTTTGTTTTGAAGTATGTGTGACATTTGCATAACTAGAAGGACTTTGCCTTCTATTGGTTTTTCATTTCATGCCAAAATGCACATTTAAAGACCAACATGCGTGCACACTGCTTGTTTACATTGGCGCCACCAGCATGAATGCCGACACTGGTTTTCTAGCAAGACTAAATTCCTTTCAAATTTGGTAAAGCGCCCCTGCTTACCTTCTTTGCTTTTAGGCCCCAACTTAAGTTTATATTGATTGCTTGCGATGTGCATTGTAGCACTCTTAAATTCTTTAATTATTCGTAACATAAATTCACATCCCAGTAAATGCCCATCCCATAGCACCCCTTTCTTTGCTATATATATATTTATAATTGCTGTGCACCTGAGCACACATTTTTTGTTAAGTTTATTCACGTCACTTGCATGATTGGCAAGATTTGGCTGTATATTTGTTTGTGCTAAAATGTGCATAGAAAGACTAGCATATGGGCATACTCTCTGGTTTTATTGAAGCTGCCAGTGTGGTGGTTTGTTGTTAAAGTATTCTTGTGTGGCTTCTAGTATCTTTTTATTTTATTTCTATGTCCTTTTAGTTTCAATATCCTTATATTATCACTGATGTTGGGTTTAAACTGTATTTCTAGCGATTTGTCACTAAGGGCCCTGTTTACTAAGCAGCGCTAAGGGTGTGTCATTTTTAGCGCATGCTAATTAGCACACGCTAGCATTTAGTGTGCTCTAAAAACGCTAGTGTGGCTTAGTAAACAGGGCCCCAAATACGTTAATGGCAAGTCCCTGGTCTTTTAAATATATTCTTAGGACTTATTTGATGTTGAATGGTCGGCCTGTGTTCCTATTTAAGATACATTTGTTAAGTGCTGATTACTGTAGACCTAAGTAACCTTTTTTTTTTTTTTTTTTAACTTTTCCTGTTCCTCTTTTATAGTCTATTACAGTGCTGAAAACTCTTTTTCCTCTTTATATTGAGCCTTGGTGGTGTGATATACATTTATTTATACTGGGTTTGCACACCCATGTAAAATTTTAGAAGTAGGCATTAACTCTATTTTCAGTAAGATTGCTATTTTTTTTTATTTTATAATCTTATTGATGCAATTATTTTATTTTGTTCTTTTTCTGACAGAGGCATTGATATATATCTGTTGCCACTTACTGTTTACACTATGGTGTTTACAGGTGTGAGGTGTATGATTCTAGGGTATGTCTCATGATATTTATCAACTGATTGCCGATAGTGATAAAACACTAATAATCTAAGCACATTTAAAGCAGTTTGCAACGTTTGTTATGGTTTTATTTATTTATGTAATATTTGATTATATATATGTAATGCATGTTAGTTTTTATACTGTTTTTATGTACCGTTTAGTTATTTTAGCCCAGTTTGTATAGAACTGTATAGATGTGTGTTATGTTTTATTTGTAGATCTCGTGCCATTCCACTTGTTTGTATTGAATCTTGGTTAATAAGTTCTTTGTAACTGATTCCCCACTGCTTTATTCTTCTAGTGATTTTGTGGGTTGCTATCCCCCTCACGTATCACACAAACCATCACTGACACCCCATCCACCACAGCAATGCTGACCCCCCCCCCCTCCAAGCACCCCCTTCCCCCCACACAAACACACACTGATGCAGTTTACTGGGAGGTGGTGGCAGAGGGCTTCGAGGTTGGTCAGCGTTGATAACAACCAACAAAACAAAAAAACACACAAAAAAAACCATATGAAACATCATACTACAATGGAAATTATTCATAACCATGACAACACATTTATCCTAACAATACCTTTCAAAACATTAATTGCAGAAAACCAAAACCTTGCTAGCACCTGCTTCATATATATATATAGCACGTATTTACACCTGGCGTAATTTTATAAAAGTCTTGTGTGTACATAAAAAATCTTTATAACATAAACCCTTAATGTCTGTCCAAGAAATGTGAGACTGCAGTACTTACTGTGGCCACAAGGTGTCTGTCTTCTGCTACAATAAGCAGCCTTGAACAACCAAGGACATGTATAGAGTACCACAGGTTGTGCATATAGTCTGTGATTTTGGGCCATGGCACTCATCTGAGCCACACTGGAGGTGAGCATGTCAGTAATATGTGTTGTGGCATAGATACAGCCCTCCTCAAGTCTTCATCAGAAGAGGCAAGGTACGTCAGATGTGCCAGCAGTGAGTGGTCGCAGTAGGGGACCTGGTGCTGTGGCACTAGTGAGAATGCAATGGCTTTGGCCATGCTATGCTCAAGAGCAGCATGGGGCCATGACAAGTGTGGTGTAGACTGCCATCACTCCTTTCTACTTATTCACCCCTCTCAGCCCTTTTCAAGCCTAAAACTTTTTTTTATCTAGGGCAGCAGGGTATTTTGATAAGCCTGGGTGGTCATTGGCATCTTTTACTGGACTAGATTGAGCAGGTCTACTAAGTGGCAGCAGTATTCTCTCATCTAGAATTTGGGCTGGCAGTGGCAACAGCATATACTCTCTCCAGGCTTGAACAGGTAGCACTGGTGGCATTTTGTAACCAGACCCAAGCTGTTGCAGCTCTTGTGGGCTCGGAGTAGTGCCAGGTCTGAAATTTTAAAGGTCTCTAGTCAGTACCTTTAACTACTACTATTTAGCATTTCTATAGCGCTACAAGGCGTACGCAGCGCTGCACAAACATAGAAGAAAGACAGTCCTTGCTCAAAGAGCTTACAATCTAATAGACAAAAAATAAAGTAATCAAATCAATTAATGTGTACAGGAACGAGGAGAGGAGGGTAGGTGGAGGCGAGTGGTTACAAGTGGTTACGCGTCAAAAGCAATGTTAAAGAGGTGGGCTTTCAGTCTAGATTTAAAGGTGGCCAAGGATGAGGCAAGACGTAGGGGCTCAGGAAGTTTATTCCAGGCGTAGGGTGCAGCGAGACAGAAGGCACGAAGTCTGGAGTTGGCAGTAGTGGAGAAGGGAACAGATAAGGAGGATTTATCCATGGAGCGGAGTGCACGGGAAGGGGTGTAGGGAAGGACGAGTGTGGAGAGATACTGGGGAGCAGCAGAGTGAGTACATTTATAGGTTAGTAGAAGAAGTTTGAACAGGATACGAAAACGGATAGGGAGCCAGTGAAGCGACTTGAGGAGAGGGGTAGTATGAGTAAAGCGACCCTGGCGGAAGACGAGACTGGCAGCAGAGTTTTGAACTGATTGGAGAGGGGAGAGGTGACTAAGTGGGAGGCCAGCAAGAAGCAGATTGCAGTAGTCTAAACGAGAGGTGACAAGGTGTGGATGAGGGTTTTGGTAGAGTGCTCGGAAAGAAAGGGGTGGATTTTACGGATGTTGTAAAGAAAGAAACGACAGGTCTTGGCGATCTGCTGGATATGATCAGAGAAGGAGAGAGAAGAGTCAAAGATGACCCCAAGGTTTCGAGCTGAGGAGACAGGGAGAATGAGAGAGCCATCAACAGAAATAGAAAACGGGGGGAGTGGGGAGGTGGGTTTGGGGGGAAAAAATGAGAAGCTTGGTTTTGGTCATGTTTAATTTCAGGTGGCGCTGAGACATCCAGACAGCAGTGTCAGACAAGCACGCTGAAACTTTGGTTTGGATGCAAGGTGAGAGATCAGGGGTAGAAAGGTAGATTTGGGAGTCATCAGCATAGAGATGGTAGGAAAAGCCATGGGAATACTTTTAAAACAAATAGAATGACTTTTTTTTTTTTGTGCAAAATGATTTTTGGAACAGAGAAGATTGGTCCATTGACATTGGCATCAGCATCAGCAGCCTTGGAGATACATCAGCATTGAGAATGGCTTGACCACCCAGCATTGAGTATTGCTAAAGGCCATGAGGAATGGCCTTGTAAATCCCTTGTAAAGAAGTGGTGCTAACTTCAGTTATTTCAGTCTGTTAGAGTAAACCAAACATAATGATGAGACTTTAATCAACAATTCAGACGTGAAGCCATTTAAAATTTGAAAAAGTAGACAAGCAGCTTTAAACCCGATTCTTTTGGCCATGGGAATCTGAGAAGAGGGAGAGATACTAGCTGTGGGGTGGAAGTGCAGGAGAGAGGGAGAAAGGAGGGGTGGGGGGCAGGACGGGGACACAGAGGGTATATGCTGAACATGGGGAGAATAAGGACAGGGGCACAGAGGGGAGGTTATAGACAGGAGAGATACGGAGCCAGAGGGAATGACGGTGGGCATGGAGAAAGAGAAAAAAAGTCAAATAGGAGATAGTGGAAAGCAAAAGAGGGAGGGGGATTGGGAAGAGAGATGAAGAAAGAAAGAGGGGAAGATGCTGGAATGCATCGTGTAAAAAGGAAAAGAGGCACAGGCTGGATGGAAGGGACAGAGAAAGTGGGCAGACAGCAAATGGAAAAGGGGAGAGTTGGTCCGGTGTTAACTTCTATGGAAGATGCTACATTCTGTGGTTGGTTTCATTTTACTGGTTGGGTTTATTGTACTAGAGCTATAGAATAATTCAATTTGTATTTAGATAACTGTAGCAAAGAATTATTTTTGAGTTTGCTCATCATTTCACAATATATGTACTAGTTAGATACAGTACTTTGCTATTTTATAATGTTCGTTCTGCATACCCATTTCTCTACCTGCAACACACAGCAGGAAAGCAGATATGGAAGAACCTATTTCTGGTGTCTCTAAGCCAGGCAGTCTCTGTTTATTCCACACACAGCCTACCTGGAATTTTGCTTGTAGGGAATTATGTACTGCATGTAAAATGAATGTGACCCAGATATTGACTGGGTTTTTTTTTTCTATTGACAGTGAACCTAATAATATTGCTTTTTCATAGTTTCCAGAATTGAACGTTATGATAATGAGAAGATTCTGTTTACCAGGAGATGTTGAACTTGCATGGCAATATGTTCAGCAGGTAAAAATATATAGCACCCTTAGTGTAGAGAAATTAGTTAACTTTAAGCTAAATATTCAGTCATGAAATGTATGCATTTGGGGCCACCTATTAACAGACCAGAATGTTATTTTGTGCTGTACCTGTAAAAAGATTCTGGAATGTTTACCCAAGTCAAAATCCAACATTTTATTAAGCCTTTATCTTTTGTTTGTAGTTATGACTCACTGCAGGTCATAAGGCCTGTTCTAGGTGCAGACAGCCTATGGGAGGAAGTAAAAATAAACAAAAGTCTGCCTTGCTGCTGTTTGGATCCTTTTGCCTTTTATACATGATCACGTGCTTTGTTTGGTCCATATTAACATAAAAATGTGTTTAAAGCAGGGAGCATGCACATAATTATAAATTTCTTCTCCAGTTAACCCTTGCGAAGGTACCTTAGTTGTTTTACAAAACAGGCCCTTGGATCTTTTGCAGAAGCTTTAATCATTTTGCTGTAGAAATTAAATTAGAATAAAATTAAAACTGAAGGGGCCCAGTTGTGAGCTTACAGTGTAGCATTTGTCAGTAACTGTTTTTAACCAAGCATTGCTGTAATTAAAAATAAATACACATCTCTAAAAAAGCAAGAAGGCTGAGCTTGCTTTGGCAGTAGAACAGTAGGGATAGTTCCTTTAACTGTCACATTACTCAGCATGTTAGTCACTACTCTGCAGTTAGCTTTGGCTGTTCTGGATAGAAAGATGAAGCGTATTTATACCAGTCAAATTTCCTTCCTTGAATCCTGCCAGATCAGTTCAGAACAATGAGTTGTATCACCCTACCAACAGATGGCGGTAGAGAAACTGAAGTGTTCCAGTGATATCACTGGTATGAGAGCTGGTGCAACCCAGAACTCTCCAGTATGCTAATGCCAAAGCAGTACAATGCCAGAGCTCAGTTTGAGAACCCTTAGTGAACCACTGCTGACTACACTAAAGATCCCAAACATTAAACAAAACTATTTACACTATATGGCACTAAGGAAAGATAAGAGTAAGCACAGAAAAATTTCCACTGTGAGCCCTGGATTGATCTTTCTAGCAGGATTCAAGGAAAAAAAAAAGTAACACGTATGCCTCAATTTCACCTTCCTTTTTATCCTGCTAGACCAGTCCAGACCCATGGAACATACAAAAGCAACATCTTGATGGAAGGGGTTAACAAGGCCTCTTGAATTACAGTTCTGCCAAAGGCAGTATCACCCCTGGTTGGCATATAAATCTTGTAGTGTTTCATAAAGGAATACAATGACAGTTGTCACCCTGCAAATGTCTGCAGGTGATGAAACTACCATGACCGCTGCCCAGAAGGCTGCCTGCTCACATAGAAGGTAGACAAAGTCCCACCAGAACAGCTTTCAGATCAAGAACGTAAGCTGTTTAGATTATTGCCTTGGTTAGTGGGTTGAATTATGTAGGATTTTGAAAGAGCAAAGAGCTATCAGATTTTTAAAAGAAATTTGTAACCTGCAGCCACTGCCAAGGAACTCTGTGTACATCAACTTATGGAAGTAAGGATCCCTACAGAAGACGGCCTGTAACTTGCTCACCTGGCTAAGCAAATGGCAACCAGAGAACCAGGTGGAGATCCCACTGGGGCAGGGGTTCTCAACCCAGTCCTCAGGACACACCTACCTAATCAGGTTTTCAGGAGGATATCCACAATGAATAGGTATGAGACAGATTTGCATAAAATCTACATAAAATCTCTGCCTATTCATTATGGATATCCTGAAAACCTGATAGGCTAGGTATATCTTGAGGACTGGGTTAACAGGGAGTGGAGAGCTAATTAGTACACGCTGGGAAAAGGCCAAAGGTCCATCAAGCCCAGCACTCTGTCTCCGCCAGCGGCCAATCCAGGCCCCAAGAACCTGGCAAAACCCCCAAATTTAGTAATGATCAATGGACTTTTCCTTCAGGAATCTGTCCAGACCCCGTTAAAACTCAGCAAGGCCAGCTGCTGTCACTACCTTCTCCGGCAATGAGTTCCAGAGTCTAACTATGCGCTGAGTAAAGAAAAACTATCTCCGATATGTTTTAAACCTACCACATTCTAATTTCATCTTGTGTCCCCGGTTCTATTATTGTTAGAAAGTGTAAACAAACGCTTCACATCTGTCCGCTCTACCCCACTCATTATTTTGTAGACCTCTATCATATCACCCCATAGCCGCCTTTTCTCCAGGCTAAAGAGTCCTAGCCGTCTTAACCTCTCCTCCGGAAAGCCAGAATTGATGATGATTGTGCTCTGTGCTCCACTGAAAGAGCCAGAGCTGGACCTACACCAGAGGCAGGTTGCCTTTAGCAGCAGGGCCGTTGTTGCTCAGGTGATCTCTCTCAGCCACGCTGTAAGCCAAAATGAATCCAGGTCCTCCATGGCAAATTGGACCCTGAATTAAAGCCTCTGTCTCCACAGAAAAGGTAGCAGGGCGATCTGCGTAGGAGAGGACAATAGGGCCTGGCCAGAGCCACAACCATCATAAGAAACAGATGCTTGGCTACTCTGCAAGAGACCCTACTTATGCGAGGTCAGGGCTGCACTAGAGCATCAAGCAAAGGGCCAAATAAGACTAACTCCCTCTGAAGAGAATACAGGTGGGCCCTCACCCATGGCAACACTTGCATTGTCACTATCATGGACTGGAGAAGTTAGAGGTAGCTCAGACCCCACGATCCTACTGCCCACAAAAGGCTCTCTTTTGAGCTTGAAGCTTGAGTGTCTGCCCCAAGAGAAAAACACAGTCTTGCTCCTGGTGTCCTGCAAAGTACTCCAGCTGTTGTAAGGGTACCGGATGAGTGACTACCTCCCAGCCAAGGCACGCACTCTGAGCACATGGATCACAGTCAGTTGTTTCCTTAAGAGTACTCCTCTGAAATGACCTGAATGAACCAACTACCCAAGTATGGATGTAATCAGATTCCTTGCTTACAGAAATGTGTTGTCACCACCCTCACCTTGGAGAAAAGTGTGAAGTGCTGTAGCTAGGCTGAAGGGTGGAGCCCTGCATTTAAAATACATGCCTAGGACAAGAATGCAGGAAGTGCTTCTGGGTCTTCCTGATGATATGAAGGCAGCCACCAGATTGAGGGAGGTGATCACTAACTGCAGCATCTCTGTGTGAAACCATGGGAAATTTAGAGAGGCATTGACGCCCTTAAGGTTGAAAATAGAATGGAACTAGCTTTCTTGGGAATCACAGAACAGAGCAAGTAGTGCATAAGTACATAAGTATTGCCACACTAGGACAGACCAAAGGTCCATCAAGCCCAAGATCCTGTTTCCATCAGTGGCCAATCCAGGTCACAAATACCTGGCAAGATCTCGAAAAAGTTCAATACATTTTATGCTGCTTATCCCAGAAATATGCAGTGGATTTTCCCCAAGTCAATTTAATAAAGGTCTATGAACTTTTCTTTTAGGAAGCCGTCCAAACATTTTTTTAAACCCTGCTAAGCTAACCGCCTACGTTCTCTGGCAACAAATTCCAGAGTTTAATTACATGTTGAGCGAAGAAAAATTTTCTTCGCTTCATTTTAGATTTATTACGTTGTAGCTTCATCGCATTCCCCCCTAGTCTTAGTATTTTTGGGAAAAGTAAACAAATGATTCACGTCTACCCGTTCCACTTCACTCATTTTAGAGACCTCAATTATATCTCCCCTCAGGTGTCTTTTCTACAAGCTGAAGAGCCCCAGACGCTTCAGCCTTTCCTTATAGGGAAGTCATCCCAACCCCTTTATCATTTTTGTTGCCATTCTCTGTACATGTATTTCACAGAAAGGGTGGTGGCGGCGTGGAATGGCCTCCCCTAGTGGAGGAGTCGAGGACTGTTCCAGAATTTTAAAAGGCATAGGATAAGCATGTGGGATTGCTTAGGAACAGGAAGAATTAGGGGTTACAGAGGATGGGCAGACTAGATGGGTCATATGGCCTTTAGCTGCCATCATGTTTCTATGTACTATATATATATATTTTTTGAGATTTAGTGACCAGAATTGAACACAATATTCAAGGTGCGGTTGCACCAGCATAAAGCCATCACTTTTGTTTTCCATTCCTTTCCTAATACCTAACATTCTGTTTGCTTTCTTAGCCGCCACAGCACACTGAGCAGAGGGTTTCAACTTACCAGTGATGATGCCGAGATCCCTTTCTTGGTCGGTGACTCCTAACGTGGAACCTTGCTACAGTTAGGGTTCCTCTTTCCCACATGCATCGCTTTGCACTTGCTCACATTAAATGTCATCTGCCATTTGTCTCCCAAGGTCCTCTTGTAATTTTTCACAATCTTCCTGCGGTTTAACAACTTTGAATAACTTTGTGTCTTCAGCAAATTTAATTACCTCACTAGTTACTCCTTTCTCTAGGTCTTTTATAACTATGTTAAAAAGCAGCGGTCCCAGCACAGACCCCTGGGGAACCCCACTATCTACTCTTCTCCATTGAGAATACTGACCATTTAACCCTACTCTCTTTTTTTTTATCCTTTAACCAGTTTTTAATCCATAATAGGACACTACCTCCTATCCTATAACTCTCCAATTTCTTCTGGAGTCTTTCAAGAGGTACTTTGTCAAATGCCTTTTGAAAATCCAGATACACACTATCAACTGGCTCTCCTTTATCCACCCCTTCAAAGAAATGCAATAGATTGGTGAGGCAAGATTTCCCTTCACTAAATCCATGTTGGCTTTGTCTCATTAATCCATGCTTTTGAATATGCTCTGTAATTTTGTTCTTTATAATAGTCTCTACCATTTTGCCCGGCGCTGACGTCAGGCTCACCGGTCTAATTTCCCGGATTTCCTCTGGACCTTTCTTAAATATCAGCGTTACATGCTACCCTCCAATCTTCCGGTACCACACTTAATTTTAAAGATAAATTACATATTACTAACAACAGTTCCGCAAGTTCATTTTTCAATTTTATCAATACTCTGGGATGAATACCATCTGGTCCAGGAGATTTGCTACTCTTCAATTAGTGCCCACAACTGTTCTAGACAGGGAGCTGGCTCCATAGCCCTGAGAAGGAGCACATGCTCTGTCACCTCCTCCTTGATAAGGACAATGGGGGGGGGGGGGGGGAGAAATACCATAAACGCATTGGAAATTGGTTTGGAAAATTCTACGGTGTAGCCCTGTTGAACTACCTCCAGAACCCATTGGTCAGTGTTTATGAGAGCCCATTCATGGTAAAATAGGCAAAACATACTGCCCACCTGCAAAACTAAGGTGGTCCCTTGTAGCAGAGAACAAAGTATTGGGTTCCCTCATCCTTTGAACCCTGCAAAAAGGCACTCTTTTCTGAGATTTCGTAGCTGCCAAAGTGGTATTGATCCCCATTTTTGAACGGAGACCTACCACCTAAGAGGCGATATAATGCCTGAGGACAGTTGTCTGGGAGCTGCTGGGGCCTGTTCTCTCTAAGTAAAAGCCATCACTAAAGGGTAGCTTTAAGTGCATTTTAGATGCAGCATCTAACAGTGGCAGAGCCACAGCGGGGTTACCACCTTGACCAGGAAAAAATGTAGACCAAATTATAGAGAATGTGTGTCAAAAAAGGCCGATGGATTCCAGGCGAGCTATCTCTGAGAACGCTGGCAAGTGCGAATCCACCTTAATGCACATGCTACATTGCCTACTTCAGCCATGGAAATACAGGCTGCCGTGTGTGGGAGGCTACCACCTGCTTAAAAAGCTGCTCCACCTTTTGCTCATGCACATCCTAAAGTGCTGAATACCTCCCCCTCAACTGGGATAGTGGTCATTTTAGTCACCGACACACAGCCATGACCATAGCGTCTATGCTAGGTTGCCTGAACAATCTGTCCAGATTCTCACATGGGCGTAGACACAGAGGCTGGCTAAGAGCTTGGTGCCCTTGAGGATACCCTCTGGCATCTCTCATTCTACCAGGTAGCTTGTAGAGGTCCTCCACCTGGGATAACAGATGCACAACATGGAGAACACAATCCATGAGCTGAACTCTTCCTCCTAAACAAGCACACTACTGGGGATTCCTCCTCCCCCCCCCCCCCCCCCGAAAGGTCCCAACTGGCCGGAGAGGCTGTCCTGCAGGACGAGCCTTTGGAGTCATCCTCATCCAGCGGGGATGTCGCTGGGTTAGGTCCTGTTATAGGTAGAAACCCAGTTCTCTCTTAGGCCTCGTCACTGCACAAAGCAGGGCCCTGGCCCTCAAAGGCCTTCTATGCCCTCCTGTCAACCATGATGTCTCTCTCTGCCTCCATCTCCCCCCCCCTCCCCCAAATTGGGCCTTCTGCCAACATACATCAAGCAGAAGCCAGTGGGTTAATCCTTTGGCTTCAACTGTGATAAGGATGTATGGCCCAAATCCCATGAGTAAATACCATCTAATGGACTACCCCAAGGGATCAGGCTGTTGCCCGCTTCCCAGGGAGTCTGGCCTAGCCAAAACAAATCTACTCCACTACTCTAACCTACATTATCTGCTGGAGGTGGAGAAAAACTGGAGCATTCAAGCCTGCATCAGCCCTTATACTGGTGATGTCACTGGAAAACTTTTCTCTACCTGAATCTGCTGGCAGGCGAAAACAACCCATTTGTCTGGACTGGTTTAGCAGGATAAAAAGTCAGTCAGCAATATTTCAGTCACATCTGTCGTAACCTTCTCACCTCTCCTCAGAGCCATGAAGTATAGCCGATCCACCCTCTCCATCCCATGGTCAGCAAGTATTGGAGAAGGCAGAGAAAATAGCAGTACTGTTGGGGCCCCACACACATACATGAACTTTCCAGCTGGAGAGCTTGCTAAAGCATCTCCCCTTCTCTCAAATTTGTTTTGAAGCATAGAATAGCTAAGGACAAAAGAATCGCCATACTGGGGTCAGACCAATGGTCATCTAGCCCAATATCCTGCTTCCAACAGTGGCCAATCCAGGTCACAAGTACCTGGCAGAAACCCAATTAGTAGCAACATCCCATGCTAGAAATCCCGGGACAAGTAGTGGCATCCCCTATGTCCTCAACAGACTGTGTTCAAACCTTTTTTTTTAAACCCAGATAGGCTAACCGCCTTTACCACATCCTCCGGCAACGAGGTCCAGAGCTTAACTATTCTTTGAGTGAAAATATTTCACCCTATGTTTTAAAAGTATTTCCATGTAATTTCATTGAGTATCCCCTGGTCTGTGTACTTTTTTGAAATAGTGAAAAATCAATTCACTTCTACCCATTCTATACCACTCAGGATTTTATAGACCTCAGTCACATCCCCCTCAGCTGTCTCTTTTCCAAGCTGAAGAGCCCTAACCTCTTTAGCCTTTCCTCATATGGAAGGAGTTCTGTCCCCTTTATAATTTTGGTTGCTCTTCTTTGAGATTTGGCAACCACACTTGAATGCAGCACTCAAGGTGAGGTTGAAGCATGGAGCGATACAGTGGCATTATAATATTCTTGGTCATTTTGCATTCCTTTCCTAATAATTCCTAGTATCCTGTTTGCTTTTTTTGGCTGCTGCTGCGCACACTGGACAGAAGATTACAGTCTATTGTCTACAATGACACCTAGATCTTTTTCTTGAGTGCTGACTCCTAAGGTGGACCCTAGCATCAGGCAACTGTGATTCAGATTTGCATTTGGCCGCATTGAATTTCATCTGCCATTTGAATGCCCAGTCTTCCAGTTTCCTAATGTCTTCCTGAAAATTTTCACAATCCGCTTGTGTTTTGACAACTTTGGATAGTTTTGTGTCATCTGCATATTTAATCACCTGACTTGTTGTTCCGTTTTTCCAGATCATTTATAAATATGTTAAATAGCACCAGTCCCCAGTACAGATACCTGTGGCACGCTCTGCTATTCATCCTCCTCCACTGCAAGAAATAACCATTTAACCCTACCCTGTTTTCTGTCCAAGAACCAATTCGTAATCCATAGAAGGACATTGCCTCCTATCTCATGACTCTATTTTTTCGCATTAGTCTCTGAGAAACTGTCAAAGGTTTCTGAAAATCCAGATTCACTAGATAAACCAGCTGACCTTTATCCACATTTACACCTTCAAAGAAATGAAGCAGATTGAGGCAAGACTTCCCATGCTGACTCTGTCCCATTAAACCATGTTTGTCTGTTCTATAATTTTTTAAAAATAGTTTCCACTATTTTCCCAGACACTGATGTCAGGGTTACTGGTATGTAATTTCCCCAATCACCCCTGGAACCCTTTAAAAAAAATCGGCATTACATTGGCCACCCTCCAATCTTCAGGTACTGGGGTTGATTTTAATGACAGGTTATAGATCACTAACAGATCAGCAATTTCATATTTGAGTTCTTTCAGTACCCAGGGGTGTATGCCATCTGGTCCAGGTGATGTATCACTCTTAACATGCAGCTGTGGCTCATGCAGAATGAAATTGAGAATGGACCAATTTGCTTGCTTCCATTTGCACTACAGCAGAAGCTGAAAATGATATAGGCAAATGGAAAGAGTCATGCTGCATTTAGCGCACATGGGCTTAAGGGTCCTGACCAGCAGACTAAAAATCATCAAAACAATGGAGAAAATTGGTATTCATTAAAAGCACATTAGCGGTGTCTTGATTGTGTGATGTAATTGGAATGGACAGGTTGTCAGATAATAGGGAGCCTTTACTGTATATCACACTATAGTACACCCTTCCCCCCCCCCAACCCTAAGTCCCCCAGTGTCTACCTCAGCAGTCCTGCTGGTATAGCTGGGAGTAGGAGCAATCCCCAGTTTCCTGCCCATGCCTGCTTCACCTTCAAACGGCTGCCATGAACTCTTAACAGCAGCCTCAGGGCAGCAGTTTTAAAAGTGGAGCAGACATAGGTAAGAGAGTGGGGATTGCTCTTGCCCCCACCTCACTGCTGGTCCACCAGGACTTCTATGATAGAAGCAGCTTCAGGAACCACACCTCTCCCCAGGTCCTTTGGGATGAGGGAGGGGAGGTTCTGGGATGTGCAGCTGCTGTCTTCAAGTTTGAGAGGGAGTGGGCAGAGTAATCACTAGGAGACTAAAAAAGAAAACCTGAATTATTTTTCAGGAAACACATAATTAAGCAGTGGCATCTTCTGCCACACAGTGTGATCAAGGCAATTAATAGTGAGATTTAGAAAAGTCCATTACAAATTTAGTCATCTAGGCTTGCGAAAACTGTCCTTTAGCTCTTGGAATGAGCTGTGAGAAATGGACTCATCTTTTTCCGATATGCCTATGCCAGGTACATAAGACCCTGACTTGTCAGACACAGGATGTGGGGTCAGTGGACCTTGTTCTGAGGCAGCATGGCTTATGTTTTTGCATGTACTTTATTTGCTCCTAGATGAGGTATTGAAAATTGCCCCTTTTTGTTTAGGTGCTGTGTAAGGATAGTGTTCATGTAGTCCAAGGAATAGCATATTAAAAATGATTTAATACATGCCATTTGTACAGAGAAGGGCATATACATATCATGATCTAGCCTCATGTGCAGCACCCAGACAATACTATGACACTATCTTATCCTTGCATGCTACTACATAAATTTGCCTGAGCTGGGTCCTCATTTAACATCACGTACATGTTGCTTTTTTCCCCCCCCTCTTAACAGAGTGATGGTGTCCAGCAAGCAACCTACCTCGCTCAACGTTACTGCCACAAAGCAGTAGCTGAGATCAGCAAGTTGCATCCTTCTCCTGAGAGAGATGCTCTTATACAGCTCCCAGAAACTGTACTGACACGGACTAAATAAGAACTGCAAGCTCCTTCCTCTCTTGGCAGCTATTCACCTACCCGACTGTGCCTAAAGTGTTATACAGAAAAGGAAGCTGGGCTTGCTCGAACACTTGATTACAAAACAAACCTAATGTTTAAATCCATGGACACTGACATGTCACTGGGAGTTACGTACTGTATTTTTTTATTTTGTAAAATTTTGAAAAGTTTTAATTAAAGAAAGCCAAAGTATAAATGTTAAAATCCCAAATCAGAAAAATCAAGATTTATATTGCTGATGCTGTCTTGGCTTTCTTTTTTATGCATGGCATTGTTTACACTGTTAATCTATCCATGCAGAGAGGCCAATATGAAATAAATATGATCAATGTATTCAAACTACCATGTCTATTAAGATATCACATTTCCTCTAACAGCCTTAAGCCATAGTTAAATTGGTCAAAATTACACAGTTTTTGTATAGGAGAATGGTTTATTATAAAAGACTGTACATAAATTTTAACAGGTTATATACAAATTAAAATAATTTTTCCAGAAATAGACAATCAGTATTTGAAATTAGGTACAATAACTTTAGGTGGTAGAGAGTTTTCCTAATTATATATTATAAAGCAGATACTGTAGAAAGCCCAGACTACCAGTACAAAGCCCCTCCATCACTATGCTTTTTTGAGATTTAAGAGTAGTTGTTACAGAATTTCAAGTTTAAAATCAATACATAAACATAAGCCCAAATAAATCCTTGAAAAATACTAGAAAAAAAGGCAAGACTGCAGTTTTAGTTCATCTACAACAGCATTCAGATGTCCGCCTAATCAACTTCATCCTTTGGGATATTCCAAGCAATACAGATGTAATACAAAACAGGATAAGCAGAATACATTAATATGTGGATGAGTGTGGGAGGAGATCTGTATTATGCTACCCCAAAGAAGGTATCTACATGATGTGCTTAACATCTCTTTTCCACCTCAAAAGTCCACTACATTAACATGTTGGTCCTTTTATAAACTTACTGCTATTAATTTTGGCCCCTGTCTAATTATTTAAGCTTGGCACATTAATAGTAATGCAAAATGGGAATGGGCCTTGTACTGGTCCATCGTGTAATTAGAAAATAAATTCACAAATGTCAGTTTAAAGGAGCCTAAATCAGTGGTGTTACAATATTCAATTTCAAAAACTGAAATAGAAAGATTCTGATTAACGCTATCACTAGGTTTTACAGTGAGCCGGACAGTGTACTCCTTTAGAGACAATGCTGTTCACAATGTTAATATCCCTTTTACACAAGATATTTTGAAGTTAAAAGAATTTTAAAAAGGGGAACGTGTAAAGTCTGTTAAACTGATTGACACCCACAGTAGATAAAACTTTCCAATTTTCTAGCTTGCATATTTTTTACCCTTTTAATCATCAAAACAACAGATAAGGCTACAATAGATTTCAGTACATTTTGTATGATATAAAAAGTCATGGGATTTGCTAAGCCAACATTTCAAATTCTTATGCCACACAAAACCAAGAAACTAAATTAACAACTTTGGTTCACTTATGTATTTAGGAATGAAAAAAATTCATAATGCAAATTCACTCATTAAAAAAACAAGTACAAATTACAACATCTTAAGACCACCCATTTTTGTTTCACATGGACACCTTAGAGACTCAACAATTCATCAGACTTAAGTGCGAGTACTCCAGGCAATAATTACAACAAATTGGAAGCATTTTGGATTTTTTAAAATATATTTTAGTACATAAATTGTATGCATGCTTTAAACAAATATCCTAGTTTAAGAATGAGTCAGTCTAAACAAAGGTAATATGACCAGCACTAGCAAACTTCATCCAGATTTTCATGTGTTAATCTAACTTAGTTTCCATGCGGCACTGAAAAATGTAAATGGCACAATATGAATCATGATTTCATTAAATACTATACCCCATTTCCCCAGAATATGTAGGCTGGTCATAAAATAAACAATGCATAAGTAAATACATAAGCATAACCAAATGTAGACAGTTAATTACCAACAGACAAGCTACACATTGTGAGCCATATCCATCAAACAATATCTGATACCTTAAGTGTATTTAAATTCTGAAGGCTTGCATTAGCCAATCAGATTGGCCAATTCAGGTCTTCAGCATTCTTAAACAGCCAGATATTAATTGCAAAATAAGACCTGATTTATGCAAGTTATGTTGATGGATACACATTCAATCATACCATTAAAAAAGCAATTCTCAAAAGAACATCCAACATTTTGAGAACCTGAAATATCTGTTAATTTTTACAAGTTTGATTAAATAATCACAATTTTCAAATGGTATGATTGAATAAAAGGTCCCATTTCACTGATCAAATGTCAATATTAATCAGCATAGTGCATGATAGTTTCAACATAATTCCCTGGAAAAAGGCCAGTTACTCCGTTGGAGACCCCTTCATACCAGCCATCATCATTTTTCTTTATAACGTAAATGATTGAACCTTCCATAAAAGACAGCTCATCATCCTTGTCCTTTGAGTAGTCATATATTGCGACAACTGTGGATTGAAATCAGAACCAAACAGTATCAATGCAACACCATAGAAGATCAAATCCTCTTAGCTTTAAATAATTTTGTATCCAATTTATAATTTAACGGACCTCTATTCTTTCATCTTTAGAGACTAGGGGTCTTATTTAATGAAACTTTCTCCCACTGTGTGCCTGTGGGAACAATGTATATAGTAAAGAGGGCCCTCTGCAGAAATTTCTACAAATTATTTGAAGCTAAATTTCAACTATGTCAGTAAAGCTAGATCCCAGACTCCTATCTGCACTTTACATGTATTAAATATTTTATCAATATTCAGAATTTAAGTCCCGGAACACATTTTGTTGTCACTGCATATTCTACCAAGGGAGATAAAGGGCAGAAGGATTCATATCCAACACTTAAAAATTTTTTTTTTGTTCTACAGTTATTAGCCTGGGTAAGGACTGACATGTCTCCCAGGCCTCTGCCAAACACAAGGATGTGTGAGTGAGGCAATCATAGGATCTGTGACTAGACAGCCAGGCCTAGGACCAACTCTAGAAGCTTCTATCGCTTCATGAGGAGAAGGAACAGAAGAAATCCACTGGGTAGGAGGCAAAGGGGAGGGGGGGACACATGGACTGTACCTAATAAAATGAAATAAAAGTAATGCCTGTAGAAATGTGGTAGATTATACTGATGATCACTCCAAGCAGCTGCAAGATGCACAGCCATCATATGGAAATTAAAAGCACAATAATTAAACAGCACCCTCCCACCCAGAACACCAGCAGAGGATGTCTGCGCAACTTAGAATTTAGTAATAATAATAATCTTAGCTGAAAAGAAAACTATAGCTATTGAGACATTTCTTACCTTTCTCAAGATATGATTTTGGGGCCCAAACAGGATCACCATCTGCATAAGGATCATTGTACTGTACTACTGCAGCTTCCTCCTCATAGTCAACTGGTGGTGGGGGTGGAGGAGGGGGAGACTCATCAAACATTGGCATATCATCAGGTGGTGGCGGTGGAGGGGGAGTGGGACTATCAGCAACTAGGGGAAAAAAAATCAAAAAGTTACTTCTATCTTTAGCAAAAGTACCAATCATGACCTTCAGGTGACAGATGCAAAATATTTGAAGGAAAAAAAAATATAAAATCAAAATGCAGCATGCACTAGTCACAGAAATCACATGCACTAGTTAGGAACTTACGCTTCCTCAAGTTAAAAGTACATGCTTGATTGTCTTTGATGCAGAATTAGTTTTTGAGTTGCGTTCATGCTATGAGGAACTGTACATTTAAATAATTCTATATTGGCACAGGGCTTTTTATGGGTTATGTAGATGGTAATCTCACCAGACATGTTTAAAACATTTTTTGCATCAATTTTGGTTTATTTAAAGCTTCCACTCAAACTGCCCCAACACTTCCTAAATACACAGAGAACAAAAACTTAACCATGTTTTAAAGTGCTTCTGTCTCCTAGTGGAACTTTGGTGGCACTTAAAGGAAAATGGAATAGGAGCACATCAATGGACAATATATATAAATGAGGTAAATACACTTTTTCCCCTGTCAGCTCCATTAACATCTGCCCTGCAGGACTAGTGCAAGAGACAGCATCAGCCAAGCTCATCCAAGGTCTCATTTCTACTAAAAGGATGCGAGCTTCAAAAAAGAAAAGCAGAAAACACATCAGTGTAGGGGGCCCGATGCGGAGGAGGGCGGGAGCGGCGGTGGGGGGGAGGGGGGGAGGTTGGTGTGCACGATGTTTGTTTCCAGGCGGCAGCGTCCGACAGTGACTCCGATTCCCTCTCTGTTCCGCCCTCTGACGTCATCACGTCTTGACACGAGGGCGGGACAGAGAGGGAAGTCTGCGCATTTGCAGTTGAGTCGGTCACTTGCCGTTTATGTTTGATAATATTAAAGCCACACAATTGCAGGACCTACAGGGTAAGGAAGAGGCACTGTGAATCAATCTGAAAAAGAGGGAATGGCAAGAAGTATTACTAATAGGTGATTTTAATATGCCAGATATTGATTGGGGTACCCTATTGCAGGGTCTTTTAGAAAAAGGAAGATCCTGGATTCTCTACAGGGAGAACTATTCCAGCAGTTAGTAATGGAACCCATACAGGTTGGGGGTCATAATGGACTTAGTGCTTACTAATGGGGAGAGTGTTTCTGATATTATAGGAGATGATCATCTGGCATCCACTGATCACCAGATGGTGTGATTTAATATCAAGATAGGTGGGGAGATGGTTCATTCAAAAGTGAAGGTTCTAGACTTAAAAAAAAAAAAAAAAGCCTTTATTCAGATAAGGAGACCGCTTTGGTTCTCAAACGTAGTAGCTAAGAAGGTAAGGAAAAAGGATAACCTTTATAAACTACAAGAGATCACAGAAAGAGGAAGACAGGCGACAATAAGAGAAGCTGGTAGAGTACTCAGGAAAGCAACAATCCAAATGGAAGCAAAAATAGACAATACTGTAAAATGGGTGAAGACTTTCTTTTCTTTAGATACATTAGTGATAGGAGGAAGTGCAAAAATGTCATTATGAGACTCAAAGGTGAAGGGGAGGAATATATAAAAGCTGATAGAGATAAGATGGAATTGCTTAAATATTTCTGTTCTGTGTTCACAGCTGAAGGGCTGGGAGAAGGACAGCAGAAGATAAACAAATAGGAATGGAAGGGTAGTACTAGATGTATGCAGCACTGTACACTTTAAACAGTCCCTGCTCAGCAGAGCTTACAATCTAATCAAGACAAACAGGACAAATAAGGAATAATGGAATTACTAAGGTGGGAATGATAAAACAGACATGGGTACTGAACAAGTGAATAGGGGTTAGGAGTTAAAAGCAGCATCAAAAAGGTGGGCTTTTAGTCTAGATTTGAAGACGGCCACAGATGGAGCTTGACGTACCGGCTCAGGAAGTCTATTCCAGGCATATGGTGCAGCAAGATAAAAGGAACAGAGTCTGGAGTTAGCAGTGGAGGAGAAGGGTACGATAAGAGAGATTTACCTAATGAACGGAGTTCCTGGGGAGGAGTATATGGAGAGATACTGAGGAGCTGCAGAGTGAATGTACTTTTAAGTCAATAAGAGGTGTTTGAACTATATGCGGAAACGGATAGGGAGCCAATGAAGTGACTTGAGGAGAGAACAAATATGAGCCTAGTGACACTGGCGGAATATAGGTCATGCAGCAGAATTTGAACAGATTGAAGAGGACAGAGATGGCGTAGTGGGAGACCCGAGAGAAGCAAGTTGCAATAGTCTAAGCGATAAGATGGATAAGGGTTTTGATAGTGTGCTCAGAAAGAAAAGGACAAATTTTGGTGATATTAGAGAGATAGGTTTGGATGGCTTCCTAAAGGAAAAGTCAATAGACCATTATTAAATGGATTTGGGGAAAATCCACTATTTCTGGGATAAGTAGTATAAAATGTTTTGTACTTTTTTGGGATCTTGCCAGGTATTTGTGACCTGGATTGGCCACTGTTGGAAACAGGATGCTGGACTTGATGGACCTTTGGTCTTTCCCAGTATGGCAATACTTATGTACTGGGTGCTCAACAATAACAACTATACTCCATTGCAGATTGAGAGGGACTACTTTGATCCTTTTTTTTTTCTCCAAGCACTGCTTAGTAAAATCCCAGAATACTTACAGAATAATATCTTATTACGCCCCTTAAGAGAGCTATGGTGAGAATGAACCAGATCTGACAATCTCGAATCTTTTACCCATTCGAGGCAATGTCATGTTTCTCCCGGGTGTGGACAATAGGACCTTTCTTACCTATGCATCGAATGGAATTACACAATTGCTTCTGCTCTATTGCCATGATGTTAATATATGATCATACAGACTTTAATGTATCAGTATCTATTGCAGTGTTAAGAGCAGATGATAAAATGGTTCCTCTGCCAGCTCTAGGGGGAGGGGCCATGGTTCACCTGGGTAGTAGTTTTGCATACTGTCAATTACAACATTATGTTTCTTCCTTAGAAGTAGAGGCTTTGACCTCTTGACATGGTCATAACATGTCATGTCCCCTACCTCAACGCAAGTGGCATCCTTGGGCTGTGCGGGGTCCCGTCGACACGCACACTTGACTGGCACTGCCCTGAGCCATATGTGTGTGTAGTTCTTCTCTGGGTTTGTTCAGAGAGCGGTGGTTGCAGGCTCCTTAATTGCTTTGCTTCCATGCACCTGTGTCTGCTCTCTCTCTCTGCCTGGCTTCTAGGCTCCTTGATTGCTTTGCTTCCACCCACCTGTGTCTGTTCTCCCTCTGCCTGGCTTCCCTTGCTTCTCTCCTATTGGTCTTCCAGTTCCTCCTTCCCCTGCTCTTGTCCTATGGCTGTGCTCCTTCTCCCTGCTGGTTCCTGCTGATGTCAGACCAGCAGTTTATCAGCTGAGCTCTTCCTGGACTCCATGCTTCGGCTTCTACTTTGGTAGGTGTTACTTGCTCAGTAGTTTGCTTCTTACCTACTTGTCTCTCGTTGCTGACTTTGCCTGTAACTGGATTACCCTCTTGACCTGCTGCCTGCCTACTGACTTTACCTGTGCCTGGATTACCCTGCCTGCTGCTCACCTGTTGACATTGTCTGTTCCTGGATTACTCCTCTGCCTGCTGCCTATTGACTTTGCCTGTACCTGGATCACTCTCTTGCCTGCTGCCTGGCCGATACGTTCACCACCCCGCTTCCAGCTCCATCTCTTAAGTCCTGCAGGCCGCCCGCACCTAGGGGCTCAACCTCTGGGGAACGACGGTCAGCGCAGGAGTAATCCGGGGTTATCTGGCCGCCAAGCAGAACCTGGTTCGAGTACCGGGCTCAGCAGCGCTCTACTTGGTTCAAGAACTCACAAGTCTGACATAAGGTTAGAGAGTTCCTAGCATCAGTTTGAGTGGAATATTTCTCAGTCTCTGAAATGAATCATATTTTATCAGACATCACACCTCAGAAGGCAGTGGAAAACTTTAGTAAATAAGCGGTGTGTAGATTTAGGTAGGCCAGGGGTGGGCATTGACTTTTTAAAGCTGGTATAAAGAAGATTTTGTAACTAGTGTGGACCTGCGAGAATGTCAATTTGGGGTTTTATACCGAGATATTATTACTCAAGCACAAATATTTAAAATGGGATGAATACTCCACTCTGTTAGAAATGTAATCAGGAGCATAATTCATTTTATTATGCCTTTTGGACATGCCCAATGATACAACATCTGCTATTTAGAATGTCTACTAAATTCACCTATCCCATTTTCCTGAATGGGCATTTTAGATCAGTACGAGATTTTTAGATTGAAGGGCCGGTGTGGTTGCCAACTTCTAAGAAGAGTTAATTTTGTACATTTCAAGGCAATTTATTATCCAGCAGTATGGGGCACTATTAAAGGCTTTCTTATAATCACCAGTGAAAAGGAAGTGGGCCAATGACTCAAGAGACCAGGACAACAGACTAATGTTCACAGTGGTTTATTGTAGACTCAACACAGATCTGTGTTTCGGCCAAAGGCCTGTCTCAGGAATCTTTGTTAGCTGGATGAATAAGTAAAACTCCATAAGTTAGTTTTGTAATGCACTGGTGGTCTTGAAAAAGACCTTTAGCGAGAGTCAGCTGGAAAACTGAAAAAGTATATACTGCTTGAAGAGCTTTTGAAACACAGGTTCTATGTTTCTTAGCACTAGCCATTATGGCTTTATTTAACAGCTGGTCTTTCATTCCATATACTCTTCTCTTATTGCCCTTCTTATTCTGTTCTATTGCCATGATGTTAATATATGATCATACAGACTAATATATCATTATCTATTCCTGTGAACAGCTTATGTGTACAGTGCTGCGTACATCTAGTAGCGCTATAGAAATAGCAGCTTATAGATTATAGGTAGATAAGTTATTTGTCTGTAATTTTTGAGATATTACCTGCATCTCCCTTTAGAAATAGAAACTTTCTAATTAGCCATGATTGAACCCTCATCAGCAAAGGCATCTTGAGGCGGAAGGGACTCCAACAGAGGTCTGGAAAGCAATAAAGTCTATGGCCACAGGGAAGGCCCTGGGGTTATATGACTTGACCTTAGAATTTTATAAGGCATTTCTGGCTGAGTTAACACCACTGTTGGCAGAGGTCATTAACAGAGTGGGTAGGGGCACACCGGTAACTCAGTCTATGAAGGAGGCCTTGATAACAGTCATCCTGAAAGCAGGTAAAGATAAAACAGATTGTCAATCATATAGACCCATTCCGTCCTAAACGTGGATATAAAAAATCTTTGCAAAAGTCCTGGTTCTTCAGCTTGGAGAGGTTTTACGTGACCTGGTTCATCCAGTTCAGGTGGGCATTGCCCTAAGCGACAGGGAGGAGATAATATTTATAGGGTGATTAACTTTATAGTGGTAGCTAGACGGAGGCAGCTGCCAGCCTTCTTGTTGGGGATAGATGCTGAAAAAGCATTTGACAGTGTTCATTGGGCTTAAATGGAAGGGGTACTAGAGGTGGATGAAGAAGGACCATTTTTAAAGTGGATAAAAGGTCTTAATTTTTCCCTAATAGATGTGAGAGTTAATGGGGGTAATTCCAGGATGTTCATGTTATCTCATGGTACCTGACAGGGTTGCCCATTAATCCTCTTTTGTTCACTTTGACGATGGAGCCTTTTGCAGCAGCTGTTCAAGACCATGAGGATATGAAGGGGGTGCGAGCTAGTTACAGAGATTATGAGATTAGTTTATTCGCAGATGTGTTTACTTTATCTTCACCACTTTCCCAAATCTTCTGAAGGAGACAAGCCTTTGCTAGGGTCTGGATTTAAAGTAAATATGGCTAAGTTAGAGATCTTTAATCTTACAGTGGAACATTCTGTGGTACAGCGGTTGAAGGCCTCCTTCCCCTTTAGGTGGGTCCAACATAGTATAAAATACTTGTGAGTTTGGATTACAGCTCAATATGCACGGTTGTTTAAGGCCAACTATCCAAAAATTATTGGTTGGTCTCTTACGCTGGAAAAAGGACTACATTATCCTGGTTTGAAAGAATTGCCATGGTATGGATAAACTTGTTACCGAGGTTTCTTTATCTGTTCCAAGTCTTGCCTAGAGCTGTGCCGAAGCAATATCTGTCAACCGTTCACGATACCATTTTAAGATTTATAGGGGGGTTAAAAACACAGGTTTTCTAGGAAAATTTTGTTTTTGGCTTGAAAGAAGGGGGGCTGGGGGTTCCTCGTATGGGGAACTATTAAAAGGCAGCCAAAGTAGGAGTCACAGTGAAATGTCCCAAAACCATCCCTATAAGCTTTGAATAGAGATAAAGCAGGTCATGGTGGGCGTCATTCCATTGAGTTATTTAATGTGGCTGCCTAAGAGAAATACCGAGTGGTGGATGAGCATACCTGTTTGTCAGCCAAGCTTAATTATGTGGGATGGGATGTGCAGTCCATCTGATTTTCAGTTCTCTAGGTGTACGCCCATACGATATAACCCTCAGTTTGGGGCCAGAGTTGGTATCCTTGGTGTATAAACAGTGGGAAGCTCAGGGGTTGTCCACAGGTAGTCAGTATCCAGAGGACTCGGGTAATTTCTTTTGGGGATATGGTACCACAAATACATCAGTATGCTTATGTTCAGTGTGGTCCTTCAGGGTAAAGTTATGTGACCATATTTGGAGGGAGAGTTCACCTTCTTTGAAGAGATTTGTGAAGAATTTCATTTTACTAGGAATCTGGTGGCAGCTTTGTATCGCTGTTTGCGTGATCAGCCGCTGTTGCACAGGCAACACTGGGAAAGGGAACTGGGGGTTACTTATGACCTGGATGACTGGAAGGCAATGAAGGTAACATTGTCCAAAATTGCAACTGCCGCCAATATGCAAGAAAATAATGTTAACTTTATACATCGTTGGTACCTCTCACCAGATTGAATATCACATTGGTATCCACAGGCTGCACTGGCTTGTTGGCAGAACTGTGGGGCCAGGGGAACTCTGGGATACATTTGGTGGGGCTGTCCAAAAGCTACAGCCTTCTGGAAAAGTATTCAATTTCGTACTAAATGGTACACTGGGTTACAGGTGCCCTGGGAACTGGGTTTTTTTTTTTGTTTGTTTTTTTCTTGTTGAATAGACAGTCACCAGGGTTTAAGCTGGCACAAATGAGGTTGGTGTGGCACTGTTTGAATGCTGCAAAATTGACGTTTGCTGCCTGGTGAAAAGTAGCTGGTGTTCCATCATTGTCCTTGTGGAGGGCTAAACTGAGATATATTTATAAAATAGAGAAGTTAACAGTGTTGCCCAGAGATGCCAAGGGGAAGTGGGAGAAAGTCTGGGGACAGTTGCAGGATCCTAGTATTATATAATTATTAGTCACTGGTTGTTATTTGATAAGGAATGATATTTGGCAATGTTTGATCTTGGGAACGGGGTGGGAGTCTTCACTGTTATGGGGGTAGTTTTATTACGTTTGTTAGCCGGGGTACGGGATGCCCCGAAGTTGGGAGGTTTGAGAGAGAAAGAGAGGAAAAAATCAACTGTCTTGGTGAAGGGATGTTAACTGTTTGAGCCAGTCAGTCAATCACTCTAGCTAAGCCAGGGCTCTTCCAATTTGGGACTCTTTTTAACTTGTTTTCCAACTCTTGTTGTTACTTCAGGCCATTCCATAACTAATGTTTACACACTCCACATTCCCCTGTATGCAGAGTAGCCATTCTGCATCTGTTATGCCCTATAGGGTCCTCTTATAAGTTTCTCCAGAATGTTTCTGTTTCAGCTTTAATTTGTTTCACTGTACTGATGTTCTTTCCCAGTTCCCTGTACACCTGTTTTGGGTTTTTATTTATTTAGCACATTTGATATACTGCTGAGGCCATCACATAGGCATACAGAAGTTAAAAAATACAATTTTCTACACAGATACTAGTACTGTCCCTAATGGGCTCACAATCTAATTTGTTTTGATATCTCTTTTCTGTTTTCTTCATATCGCCAGAATTTTTGTGCTTCAGGTGTTACTTTTAATTTATAACTAACATATGAATTTAAGATCTTCCTCTATCAATGCAGCAAATTTCAGTTTTGTTTTTTTTGTTACATTTGTACCCCGCGCTTTCCCACTCATGGCAGGCTCAATGCGGCTTACATATTGTATACAGGTACTTATTTGTACCTAGGGCAATGGAGGGTTAAGTGACTTGCCCAGAGTCACAAGGAGCTTGCCTGTGCCTGAAGTGGGAATTGAACTCAGTTCCTCAGTTCCCCAGGACCAAAGTCCATCACCCTAACCACTAGGCCACTCCTCCACGACCGCTATTGATATTTTGGGTCTTCCTCAGTATCATTGGGGATTCCTGATCCTTTTAGGTATCCATCTACTACTACTACTTATTTCTAAAGCACTATTAGACGTACGCAGCGCTGTACACTTGAACATGAAGAGACAGTCCCTACTCGACAAAGCTTACAATCTAATTAGGAAAAGAGGACAAACAAGAGATAAGGGAATATTAAAGTGAGGAAGATAAAATAAGGGTTCTGAACAAGTGAATAAGGGTTAGGAGTTAAAAGCAGCATCAAAAAGGTGGGCTTTTAGCTTAGATTTGAAGACGGCCAGAGATGGAGCTTGACGTACCGGCTCAGGAAGTCTATTCCAGGCATATGGTGCAGCAAGATAAAAGGAACAGTCTGGCGTTAGCAGTGGAGGAGAAGGGTGCAGAAAAGAGAGATTTACCTAGTGAACAGAGTTCCCGGTGAGGAATGTAGGGAGAGATGAGAGTGGAGAGGTACTGAGGAGCTGCAGAGTGAATGCACTTATAGGTCAATAAGAGGAGTTTGAACTGTATGCGGAAACGGAAGCCAGTGAAGTGACTTGAGGAGAGGGCTAATATGAGCATAACGATACTGGCGAAATATTAGGCGTGCAGCAGAATTTTGAACAGACTGAAGAGGAGACAGATGGCTAAGTGGGAGACCTGTGAGAAGCAAGTTGCAATAGTCTAAGTGAGAGGTGATAAGAATGTGAATGAGGGTTCTGGTAGTGTGCTCAGAAAGGAAAGGGCGAATTTTGCTGATATTATAGAGAAAGAAACGACAGGTTTTAGCAGTCTGCTGAATATGTGCAGAGGAGGAGAGGGAGGAGTCGAAGATGACCCCAAGGTTACGAGCTGATGAGACAGGAAAGATGAGAGTGTTATCCACAGAACTAGAGAATGGGGGAGGAGGAGAGGTTGGTTTAGGGGGAAGATAAGAAGTTCAGTCTTGGTCATGTTTAGTTTCAGATGGCGCTGAGACATCCACGCAGCAATGTCAGACAAGCAGGCTGATACTTTGGCCTGGATTTCGGCTGAGATTTCTGGTGTGGAGAGCAAGATCTGGGAGTCTGGTTTGAGATGGCCAGGCCCGGTTTCCATTATGGCTAAAAACCAAAGCCGGCCATCTCTAAACCCAGCGTCCTCCATCCAACTCTGTTGATCCAAATACCCAAAACATGGGTCATCCCTTGAAGGGAGATAAGCCCTAGCTTTGATGGTAAACCTATCGGGGTCAAGGAATACTTTTACACCCATGCAGAGTATTATTGTTTTCTCTGTACTCTCTATTTGACATACACACAGAAATACATTTAAAACAGTGAGCCACTAGGGCTTCCAAATGAGGTATTTTATTGCCTAGACTGTCAGCATTTGTATTCACAGTCTTCCAATTTTTAGATTGTTCACTTCTATTGGGTAAATGTTTAATTCTTGTTTCCTCTTCCTCTTTATTACTACTAAATGTATTTATATAGTCTCATTTTTCCCACCGCAATTATGCTTTTCCTAGTGGTGACATCTTGAACTTGTTTTCTCCCATCCGCAACACCTTTCCTCTAGTTTAAACATCTGTTCACATACTGATTGAGTGTGGCAGATGGGAGAAAAGTTCAGGATGTCACCCCCCCCCCCCCCCAAAAAAAAAAAAAAAAAAAATATATATATATATATATGTAGAGTGATAAAGTTGGGGGTGCAGAAACCAGGAAAGGGACCTCAGGCTGATAGCGCCTGAGGATCTCAAGGCAGCAAGACAATGAGAAAAGGTACAAGTCGTTGGTGAGGCCCCACTTGGGAGTATTGTATTCAGTTTTGGAGGCCGCATCTTGTTAAGAATGAAAAAAGACTTGAAGCGGTTTACAGAAAAGTGACAAAAATGGTATGGGGTTTGCGTAGCAAGACATGAGAGACTTGCAGACCTGAAAATGCATATCCTGGAGAAAAGGAGAAACAAGGGTGATATGATAAAGGTGTTCAAATATTTGAAAGGTATAAAGCCATAGACAAGCATTTTTCAAAGGTGGGAAAGCGGTAGAACCAGAGGACATGAATTGAGGTTGAAAGGAGGCCAATTCAGGAGTAATGTCAAGAAGTATTTTTTCACTGAGAGGGTGGTAGGTACCTGGAATGCCTTTCCGTGGGAGGTGGTGGAGATGCACAAGGTAACGGAATTAAAAAAATTCATGGGATAAACACAAAGGAATCCTGTTTGGAAGGAATGGATCCAAAGAAGCTTAGCAGAGATTAGGTAGCAACACCGCTGATTAGGAAGCAAAGCCAGCGCTGGGCAAGACTTCTACGATCTGTGCCCTCATCATGGCAGAACAGATTTGGATGGCTGCAGTGGAGCTTTTCAGGGGCTTCTCAACTTCAGAAATTTAAAACAAGGACAGTGCTGGGCAGACTTCTAAGGTCTGTTCCCTGAAAATGGCAAGGACAAATCAAGATCAGGTATACACATATGAAATATCAAATCATACCATATGTAATCAGTTTCTTGTTGGGCAGACTGGATGGACCATACAGGTCTTTATCTGCCATCATCTACTATGTTACCAGGGTAGTAGCCAAAGCCAGAAGGATGCCTGACTGCATAGAGAGGGGCATAGCCAGCAGATAGAAGATCATGGCCCTGTACAAATTGTCAGTGAGACTGCATTTAGAGTACTGTGTTCAGTTTCAGAGGCCATATCTTGCCGCAAATATAAGACTCAAAGCAGTTCAAAGGAAAGCAACCAACACGGTATGAGGTCGCCATCAGAAGACATGAGACGAGACTTGAAGACTAATATGTACAGGTATACCATGGAGGAAAGGAGGGAGAGGGGAGATATGTTACAGTTGCTTAAATACTTGAAAGATATAAATGAACAAACCTTTTCCAAAAATAGAGAGATTATACGATTAGAGGGCATGAAATGGGGAGACTTAAAAGCAACATCCTAAAATACTTTTTCATGGAGAGGGTCATGGCTGCCTGGCATGCTCTTCTGTAGAAGGCAGTGGGGATGAAAACAGTGACAGAATTCAAAAAAGCCATGGGATATACACACAGAATCTCTGTAGAAGAGGATGGAATAAAAGTAAAGAGCATTTCCATTCAAGTAAAACATAACTGACTCATACTTAAAACAAACAAACAAAAAAAGTGCATAGAGTAGGGATAACCTGCACAGAGTGCCAAGTTCAACCCTGGCCACCTTTCTGGGCAGACTAGGATTATGCTAGATTTTATCTGTTATGGTTTATTTAGTTATATTTATATCACTATACAACTTTGTATTTGTTATCCACTGACTGGGGCAAATGCCACACTGAGCCTGCAAATAGGTGGGAAAATGTGGGGTACAAATGCAACAAATAAAATAATAAATAAATAAATACTCCGCTTACTATAAGCTGTGCTACCCTTTAATGTGATGGCTAACTTGAGATTTTCTTATACTAACCTTACTCCCAATACAATAAGGGTTTTAGCATGGAAAAATCCTTAGCAAAGCCATCACGTTAAAGTGTAATGCAGTCAACATACAAATAGCATGCAAACTTGCTGGGAATCAAGACTTGATGTTAATGTGTAGAATACTGAATTTTGGTGAACTTTGCCCCCCCCCCCCCCCCCAAAAAAAAATCAGGGCTGAAGTAAAGATCATACCGAGGAGCAGCAGGGTCATCTGAGGTGAAGTACAGGACTTCACACCTGCGGACTTGTGGCCCAAGTAAGCCTAATAGCTAGCCTCAGCCTATCTAGTTCAAGGCAACCTGGACCAGGCAGACCCTCAACCAGAAACCTCCACACTGCTGGACCCTTAGGATCAATTTACTTACCTGTTCTTGGGAGATGTTCAACAGCAGCATTCTTGATATGCTGCCATCTTGAAAAATAGTAGTGCAAGACCGCTTGTATTGTGTTGGGATGCACCAGCGGGGTTAGGAGCCACCATTTTCAAGATGGTGGCAGGAGAACAAAGATGCTGCTGAACGCCTTCCTGGAACAGGTAAGTAGGATTGGTTCTGGGATCCAGCTGCATTGAAGGATCTCTAGTCAAGGGCATCCCTGACCTAGGTGCCTAGGACCAGATAACAAGTGTACGTGTGTGGAGGGTGGGAGGTTATCCTTGCTCATATTCTGACAGCAAAAGGAAACAATTTATCTGTGATGCTTCATACTACGGCAGTAATATGTGCTGTTTTTCTGTCAGCACACACTGTGGTAATGTGCATATGATTAATTTACTGAATAAGATATAAAAGGTTTTCTTAGCATCTGAATTAGAACACTGTTCATCAAAACTTAGCTCACCATTTTAAAAGCATGGTTTACTGCACTGAGCCTAAAATTAGTAGGAAAAACAAAGCAGGCAGTGTAACATTAAAAATAAATTCCTTTTCATAATAGTTTTAAACAATGAAAGATTCTGGGACCACCATCCCTGCCTCAGGCAAATAAAGACACACTCCTATGGGCTATGTTAAAACTTAGAAAAGTCTATGTGGTGAACAGTGGCCATATATTAACATGTACAACAAATGAAGATTGTCAATGGACAAGACCAGAAAACATTAAACAAATGCAATTACTAAAATGTATATGATTGTTTGGAAACATCATACCTGCACTAGCTTATTTACTTTAAGCTTCAATAATCAAGAAGTTTTCAAGAACATAATAAAAAAATATTTTTTGTCATGAAAAAAAGCATTTTAAAAATGAATATGATGAAATCTGTCTAACTACATCACTACTTGTGTTGATAAGAATGCACATAAACATTTTTCATTTTATATAGTCTTTTATCAATCATATTTTCTCTTGGAAAAATATCTTGATGGTCTAAAAACAGAGAAAGTCAAGCACTGGCAATTTTAAGCATGAGAGCATTAAGATTCCCTTCCCTACCCCCAACCCCGATTTTTTTTTTAATGCTATGAAGTAGTATTTTCTTGTGTACTTTTTATGACTGTTTAACATGCATTGAACATGGGTTTTGCCTATGGAAAGTCTTAATCAAAACCAAGATTTGATCAGATTAGATTTCTAAATGGGAACTATTAAGTTTAAACAAGCAAGGATGAGCTAGAGGTGGTACACCTTGTAAATTGAACAAAGTAGATGGGACTTACAATCCTTACCTGCTACCATATTCTATCTTTTTATAATATAATTGCATGGGGGGGGGGGGGGGGGGGCAAGATGGTCACCAAGAAAGGACGCTGCAAAATTGAGTTCTGTTTTTCATTTTCTTGCCCTTAGGGGCATCTTACCTTTTGTCTTATACCCAAGCAAAAAGGGAAGTTGTGCTCACTTCTTGTACCTCCTCTTCGACAGACTGAGATCCACCAGGTTATGTGCTAGTGTTGCTTTGCGCGTATCCGTTCAACAGGGCGTGAGGAAGAGCCCTGAACTGGAGACAACGCTTTGCTCAGCCCAGCACTCCAAGGTATGGCAAACGCCTGAGACGCTAACAGAAGCTGGAACTCCAGCACCACTTACAGCCTTTTAGAAGGCAGGCTTTACCCTGTACCTCAGAATTTATTACATCTTGAACTCGGGCTAATGTCCCGACTCCACCAGGAACAGCTATGTACGATCCAAGGAAGAGGCTGGTTATTCCTCCCCTGGTAAGACTGACGGAGGTGACCCTTGACTCCATCTGAAGTACTTACTCAGTTTACAAGGTACATACCTTATCTTTACCAACTATTGATGAAAATGCAGTCAAGATTCAGAAACGCAAGGAAATAGTGAATGTGCATGGAGGAAGGATTGAAGAACTTTCAGGCCAAGTGCAAAAGATTAAACAGTCTCAAACTATTTTCTTGCAAGATTGAATGTTATTTCAGTTGGAGAACTTTGAGAATTATACAAAGCAATTGACTGGCACATGTTAAATTTTCCTCAACTAATGACAATGTCACCTAAACAAGTATTTTATAAATACCTGCAGTAAGTATGTAAATACTCCCTATAAGTCTGTCCCCTAAGAAACAATCAACTCCTGAAAGAATTGTCTGTGGTGGGATGTTTCAACAGATAGTCTGAACTTGACTGGCATTTTAGAGAAGTCCTATGAAGAAGTTGTTACAAGGACTACCTTGTTGGTGATACTTGATGCCAACCAAGATAAGGAAGAATTATTGTGGCTTTACTTAAAGATTTAAACTTTATTGGGGGGGGGGGGGAGTTTTGATCTTTCCTGACATGGCTAGGTCTATTCAGTATAGATGTAAGCAATTCCTGAACCTTCATCAATGAGTTATTGATTTAGGTGCTAAGTTTCAATTAAGATATCCCTGTAAATGTGTTATCCAATTTGATAATCTGATTATCATATGATGCTTCCCAATTGCAGTTTTTCTTGGAGGGTAAAGGTTCCTCTGTCAATGGAGAATGAGCCACCTTTGTAATGCTGAGTCTTAGTAGTAATTGACACTCAACCTGCTATTTCTCTCTGTTATTAGATCCCTTTTTCCTCGGGGGTGTTGGGATTCTTGCCCCCTCTGCTGTGGACTATATAGTGCCAATAAATTTGTATTATATTTTGGTTTTTCTTTGGGAATTATTTCTGTATTGGCTCTTTATCCTAATTCAAACTTGTTTTTGATGTATTATAAAAATGTAAATACAAAATATATATAACTGCACATTTTTTGTGTTTTCAATTTTTGTCTACTACTAATTTTCAATACTGTATTTCTTTATATGCAACCACAAGTTACCAGTGGTGCTCTATAGATTTTAAGTTGTTCTGACTTGGTCCATAGATTTCTAGTTCAATGTATCTGATTTCAACCTAGGATTTGGTTTTTGCTTTCCTCCTTGTCATGTAAGCTTTAGCACATCATGTTTGTATTGTTCTTGAGATCTATTGGCACTAGCAGACAGGAGACCCTAAACTCTGCTCTGGCTGTATACTTCTGTTTCAATAAATGCTACATTACTTAAAAACATGATGTAAAGTCTATCTGTGTGTTCTCTCAAATTATACTGAAATAGAATGTCAGTAATCACGGACATGGTACAGACTGAGAACATTCCAAATCTGATGACACCCTGGCAGAAGCACCCTAGACAATGTTAGCATGTTATACTAAAATCCCGCCTTTCCAGCCATGCATGTTAGGTGAAAAGAATTCCTACTCTACCAGCTCCATATGAACTTACTGTTTTCCTGCACCCTGGCCACGAAGCCTGTGAGCGGTATCTGTGGAGTCAACTGAGGCAGCGGAGGAGGAGGGGGCGTAATAGAAACTGGGAATAGTAACAGCGCATTGGGGAGGTAAAACAAATAAGGGGAAACAAACAGAAGCAGCAGTCAGTATAAACAAAGACCACAAGTAAAAGACCAGTTCAAAACTGTAGGATCTCCTTCAATTTTACCAGGACAAAAAAAAAAAAAAAAAAAGGATCTCAGTTATTATAATGAACAGTAAAAGTCTGACTCAATAAATGTCCTTACATGTGGTAAACTTCATTAAAATTTCTTTTGTAATACACGTTCCCTTTATTTAATTTACTGTTCCAGTTCTAACATCTGTACAAGGCATTTTCTTTGTTTTGCAATAAATTCAGCTCATCAAAAGCTATCCTTAAAGCACAAAAATTTTGAAGGAGGTTCTAAGTCCTTTGAAGTAAGCAACATATCTAACAAAGCAATAATTAAGAGATTCAAGTTTGCTGAACTGATGTGCTTGTATTTTTTTTCAGTGAACTGAATCCAGTTTTGCACAGAAACTTTGCTCAGCTCTTTTACTGAAGAAAATTAAAGCTTTTCTAATTTCAACTCCATGCAATTTCCAGAAAAAAAATTCAGAGCAGCAGAAATGTTATGTTCAAGACATCTGCCAAGTTTAGAAATTCTCACTGAAGTAAACATTTCCATGTTGAAACACCAGGGTGGGGGGGTGTATAGTTTTGATTAACCTACAGTCTTGACCATTTGTTGTCCCCGAGGAGTAGGCAAGCCAGACACACCCAATAAGGGCTTTATCTAACCACAAAAGGTACTGAGGAAGGCTTCTGTAACTTACTTATTTATTTAAATGCATCTTCCTTGTGTACAGTACCAAACATTTATAAGACGACAGAGATAAACATGTAAAATAAGCTTTGCAATTCTGTGGACCCAACTTCTTCCTTGTGTAGACACAAACTAATTCACTTTGGAAGGACAACGCTTAGGTGTCAGAAACCACATTCAAGGTCTGAGGCAAATTACCTCCCAAAACACAAACTTCACCTTAACCTTTTGTGCTATTTGCTGATAGAAAGCAGCCAACACACTAATCAAGGTGAAATAATTTATTAGACTGAATATTTTTCACCTAAATGTAGCTGGGTACCTATTTAGAGGATAAAAGTATTTGCAAACAAGTTACTTAGCTATAGCAGATGTTCTCCGCTGGCAGCACTATATAATGGATGACATCACCGATGGAGCCCAGCACAGCAAACACTACTCCAGTTTAGTGTTTTTAGAAGCTTTCAAAAGGTAGGTTCACTACACATATATGCCACTTTCCATTTACCATTGTTGTGTGGGACCACTTTAGCTCATTTTTAAAGGGAGGGGGAGAGCATGTGAGGACTTGTACCCTGAAATCCACAGAGAACACCTGCTACAGGATATAGATGTTCTCCAAGGACAAGCAGGAAGGTAGCAAAGTCTCCACAACATGGGGCTCCCTAGCTACAGACTGTCTTCAACAAAGAAAAGGGAAAAAAATGACAACTAATGAAGTTGCAGAAGGGAACCACCAAGATTGTTGCAACCACAAACAAGCCGTTTGATTATTTTGTCCCCCTCTCACATCAAGAGTCCTGTTCCAAACAGTAGGTGTTTATTTAACAGCTCCAGAAATATTCTCCATGGAAGCTGAATATAGCTCTGATACTATCAGAGTTGCCAACTTTTTAACAGAAAAAACAAAAGCCTGACGCCTGCTTTGCTTCATCCCATGTTCTTCGTCACTACCCTCCTCCACCCCACCCCTTCTATAATCCACTATCTGTACTAGGGTTGCTATCTCAAGAAAAAAAACTGCCACACGTTCAAGGATTATTTCACAAACTTTACATAACAGAAGTAGGCTAATTTTTGTATATAATTCAGATAAACCAAACACTATAAACTTTTTAATGATTTATAAAATATGTACCATAGCAGAAACACACTGCTATACCCTGACAGGGGAAGTACAAGGTAAGTAGTATACTGGTTCTGTGAATCACATATCATAACAATACAGAAAAGACCAGGATCCAGGAAAGATACAGAGGATCCCAGAAACCAGGAGATCCAAGGAATATGGAAGATACAGAGAAAGTAGAAGGTATGCATTAACAAGTCAATATGCTCAATTTAAACAGTCTGCTCTGAGGGAACTGGCAGTTGTGTATTGTAAGCTATTATTCTAATAGTTAGAAAGCAGCAGCCATGGCTAAAAACTGGTGGACGTTACCATACCTTAAAAGCATGAACTCCAGGACTGAAAGGGCAAAAACCCTAGCTGTAAAAAAGGCAGCACTGTAAATATTACACCAGACCCTAAACACCAATACATCACCTAGTGAGAAAGTAGAACATGAGAGACTGCTATAAGATTTCCACACAACCTACATACTAGAATACCACATCTTGATCACATGCACAAAACAGAGACCCTCAACAAAAACAAAACAAGGAACATATCAGTAACAGCAATATGAAGGCAAAAAGCTGAACTTGAAACCTCAAGAAGTCAGATTCTACATATAAAGTTGCTTTCTACATGCTAAGGATGTAAAAAAAATTGAAGCGGTGCAAAGAAAAGCTACGAGAATGGTATGGGATTTGCATTCCAAGACATATGAGGAGAGACTTGCTGACCTGAACATGTATACCCTGGAGGAAAGGAAGAACAGGGGTGATATGATACAGACATTCAAATATTTGAAAGGTATTAATCCGCAAACAAATCTTTTCCGGAGATGGGAAGGCGGTAGAACGAGAGGACATGAAATGAGATTGAAGGGGGGCAGACTCAAAAAAGATGTCAGGAAGTATTTTTTCACAGAGAGAGTGGTGGATGCTTGGAATGCCCTCCCGCGGGAGGTGGTGGAGAAGAAAACGGTAACGGAATTCAAACATGCGTGGGATATACATAAAAGAATCCTGTGCAGAACGAATGGATCCTCAGAAGCTTAGCCGAAATTGGGTGGTGGAGCCGGTGGGGGGAAGAGGGGTTGGTGGTTGGGAGGCGAAGAGAGTGGTGGGCAGACTTATACGGTCTGTGCCAGATCCGGTGGTGGGAGGCGGGACTGGTGGTTGGGAGGCGGGGAATAGTGCTGGGCAGACTTATACGGTCTGTGCCAGAGCCGGTGGTGGGAGGCGGGGCTGGTGGTTGGGAGGAGGAGATAGTGCTGGGCAGACTTATACGGTCTGTGCCCTGAAAAAGACAGGTACAAATCAAGGTAAGGTATACACATGAGTTTATCTTATTGGGCAGACTGGATGGACCGTGCAGGTCTTTTTCTGCCGTCATCTACTATGTTACTATATATAAAGGTACTGAAGAGACAGAAACAGATATGCAAGACTGAGATGTACATTTCCAAAACTAACATTCAAAATAAAATACTTTTTTCTACTTTTGCCATCTGAGCATTGTATTCTTCCATTCGGTTTGGTCCCAGTATCTCTTTTCACTTTTTCTCTGTGTTTTCCTGTACTTTCAGGGTCTTATCCATTTAACATTTCTTCTTTCTCCATGTTCACCATCCACCTGCCCTGTGTCCCTATCCCCTCCCCCAGTTCAGCAGCTGCCCTCTGTGTCTCTGTCCCCCCACCCCAGTTCAGCATCTGCCCTCTGTGACCCTGTCCCCCCACCCCAGTTCAGCATCTGCCCTCTGTGTCCCTATCCCCCCCCCCCACACACACACTTTAGCATATGCCCTCTCAGTAATCTCTGTGCTGTCCCTTATCTTCTCTGGTATTGTCCTTCTATATCTGTGAGCCTACTACCTCCATGCCTAGCATCTCTTTTCTATGTCCCTGTTCCTCCCTTCTTCTCACACAACCCACCCTGGGGCCAGTCTCTCTCTCCTCTGCCTCACTGGTCTGGTATTTCTCCCTCCATGAGTCCAGTGACTCTCCCTCCCCCCCCCACCTGAATTGGTCTCTCTCTTACTCCTTCCCCCAATCCCAGGTCCAGCATCTCTCCTCCTCTCAACCCTTCCCTCATTTCCCCCTCACCCCCACCCAGTAGATCAATCATTTTTTTCTCTTAATCTCCTTCCCTGATGGATCCAGCATCTCTTGAGTACTCTCCCCCCCTCCCCCCCCCAATACCAGCAGATCTAGCACCTCTCTTTCCTCCTAGGTTTGGATTATTTCCTAAACATAAGCCATTATTAAGATGGACTTGAGAAAATCCACTGTTTCTACGATAACCAGTATAAAATTTGTTTTACTGTTCTGGGATCTTGCCAGATACTTGTGACCTGGATTGGCCACAACTGGAAATAGGATACTGGCTTGATAGACCTACAGTCTTGTCCTAGAATGGAAACGATTATGTTCTAGCGAGTCCAGCATCTCGAGTCCCCCCCCCCCCCCCCCCCCAAAAAAAAAAAAAAAAATATAGGTTTGGTACTCCTCTCCCCCCACCCCTTCTCCAGTGGACCCTTCTCTTGTGCCCCCCCCCCCCCCCCCACAATTCAGCAGTTCTTGAGTCATCTACCTCCCCTTCGTTCCCTCCATCTGGTCCATCCAGCATCTCTCCCTCTCCCCCTGCAACCCCCCTCCCCCAGGTCCTGAAATGTGCTTTGACTAATTGGCGGCAGCAGCAGCGATTCAGGCAAGCAGCTTCTGCCTACATCTGGGGCCTTCCCTTGGCCACATCCTGCCTGTGCAGCAAGAAGTCACATCATAAGAGGCAGGATCCAGCCAATGGAAGGCTCCATATTCAGACAGAAGCCACTTGCCCGAATCGATGTAGCTTGTTGATTGTCAGTTAAGGCATATTTCAGGACCTGAGGGGTGCAGGGAGAGAGGGAGATATGCTGGATAGACCCATACAAAGGAAGGGAGGGAGAGGCAACAGGAGAGATACTGAGAGAGGGAGATACCAGCACTTTTGGACCACAGCATCAGGGACAAAATATTACTTTTCTACTGCTGGTTTTGAGGGTTTATCAGAAGTCAAACTGGCCACTGAAATACTGGCCAGACCGGCTGAAAACTGGTTAGCTGGCAACCCTAGATACTAAGAGTTGTGCCAAGATATTCAAGTCAAATCTGCCTAGACAAAAGTGAAGGAAATACAGAGGGGCATAATCAAACGGGGCGCCCAAGTTTTCCTGAGGGCATCCTTGCAGGACGTCCCAGCAAAGGGACAGGGAAACTTGCATTATCGAAACAAGATGGGCGGCCATCTTTTGTTTCGATAATACGGTCGGGGACGCCCAAATCTCCACATTTAGGTTGACCTTAGGGATGGTCGTCCCTAGAGACGGTCGTCCTGATTTTCGGAGATAATGGAAACTGAGGACGCCCATCTCAGAAACGACCAAATCTAAGCCATTTGGTCGTGGGAGGAGCCAGCATTTGTAGTGCACTGGTCCCCCTGACATTCCAGGACACCAACTGGGCACCCTAGGGGGCACTGCAGTGGACTTCAGAAAAAGCTCCCAGGTGCATAGCTCCCTTACCTTGGGTGCTGAGCCCCGCAAAACCCACTCCCCACAACTGTACACCACTACCATAGCCCTTAGGGATGAAGGGGGTCACCTAGATGTGGGTATAATGGGTTTGTGGTGGGTTTTGGAGGGCTCACATTTACCACCACAAGTGTAACAGGTAGGGGGGAATGGGCCTGGGTCCGCCTGCTTGAAGTGCACTGCACTACCCACTAAAACTGCTCCAGGGGCCTGCATACTGCTGTCATGGAGCTGGGTATGATATTTGAGGCTGGCATAGAGGCTGGAAAAAATATTTTTAAAGATTTTTTTTTTAGGGTGAGAGGGGGTGTTAGTGACCATTGGGGGAGTAGGGGGAGGTCATCATAAGTACATAAGTATTGCCATACTGGGAAAGACCAAAGGTCCTTCAAGCCCAGCATCCTGTTTCCAACAGTGGCCAATCCAGATCACAAATACCTGGCAAGATCCCCCCAAAAATACAAAACATTTTATACTGCTTATCCCAGAAATAGTGGATTTTCCTCAAGTCCATTTAATAACGGTCTATGGACTTTTCCTTTAGGAAGCCATCCAACCCTTTTTTAAACTCCGCTAAGCTTAACCGCCTTTACCACATTCTCTGGCAACGAATTCCAGAGTTTAATTACACGTTGAGTGAAGAAAAATTTTCTCAGATTAGTTTTAAATTCATCGCATGCCCCCTAGTCCCAGTATTTTTGGAAAGCGTGAACAGACGCTTCACATCTACCCATTCAACTCCACTCATTATTTTATAGACCTCTATCATATCTCCCTTCAGCCGCCTTTTCTCCAAGCTGAAGAGCCCTAGCCGCTTTAGCCTTTCCTCATAGGGAAGTCGTCCCATCCCCTTTTATCATTTTCGTCGCCCTTCTCTGCACCTTTTCTAATTCCACTATATCTTTTTTGAGATACTGCGTACAGAATTGAACACAATATTCGAGGTGCGGTCGCACCATGGAGCGATACAAAGGCATTATAACATCCTCATTTTTGTTTTCCATTCCTTTCCTAATAATACCTAACATTCTATTTGCTTTCTTAGCCACAGCAGCACACTGAGCAGAAGGTTTCAACTTATCATCAACGACGACACCTAGATCCCTTTCTTGGTCCGTGACTCCTAACGTGGAACCTTGCATGACGTAGCTATAATTCGGGTTCCTCTTTCCCATATGCATCACTTTGCACTTGCTCACATTAAATGTCATCTGCCATTTAGACGCCCAGTCTCGTAAGGTCCTCTTGTAATTTTTCACAATCCTCCAGCGATTCAACGACTTTGAATAACTTTATGTCATCAGCAAATTTAATTACCTCACTATTTACTCCCATCTCTAGGTCATTTATAAATATGTTAAAAAGCAGCGGTCCCAGCACAGAGCCCTGGGGAACCCCACTAACTACCCTTCTCCATTGAGAATACTGACCATTTAACCCTACTCTCTGTTCTCTATGTTTTAACCAGTTTTTAATCCACAATAGAATAGTACCTCTTATCCTATGACTCTCCAATTTCCTCTGCAGTCTTTCATTATTATTATTACTAGCATTTGTATAGCGCTACCAGACGCACGCAGTGCTGAACACCTGATACAAAGAGACAGTCCCTGCTCAAAAGAACTTACAATCTAAACAACACAGACAGATAAGACAGTTACGGGTGAAGGAATTAATGGGAGCTAAAGCAGCAGTGAAAAGGTGGGTTTTCAGCATAGATTTGAGAACAGGTAGAGATGGAGCTAGACATATAGGTCCAGGAAGTCTATTCCAGGCATAAGGTGCCGCGAGAGAAAAGGAGCGAAGCCTGGAGTTAGCAGTGGAGGAGAAGGGGGACAACAAGAGAGATTTGTCCAGCGAGCAGAGTTCACGGGGAGGAATGTAGGGAGAGATGAGAGTGGAGAGGTAATGGGGGGCTGCAGAGTGGATGCATTTAAAGGTCAGTAAGAGAAGTTTAAACTGAATGCGGAAGCGGACAGGGAGCCAGTGAAGTGACTTGAGGAGCAGGCTAGTGTGGGTATAACGATTCTGGTGGAAAATAAGTCATGAGGTACTTTGTCAAATGCCTTCTGAAAATCCAGATACACAATATCAACCGGCTCACCTTTATCCACATGTTTGTTCACCCCCTCAAAGAAATGTAGTAGATTGGTGAGGCAAGATTTTCCTTCACTAAATCCATGTTGACTTTGTCTCATTAATCCATGCTTTTGAATATACTCTGTAATTTTGTTCTTAATAATAGTCTCTACCATTTTGCCCGGCACCGACGTCAGACTCACCGGTCTATAATTTCCCGGATCTCCTCTGGAATCTTTTTTTAAAAATTGGCGTTACATTGGTCACCCTCCAATCTTCCGGTACCACACTCGATTTTAAGGATAAATTACATATTTCTAACAATGGTCATCTGGTCATTTAAGGCACATTTTTTGTGGCTTGGTCGTAAAAAAAAGGACCAAGTAAAGTCAGCCAAGTGTTCGTCAGGGACGCCCTTCTTTTTTTCATTATCGGCCGAGGACGCCCATGTGTTAAGCACGCCCCAGTCCCGCCTTCGCTATGCTTCCGATACGCCCCCGTGAACTTTGGTCGTCCCCACGACAGAAAGAGTTTGAGGGTGCCCAAAATCGGCTTTCGATTATGCCGATTTGGGCGACCCTGGGAGAAGGACTCCCATCTCTCGATTTGTGTCGAAAGATGGGCGCCCTTCTCTTTCAAAAATGAGCCCAATAGTCTCCTAGTCATACAAAAATTGTTTGTGTTTGCTAACTGCAGCCCCCATCCTATTAGGATCAAAAGAAACTAAAAGCTGGGTGGAATTTCTACAAACATTGCACTCCGGATAGAAGGCCAATGCCCTTTAAGATCCAGAGTATGTAGTATTGTTCCACTTCTCTGGGCATGAAGCCTGGGGAAAAAAAAATTATTTATAGGACCAATAACTGGTTAAGATATAACTGATTGGAAGAACTTTGGGTGAGAATACAGAACCACTCAGTTGTAAAATTTTGTATAAGGCGGATCAGTTACTAGAAACAAACTCACTAACCACCACGAAAAAAAAACAAAAAACTGACCTTCCAGGTCAGATATTTCAGATGACAGGTGCCAGTGACTTGAAAGAGGCTTCCATCAGCTGGGTGAATACAATGGTGAGATACCATGACACACTGGAAAGCTTGATGGGAGGCTTCAACAGAAGCAAGCCTTACATAAAGCAAACATCTAAAGGCTGCACAGAGATGGGTTTATCCTTCTAAATGATGAAAGGTGCCAACTGTTCTAAGGTTACCTTAACTGAAATGGTTTTTAAACCTGACTCAGGTAGATGAATACAGTATTCAAGCAGTTTTTGTGTGGGACAGGAAAAAGGGTCTAAGGCCTTTCTGTCACACTAAATGGTAAACCTTTTCTATTTAAAACTGTATGGACCTCTAGTGGTATCTCTCTAGGAAGCCACAAAACTTTCTAAGACAGGTTCAGGGAAGTCAAAAAGTTACCCTCTCAACATCCAAGCTTTGAGGGTTAGGGACGAATGCACAATTGTTTCATGAGATTGTGTGCCCTGTATTAGAGAAAGCTCCAGGCTCCTGAGACTTTTATGGGCCGCTCCAGAAGAGGAGGGAACCAGGATCTGCCTCAGTCAGTAAGGGGCTGTGAGAATCACGGTTCTCTGGCCTCATTTGAGTTTTAGGATAATTTTCATTATGAGAGGTTATGGGAGGATACATGGCACATCAGCAAGACTTACCTGTACACTGTACTTTAGGTCTGAGGCCCATAGTCAGGCAAGTCTCTGGACACCAATCCTCAATGCAGAAGATCTCAAAGCCATGTCAAAAATACCCACAGATTCCTCGGACTATGTATTTTCCACAGATTGCTTGGACTATGTATTTTCCAAACACTTTCCTTTTGCCAACTAGCAGAGTTTGCTGGCCTTCTCCAGAGGGGAAGGTGTCAACAAATTACACCACACTACGCACAATATTTCACAGGTACATGCCCAAGAAGAACTGATAAGCAGCTAAGAAGGAAATAAGCACAGCATTTTGGAAAAAAAAAAAAAAAACTTTCTCCAAAAAGTCTCCAATCTCTAAGCTTCATCCCCTAGGGGTAACAAAAAAAAAATGAGCCTTGTAAATTTCGGCCCTTTTGAGAGTGGATTCAACCTTCATGAAAAGATGAAGCTACTGCTACTCAAACCTGGATGCCTTCTGGACACTGTACATCAAGTCAACCTTTTTGTATACAGGAGATTCAGAGTACAGGATTCTATAAATGGATGCTATCTATCATAACCTAATTGGGGGAGGGGGGATTGAAACACTGGAGCTCCTCCTCTGTCTAACTCAAGTGGAATGCCATGTGCCATTTCTCTCATAAAAATCAATGAACAAGAGCTCCTCTGGTAGAGATTTTCTCCTCTTATGAGGTGGGGAGGGATCCAATAATAAGCCACAGAATATCTCTGGCTCAAATCAGAATCTCAGCAGTACTCAAAATTCGACCTAGAAAAATACTCCAAAGGAGGTCTGGATCTCTGCCCGTCTTACCCTACTGACAATGGAGTTGCTACAGATTTCCAATGCATCCATGAAGCTCCTCTCCTGTTGGGCTGGACAACACCACCATTGAGGTCAGCATCAACCCCGAGACCCTTCAAGGACTTGATATCAAGGCAGTACATGAGTCAAAGATTGGCTCTTGTCTTGACATGAACAATGTCAAAGGTGCAACATCAAATCGAGGACAGAAGCATTCCATCTGCTCGTCAAACTTCTTCATGACCTGCTCTTTGAAGGTTGCCATCAACAAAAGTGCGGGGAGTGCAAAAGGCGTAGTAGCCATGGCTACTGCCTCCTAAGTCACCTGAGTATCAGAAACAGCATCTCAGGTCCTCAGAGACTATCACATCCCTTCTAATGCCACCAAAAATGAGCAGTCCTTATATTGGGGGACTGCTTCAGGGACAAGTGTGACTGTGGTGCCTCAGTATTCTAGACGCTGTGCTTTGAAGAGATGTGATATCAATGCACACTCGCATCCACCTGACATTTGACAGTGATCCCTCAACACCAATAAAAATGAAGATGAAGACGAATATTCCTCTTTTCTCAGGAAGAACTCTATGATGAAAAAAATTATCTTGACATGGGGCCTGCAGCCCGACAGAGGCCTATATCGAGCTTAATATGAAAAATGAAAGGAAACAGTTGAAAGTCACCTCATAACAACAAAAGGACACACACACACACAAAAAAAGCCTTTCAAACTTCTTGAACAATTCAGAAAAATTTCTGACAAATTCCAATGATGCACATCCAACCAGCTCCATAGAAAGAAAAAGACTGAAGTAGTTCCGTGCGAAAGCAGCAGGAAGGAAATGGGCACACATCTGCTGAGTCCATCAAAAAAACAAACAAAAAAAAAACCTTCTAGGAATTTGCAGCTGGAGTAATATTTCCTGTGTTGGGCTCTATCAGCAATGCCACCCACCCACGTTATGTTGATATCCTGGCTAGTCCTCAGAGAACACAAGTTATATTATTTCTATGATAGATGTGAGAAAAGTACTCTACTGCAGAATGGTTCAGATGTGACCCATAAGCGAATTCCTTCCTCCCCCCCCCCCCAAAGAAATCATACTGCTTTTACAAAATGGTTCTAACAGAACAAATTTGAATACATTGAATATTCTAATCTATATCAGTGTATTGATCTAAAGGTACAAAGCTGGCCTAATGTGCCCTACAATAAATTCAGTGTCAAAAACAGCTCACCCAATATACGTAACTACTCAAGGAAAGAAATTCACACTATCAGTTACTTCAAAAAATATAAACCAATTTAATACAAATAAATTATATACTAATAAAATAGTGAACTAGGAAAAACCTCAGAAGATGAACCGATGTGGTCAGTACAATAACATGATGAAAGTGCCGATATTTTGGCAGTTCATTAACACTCTTACTATCATAGGTCTTCCATTCACCAATGAGCAAAATGAAATGTTTATATATGGAAATTGTCAAACTCTCTCCCCAAGGTTTGTAATTTGTAGTGGTCTATTCCTCAAAGTATTCAAAAACATATTTCAAGCTGCAAGTATTTTTAAAAAATACAAAAACTTATCTGAGTAAGCCCAATGTTCATCAGCAATTTTGTTGCTCAATGCTGCATTAAAGGTGGCAGTTTTTCTGCTCAACAAAGCACCCCGTTTCAGAACCCTTCCTCAGGAACAGCAGTTGCAAAGTCAAAGAGAAAATTATCAGTGTCTTCAGTAGCAAGAAATGCTGTGGACTTCCTGGAAACACAACAGTGAACATTAGTAATATATTCATAGCATAATGTCACATCTGCAAAGAACTGCAAATTATAACAGTGTAATAAATCATCATCAAATGATAGAATTCCACTATACACAATCGTTTAAACCTAGTGGTTCTGCCCTGAGCTCATGAATCCAAAATTGCTCTAAGTCAGTTGAAACAATCTGCCACCCCAATGAGTCTCTGGAATCAGTGGCATAGCTAGGGTAGTTGACACCCGGGGCCGGTCATTTTTTAACACCCCCCCCCCCCCCCCCCCGAAATCCAGTACTAGGCATACCGAGAATACAAAACACTCAGGACCTATAGAGCAATTCTACCATACCATAAGCAGTAATTTGTACGAGTCACACAAGGAAAAGGAAAGCATCTTAAACACTACAGTGAGCACTAGAACATCAATTCACCTATTGTAAAACGAAGACAGACAGATTAGTACAGAACGTCGATCCTGCACAGTCAATGCCAACCGAAAGCCATGTCTTTTTCACAAATACAGATACACCCTAATCCACTATAGAATAAGTAATCATAAACTTTCTATTTAGACAAAAATTAAACTGAACCCCCCAAGATGCCAGACTCTGCATACAATGCAACACCACAGAAACAGAAAATGTGCTCTAGTACTGTGCAAAATATAAAGACAGATGTAAATTTGAAAAAACTAACAAATACCAATCACCACTTTACAAATTAACAAATAGAAATAAAACAAATAATATCATTTTATTGGACTAATACATTTAGCTTTCAGAGGCCAAAACCTCCTTCCTCAGGTCAATTCAGTATAGTACTGTTACAGTGTCCTATCCTGACCTGAGGAAGGGGGTTTTGTTCTCCGAAAATAAAATGTATTAAAATTAGTCCAATAAAAAGATTACCTTATTTACATGTTCTATTATAAACACTGATTAACACAGCTACAATACTACTTTATCCTAAAGCAAAAAAATAAAAATATATATTTACAGTTCGTTGTCTCTGGTTTCTGCTTTCCTCATCTTTTCACTGTCTTCCTTCTATCCAGCATCTGTCTTCGCTCTCTCTCTGCCATCCAGTGTCTGCCCTCTCTCTCTGCCCCTTCCATCCACTTCTGCCCCAGTCTGCCATCTCTCTCTCCCCCTTCCATCAACATCTGCCCTCTATCTCTGCCCCTTCCATCCACCATTTGCCCCAGTCTGCCCTCTTTCTCTCTCCCCTTCCACCCACCATCTGCCCTTTCTCTCTGCCCCTTCAATCCCTCTGCCCTCCCTCTCCCATCCGTCCAGGGTCTGCCCTCCCTCACGTGCCCCCTTCCATCCAGGATCTGTCCCCTCTCTCTCTCTGCCCCCTCTTTTCAGCCCCCAGTTCCAGTCCCCTTCATCCACCACATGCCTTGCATCCCCCCCTTTCAGCCCCAGACCCATTCTCCCACCTGCCCAGGCATGGACCCATTTTCCCTCCTGCCCCCATGCCATACCCCAGTTCCAGCTTCAGACCCCTTCTCCCATCTGAGCACTCCCCTCCCCCCTCTGAGCACCCCCACCCTCCACAATCCCCTTCTCCCCTCTCTGAGCACCCATCTGAGCTCCCCCACCCTCCCTAATCCCCTTTAAGCACCCCTCTGAGCTCCCCCACCCCTCCCCAATCCCCTTCTCCCCATCTCTGAGCTCTCCACCCTCCCTAATCCCCTTTAAGCACCCTCTGAGCTCCCCCACCTTCCCCAATCCCCTTCTCCCCTCTCTGAGCTCCCCCACCCTCCCTAACCCCCTTTAAGCACCCCTCTGAGCTCCCCCACCCCAATCCCCTTCTCCCCTCTCTGAGCTCCCCACCCTCCCTAATCCCCTTTAAGCACCCCTCTGAGGTCCCCCACCCCTCCCCATTCCCCTTCTCCCCTCCTTGATGCTCTCCCACCCTCCCTAATCCCCTTTAAGCACCCCTCTGAGCGCCCCACCCCTCCCCAGTCCCCTTCTCCCCTCTGAGTCCCCCCCCCCGAGATCCGTTCTCCTGCTGCTCCTACCCTGTCCTGCCTTTAACATTTTTTTTCAAAGCGCAGGAGAGTGGCAGGCAGCGCGCCTCGCGTCTGCTCTGCTAGTAAAGAAGATCTTGCTGACGTCGTCACCCTTCCCACATTGAGTCCCGCCCCCCTCTGAGGCAACTTCCTATTACCGCGAGGGTGGGCGGGACTTAGTGTGGGAAGGACGACGATGTCAGCAAGATCGTCTTTACTAGCAGGGCAGACACGAGGCGCGCTGTCTGCCACTCTCCGGCGCTTCGAAAAAAAAAAAATGTTAAAGGCGGAGCAGCGGGAATGGAGCACCCCCCCACCCGATGACACCCGGGGCGGACCGCCCCCACCGCCCCGCCCTTGCTACGCCACTGTCTGGAATATGTTCAGTTAAAAACCACAGCAAATGAAAAAAAATCATTGGGGCAGTTGTAGATCGTGTATTCAGTAGGTTCTTGTGCTCTATTAGGTGTAATTTAATGTGTCTCCTATGCCCCACATACAGCTTGTTACATAGAAATTTGAAATCACATATGTGAGATTTATCTATTCTTGAATAGTCAACAATAATGAGCAAAAATTGCAAAGTACACAATGTGTATGCATGTCTGTGTTTAAATAACTACAATGACCTATACTTAATACAGAATGAACAGTTGTGTCAGCTAAATTCTTGCCTCTAGAAAAGGCCACACTTGGACCTTCTTGAAAAACTGAATATAATCCCAAAATGTGATTGACTATAGATAATCCTAGTAAAATCAACTACTAAGCAACAAAGCAGATGAAAATACAAGCACAAGGATAAATCCAAACAAAAAGCGCAGTAGGCTACAGAAGGTAATGGAAACAAAATGTATTCACAAACGGGAACACAACACAACCAGTGTTTTGGCAAAATATGGCCTGCCTCAGGGGTCTACAAACATAAAATTACCATATAAATCAAAACAGATACACACTATTAATTAGAACTGTAATACATAATAAATAGTAAAAATAATTAAATTAAATAAAGCACACAAATATAAATGGAAAATATATAAAAATGGGTATATGCATTGGAACAGGAGAGGTAGCATGTTACAACAAATGAAACCAGCAATTTTATGATTGTGTGACGTCTTATCTATATCCTTTGTTAGTGGACAAAGACTAGGATAGAATAAGATTGCTGTTGAAAAGTGAAAAGATGAAAAGCACAAAAAATAATGGATACAACAAAAATCTTACTCTATCCTAGTCTTCTTGGTTCGCTAACAAAGGATATGGATATATCACATCACACACAATCATAAAATTGCTGGTTTAATCTTTTCACTTTTCATTTTCTATAGCACACTACCTCCTGCTCCAATGCATATTCCCAGGTTGATGTACTTTACATTTATATTTATGCATGCACAATTTTGTTTTTTGTATTGCTATTATGTAATATACAATCATAAGGAAAAAAATTACATTTCTAATGACTGTGTGCATTTGATTTGTATGATAATTATGTTTGTAGACCCTTCAGGCAGGGAATATATTTCCAAAACCCTGGCCATGTCGGGTTCCTGTTTGTGAATACATTTTGACGCCATTTGGGGTGGAGGGTGCTTTTAATTCTTAAATATTTGCTTACCTTTTTTCTTCAGGTGCCTAAGCAAAAGGGAAAGGTCAGTGGGTATCCCTCCTTACCTCCAGCACTTAGACAAGCAGAGATAACTGCTTACACAAAGCCTGCACCCTCAGGCGTTTGTTGATGCAGGAGCTCCAATATGGAGAGCAAAGTCTTGCTCAGCCCGCGAACCCCTGCTGTCCTTCTGGGTCTGTTCAGCATGGTGGGAGAGGCATTAAGGTGACAGTCTCCAGCTGCTGGAGAAGGGGAGAATCCCTATTGATGGTGTGCAGCGACTGACAACAGCTCTGGAAACCCATGAAGGCTTTGCGACTCTTCTAGCTGCGACTGCATCAAGAGTGCCTGGGGAAGATCCTCAACCCGGAGTCAACTGCAGTGTTGAAGCCATTGGTGATCACCTTGGAATCCATTTGGGTGGTAGCAGAAATCCCCCATAAGGTGTGTGGCACTTCTGTTGCGAATTCTACAATGAAAGCCTCTTTAAATGAAAACACTGGACTCTCGAATGGAACATTAGGAAAACAAAAATTAAAGGCTGGAATCCTCTGCCTCCCTAGTAAAGGAGGTAGAAAATAAAGTGCTGCAGGATGCTCATTTGGTTCAAAGACTGAGAACTTGGAGAATGGGACCAAGATCTTTAAATCTAAGATTCAAATAGATTTTTAAGAGAGGTTCTCAATTATCTAGAAACATGTTTAGCAACTTTGCAGAAATTGTATTTCCTTCCAGTTTCATCTACCTAGGTGGAAATATTTGAAGGGCTGATAGTGGCAAAGCATTTTTCAGATAGTCGAAATCAGTGTTTCCCAAGTCCAGTCCTGGAATACCCCTTACCAGTCAGGTTTTCAGGATATCCACAATGAGTATGCATGAAATAGATTTGCATATAATGGAGGCAGTATATGCAAATCAAGGTCATGAATATTCATTCTGGATATGCTGAAAACCTGACTGGCAAGGGGTACTCCAGGACTGGACTTGGGAAACAGTGGTCTAAATGTATCAGCTCTTTCCAAAGGTTCCCAGAATGAAATAGCCTTTAGGGCTATGCTCCTTGTATCCTTTGTCCTTTTGTGAGATAAAGAAGTATTGCTTAGGATTTATCTGAGATAAACTACCTGTGTCATGTTTTGGGGTGATAAAATATGAATTTTTCCTGATGATTCCAGGTGGACATGAGAGGAGAAAAAACTGTTTTAATGAGACAAGAGGATGTAGCTTTGGGGGCAAGATTTCAGTTACAATTTCCTTGCAAAATGTGTTGTAAAAATGATCATTTGACGAGTGTTTTTCAACCAGAGTGACACGGGTCAAGAGCTGCATGGGAACAGGGTGTGCAAAAATCCAGCAGGGATCCCGCTGAATGGAGACAATTCGTACAGGGTTCCTGTGGGAGTGTAGGAGCCTCTCGTTGACCACCTACCTACTCAGGGTCCTCCAAGACATCCAAATACCACCTCCTCCTCCCTTCAATAATTCAGCACAGCCACACTTGCTCTCTGCCTGGGCTGATGCAGCAAGGCTTACACTAACGCATGAACAGGCCAGTAGATCAGGCGACCTGATTCCGGCCTGTGCGTGTGTCAATGTGAGCATTGCTGAATAGGGTTCGTTTTGCCGCAGTAAAAAGGTGGCCTCTGCTAGTGTGGGCGCATGAAATTGGTGTGTACTGGGGCATTTTTTTACCGCAGCTAGGAAAAAGGCCTTTGTTACATGGGGCAGTAAATGGCCATGCGCTAATATGAAAATTAACATGTGGCTATTTACTGTCTGAGCCCTTAACGCCACCTATTTACTTGTAAGTAAGGGCTCATGTGTTACTCCTGCAGTAATCAGACAATGCATGACAATATGGCCATGCTGCCGATTACTGCCAGGAATGCCCCCACGGTAGAAAGTAGAAAATTATTTCCTACAGCGGGAAAACTGCACTTGCCAACTTCGTAACTACTGCAGGGAGCCTCCGCTATCCCAGTAGTAGGGTCAATTTGGCACATCTTAGCCCCTCCCCGGCGCCTACCCCCCTCCGCCATTGCCGACTTTGCCCCCCCCCAGCGCAACTGACCCCCCTCCGCCATTGCTGTGCAGAACGTCAGAAACAGAAGGAAGCCTTTTGCGAGAAGAAGAGGACCTTGGCTGGCGGGAGAGGGGGGGGGTCAGGTGGGTTGTTGGCAGGGGGGTCCAGGGCCAAATCTACAGGGGCCCAGGCCCCCTGTAGCTACGTCACTGATATAAATTCAGATTTTTGAACAGGTCAAAAGTAGGGAAAAAAAACAGCAAGCAAAACCTGTGAGCTTTGCTTGCTAAGTTTAAAGCAAGATTGTTTTGCATGAGAATTCACTTTCCTGTACCTTTTGCAATTAAAAAAAATTTGATGAGAAAATCAAACATGCAAAAAAACTTTTTTGATTTTTTTGTATAAGATGCTGCAGGACTTGTATCCAGTTCTTAAATGTAGTCCTCAGAAACCAGACAAGCTTGCTTGTAAAATTATTTCTCTGGAGATTTTGTTCCCTTCTTGAACTTGCACGAAATTAAACTCTGGCTTAGGCAAGAGATGAGGTACTTGGAAACTGGGGAAACAAACAGCCCTTCAGGCTTCTTGCATTTTGTTTTACTTTCTTTTTAATTTCACATATAAACATTAGAAGAACAAATCAAACATGCTCATAAATGCAATGCCAGGATTCCACCATGTGGAACTAATGCATCATTTCTAAATTTTACACTCCATTCACTGTAATCCCCCATATTCATACCCCCAAATCTAAATTTCATTCTGCTCTAATACTTTTGCTTACATTTCTCCCTGGTTCTTGAAAATCTGACCCTTGATGCTTAAAAAAAAAAAAAAACAAACCCCAGCAGAAACCATGGCAAATTAGAAATATGTCAAAAAGACCTATAAGAGAGAGAACAGTGAAGTCGACGGAAAGCAACAGACCAGTAGTGCTCACATAAAAGCTTTATTTCATTAACGAAGGCTTGACTCAACATGAGCCGTGTTTCAGCTTTAGGGCCTGCTTCAGGAGTCCAGCCCTCGTGCCCTGAAAAGAGAAAGTCACTGAGAGGAGTGGAACCTTGTCTTAAAAAGTCTTGTTAATCCACTATGAGAAATCGCATTAACAATGCATTCCAAAACAAATAGCATCGCTTGGTAATGGCAAAGTGTATATGTAAAGACCCAGAAAACATGGCAAAATCCTGCTCGGAATAATGAGGGGCCAATATTCAGCATGGTTTCTGTGGGCAGGAGAGGCTCCTGCTTATTTAAACCATAATGAATGGGCCAGGAGTCAATTAAGCAGCACTTCGAAAGATGGTACTGCTGAATATCAGTTCTGACCACTGCTGTATTCTCCATGGTGTGCCTTTGACAATTTTTGTGCCTTGTAAGTGTGCCACAAGATGGAAAAGACTGAAAATCACCATCTTAGACCTTTCTCAGTTATGCCATTTTCTAGATGGAAAGGCTATGAAGAGTTAGTGCTAGGTTCTTGTAATTTTCTGCTTTTTGGTTTCCTTGTACAGCTTCTCATGGTTTATTGACTTGACTACGCTTCCCAATTATACAGACTATAAGACCTTGATTTAATTTTATGTTTTTTTTTCTGGCAAAAATTGCTGTACAAAGTTATGTTTTTGTGATTATATTGATAATTGCATAAAGAAAGAACTTAAAAAAAAATTGTCTCCATTACCTTCTTTGGCCTACTGTGCTTCTTTTCGTTTGAATTATCAGCTGCTTATACAGAATAGGTCAGTACACAGACCTGTTTGAGGGGTCTCCTGTACTGGATCTTGTAGTAACAATGAAGGGTTAGCATACAGCACTCTCAAAAAGACTTGTTTGATGATTTTGTGCGGATAACCCCACTGTACAAACCTATCCCATAAAGTCCCCACATGTCATTTGAATTCAAAAGTAGAGAAACAAATTCTAAGATATCAACCAATGGGGAGAGCTGTCATCCCAACGGGGATGACAACTGTTAAAATAAAAATCCTTTCACAGCCCACCGTCACATAGCTAGAATAGTTCAGATGTTACAGATCCAATTATTTTTTTCGTAACTTCAGGATGAGAGAGATGATTCCATTATGTAGGCTCCATCTAGATGAATACTGGGTTTTTTTTTTTTGTTACATTTGTACCCCGCGCTTTCCCACTCATGGCAGGCTCAAAGCGGCTTACATGGGGCAATGGAGGGTTAAGTGACTTGCCCAGAGTCACAAGGAGCTGCCTGTGCCTGAAGTGGGAATCGAACTCAGTTCCTCAGTTCCCCAGGACCAAAGTCCACCACCCTAACCACTAGGCCACTCCATCAATGCAAGAACTGTTAATTTTAAAGATTTTGTGTGTCAGGATTTACAGTGTTTGGAATCTCAGCAGATATAAAAACACTATGCAAGCACGTCTAGAACAGAGTTTCTAGTTTTATTCACTCCTACAGAGCATTCTCAGCTGGTTATTAAACCGGCTGAAAAATGGATGGAGCTGCTCTCGTATGAGGAAAGGCTTAAGAGGTTAGGACTCTTCAGCTTGGAAAAGAGACAGCTGATGGGGATAAGATAGAGGTCTACAAAATATTGAGTGGTGTAGAATGGGTAAACGGGTAAACATATATACATTTTTTACTCTTTAAAAAAGTACAAAGACTAGAGGACACTCAAGGAAATTACATGGCACTACTTTTAAAATGAACAGGAGAAAATATTTTTTCACTCAACGAATAGTTTAGCTCTGGAACTCGTTGCCAGAGGATGTGGTACCAGCAGTTAGTGTATCTGGGTTTTAAAAAATGACAAGTTTCTAGAGGAAACGTTCACAGTCTGCTATTGAGATAACCAAGGACAAGCAGCAGCTTTCCCCGTGTCTAAGTGCTGCTGAATAATCGGTAGTGTGTCATCTCAGCAGGCTCTACTGGGCAGTAGCTACAAAGTCAAAACAAGCCTATTTGAAAGTGCTCTATGCTAACCCTTCTTTGTCACTACAATCAGGTATGGGAACCCCTTCAAACACAGGTCTGTGTACTGAACTGTATTAGCAGCTGATATTGCCAAGAGTATATCTATTATCAATGGTACATTTTGGGATTACATTCTGTTTTTTCAAGAAGGTCCAAGTGTTGCATTTTCTAGAGGCTGACAATTGTTCATTCTATATTACCTATGGTCCTTGTAGTCATTTAAACACAGGAATGCATAAACTTTGTGTACACTGTAATTTTGGCTCATTGTCATTGACTATTCAAGAATAGTAAAATCCCACACACAAATACTGTTTACGATTTATTACTTCTTGTGATTCTAAGTTTGTCATAAATGATCATCTATGTAACAAGATTTATGTGGGGGATAGGAGTCAACATTAGATTACGTAATATAGCACAAAAGCCTACTGAATACACAATCTACAACTGCCCTGATGATTTCTCACTGTGAGCGAAGACGATGGTTTTTTTTCAATTGCTGTGGTTTTTGACTGAACATATTCCAGAGAGCAACTTTGGAGGAGTAGCCTAGTGGTTAGTGCAGTGGATTTTAATCCTGGGGACTGGGTTCGATTCCCACTGCAGCTCCTTGCGACTCTGGGCAAGTCACTTAACCCTCAATTGCCCAAGGTACAAATAAGTACCTAAATCTACTATGTAAATCGCTTTGAATATAGTTGCAAAAACCACAGAAAGGCAGTATATCAAGTATCATTTCCCTTTCCCTTATGAGCTCGGAGATACAACCACTGGCTGTAAATAATTGTTTAGACTAGAATTCTATCATTTGATTGTCATTTATTACATTGTTCTAAGTTGGATATAAAGTTATTTGCAGTTATGTGACACAATTACGCTACGAATGTATTACCGACATTCACTGTTGTGCTTTCAGAAGTCCACAACGTTTCTTAATACTGAAGACATCGACAGTTTTCTCTTTGACTTTGCAACTGCTGTTCCTGAGGAAGGGTACCTTGTTGAGCAGAAAAACCTCTGCCTATGCAGCACTGGGCAACAAAATTGCTGATGAAAACTGGACATATGCAGATAAGCTTGGTTGCTTTTTTATATTATTTCATTTGCAGCTTCAAATGTTAATGTTTTTAAATACCTTTAAGACAAAGAATGGACAATTAGAAATAACTAACCCTGGGGAGAGAATACAATAATAGTTTTCCATATATGAACATTTATTTTTGTTCACTGGTGGATATTATACTTCACACGCAATCTGGAAGACCTATGATGGTGACAGTATGATTGGACTGCCAAAATAAATATCGGCATTCCACATGGAGTAGCCTAATGGTTAATACAAAGCCATGAGAACCAGAGGAACAGGGTTTGATTCCCACTGAAGCTCCTTGTGACTCTGGGCAAGTCACTTAACCCTCCATTGCCCCAGGTAAAAAATAAGTACATATGTAAACCACTTTGATTGTAACCACAGAAAGGCAGTATATTAAGTCCCATCCCCATATCATTGAGCTGAACCCACTGGTTCATCTTCTGGAGATTTCTACCAGCTCATTATTATTTTATTGGAATATGATTTTTTTTGTATTAAATTGATTTTTGAAGTTGTGATAGCGCAATTTTTTTCTTCATGAGTAGTTACAGTGTATATATTCGGTGAGTTGTTTTTGACAGTTTATTTAGATTTTGCTTCTCCCTATATACAGAGTGAGGCAAAAAACAAAACAAAACAAAAAACCTTTAGTTCTTTGCTGTTTTCTCAGCAACCACTTAGAATTTCAATGTGAAATTTTACAGCTATTTCAATGTGAAATTTTACAGCTATTTGTTGTTACTATCTACCTTTATGTGCCAAGTGGAATGATATTATCTTTAAACACGGCAAAGTTAGACTTTTTAATGTGACCACACAGTGATTTTCACATGTTCAAAAATATTTGCACTGTAAAACTACCATTATTTGAAAAACAAACAAAAAAGATGGGTACCAGCTTACTAATGACATCACAGTGACAAACTTGTCTGGGGAGTAATGCTGGAGGCCTATCACAAGCTCCACTCAAAGCCGCAAACAATCACTGAACTCAAGGAAGAGCTGCAGATCTAGGACAGCCTGCCACAGGGACCGATCAACAAGGCTGTTAAGAAATTCCAATAGCGACTGAAGGTCGCCATTAAAGCTGGGGGTGGACACTGGATGAATTTATTTTACTGTGTTGTAACCAAAACATTTTTAACGTGCAAAATCACTAGGTAGTAACCCTAAAATGTCAGTAAACAGCAACACAGCTTAAGATAATTAAATGTTAAGTATGATGACTAAGTACATAAAATTTCTTGTTGAAATTAAAAGCGGTTGCTGAGAAAACAGCAAAAAACCTCTAGGGGGTTATTCTTTTTTGCTTCACCCTGTAGGGTTTTCTTATTTGAACTTAGTTCCATAATAATTTCATCAAAATTACAAAATAGTGTGTACCACAGGTCAAGATACGGGAAGGGACATAATTAATTTCAAAACCTTGTTTTGTTTTCCATTAAACTGCTGCCATTTATTTGGACATATTAGCCTGTAATAAGCAGACTAGCATACAAATTCACTTTTTGGAATCAACTTTATAAAAATGGCTGCCAAAATCTGATATTGCCTAAAATATCAAAATTGTGTGTGAAATTCAGTGCTGTAGGCTTAACTATTTTCACAATAAGTATTCTAGCTTGAAAATTAATGTTTTGCGTGTAAAATGGGCTTGAGGTGGAAAAATACTTTTACATTAATACAATTACTTAACATCTAAAGCATCTTTAGTTTCTGCAATAATTTAAGTAAAAACAAGGTACACAGAGATATTTTTACATCACTCCAGATCACATGCATAAAAACAATTTCCAATAATATACCTTCTTAATTTAACTGTAGGCATTTGAGTGATTTTAAACTAAGCAGGAGCTTCTGGGTTTAAACACAAAATTCAACGTGGTCTTGACTATTTTGGGGAAATCTCTTTGTATTCAAGGAGCCATTTTAGCAAATCATGACTAAGCGCAATACCCTCTCGGGCATGCTGACCTAAAATAGGACTTGGGACCAGCCCTGTTTCTCAGTGGCAAGGCTGTACATGGGACACCCCATTTTTGATTTCAGCCTCCTCTTCGGGCAAACCAAAGATGCTATAGAGAGCGAATGCTACATACCTGTAGAAGGTATTCTCCGAGGACAAGCAGGCTGATTGTTCTCACTGATGGGTGACGTCCACGGCAGCCCCTCCAATCGGAATCTTCACTAGCAAAGTCCTTTGCTAGTCCTCGCGTGCCCGCGCGCACCGTGCATGCGCGGCCGTCTTCCCGCCCGAAACCGGCTCGAGCCGGCCAGTCCAGTATGTAGCAAGACAATACAAGGGAAGACACAACTCCAAAGGGGAGGCGGGCGGGTTTGTGAGAACAATCAGCCTGCTGTCCTCGGAGAATACCTTCTACAGGTATGTAGAATTCGCTTTCTCCGAGGACAAGCAGGCTGCTTGTTCTCACTGATGGGGTATCCCTAGCCCCCAGGCTCACTCAAAACAACAACCATGGTCAATTGGGCCTCGCAACGGCGAGGACATAACTGAGATTGACCTAAAAAATTTACCAACTAACTGAGAGTGCAGCCTGGAACAGAACAAACAGGGCCCTCGGGGGGTGGAGTTGGATCCTAAAGCCCAAACAGGTTCTGAAGAACTGACTGCCCGAACCGACTGTCGCGTCGGGTATCCTGCTGCAGGCAGTAATGAGATGTGAATGTGTGGACAGATGACCACGTCGCAGCTTTGCAAATTTCTTCAATAGAGGCTGACTTCAAGTGGGCTACCGACGCTGCCATGGCTCTAACATTATGAGCCGTGACATGACCCTCAAGAGTCATCCCAGCCTGGGCGTAAGTGAAGGAAATGCAATCTGCTAGCCAATTGGATATGGTGCGTTTCCCCACAGCCACTCCCCTCCTATTGGGATCAAAAGAAACAAACAATTGGGCGGACTGTCTGTTGGGCTGTGTCCGCTCCAGGTAGAAGGCCAATGCTCTCTTGCAGTCCAATGTGTGCAGCTGACGTTCAGCAGGGCAGGAATGAGGACGGGGAAAGAATGTTGGCAAGACAATTGACTGGTTCAGATGGAACTCCGACACGACCTTTGGCAAGAACTTAGGGTGAGTGCGGAAGACTACTCTGTTATGATGAAATTTGGTGTAAGGGGCCTGGGCTACCAGGGCCTGAAGCTCACTGACTCTACGAGCTGAAGTAACTGCCACCAAGAAAATGACCTTCCAGGTCAAGTACTTCAGATGGCAGGAGTTCAGTGGCTCAAAAGGAGGTTTCATCAGCTGGGTGAGAACGACATTGAGATCCCATGACACTGTAGGAGGTTTGACAGGGGGCTTTGACAAAAGCAAACCTCTCATGAAGCGAACAACTAAAGGCTGTCCTGAGATCGGCTTACCTTCCACACGGTAATGGTATGCACTGATTGCACTAAGGTGAACCCTTACAGAGTTGGTCTTGAGACCAGACTCAGACAAGTGCAGAAGGTATTCAAGCAGGGTCTGTGTAGGACAAGAGCGAGGATCTAGGGTCTTGCTGTCACACCAGACGGCAAACCTCCTCCACAGAAAGAAGTAACTCCTCTTGGTGGAATCTTTCCTGGAAGCAAGCAAGATACGGGAGACACCCTCTGACAGACCCAAAGAGGCAAAGTCTACGCTCTCAACATCCAGGCCGTGAGAGCCAGGGACCGGAGGTTGGGATGCAGAAGCGCCCCTTCGTCCTGCGTGATGAGGGTCGGAAAACACTCCAATCTCCACGGTTCTTCAGAGGACAACTCCAGAAGAAGAGGGAACCAGATCTGACGCGGCCAAAAAGGAGCAATCAGAATCATGGTGCCTCGGTCTTGCTTGAGTTTCAACAAAGTCTTCCCCACCAGAGGTATGGGAGGATAAGCATACAGCAGACCCTCCCCCCAATCCAGGAGGAAGGCATCTGATGCCAGCCTGCCGTGGGCCTGAAGCCTGGAACAGAACTGAGGGACTTTGTGGTTGGCTCGAGATGCGAAGAGGTCTACCAAGGGGGTGCCCCACACCTGGAAGATCTGTCGCACTACACGGGAATTGAGCGACCACTCGTGAGGTTGCATAATCCTGCTCAACCTGTCGGCCAGACTGTTGTTTACGCCTGCCAGATATGTGACTTGGAGCACCATGCCGTGACGGCGAGCCCAGAGCCACATGCTGACGGCTTCCTGACACAGGGGGCGAGATCCGATGCCCCCCTGCTTGTTGACGTAGTACATGGCAACCTGGTTGTGTGTCTGAATTTGGATAATTTGGTGGGACAGCCGATCTCTGAAAGCCTTCAGAGCGTTCCAGATCGCTCGTAACTCCAGAAGATTGATCTGTAGATCGCGCTCCTGAAGGGACCAGCTTCCTTGGGTGTGAAGCCCATCGACATGAGCTCCCCACCCCAGGAGAGACGCATCCGTGGTCAGCACTTTTTGTGGCTGAGGAATTTGGAAAGGACGTCCCAGAGTCAGATTGGACCAAATCGTCCACCAATACAGGGATTCGAGAAAACTCGTGGACAGGTGGATCATGTGTTCTAGATCCCCAGCAGCCTGAAACCACTGGGAAGCTAGGGTCCATTGAGCAGATCTCATGTGAAGGCGGGCCATGGGAGTCACATGAACTGTGGAGGCCATGTGGCCCAGCAATCTCAACATCTGCCGAACTGCGACCTGCTGGGACGCTCGCACCCGCGAGACGAGGGACAACAAGTTGTTGGCTCTCGCCTCTGGGAGATAGGCGCGAGCCGTCCGAGAATCCAGCAGAGCTCCTATGAATTCGAGTCTCTGCGCCGGGAGAAGATGGGACTTTGGGTAATTTATCACAAACCCCAGTAGCTCCAGGAGGCGAATAGTCATCTGCATGGACTGCAGGGCTCCTGCCTCGGATGTGTTCTTCACCAGCCAATCGTCGAGATATGGGAACACGTGCACCCCCAGCCTGCGAAGTGCTGCTGCTACTACAGCCAAGCACTTTGTGAACACCCTGGGCGCAGAGGCGAGCCCAAAGGGTAGCACACAGTACTGGAAGTGACGTGTGCCCAGCTGAAATCGCAGATACTGTCTGTGAGCTGGCAGTATCGGGATGTGTGTGTAGGCATCCAAGTCCAGAGAGCATAGCCAATCGTTTTCCTGAATCATGGGAAGTAGGGTGCCCAGGGAAAGCATCCTGAACTTTTCTTTGACCAGATATTTGTTCAGGGCCCTTAGGTCTAGGATGGGACGCATCCCCCCTGTTTTCTTTTCCACAAGGAAGTACCTGGAATAGAATCCCAGCCCTTCTTGCCCGGATGGCACGGGCTCGACCGCATTGGCGCTGAGAAGGGCGGAGAGTTCCTCTGCAAGTACCTGCTTGTGCTGGAAGCTGTAAGACTGAGCTCCCGGTGGACAATTTGGAGGTTTCGAGGTCAAATTGAGGGTGTATCCTTGCCGGACTATTTGGAGAACCCACTGATCGGAGGTTATGAGAGGCCACCTTTGGTGAAAAGCTTTCAACCTCCCTCCGACTGGCAGGTCGCCCGGCACTGACACTTGGGTGTCGGCTATGCTCTGCTGGAGCCAGTCAAAAGCTCGTCCCTTGCTTTTGCTGGGGAGCCGAGGGGCCTTGCTGAGGCGCACGCTGCTGACGAGAGCGAGCGCGCTGGGGCTTAGCCTGGGCAGCAGGCTGTCGAGAAGGAGGATTGTACCTACGCTTGCCAGAAGAGTAGGGAACAGTCTTCCTTCCCCAAAAAAATCTTCTACCTGTAGAGGTAGAGGCTGAAGGCTGCCGGCGGGAGAACTTGTCGAATGCGGTGTCCCGCTGGTGGAGATGCTCTACCACCTGTTCGACTTTCTCTCCAAAAATGTTATCCGCACGGCAAGGCGAGTCCGCAATCCGCTGCTGGATTCTATTCTCCAGGTCGGAGGCACGCAGCCATGAGAGTCTGCGCATCACCACACCTTGAGCAGCGGCCCTGGACGCAACATCAAAGGTGTCATACACCCCTCTGGCCAGGAATTTTCTGCACGCCTTCAGCTGCCTGACCACCTCCTGAAATGGCTTGGCTTGCTCAGGGGGGAGCGCATCAACCAAGCCCGCCAACTGCCGCACATTGTTCCGCATGTGTATGCTCGTGTAGAGCTGGTAAGACTGAATTTTGGCCACGAGCATAGAAGAATGGTAGGCCTTCCTCCCAAAGGAGTCTAAGGTTCTAGAGTCCTTGCCCGGGGGCGCCGAAGCATGCTCCCTAGAACTCTTAGCCTTCTTTAGGGCCAAATCCACAACTCCAGAATCATGAGGCAACTGAGTGCGCATCAGATCTGGGTCCCCATGGATCCGGTACTGGGACTCGATCTTCTTGGGGATGTGGGGATTAGTTAAAGGCTTGGTCCAGTTCGCAAGCAATGTCTTTTTCAGGACATGGTGCAAGGGAACAGTGGACGCTTCCTTAGGTGGAGAAGGATAGTCCAGGAGCTCAAACATTTCAGCCCTGGGCTCGTCCTCCACAACCACCGGGAAGGGGATGGCCGTAGACATCTCCCGGACAAAGGAAGCAAAAGACAGACTCTCAGGAGGGGAAAGCTGTCTTTCAGGAGAGGGAGTGGGATCGGAAGGAAGACCCTCAGACTCCTCGTCAGAGAAATATCTGGGGTCTTCTTCCTCTTCCCACGAGGCCTCACCCTCGGTGTCAGACACAAGTTCACGGACCTGTGTCTGCAACCGTGCCCGACTCGACTCCGTGGAGCCACGTCCACGATGGGGGCGTCGAGAGGTAGACTCCCTCGCCCGCATCGGCGAAGCTCCCTCCGCCGACGTAGTCGGGGAGCCTTCCTGGGAGGCGACGGCCGCCGGTCCGGAGACCTCACCTCGGGCGATGGGCCAGCCGGCGCCACGCTCGACGGTACCGGTGGCGCAGGGCGCAGCAGCTCTCCCAGAATCTCTGGGAGAACGGCCCGGAGGCTCTCGTTCAGAGCGGCTGCAGAGAAAGGCATGGAGGTCGATGCAGGCGTCGACGTCAGAACTTGTTCCGGGCGTGGAGGCTGTTCCGGGCTGTCCAGAGTGGAGCGCATCGACACCTCCTGAACAGAGGGTGAGCGGTCCTCTCGGCGCCGATGCCTGCTGGGTGCCGACTCCTTCGGCGACCCAGAGCTCTCGGTACCGACATGGGAAGGGGACCGGTGACGATGCTTCTTCGACTTCTTGGGACGAAGCATGTCACCGGAGCTTCCCGGTACCGACGAGGAGGACGTGGAATCCAGCCGTCGCTTCCTCGGGGCCGAGACCGAAGAAGGTCGGTCTCGGGGGGGCTGTACCGCAGGAGCCCTCAGGGTAAGGGGAGACCCACCCGAAGGCTCACCGCCACCAGCAGGGGAATGGACAGCCCTCACCTGCACTCCTGACGATGCACCTCCGTCCGACGACATCAGCAGACGAAGTCTCGGTACCACCGACGTCGATGCAGTCGCCCGATGCCTCAGCGCCGATGCAGAGGGCCGATGCCTCGATGCACTCAATGTACTGGCCGCCGAGGTTGAAGGTCTGGACGCTGAAGACGTCGATGCACTCGATACTCCCGGTGCCGATGCCGACGAAGAGCCCGAGAACAAAATGTTCCACTGGGCTAACCTCGCTACCTGAGTCCGCCTTTGCAAAAGGGAACACAGACTACAGGCCTGAGGGCGGTGCCCAGCCCCCAGACACTGAAGACACGACGCGTGCCTGTCAGTGAGCGAGATTACCCGGGCGCACTGGGTGCACTTCTTGAAGCCGCTGGAAGGCTTCGATGTCATGGGCGGAAAAATCACGCCGGCGAAATCGAAAGACGAAATGGCGAAATTTGGCACAGAAAAAAGGGAAATTTCGACCGGGGCCTAAGTAAGGCCTACCCCGACGACGAAAGAAAACTTAACGGGCGAAAAAACTCGAAGTAGAGGAAGGAAAAACCAAAAGCGGTTAATCCAAATAATTTCTGAAATTTCTCACAGAAAGTAGTCGAAAACGACGCGCGAGGTCGACTTTTCGGGGCACGAATGGTAAAACACAACCGTACCGAGCGCGGAGAAAAGAAGACTGGCCGGCACAAGCCGGTTTTGGGCGGGAAGACGGCCGCGCATGCGCGGTGCGCATCGGCGCGCGAGGACTAGCAAAGGCCTTTGCTAGTGAAGATTCCGATTGGAGGGGCTGCCGTGGACGTCACCCATCAGTGAGAACAAGCAGCCTGCTTGTCCTCGGAGAATGTCAGCTACACGCTTAACTGCCACATTTAGGAAGCATTTACGCCTGCCATACAGTTAGCACAAATGCTTGCGCCTAAAGTTGCATGAGGAGTTATGCTAGTGTTCTATAAAAGCAATTAAGTACTTATTTTCCATTATAGAATTCACGCTTAGTGCACATACTTTACTCTCCTAACTTTAGGCAACCTGTATAGAACTACCCCTCCTTAGTGGGCAGACGCTAAACACCTATGGCCCACGACTGTTATTGTGGTGGCTTGGCTAGACAGAAGAGAGAGAGTTACATATGGGAAAAACTCTCAGATGGTTATGAATGAAGGCACATGTGCTATAGCTCAATGCAGGCCAGCTCCTCCTGGGTTGGACGATCAAAGGAGCAGAAATAGATTACTGAGCACAGGCCACACAACTGCAGGCTAACAATATTAGACTGAATTTGAATTTACACTTCAATTACATATTTTCCAGATTTACAATATAAGCAGGACTATCTCTAAAAATACAGATGCTATTAGCGTTCATATAAACAAATACAAAGCTAACCCTGGGAATCTGAGGTTCTCCGTGGACAAGTAGAATAAAGCAGGCACATGCTGATGGCAGCCAACAGCGCCACAGATGAACAGCTCACCTAAAATTCAGAAAGGATTGAAGAAAGGGCCCTTCTAAGCATGGGCCAGCTACCCCCCATTGCATTGCCCACCCATTTCTGTTACAGTTGTTTTTCATGTGCCCTGTCTAATGGGCATTTATTTTCCTGCTCTCTTCACCTCATAGGCCCAACAATCCAACATGATCAATACAAAACCTGGATGCAACAAATGCCTTTGAAGCAGCAAGATGATGAATGCAACGGGCTCCCATAACTGCTACCTCTGGTGCCTTGGGCTGCCACCACTTTGACTACTGCCCTCACTGTCTTACCATCTCAAAGATGTGAAGCACAATGATTAGCAAGGAGTTAAACCATTATCTTAACACTGATACAAGGACTCAAGACTCTAGTTCCAATTATTCTTTAATGCAAATAGAATCCAAAAGATGAACACTTATAATCGAGATATTGCTAGCTAGAGCACAGCCTATGCATAAAGGAGTCTCTTGTCAATCCAACATCTTCAAACAGGAGGGGCTGGGAGATCAGCTACTGAAATTTACTGGTATTTGCTGTACGACACTGGTGAAAAGGTAATATATCCTTAGGGGGTTTTGAAGAGGTTTAAGAACAGATAGCAGGATTAAGGCATAAGATGAGATGATCTTCTCTCTCCCTCCCCTTCGACATGATGGGAGCTTGGTTTGCATATCCAGCAGGCATGAAACCAGGATCTGAGCCAACAGAAAGGGCCCATGAGACAGTGGAAGAAGGGATCACATGCTCGGGGCAAACCATAAGAGCTGAACATGCATAAAATGTGCAAAACTGGTAGTTCACTGTACAATTGACTATAAACATTTAACCCACAAAACACGTAAAGTGCAGGTAGAACACACTACAAAAAATGTCTCCCTGGGCATGACTGCCTCTTCTGTGGCCTAGTATGTGCCCCCATCCCCAGTCTAAGATCCAATGCTACACTTGCACCTGAAAGCCACTCCAGCAGCAACCTTCCTCAGCATAGCTCTTGATTCTGATTCCTCCCTCCAGTTCCATGGGGCAGCCCCAGATCATAAGAGGCAGGCCCTCAATCACTTGCTGACTACTTCCGCGATAAAGTGCAGAAGATAAACCTCGAATTCACTTCCAAGCCTTCTCCTCCCTGTGATTTCTTAACCCACCCCCTCAACCAACCTAACCCGGCCTCCTTCTCCTCCTTCCCCGAGATCACCGAAGAGGAAACTGCTCGCCTTCTTTCTTCCTCTAAGTGCACCACCTGTTCCTCTGATCCCATTCCCACCAATCTGCTTACCAACATCTCTCCTACGGTAAACCCCTCAATCTGTCACATCCTCAACCTCTCTCTCTTCACTGCTACTGTCCCTGACACCTTCAAGCACGCTGTAGTCACACCACTTCTAAAAAAACCATCACTTGACCCCACCTGTCCCTCCAATTACCGCCCCCATCTCCCTTCTACCCTTCCTCTCCAAATTACTTGAACACGCTGTCCACAGCCGCTGCCTTGATTTCCTCTCCTCTCAGGCCGTCCTCGATCCGCTTCAATCCGGCTTTCGCCCACTACACTCGACAGAAACAGCACTCTCTAAAGTCTGCAATGACCTGTTCCTTGCCAAATCCAAAGGTCACTATTCCATCCTCATCCTCCTCGACCTATCTGCCGCCTTTGACACCGTCAATCATAATTTACTTCTTGACACACTGTCCGCATTCGGGTTCCAGGGCTCCGTCCTCTCCTGGTTCTCCTCGTATCTTTGCCAACGCACCTTCAGAGTATTTTCTAATGGCTTCTTTTCCACCCCCATCCCGCTCTCTGTTGGGGGTTCCTCAAGGATCTGTCCTTGGACCGCTTCTTTTCTCGATATACACCTCTTCCCTGGGCTCGCTGATCTCATCACATGGTTTCCAGTACCATCTCTATGCCGATGATACCCAGCTTTACCTCTCCACTCCCGACATCACAGTCGAAACCCAGGCCAAAGTCTCGGCCTGCCTTTCAGACATCGCTGCCTGGATGTCCAACCGGCATCTGAAACTGAACATGGCAAAGACTGAGCTCCTTGTCTTTCCACCCAAACCCTCCTCTCCTCTTCCCCCACTTTCCGTCTCCGTTGACAACGCTCTCATCCTCCCCGTCTCTTCAGCCCGCAATCTCGGAGTCATTTTCGACTCATCCCTCTCCTTCTCTGCCCATATCCAGCAGACAGCTAAGACCTGCCGCTTCTTCCTCTATAATATTAGCAAAATTCGCCCATTCCTCTCTGAACAGACCACCCGAACCCTCGTCCACTCATTCGTTACCTCTCGTCTCGACTATTGCAACCTCCTCCTCGCTGGTCTCCCACTTAGCCACCTATCACCCCCCCTCCAATCTGTCCAAAATTCCGCCGCACGTCTTATCTACCGTGTGCACCGATACTCTCATATCACCCCTCTCCTCAAGTCACTTCACTGGCTCCCGATCTGCTACCGTATACAGTTCAAGCTTCTCCTACTGACCTTCAAGTGCACTCAATCTACAGCCCCCCATTACCTCTCTACCCTCCTCTCCCCGTATGTTCCCACCCGTAACCTCCACTCTCAGGACAAATCACTCCTATCTGTACCCTTCTCCACCACTGCTAACTCCAGACTCCGCCCCTTCTGCCTCGCTTCACCTTATGCCTGGAACAGACTTCCCGAGCCCATACGCCATGCACCCTCCCTGCCCATTTTCAAGTCCTTACTCAAAGCCCATCTCTTCTCCCTTGCTTTTGGCGCCTAGCCACTCTACACTGACTACATAGCTTGTTACCTTTAGATTGTAAGCTCTCTTGAGCAGGGACCATCCTTCCCCATGTTTAAAGTTGTACAGCGCTGCATAACCCTGGCAGCGCTATAGAAATGCTAAGTAGTAGTAGTAGTAGGCCCTGTCCCCCACTCCTCAATGCTGCCCTCAACCTGACTTTCTAAAAAAAAGGCCTCTTCTGTGGCCTAGTATGTGCCCCTATGAGTCTCCATCCCCAGCCTAAGCCCCAATGCAACACTTGCAACTGAAAGCCACTGCAGCAGTGCCTTCACACCAACTTTCCTCAGCATAGCTCTTCACTCTGGCTCCTCCTCCAGTTTCCATAGAGCAGACCCGGATCAAAAGAGGCAGGCCCTGTCCCCCCACTCCTCCTACTGGCTATCTCCATAGCATCAGGGAGCTCTCCACACCACTCAAGGCAGGTTCCCATGAAAACAGAAATCCTTTCCTCTCAACTCCAGGGTACTGTTGAACTTCTTAGAGCTTGAAAACAGCAGGAACCACCTGAACACAGACCACCTAGTCAGCAGACTGCATGATTCAAGAGGCCATCATTGTCATGGCCACAACATGCAACATTGGTCCAAACAATTAAAGCAAATTAACAGTCACACCCCTTTTCCAGACCATCCCTCAAACCCAGAAGACCCTCCTCCTCCAAGTGCCACAGATACCACCACATCAGAGAGAGGAACACCTACCCTGCTGCCGCCCCCCCCCCTCCGCAACCAGCTACTACTGCTGCCTCCAAAACACTCTTGGACCTCTTTGCCCAGTTCATGGTGTAACATCTACCACCACCACCGCTGCCGAGGCACCCACTTTCTGCCCAAAGATCCTAGAAACTTCACCCCTGAACTTTACAACTCTGCCATCTTCAAGAATCATGAAAGAAGAGCACTCAGTCTTCCCAGTCTTCTCACTGAAACCCATATCAGCAGACAGGAACAGAGAGGGAGCTGCTTCCAATAGCTTTCCTTGGGAATCCAACTGGTGAGTCACCTGAAGGCATATTTTCAAAGCACTTAGCCTTCCAAAGTTCCATAGAAACCTATGGAACTTTGGAAGGCTAAGTGCTTTGAAAATATGCCTCATAGTGTCATACTGAACCATTGCCACTTCCACCTCTACTGGAATCACCTTGGAAAAACATGACCTACCTTAAATTTCTGTAAAAGCTAGCCTCCCATTATACACCAGATCTCAGGAGCGGGGTCTCTGGGTTGCTGAAGTACCTGGACACCCAAAATGTTGTGGCAGTATCCACACATAAGATAGGTTTGCAGAAGAGGTTTTGTCAAAATATTACAGCTGTCAGTTCCAGGGAGACTGGACATCAAAATACTAGGTCCAAACCACCCCAGATTAAAAAAAAAAAAACACATCTGCCTTACCAGTCAACCATCACTAAATCAACCATGAAGTATTCCAAAAATTTACACTCCCACTCTAATTACCCACCTGGGAAAGGAGTAAAAAGCTGTAGATCAATTCCAACCCATCCTCTACCATAATTCCATGCTAAACAAAGATCAACAACCCCCTCACATCCCTGTTCCTGGGTGATAGGATCCTGCTCTCAATCATATTCCTTGACATGGCAGACTGCAGACATCTGATCCACTCTGCATTTGACACTTTGATACTCTAGCCATGCAAGAGAGTGATATCAATCATCATCATAGAGCATACGGCATGGCTTAAAGCCTTTGGCCTAAGGGAGGTCATCTATGATTGCTTTGAAAACACCCCCTGCACTAGTGAAAATCTCTTCAATAACCAGGTTAAGGACACAGTCAATATCATTAAAGACCAGTGCCACTGAAGGCCTTGAATACATATTTTAACAACCCACGATCATAGTGCAGTTCCACAAGCCTTTTCCCTCACATCACTATAGTAACAACACTAGATGGCAGATTGCAGACTCAATGAACTAAGCAACAGCCATGCAACCATAACAAAGGCCATGCCCAAGGTACTGGAGGTAATAGAAACCACCCATCCTCTCAACTAGCACAAGGACACCTATCTTATGACTATCCTCTATGTTGACACCCTTCCAGTGGAGGGTCACATTTTTCTCTACAAACTGGGAGCTCACCAAACTGTCAAGTAAGCCACAAAGATTTATGTGCAAGGGGTAATAAATCAGATTTGCCTCTGCTCTGAACAAATTGGGGAACCCCAGATAGCAGTCGCCACACATCTGCAAGGAAGGGGGATGCATCTTCCCCTACTTAGTTGACTTGCTCATAGTGGGGGGCCTACATGCCAGGAAATCATCTTATAGACAGCTAAGCTGCTGCTGATTTCTGGTTTTATCTCTGCCTCCCAAAGCATCCAGGGGCAGGATGTGAGGGTGTTGATTTTTTTTTTTTAATAGCAGGAGTAAATGAGTAGCTTACTGCCTGGAGCACTGGGCTGACAACCAGGAAAGCTTGGCTCGAATACCACTGCTTCTCCTGTTTATCTTGGGCAAATTATTTACATTCCATTGTCTCAGGTACAAATTTAGATGGTAAACTCTCTAAGGACAGGAAATACCTAGTATACCTGAACTTAACTCACCTTGAACTACCACCGAAAATGACATGAGCTAAATATAAATCAATTACCAACAAACCACCAAGTGTTATCTTCAATCTACGCGGTCCCTGGAATTCATTGCAGCAGACTACTAAATGGCTTTCCGCCCCACCCAACAGGCAAACAGCCTTACTGGCCCATCCTATTTCTTCCTCCAATAGGGTCATAGTCAAAGCCTTCCTATGCCTCTTGGGCCACCTGGCAACAACCATACATGACTTCAACAGCCAAACACAAAAGGCACTAATCTGCCCACTGAGAAATCAACAAGATAAAAGCAAATCACATAAAAAAAAAAAACAGAAACGAGTGAATAAAGGAGAAGTGGTTTATTAGAACAGTTACCCGCCGTGGCCACGTTTCGCCCTCAGGCTGCGTCAAGGGTTAAAGAAACTACAAAATAAAAACATACAACGTGAGTCTACAGCATCATTACAAATGAAAACTTTCAAACAATAACTCAAAAAGTATTAAATAATTAAAACTATAAAATAGTAAAACAATAAAAAAAACAGAACTTTAATTTAAAAGAACATTAAATAAAACATTGCTGTTTATGACTATATATTCTTTTAAACTTTGCTGTTATATTCAATGTTTTATTTAATGTTCTTTTAAATTAAAGTTCTCTTTTACTATTTTATAGTTTTAATATGATTTTAATTATTTAATACTTTCAGAGTTATTGTTTGAAAGTTTTGATTTGTAATGATGCTGTAGACTCATGGTGTACGTTTTTATTTTATAGTTTTTTTTTTTACCCCTGACGCAGCCTGAGGGTGAAACGTGGCCACGTCAGGTAACTTAATAAAACACTTCTTTTTTATTCACTTTTTTTCTGTGGTATTTATGTGATCTGCTTTTATCTTGTTGATTTCTCGATAGCCAAACTACACTTGTACCGCCTAGAGTGGCAACTACGGATGAAGAAAACAACAATTACAGCCCTTTTTACACCAGATGACCATCAACTCCCCCAAGCCGAGATGTCATGAACTGGTGTACAAATCGAGATAACTTCTTTCAAAGCACATTGTTCTACCAGTTTCAAAGTAAACTGACCATTAGAACTGATGCCTCCAAGCAGAGATTCAGAACCCATCTCTTGTATCTGCAAAGAATCATCTTATCAACATCTTGGAGCTCAGGGCCACTGGATACACACTTTGGACATTCATCCACTGAATTGAGGGCAAGATCCTCCTCCTCACTCAATCAAGTTGTGATGTTCTACATCAAAAACAAGGGAGCACAAGCTCCATCCAGCTCTGTGGGGAAGCTTACACGATCTGAAGTTTGTCTTGTTAACAAGATGTCTACTGCATGCTTCCTACCTGCCTTGTAGATGCCTCAGCCACTAACTGGATCATCACAAATGGTCTGTTACCCTGCATATAGTTGACACATTTTTCCACTAATAAAGCATGCTGACAACAGATCAATGAAACAGACACAAAATGCCCCATTTTCTCCAAATGTCTGCCATATGCTGGCTTATACCAGCTGCCTTCAGCATCCACTGGGGCAAACACCACTTCTACACATACCCACCTATCTTCCTGCAATCCAAGACAATCCAGAAAATCCTAAAAATCTTAAGTGACCATAGACCCTAGTCTTCATCACCCCATACTGGCCGAGGCATATATTGTTTCCATACCTACACCATCTACTCTTGCCTATCAAGCTGCAGATCTTAGCACCAATGTGAGGTGGCCATGCTCCATCACCTCTGCCCACCCTTGCATCAACAGCTGGAATGTTGAAAAGGTGACCCTATCTTTCCACCACCTAAGCACAGCAGGTCATCTGAGCAGACAGTCTACAAGGAGACCCTATAGCATCAAGTGACAGAGGTTGCAAACTTGGTGCACCCCAGCACAAATGGATCCTTTCTGTGGTCCCATCCCACACCTTCTCTAATACCTCTTTACCCTTGTCAATACAGGCCTCAAAACCACCACAGTATAGGAACATCTAAGTGCCATTGATGCCTAACAATGAATGGACAATAACCTTCTATCTGCCCACCTATTAGTTTCATGATTCATGAGAGGCCTGGTAAACTTCCACACTGGGGCCTCATCATCATCCTGCAGAGTCATGCTAACCCCATTCAAGCCACTGCAGGACATCCCTCTAAGATTAATCACATGGAAGATTCTCTTTCTCACTGTCATCACTTCTGCTAGGTGCATCACTGAGCAACAAGCACTCACTGTTTACCAACCTTATACCCAGTGCTATCACAACCAGGTCTTACCCAAGGATGGTTGCTGCCTTCCAAAGTGACCAGACCATTATCCTCTCCTCCTCCAAATGACATGCCAGTGGAGCAGAAACTATATACCCTTTACTGCACATATGCCCTTTGCACCTACATCTAGAGAATGACACGGGGACGGAGACCCGCAGTAAACGTGGGGATGGGAATGGGGACAGAGCTCTTGGTGACGGGGACAAACTTTGACCCTATGTCATTTTCTAGTTTGAAGACTGTTGATGAACTGGACTATTATTTATATGAGTGATGCAGACAATGATATTTTCATTTTTTTGGAGAAACAAGCAAACATGCTGGCCACAACTAGCAAAATTTGCATGGGGGATCCTGTGCATCCTACTACCAGCACATCTTCTAAGAAGACATCTTCTATTGCACGAAGAACTGTGGAAGACAGGAGAGCTAGACTGAATCCTGAGATTGTTGATGACTTATTCATCCACAGATTAAAAAATCATAACAGTGCTTCATAGGGCATATTTCTCCCCCCAAAGGCAAACAGATTGGGTTCTATTTTGTGCCCCTCAACACTTTAACAGGGTGTATTAGGATTCCTTGGGGTAGTAGAAATCAGCTATTGTTGGGGTTGGAAGTATAGAGGGTGGTGGTGGTGGTGGTGGGGAGGCTTATTATAGCGTCTTCTTGTTATTGTTTTTTATTTGTATTTTATATACAACAGTTGTGCAGCATATTGCTCCTTTTCATACTTTAATAAAAAGATTTAAGTATAAAATCATAAGCATTCAAGGCTTCTGCAGATGAGGACAGAGCCCACGGGGCGGAGATGGGGACAGAGCCTGCAGGGGCGGAGACAAGCTTTGTCCCCGTGTCATTCTCTACCTACATCCACAAGATGAAGCCCTTCCAAAAAGTCTCTCAACTCCATCTCCTTTCACCACAGACCAGAATGCTCTCCCTGTGGACCTCTAACTGTATATTCTTCTGCTGCAAAGCATGCCTCCAACTCAAAGAAAAAATTTCAACCCATCAACTCAAGGCCATGGCAACAACCCAGCAGACCCGCACTGACGGCTCCTTTGGCAGAACTATTCTGAAAATGGCGCTTCCACTCTAGACCTTCCGAGGGGCGGGGGGGGGGGGGGGGGGGGGCGCTTCCATTCTGCCCTCAACACACCATTCCAGATCTGAGTTTTTTGAAACAACTTATACTGATGTCCCAAGCACATACGGTTTAAATTATGATAACAGTACAATAATCTGGCAACCAAAAATAGAAACTACTACCCCCAAAAAAGAGGCTCAAATTAATTTCCAATGACATAATATTTAACTTCAAATTTAAAAAAAACCCTTTTAGAAAAACAAACAACTCTATTTATCCACCAATATATTAGCATCTCAAGATTCTCTGAAAGATTCTCCAGCATGAAAAGTCTTCACCAAGGAGAGATAGAAAGGAGAAATCTCATACAAACATGTAAAAATGGGAATTCCACAACTGCCATATCAGCTCCAAACAGGTTTACCCTTCACGGGCTCTTCAGGAAGCATCATATTAAAACAAATAAGCGCCAATCATCATTGTCAACACAAGTTCATTAAACAGTATAGCAAAAAGCTTTCAAAAAGAAAAACAGCGCATGCTCGCTTATCACCCAAGAAAAACCCATCAAAGATCTGCGCTTATCAGGACACTGTAATCAACCTACAGCTCCTCTTGTTGACCTATAAGTGCATTCACTCTGCAGCCCCTCACTACCTCTCCACCCTCATCTCTCCCTACACTCCTTCCCTAGAACTCCGTTCACTAGGCAAATCTCTCCTAATTGCACCCTTCTCCTCCATCGCTAACTCCAGACCACTCCTTCTATCTCGCTGCACCTTATGCCTGGAATAGTCTTCCTGAGCCATTACGTCTAGCTCTATTCCTGGCTGCCTTCAAATCCGGGCTAAAGGCCTACCTGTTTGATGCTGCTTTCGACTCCTGACTTGTAACTTTTATCTTCTCCTGATGTGTCCTTCTGTCTGTCCTTCTCTTATCTTTTTTGGTCCTGTTTGTCCTGATTTAGATTGTAAGCTCTTTTGAGCAGGGACTGTCTCCTTCATGTTCAATTGTAAAGCGCTGCGTACGACTGGTAGCGCTATAGAAGTGATTTATAGTAGTAGTAGTAGTACATATTCCTACAAAAACGCTTGTCATTCCATTTTCAAATTCAACCCCAAAGGAGCCAAAGTTTCCCACATATAAATGAGAAAAAAACTGTGTTGCAACAACCATTTGGCTAAATCCCCTTCCTCTACAAGGGTTGTTCTATGACCCTACTCCTCCCAGTTTTGGGTGCAAGGGACTGACCCCTGGTGACAATGGATTGCAGAACAATGTTCAATAATGTGCGTCTTCACTTTTCTCAAATTTTTCCTGAATTATAGTTACATAATGCAAGGTTCTCATTAGGAGTCAATGACCAGGAAACGGATCTAGGCGTCATTATTGATGATACACTGAGACCCTCTGCTCGATGTATGGTGGCAGCTAAGAAAGCAAATAGAATGTTAGATATTATTAGGAAAGGAATGGAAAACAAAATGAGGATGCTATAATGCCTTTGTATTGCTCCATGGTGTGTCCGCACCTCGAATACTGTGTTCAATTTTGGTCCACCACATCTCATAAAAGATATAGTGGAATCAGAAAAAGTACAGAGAAAGACAATGAAAATGATAAAGGGGATGGGACGACTTCCCTATGAGGAAAGGCTAAAGCGGCTAGCAGAAAAGACGGCTGAGGGGAGATATGATAGAGGTCTATAAAATAATGAGTGGAGTGGAACAGGTAGATGTGAATCACTTGTTTACCCTTTCCAAAAATACTAGGACTAGGGGGCACACAATGAAGCTACAAAGTAGTAAATTTAAAACGAATCAGAGAAAATATTTCTTCACTCAACGTGTAATTAAACTCTGGAATTTGTTGACAGAGAATGTAGTAAAACCAGTTAGCTTATCGGGGTTTAAAAAAAAAAAAAAAAGGTTTGGATGGCTTCCTAGAGGAAAAGCCCATAGACCATTATTAAAATGAACTTGGGGAAAATCCACTGCTTATTTCTAGAATAAACAATTGTGCCTGTGCTCTGTCGAGCATCAAAATATAACAAAATATTTAAACACACATGAATACAAGTGTATTGCTTCTTCAGCTTATTGAGAGTGGAGTAGTCTCATATATAACACACGATAAAGATTATTTGATTTTTCACCCAATGACTGGGTGTATTATCTGTGTGTGTTGTCTAATCATTGACTTAACCTCCACCTCCCTTTGCTAATCTTATATATGAAAATATATTTCTGTTTATCAATATGCTATCATCTAATTTTATGCAGCACTTAGCTTGAACAAGTATTTCTAGAATAAGCAGTATAAAATGTATTGTACTGTTTTGGGATCTTGTCAGGTTCTGGGTACTGCTGGGCTTGATGGACCTTCGGTCTGTTGGATTAGTACTATTCTGTTCAGTACATATACTACCATCAGCCTGGATTTACATAACTAACCTAGCCTGGAGTTATATACAAGAAGATAAGTGACTGTGATTTTTTGAGAGACATTGATTGGGTATTTTTTCCTTCACACTTTGAAAAACTGGGCGGTTAGCTTTGTGAGTTTTTTACATTAGGGGTACAGGCTTTAAATTGATGTGTGTGTTTGGGGTTATTTAAGATTTACCGGGTTTATTACCGGTTTGGTGGTTCTGAGGGGAGGTGTTTCATCTTGTTAATTTCTATAATTAGTGAAGGAGAGTTTTTATACCATCCATTTTTCTCATGTATACATGAGTTTTTGCATTTGTTTTTTTTTTTTTCTCTCTTATTCTCCTCACTGGAACCAGTGATAGTATCCTACTCCTTGAGAAAATAGTGGATGGTGCAATTTTTGCAGCATGTTCCCTATTAGGAGGGTTTGAGGTTCCCTGTTGATTAGAAATGATTCCGGTTGTGTAATCTTAGAATTACAAGGTAAGACACCCACAAAACTATAATTTCAAACGTTTTCTGGTATTTAGAATTTGAGTTGAGACGGTTTGAAATTCCCAGTTTTATATTTAGAGTTTGAACTATATTACATCATGAATCTTATAAACCACATATACCAAAAAGGTTCAATGCGGTAACATCAAAAGTAATCAGAGGATACTCTGGAAAATACAGTTAGTCCTCCCAATACAAAACATAAAATGGAAAAGCATACTTAGGAAATACAATTAGTCCACCACAATACAAAACAAACCATAATCTGTGGATGAAATAAAGTAGTTTTAAACAATTTCCTTAATAAAAAAAATATTTTTTTGCAGTCTAATTGAAGGAAGAGAATTGCAAACTAGGGTAGCTTGAAATAACAACAATGAATTAAACGATCAGATTTGACCTTTCGCTCAGTGGGAAAAACCAAGAAGCATCTGGTCTCTAGCAGCATGAAATATAAAAACAATTTAGCTAGATAAGCAGGGGCCACTCCGATAAAGTGATTTAAAATAAGGGTATAGAGCTTTAACTGAACTCTTGCTTCGATAGGTAGCCAGAGAAGTTAGATTGTAAGCTCTTTGAGCAGGAACTGTCTTTCTTCTATGTTTGTGCAGCGCTGCGTATGCCTTGTAGCGCTATAGAAATGCTAAATAGTAGTAGTAGAAGTTTGTGAAAAAGAGGAGAAATGGATTCATATTTAAAAGCTGGAAAAAATATTATGATATACAGTGCACTCCATTTAAGTGCACGTCGGATAAGCGCATGCTCTGTTTAACTGCATGCCATACTTCGGTCCCGTTTTTGGTGCCATCAATTTCTATGGGGACAAACTTCGGTTTAGCGCACCACTTATAAGTGCAAGATTCGCTTACATGCATGGTTTAAGACTGCTCCTCTGCAGGGAAGACTCCGCATAAGCACGTACATGGAATATGGAAGCCGATTGGCGAATGACAACCAATAAGATTTCAAATTTACCGCCCCTTTAGCTGCCACAGGAAGAAGAACAGATATGGAAACCTGATTGGGACTCATGCAAAATTTCAAATTTATTCAAATAAGGCCCTCATCATATAGAGCGGACATGTGTTCAGTATTCAGTTTGACTTAACATACTTATGTAGCAGGTCTCCCAACATCTAACTGCTCCATGCTCCCAAATCCTATCAACATATTAAACTCCTCCCCCCCCCAAAAAAAAAAAAAAAATCACAAAAATCATTGTGTAAAGCTACTTGAGTTCTAATCCTCTATCTCTCTAAAATAAAATGCCAGATCTCAGGCAGAAGGGGCCATGAGTTTAGAGGGGGAAAATTAAACTGTCCATATTAGTCAAATTATTTACCACACTAAAAATTCTTCAAGTCAGGTCTATCAATCCTTGTTAATTTAGAATAGTATTCTTTTACTTGAAACCAATTTGGAGTTATACTGTAACTGAAATCCCCAGTTGCTTTTATTTTCTACTGTAGCAGCTATCCTCTACTTCCTTTCCAAACTCCTACAAATCCTTTTCAGTGTCAATAGCTCTTTAGCGAACCATTTATCTGACAACTTAAACCAGTTTAACCCTTTAAATCACTGGAACGATACCATAGAGTATATTTCCACTAATCTGGTTCCAATCATCAACTCGCTGATTACTTTGAATGGAGTCAAATACCAATTCCTCAACCTTACTCCAAAATTGAACAGAGTCAATGCGTCCCCTAGTAGCTCACTCCACTTTAACCTGCAAGTTCTGTTTACAATGTTCTCTCCAAGTGATCACAAATTCAAAAAGATAGTGATTTGACCAGGGAACATGGAGTATTCACTTTTACATGTTTGTGCAAGACTTCTCCTTGTCTACCTCTCCTTTCTGGGAGCGTTGAGGATTTTTCATGATGGGGTGTCTTTCAATTGTCCTCAGAGAATTGAGAGATATGGATACATTGGTAGCTTAATAAAAAGTTGTTTATATTTTTCTAAAAAGTGTTTTTTTGAAAATTTTTAGTAAAATAAGAATATCACTAAATTATGATTATGCCTTATTTGCTGGTTCTCCAGTTTCTTGGTTACCACTATGTTTCTTACATTATGTACATTATATTTCTTCCCATTTCATTGGAAACTGACCTGCTCCATCAGCCCAACCTGGCCTACTTGTATCTTTAATAAAGTTCCATCACCCTGCTGGCATTCTAAACTGCAGTCTACTTTTTAGGCACTATCTCAACTTTGACCTTTACATCCCTATCCAGGTCCATGACACAAAACAGACTATAAAGGATGAACACACACTCCTCCACAGAACATCCCTTCAAAAGCCTTTCAACTTGGGAGTCATTCTGCTTGTCCATGGAGAAAGTGAGATTACTTACCTGTGAATGTGGGTTCTCTGTGGACAGCAGAATAAATCAACCACACCAACCCAACCCAACCCACTTTCTCCTCTTGGAGGAACCCATTTACATCTCTAGAACATACTGGAGCAGAAATGAGTGGGCAAAGCAAAGGGGGATGGTTTCTTTTCAATCCTTTCTGAGCTTCAAGAGAACTTTCTGTCCATGACACTGTTGGATGACCTGTGGTCCACGGAGAGTCCGCAGTTACAGTTAAGTAACCCTAATTTTCATTTTTAGTTCAGTACCATGATTACAAACAGAGTAAAATTAAAGTAATTGTGTGCAGATCTTTCTCAGAATTTCATAAACGATATACATTAACATATGTAAAGCATGAATACAGCACAAATAGTTATAGATTCACGAAGAAAAATATATTAAAAAAATTAAATAATTTTAGATAAAATAATAAATGAAGACCCTGAACTTCACAAATGTGTAAAATTTCAGGAGAAATATTAGGATACAAAAAAAATGGAATCAGGAAATTAAGATATAGTAAAGTTACACACCAGTAGCAGATTTACTCCAAGGACTGCAGGATAAATATCCACACTGATGGGTGAAGATATCCGATGCAGCTGTGTGTGGGAACTCTTCTCTAGCAACTTCAAGAGGCCTTTGAGGGTGGCGCACCAAGTATGTGTGCACCTTCACCTTGCCACCATCACACAGGACCAAGCCAGTCTAATACTGTAGATGATAGAATACGACTCCATGGGGAGGTGGGCGGAGCTGTGTGGACATTAATCCTGTTGTCCTCGGAGAACACCTGCTACAAAGTGAGTAACTGCTTTCTCCACGGACAAGAAGAAAGAAAATCACCATACCGATGGGAATCCCTAGCTAACAAGCTGTCTGAAATAAAAAGGGGAAGAGAAGGCCTGCAACAAGCAAAGGCTTATTGGAGAACTGGGAAAAGGGAACAAAAAAAAAAGTTTTTTTTGTACAGTCTGAACAGAAACAAAAAGGCCTGGGGGTGGAGTCAGATTCTAAATCCCAAACAAATTCTGAAGGGCTCTCAGCCCAAACTGGTTGTCATGTTGTAAGTCTTGCTCTAGAGTAGCGAGATGTGAGGCTGATCCGAGGTGGGCAACCGATGCAGCCATGTGAGCCATTTCATGGCCCTCCAGAGTCAGCCCCCATCATGTTGGGAATCAAAAGAAACAAAAAGCTGGGTAGACTGTCTTTGAGTGTTAGTCCACTCCAGATAGAAGTCGTCTCTCTTATAGTCAAGAGCGTGAAGTGCTTTTACCCTGATTGCATGTGGCCTTGGGAAAAATGTTGACAGAACAATAAATTGGTTAAGATAAAACTCTTAACATTACCTAAGGAAGGAACTTGGAATGTGTATGCAGAACTACTATGCTATGAAATTTTCTAAAAGGTGGATCAGCTACTAGGGCCTGGAGCTCACCTATTTTGGAAGTGATCACCACTATAAACAAACCTTCCAGGTCAAGTCAGGTACTTAAGATGACAGGTGTCAAATGGCTCAAAGGGAACTTTCATCAGCTAGGTGAGACCCCCATGACAGTGTTTTTTTTTTTTTTGGGGGGGGGGGGCTTGATGGGAGGTTTGAGTAACAGCAAGCCTCTTGTGAAGCGAAGAACTAAAGGCAGAGAAGATGGGCTTACTCTCTACACAGTGGTAAACTCCAACTATACTGAGGTGGACCCTTACAAAGTTGGTCTTTAGACCAGACTCAGAAAAATATAAAAAGTATTCAAACAGTTTTGTGTAGGACAGAAGAAAGGATCTACGGCCTTGCCTTCACACTAGACAGAAAACCTCCTCTGCTTGAAGCCATATGACCTTCTGGTGGAATCTCTCCTGGAAGCAAGTAAAATTCTGGGAACATCCTCAAGCAGGTGTGAGGAATTGACCTCTAGCCTCTCAACATCCAAGCTGTGAAGGCAATGGCTGAAGACTGGAATGCAAGGGATCCCTCATTCTGAGAGATGAGAATCAGAAAGCATTCCAGTCTCCATGGATCTTGGCAAGCTAGCTCCAGAAGCAGGGGGGAAACATAATTGCCTTGGATAGTATGGGGCAAAGAAGATCATGATTCCCGTATCTTGCTAAAGTTTTCAGGAGAGTTTTCACTATGAGAGGTGTTGGAGAAAACCTAAGGCCCTTTCCCAAATCAAGAAGGGCATCCTTGGTTAGTCTGCTGTGTGATCCTTGTCTGGAACAGCACAGGATGACTTTATGGTTCAGGTGAGTGGTAAAGAGGCCCATCAAGGGAATTCCCTGCTCTTAGAAGACATCCCAGGCTACGCCCAGTGTTCAGTGACTAACTCAGCCTATCTTCCAGACAACTGCTCTTCCCTGCTAGATAAGTGACTGAGCATCATCCCATTGGAGGTGGCCCAGTGCAGCATTCTAACTGCTTCCTGACACATGAGATATGAATCTGTGCCTCTGTTGATGAAGTACTTCACAACCTAATTGCCTGTCTGAATGAAGACAATTTGATTCAGTAGGCGATCTCTGAAAGCCTTTAGAGCATTCCATATAGCCTATAACTCTAGGAGGTTGATCTGGTGTTCTCTCATGACCCTGGGTGTGATGCCCATCTATATGAGCCCCCCAGCCCAGGTTGGATGCATTTGTTGTCACGGTCTTGCAATATGGAAGGATCTGGAACAGAATGGTAGTCCCCTGACCAAATTGCTGCAGATTAGCCACCAAGACAGACTTCCCAAGGGAAGAAGAGACAGTAAATGATATCTACTAGGTTCCCTTGGCCTGGGACCATTGAGAAGCTCAAAAGCGTCTCATTTCCTCTTGAAACATGGTTTGGATCTAATCCTCGAGGGGAGCCATTAGTAAAGACTGGAGTTCAGCCAGTGTAGTCACATCCTTCAGAGACATTAGGGCCAAATCAATGGCCTGGTCCCAGATTGATGGAGGCTGGCACACCCACTCCAAGTCTTTAGAACATGAGCAGCCCTCATAAGAGGGGCGCTTCTCTGATATTGATGGCTTTCATGCCCAAGTGCTCTTGACGCTATGCCTTGAGGGGGAGGGGGAACCAATGCCTCTTGGCCTCTACCCGACGCACAGCATCAGGGTCTCTCAGCGTCAATGAGGACAAACACAAATCCTTTCTTGCCCTCGGGTGGGATTGGAGGATGCCTGATCCCAGTGGCTGTTACCGACACATGTCATCGCAGCAAGTAGAGACCTCCTTGATGTTGATACATCTCCCTTGTTTGATGCAGCTCTAGGAGTCATTAGGACAGATGCTTCTAATGCCGAAGTCAATGGACTGGACCTCTCTGACCAAAAATAAATTTGTACTGCTTTTTATGATCTCTAGTACTCCTTCTTGACATCTGTGAACAGAGTTTACAAGGAGTAGGATTATGGTCAGGCCCCAGACACTGCAGGCACCAATTGTGAGTGTCCACGAGGGCCATCATTCTGCTACACCAAATGCACTTCTTAAAACCAATGGGAGTCTTAAGTGATAAGTCAGGAAAAATATCCAAGGTGAAATCAAAACGGCTCAATGTTGGAAAAATACCTCAACCTGTGCGCTCTAGGCCTAAGGGGCCTAGAGCGGCAGAACATAAGAATAGCCATACTGGGTCAGACCAATGATCTATCTACCCCAGTATCTTGTTTCCAACAGTGCCCAAGCCAGGTAAGAAGTACCTGACAGAACCCAATTAGTAGCAACATTCCAGGCTACCAATCCCAGCGCAAGCAGTGCTTTCCCATGTCTACCTCAATAACAAACTATGGACTTTTCCTCCAGGAAACCTAGCTATATTAACTGCTGTTACCACATCCTCTGGTAACGAGTTCCAGAGCTTACCTATTCATTGAGTGAAAAAAAATATTCCCTCCTATTTGTTTTAAATGTATTGCCATGATTTGAGTGTCCCCTAGTCTTTGTACTTTTTGAAAGAGTAAAAATTCTATTCACTTCTACTCCCTAAATCATATCTCCCCTCAGCCGTCTCTTTTCCAAGCTGAAGAGCCCTAAACTCTTTAGTCTTTCCTCATATGAAATGAGTTCCATCCCCTTTATCATTTTGATTGCTCTTTTTTTTTTAATCTTTTCTAATTCAGCTATACCTTTTTTGAGATATGGAAGGAAACTTAGGAAATGCTGAAAACCTGACTGGGGAACTAAAAAGGGAAGGTAGGCACAGGCCCTGTGTGAGCATTTACATGAGAGAAACGAAAACAAGATAAATTTATGATCTCTAGTACTCCTTCTTGACATCTGTGAACAGAAATTTAAGGTGTAAATTGCACAGACAATAATGAGAAGCAAGATGAGGGGAGACCACAAAATGTGACCTCACTGCTCTGCAGAAAAAAAAAAACTGGCTTGGTCCTATGTGACAGCGGCGGGTGGGAATATGTGCGCATACATGTCGCCCTCAAAGGCTTCTCGAAATTGTTGGATAGCAGGTCCTATTCAGGGTTCCACTGGATGTTGTCACCCATCTGTGTGGTGATTTCATCTTACATGTCCTTGGAGAAACAAAGGCATATGCCTTGAGGAATTCTGCACAACAGAATATATAATTTCTGCAAAATTACCATTCTATGCAGAATTCTGCACAAGAACCAAACAGGCACTGGTAGCTGGCAATATTGCCCCCTCCTCCCTTCTCCTACACATAGTTCTCTTCTAGGGAGGGGTGTGTGCACCCACACCCCTCCCTAGACATCCCTCAACATTCCTCTCCTGCTCTTTTCAGCACAAACAGAAGAGGAAGAGAGCACTTCATACCAAAGTGTGAACTACTCATTTGCCACACTAGCTACAACTGCAGAATTTAAGCTATGGCATTCTACAGTGTCCCTTGGAGTTCAAATTCTGTAGTCAGACCCAGCACAGCAAAGATTGAGAATGTGACCAAGCATGCAGCCATTCTCCTCTGTTTGTGCTATAATGCACAGAAGAGGACAGGGAGAGAGAAAAATGCAGGGTAAGCTGGGGTAAGAGAGCTGCTCACCCATGTGTTAGAGGGGAAAAGGGGAAGGAGAGCACTAGGAAGTACCACTAGTGAATTATGTGAGCATTAGCCAGTGATACCATGAGAGGAAGAAGGCAAGAAGAGAGTGAGTTGAGGTGGTCTCTAGGGAGGATTTACAAAAGCTACAAGATACAGCTTATGGGTGAAGGGATGGGTTTGAGAGAGAACTGAGAGTGCTCGGGCAGAGACTAACAGCCATGTTGGAGTGTGTACCTGGTGAAGGAGGAGTAAGGATTGAAAGAACTACAGTGAGTGAGGAACATGGGGAGAGGAGGTTTAGACAGCTATAGGAGTGTATGTGGTGATGCAGGAGGGGCAAGAAATTTTAGATATACAGCTAGTGGGGGTGTGCATTAGGAGCAAGAAGGATTTTAGAAAGAATAATGGGGTATGTTGTCTGGGGTGGGGGAATGTGTGAGAAGAACTATGGGTATCTCTATGAGGAAGGGGGCTGAGAGAGATCTATGGTAATGTATGCGCTTAGCAAGGGACTTGAGACACAGATGGATAGAACTGGGAAGTCTTGCTAGGATAGTGAAAGAAACAAAGGGGTGGTAGAGAGAAAATTGAGGCTTTAACTTCTCAGGGTGCAAGATGGGTAGGAGATTAAACAGGGAGGGGTTCAAGTTAGTTGTTGAGTGGGAAACTGCAAGAGAAGGAGGGCAGGGTCTGAGTATAGGCTAAGAGAATGCTTTGTGGAGGGGAGGGTTATTGGGGGGCACATCAGCTCTGGGGAACACAGGAACCGGGCTTTTATGCTGAGGGAATACTATGCAAAAAGGTTACATAAAGAAAGCAGAATTTTAGAAAACTACATGCAGAATTGACATTTTTTGTGCAGTTTACCCAGGAGTAAAAGGTAGCAAGAGAACTAAGACTCTTGATATCTATTTCATCAGTCTGCAAACTACTGTTGATTCAATATAGTTTAAACAATTCAATATAAAGATACTGAAAAGCAATGTAAGAACTAACTTCACTGTATTGTTTCTCGAAGTATTTTAGAGAGAGCCGAGTTAGTTGTTGCCTATTACTGATGAGATAACATACGCTGTGCAAAAGTATACAACATCAACAATGGAATTTCTGCAGCAGACATGCAAAGCATAGAGGCTTACTTGAGTTCTGAGAATAAAGAGGCCCGCCATTAACATGAGGTTGAGCAGAAAACTGAGAAGTCACAGAGGGAGTCCGTCTGTATCCACCAGAGGTCGCCGAAGAAGTGGTGGAGTTGTGTCGTGAGATTTGTCTAGTCATTGTACCATACTGGGAACCAGGAGCTGAACCAGGACCAGCTGAAAAGAATTAGCCAAAACAAACCACATAGAGGACTTAAGCATTGCATGATTTAGTGTAGCGTGCAGAACACAGACCAAAGCTTTGCAATCTGAGAAAACACACATAGGATTCAAATCTGCTCTAGATGAAACCTTAATGCCTCAAACTATTTATAAAACATTTCAATCACTGATTTACTATGTTATCTCCTACCATTAACATGCTCTAAGTACTCTTATATCTACCTTTCACCTCAGCCCCAATTAAAGCAAGGCTTGTGTGTTAACCTGATTCCCTAGTCAATTCTTTTTTTAAATGTAGACAAACTGCAGGAATCTGAAGGCTAGAAATTAGACCACTGTAGTAAAACAGGTAAGATTTTTACTATACAAGACGCAAACAGAAGAGCATGTCACTGATCTTTTTAACTGTTGGTATGGGGCATGCTTATGCCGCCTTCCCACTGTGCAAAATTTCTTCTGCTTAAAGTAGCAGCATAAGGACCTTTTCTAGTCATAAAATAGATTTAAAGTATTTGACCAACTTTTGGGAATCATTTCGGAATGGAATTTTGGGTTCTAGCAGTGTTTCTACAGATTTTCAAAGCAAGGAAGATTTGGACACCACACTCCAAGGACACAACATTATGAAAGCTTTAACAAGCCCATCCACCAGAAGGGAAGCTGATGTTAGGTATACAGAGTTGTGCTAAATCAACAAAAGACTCGTATAGCAATGTTTCTTGTACACTTTTCTTTAATGATTTCTCTTACTAAAAAGCATTCACTTTCATTTGTGATCAATTTGTTTACACAGACACATAGAGTACCAACAGGCTATCCCTGCTAGCTGTGTGCTGTTTTAGTATGCATTAGTTATGTTGGGCTGTAGACCATTTTAGATCCATGTCACTTTTAGATGTGTTTGATCTTATCACAAGAGCTGAAGAGAGGGGTGTTCAGGGGATAAAGCTGGAAACAAATGAAAATGCTCTATCTGAACAAAATACCAATTATATAGCTTAATATTTTAACGTGTGTGTCCATCCACTCATGCATGCTTAAGTCAGTGGACTGGTCACTTTTCCTGAAGAGTACAGAAAAGAAAAGTGTACAAGGTGTTTATATAGGGCACAAGGATTTACCCAGCTCAATGCATCAACAGGTATCACTAGCACATGGACAGGAAATTTGCCAGCCACTTCCTCTCCCTAACAAGGATTTGCTTCTCTCTTGAATCCAGCCAAGCAGTAGTTGTAGGTGAGAACTTTCATGTGGTGTGGAGATTTGTTTCTTGCAGGACATCATGATGGTGCTGCTCTAAGCACTATATGGTGTATACTTTTACACAGTTCTCTCCCAACCACCAGACTGCTCTCAGGAGCACTATATGCACCACTCCAACCACTCTTGCTCACACTGGCAAGTCACTTAACCCTCCATTGCCTCAGGCACAAACCTCTTTGCCTGAAAGCCCTCTAGGGACAGAAAGTTTACCTGTAAATAATATGTAAACCACTTTGGTTGTACCACAGAAAGGTGGTATAGGAAACGCATTAACCCCTTTACCAGAGAAGTGAATACAGCTTCCCTCTGGCTCTCTATGTGACAGTTATGGAACTACCACCCTGTCAATAGTCCTGGTTCCCTACTTCCCACTTCATCTGTACAGCAATTCAGAAAAGGAACCCTTAAGCCCTTTCTTCTGACCTCCACAATCCAAATGTGCCTTGATAGCAAATTTCCTGCCCCCCCCCCTCAAAAATACATTTTTCCTTAACAAAATACTGCCCAGGTACAGGGGAAAAAAAAATCAGGCTTTTTTTTTAATTTTCAAAAACAAAAATACTCTTGGAGAAAAAGTCCAAAGGCAGTGAATGATGGTTCTGGGGTACTTTAGAATTGGCCCATTGCCTAATGCTCCCTTTTTTTTGGGGGGGGGGGGGGGGGGGGAGAATCAGTTAGCAAAAAGCTGTAACTTTAAACCGAACTTCTTCCATATTTACAGCTGCCCATTTTATTCCTGCCAAAACAGCTCAGGTATTAAAACCAGACCACCCTTACTGTACAGAAAAGAGACTTACAGAATCTCACAAACCACAAGTTAAACAGGATGACAGCCTTTTAACTTTCACAGCAACAAAACAGTCTTACTCCCACATAAAATTAGTTTTGATTAGATTTTTTTACAAAAATTCTTCATGCAAATCAGAAAAACTATTGAAAAGGCAAATCATATGAATGCATCGATTAGAATAAAGAAATGAATTACTCATCAAGTGAACCGAGAGCAGTGGCTCTAATACAGACAAGTCTCACCTATCATACCGCTCATCAAGAATGCCGGTGGCAGAGGTGGGGCTGGTGGAGGAGGTGCAGCTCCAGGAACAGGAGCCAAATTTTGTGCTAGTAAAATAGTTTATATTTCCAGTTAGCCTAAGTTTTGTACAATAGTAGTTAAGCTCTTTCAAACAGAAATAGCAAGCAATGCACGATACTTTTAGACCTTGCAAAAAAAAAAAAAAAAAGGGTCAATTCAGGATATGAATGTACATCCAATGGGACCACGATGTTCATAGTAACATAGTAGATGACGGCAGAAAAAGACCTGCACGGTCCATTCAGTCTGCCCAACAAGATAACTCATATTTGCTGCTTTTTGTGTATACCTTACTTTGATTTGTACCTATGCTCTTCAGGGCACAGACCGTATAAGTCTGCCCCGCACTATCCCCGCCTCCCAACCACCAGCCCCACCTCCCACCCACCGGCTCTGGCACAGGCACAGACCGTATAAGTCTGCCCAGCACTATCCTCACCTCCCCAGCCCTGCCTCCCAACCCCGGCTCTGGCACAGACCATACAAGTCTGTCCTGCCTCCCAACCCCGGCTCTGGCACAGACCGTACAAGTCTGTCCAGCACTATCCCCGCCTCCCAACCACCAGTCCCGCTTCCCACCACCGGCTCTGGCACAGACCGTATAAGTCTGCCCAGACCTATCCCCGCCTCCCAACCTCCAGCCCCGCCTCCCGATCTTGACTAAGCTCCTGAGGATCCATTCCTTCGGCACAGGATTCCTTTATGCTTATTTTTAATCAAGCTCTAAATGTTTAATGAAACGGCAAACTACTAATTCTAACAAACACACTGAAGGTAAAACTATTTTGAAATTATTCCAGAAAGGATATGCAATTTGGGATCCTCAACATCTCTCTACATTTTTTTACTGGTTTTATTTTTAATTTTGAAATAGATTATAGGCCTTAGTAGATACAATTTAGAAGCTGCAAATATGGCCAGTATTAAAATTAAGAATTTAGACATGTTACTTCAACGAAGCAGAAATTTGTGTCAATAAGATCATGATACTGTTTCTGGCACATCACAAGCTGAGGGCTGCTTAAAAAAAAATGGACAGCATTCACAGGAAAGAAGAAATAAGACACTGATGGGCAGATGATCAAAAGCTCTGCACTGTTCCAAAGAGTGCTCCAAAAATAGCGTTGGAACAGCACAGGGCTTTACCACCCCTATGATCACAGATAATAACATGTAAATTTATGCATGCTATTACCTCTGATCATAAGTGCGGGAGAATTATGCCTGAATCCTTCCGTACTTGTTTGACAGGTATGGGCTGTCAAAAGCCTGGACCTGTTAAACATAGGGGCTGGAAGTCTGTGGGACCCCCCCCCCCCCCCTTGCAAATAAAAGGCCCTGGTGGCCTAGTGCCCCCAAGCCCCCACACCAAGCCAGTGACACGGGGTTGAAGGCCCAGTGGAACTCAAGTCCCCCTGACCCCCCCCCCCCCCCCCGACATAAGCTGGCGACACAGGGGCTGAGATCCAGCGGACCTCCAGCACTCCTGACACAATTTCACCCCCACCCCAAAAAAGCACTGGTGGCCCAGTGGTCAGCCTCCAGTACCATAACAGTGGAGAAGGGAGTAGTTTCTTCCTTATATGGTGGTGAAGCACTGCCCAGCGAATCCCAGGATACACTGAGCAGGGCCAGGTGCCATTTTTAAGGCAGCACTGGAAGAGAAGGGAATGTACTACTACACTCCCTCCTGCACCTTTAAGGAACCAAGGGTGGGCCGCTAGACCACCAACTTTTTTTTTTTGGGGGGGGGGGGGGGAAGAGGGCTTAAGTTTGCAGACACTGGGCTACTAGGGCTAGTGTCGCCTGCATGTATTGGGTGGGGGGGGGGGAATGGGATGGGAGGGCCTGTTAACATGAGAATGCATGCTGGACAGGGCTCTCCATTCTTCCCCAATGTTCCATAACCCTTATGCGAACTCTGAGCTGGTGTAGGGTTTGCTGCGAGCAGCTCGACAACGTTTGGTGCGCTGCCTGCTGATCATTGGGGAGGAACATGCTTAGAATGCATCTGCATGCTACTTGCGCTAAGAGCCCTGTTTAGCATGCATCTGAATGCTACTTGTGGTCAGAACCCACAAAGTTTCACGTGCTCAGGGGCTCTGATCATGAGGTGGTAGCAAACATGAGTGCTACTATGGTGCTAATACCCTCTAGCACCCGTGTTTGCTTCTGATCATTGGCCCATGAACACGGTACAGTAACACCTAATGGTCAAAGGCAGCTCAGCTGTACTGGATTTTAGAACAGCAGAGATCTGATACCCCTGATCTATTGACCACCACTGCAATTCTACAGACAGAATATATATATATATATATATATAGTGACAAGGCTACATCCCCGATGTATAGAGTGAAGCAGCAGAACCATGAACTACATATCCCAGAATGCATTTCCAGCCCTAGCAGTGAGATCCCAGGGGATAGGCAAGCTGGCCATATACCGTCTCTGACCACAAGAAGGAGGGTGAATGAAGGAGCCAGTTCCCGGGATCAGCAATCTGTATATCATGCTGCCCACCTGTAATAGGGAGGGGTGGGCTGAGAAGCAGGAGGAGGATTGGATGGAAGAGGGAATTAATCAGCCTGAGCAGGGGAAGAAAGCAGAATGGAATGGGAGCTTGAGGGCTGAGGAAGGCAGCCCCTGAAGGTTTGGAAACCTACATGGTTTTGGAATTTATTTTGGTTTAAACCCTGCTTAAGTAGAGAAGCCTGGTTTTCTTTTGGGGAAACCCTGAGTGGTGGGGGAATTACTACCCTGTTTTGAAACCTGATTATTGTGAGAACCTCTGAAGTTGGAAGGCTTGTTTATGAAGGAGGGCTGCCTGGTGGGAAGAGGGGTTCATTTCAGGAAGGGAGGAGCAGTGCAGGCTGAAAATCCTTGGGCAAGACAGGTCCCTAAAGAACTGAAGCAGACTGAAATACCTTGGGTGGAAGGAAGTCCCAGAAGTATTGAACCTCCTGAAAGTAAAGGCTGCTTGGTGATTAACACTGTCTTGAGGGGAAATCCTGCTTGTGGGACAAGTACTATTTGTTTGCTACTGACTGGGACCAAAAAAGCAGGGATTTCCAAAGGACTATTGCATTCCCCTCAGGGAAGGGGGCAAAGTCTTTGTGTAATTGGCTGATGTACTAAGCAAGGCAGAACAGCCCTGCCTGAGAAGCAAGTCTCTACTCTGGAGTGAAGTTTTGTTTATGAATCTGGAAAATAAAGGAATGTTTTGAAGTATTTCCTGGTGGCAGTTTTGTGAAGTTCTGGCTATTCCTGGGAGGCAGCTTCCTCCCCCATACTGGAGCAGCAGGCCCGTTTACAATATTATATATATATATATATATATATATATATATATATATATACACACACACACACCACGAGTCCTGCAGGAGCCGCAGCCTTTTAGCCCACAGCTCACTCCGTGATACCCTATTACACACCCTCTCTTCCTTTCCCTTGTCAGTCATCTCTTTCTCCCTCCTGTGGCCCTTGTCTACTGTACTTTATGTTATTGTATTATGGTTTGTTAACTATTGTGCGCCACATTGAGCCTGCCCATAGGCAGGAATATTGTGGGATATAAATATATATATTTATATTTGATGGGGGAGGGGGGGGGGGGAAGAGAGCAAATTAAAAATCAGAGGTACTTCTCAATGAAGGGTCAACGTGCTACATTTCCAAAAGTGGCTGCTTCCTACTCAGTTTGAAGTCCATAGGAACAAAAGAAAAAAAAAAACAATAAGAAAAGCAGAGTCGCTTACTTGTAACAGAAGGTTCTCTGAAGGCAGTAAGATAAACCAAACATGCAAGTGGGTGTTATCATTTGACCAAGCAACACGTATGAATTTACAGAGTTTTAAAGAGCCAGGTTTTTATGGGCATAGACAGGACTTTGCATACAGCTGCTATCTCACAAGTCTTCTCAGTTTAATTCAGTGCTTAAGCATCATCTCCTGGAGGTATATGATTCATCCTATCTATAGGAACTCTTTACAGGCAAGTACTTTTTTTGTCAACAAGCAAAGTGAATCAGCAACAAAAGTGGGAAATCCCATAGCTGATGGATACTCTATTTTGATTTTGCTTTGATTTCTGAAGGCAATTCAGGTGCTTCACCTAACTAAAAAGGTTATACTGCGTGACCAAATGCATTGTCTTCCAGAGACAAACTGTTTAGACAGTACTGAGACATTATGGTGTGAAAGAACCACGTTTCAGCACAACTTACTTCTTCAATGGAAACTGAGCAACAGTGAACTCATGTTGCTGTGGCTCAATGATGTGCCTTCATTGGATCAGCCGGATGTAAGGCTTAGATACTACAGTTCCTTAGCTAGGTTGATAAAGTTATTTTAGCTACTGCAGTGCTTAGCTCATCAAGATTGAGGAATATGAAGCGTTGAGTGGACTGGCAGTGTAGCTGTTCTTTAAATGCACAGAGCTTATTAAAGTCATGAGATTTCTGTGATCCCTCTAAAGACAGTCTGCTTGCCAGTTTGAGAGGAAAGCTCTCCCCAATTGGCTGATATCCAATATACTGGAGACTTTGAGACAACTGGAAGGCTGATTTTGGATAGCTTTTAATGAAACCAAGCACTTATGGTAGTTCAATAACCGCTCAAAGAAACCATACAGCCTCTTTGGAAGAAGAATTCCATACCAACCAATGCCTAGATAAGGATATACAAAGATTTATTTATTGTGACACTGCCGTTAGGTATTTTGTGAAGATTCTCAGGGCTGCTGATAGTTCAAAGGGAAGGACCCAGTATTGATAATAAGCACCATGCTCTATGAAGTAGAGCAACTTTCTGTGCAGAGGGTGATTTAATATGCAAGCATACACATCCTTACTATCTATGGAGCATGGCACTATCGATCTCATCCCTCTCAAGTTTTTGGAATTAAGAAACATCTGAAGACTTTGTTGGTTTTCAACTCTATAATCTTCGACTGCTCTCTCCCTCTATCTTCTGCTGAAAGAGAGAACAACATTTTTGGCTAAGTGAGAAGAAAGAAATGGGCCAATCTGATGAGACAGATGGTATCCCCAATTTATTATTTTCAATATTTATTCGTTTTTTTTTTTTTTTTGTTATTAATGGTCAGGCCATCCTGAAAAACTTTAGGTTGTTCACAAATCTGAGTCTTGAACAGATTCTTGTTTATCTGGAAAAATGTAGAAAATTGTGGTTGATGCTGCTGTGTCTAGGATACTGTTGGTAATGGTTTTTGATACTATCTCCAGTATAGGAAGGGCTACCTTCCATGATGAGGTGGATTATTCCCTAGTGGTCAACAATCAGAGTTTGGATGATGGAGCATAATGTTGATATTTTTACAATTTCCTTCAAAAGAGTTTCACTGTGTAAGGAACATCTGCCCTGTTTTGAACATCTTCATGTAAGACAGACACCTTAATCTACACAGGAGGTGCATACTGATGTGCCAATAGTCTCAATCAAATACTACCAGATGATTTCCACACTCCAGTATAGCGAAATGATGCAAGAACTTTTCTCTTCCTCCTCAGGAAAAATCATTAGAAAAACATTTGAGCTTCTAGAGGCATTCATGCATGTACTACTTCTTACAAGCATAATATAACTCCACCAGTTCAGTGTACAAGGTTCTTAAAATATCATCTTACAACAGTTTTTTTGTAAAGGAAGATAAAAGCCTCAAAAGTGGATAGAGGTGTTATTGTAAATAACACCTCTCTTTCAATCACTGGCTTAAAAAAAAAAAACTCCCAAAGTTTTAATTCAAATATTTTAAATTTTTGTTTTAATTAATAAAATACTGTGTAATGAAACAAGATTTCCCTGACATTGGCCACAGTTTTGCGGTGCCAAATCCCACTGCCTCAGGAGGTAATGACCTTCATAAACATGTTTCAAGTTTCAATATCGACCTCCAAACCAATTCAAAATTGGTGTGAAGGTCGATACTGAACCTTGAAATCTTCTCCTAATAAGATCCAAATGCTATGCATCTTTACTCAGTGGAATACTGGAGTGTCCTTGGAATTCTTTGTTTTCTTCAAAGCAGATTCCACCACCAAAAAATGTGCCAATCACAAAGAGATTAACTCTGGGCTTGCTTGAATTTAATAATTAAGATCTAATTTCCTTGATACAGTAGATCTGAAAACTGTATTCCGCACTGCAACTTGTCTTTCAGAGCGAGCATCAGCATGACAAAAACATTTGCCCTATGTTCTCTATCTGCCTGAATTACAAAGAGAACCTGTCTTTTTTTTTTTTTAAACCTAGCTTTTTGCTTATGTATTAATACAGTGGTACTGCCAATTATATTTCTCACCCTTCTGTTGTTCAATTAATTGTTTGCTCACCTTATGGATCATTATTATTGTGCTAGTCTACACGCCCCCCCCCCCCCCCCCCTTTTCGTATGTTTGTGTTTGTTTTTAGAAGGTTTTCAACTGAATTGTGTACTGTACAGCACTCTGGTGTGCTTTATGGAAGGCAGTATAACAAATCACTCAAACAAATCTTCATCCAATCTGGTTAGAACTGTGATCCTCAGATGTTCATCATGGCAAGGAGCAGTAAGGACAACCTTTTCCTCTGGCTGATGAAACAGTGAGGGTACAGTTCCCTCTGCATTAGTTATCTGTAAAGGATTCTCAGGGGAACTTTTCCTGAAAAACCTCCAACATGCCTGCAAAAAACTGATAACTTTTCATAGCATATTCCTATCTTTTTTGGATAAAGTAGTTATAGTGACTAAGCTGCCTTACGGACTTCTTGGACAAGTATCTGAGACTCTGAAGTTGAATGCAACTTATGCCCAGACAACTTGTGTGCAGAACCTTGTGAGAAGACTGCTTATTCTGTATGTTGCTGCAGAACTACACCAAAACATTTTGTTCAGAGAAAAATTAGTGCTTTATGCAGAACTGTTGTGCAGATTCTCTTTGCTGATTTCCGCAGCATTTTTTGCTTGTCTCAAGTTATCGAGGTGTCATTTTGTACATTAATTGCTTTGCCTTGGGGGACATCCTGGCACAGTGCACTCAATTTGGGGATATTCTGGGTGACAGTGAGACAATATTTCATGCACAGGAATGTCAATTAACCCACCAATGCCCCAGGTACAAAAACTTAGAGGTTCCTTAGGCTGTGGTAAGCGCTAATGTATGATTACCACAGCTTAAAAGATTTTACTGTAAGATGTACTGAGGCATCATGAAGTAAAATCCCAATGTGCTTGCGGAGGGTGTCTCCGTGGAGCAGGCATGACGGCATGAATCAGTTAGCACAGCCACATTATTATGCACTAATTAGTGCAGGATTAGAATGAGAGCAAGGGTTCACACACTAATTGATCTTGGATCTGATGGAATCTTTGGCTGCCAATTTTAAATTAAAACTGAACAAGTATAAAACCAAGTTCCTAATCCTAACCAATTCTGCCCACCCAATGACTGATAAAAACTTCACTACTGATGATGTGTCCTACCCTTTTTCTACCACCATGAAAATCTTGGGAATAACTATTGACTGATACCTATCATTTGAACCTCAGGTTTCTGTGGCGATTGAAAAAAAAATGTGGCTTTTGTTTTCTCTTTTTCGTTCCATTTTTAGTGCTATCCAAATTTGATTACAATAATGCTGTTGCTCAAGCCTAAAAGTCTCTTATTAAAAAACTTCAAATAACTCAGAATACTGCGACTTGTCTCGTATGTAAAGCCCCTAGATTCACCAAGTCAGCTCCTCTTTTAATCAAACTGCATTGGCTTCCAATAAACACAAAAGTTACCTTTATAAACTATGTGTACTTGTTTATTAAATTTTATTTGGTCTTTTACCTGACTATATGCAATACTTGTTAGAATTACCTTTACGCAATACTCATCTGACGTCAAGAGACTGTCTTCACCATTTTCTGTGTTGTAAAAATCTTCGTTACAGATCTATTCATGATGAAAGTTTCACATACCAAGCTACTAGGAAATGGAATTCTCTACCCAAGTCACTCAGATGTATTACTGACTACCTGAAATTTCTTAAATTGTTGAAAGCATTCTTATTAAGTGAATTCCTCACCACTGTTGGCGATTGTTATTCTTCTAGTTAATTTATTTCAAAATGAGTCATCTTACTGCTTGGATGTTTTTACCCATTGTTTTGTATTTTCGTTATAGTTCTCCTATTGTAATTTGCTTTAAAGGTCTAATGTAAGCCATACTGAACCTGAACTTGTTTGGGATAATGCAGGGTACAAATGCCAGAAATAAATAATTTTTCTGTTAATGGCTGCACGCTGTTAAACAATATCTATATGGTGGAAAACAAAACATTTTTTTTTTTTGTTACATTTGTACGCCGCGCTTTCCCACTCATGGCAGGCTCAATGCGGCTTACATATTGTATACAGGTACTTATTTGTACCTGGGGCAATGGAGGGTTAAGTGACTTGCCCAGAGTCACAAGGAGCTGCCTATGCTTGAAGTGGGAATCAAACTCAGTTCCTCAGTTCCCCAGGACCAAAGTCCACCACCCTAACCACTAGGCCACTCCTCCACTCCAATATTCAACCCTGTACTAAAATTTTGCTAAAACTGGTCAAAGAGAGGGGATCCCATAAATGCAAGTGATTTAATCAATTAACCAAATAAAACTTCAACTGTTTGGGGGTGGCTATCCAACAACCTTACACTCTTCTCTATAGGGCTACTATCACAGGCTTTTTTTTTTTATTCCAGTAAAAAGCAGCAGCAGAAAACTTCTCCAATTAACAAAGAAAAAACTGCTTTTTCAAAAAACCTCAGAACTTCTTATTCACAAACCTGCAATAATGGAATCCACCCCAGTGAACCCAAAATAATCTAAACACTTCCAATGTATTATACAATACATATAAATGAAGAGAGGGCCAAACTTATTTCCAAAGGATGAGGCCTTTAAAAGTTGGAATGAGATCTTGAAACAAAGTTCACTGGACCTAATGCGTCTATTAATTCAAACCTTGCAGGTTAAAATAGGAGTAACTCAACCACAATTAGAAACTCATAAAATCATGTTGACTTCCTTATAAAACCAGAAGTTTTTGGAAGATTTTAATTATTATTAGCATTTGTATTGCGCTACCAGACGCACGCAGCGCTGAACACCTGATATAAAGAGACAGTCCCTGCTCAAAAGAGTTTACATAAATGATAAATTTCATAAGGAATTTCAAGCCACCAAACATAAGAAACTAGCAAGGGATAGACAAGACTATTCTGATGATATGTATATATCTGGATGAAGCCTCAGGGGAAATCTGATGCCAGTGCAAAACAAGTTAAATATGATTTGTCTTTGGGATCCTCTAGCAGTGAAGAGTCTGCAAGTGAAAATTCGGGGGAGTCAGTACCCAAGGGAACATACATAGGCAGTGAAGGTAAGAAGAACCAGGGGAGACTAGGCCCAGGATGAGGCCAATCCAGACCGAACAACAGAAGACAGAGAAAGGGACTTGTTATAATTTATCCCAGCATGTTTTAACTCCCTCTGAGTACAGTGTTTTAGCTAAGGGTCTTTCATTCATCCCTTCTCAAGGCTATGAACCTTTCCAATTTAGAGTTCATTTTGCGAGACTTGTGAGAACTTTACAGTTGAAATTATAAGTGACCATATTCCTTCAGCATTTTCAAGTGTTTGGTCGTCTGTCCCCTTCCCTGGCCCCCCCCCACCCCCCCCCCCCGGTCCTTACTGACATGGCGATTGACACATTTAAAAAGCTAATGCTGAAATGTTTTGACACTGGAACAGAGACCCCATTATTTTCCCTCTAATAGGACAAAGCAAGAACATTTACCTTTATAAGAGCTAAAGAACAATAGGGATTTAGTAATCAGAAGGGCCAATAAAGGTGGCACCATAGTGGTCCAAAGCAAACAAGGTTATGTGAATGAAGTTCGATGATGACTTTCAGATAATACTGTTTATTCTACATCAGGATCCAACAGAAGTACTTACTTGAATTGCACAACTGACTAATCAGGCGATCCAAAGTGGATATCTGACCAACAATGAATACAAATTTCTTAATCATCAGACAGCTAAGTTGACAATATTCTATATGGTACCGAAAATTCACAAGACACTGGTAAATCCTCCTGGCCATTCCATTGTTTCAGCCAGGGAGTCTCTCCTTGAATGAGTCAGTAAATATGCTGTCATTTAGCTCCTCTGGTTGTACAAATCCTGCCTACTAAAAGGACACTACACTGTTTTTTAATAAACTTCGTGCCCTACATGACATCCCTAATGATGCAATAACGGTTAAGCTGGATGTACCGTCTCTTTACACAGCGACACTTCACATGGAAGCAATTAGAGCTATAGACATGGCATTGAACACTAGACCAAACCCCTGGCCAGTCCCTACTTGAGTTGACAACTTTAGCTTTGAAGAACAATCATTATGTGTTTGAAGGTACAATTGTTTTTTGGGTTTTTTTTTCCACAACTTTCATGGGTGCATTGTTTGCCCCTTCAGTAGCAAAATTATTTATGGCCCACATGGAAAGTTCCAGGATTTATATTATGGCAGAGTTTCAGCAAGCCATAGTTTGGTGGTGTTTCAGTGACATTTATGTTGTGGCAAGGTACGGTGAAGAAACTGAATGATTGCCATCCAACCATTACATTTTCAACATACGTACCATAACGTAACATAAGAACATAAAATAGCCATACTTGGTCAGCCCAATGGCCCATCTAGCTGTTTCCATCAGTGGCCAAGTCAGGTCACAAGTACCTGACAGAACCACAAATACGGCAACATTATTCCATGCTACCAATCCCAGGGCAAGCAGTTACTACATTCCCAGCAAAGAGTTCCAGACCTTAACTATTCGTTGAGTGAAAAAATATTTCCTATTTGTTTTAAAATTATTTCCATGTAACTTCCTTGAGTGTCTCCTAATCTTTGTACGTTTGGAATGAATAAAAAATTGATTCACTTTCACTTGTTGTACACCACTCAGGATTTTGTACACCTGAATCATATCTTCCCTCATCCGTCTCTTCTCCAAGCTGAAGAGCCATAACCCTCTTTAGCCTTTCACATATGAGAGGAGTTCCATCCCCTTTATCACTTTGGTCGCTCTTCTTCAAATCTTTTCTAATTCCGCTATATCTTTTTTGATATATGGTGACTAGAACTGAACACAATACTCAAGGTGAGGTCGCACCATGGAGTGATACAGAGGCATTACAGTATTTTCAGACTTATTTACCATCCCTTTCCTAATAATTTCCTTTTTCCATCTTTTGGCCACCGCTGCACACTCAGCAGAAGATTTCCATGCATTGTCTACACCACCACCTAAATCTTTTTCTTGGGTGCTGACCGCCAAAGGTGGACTCTATCAGGTAACACTGATTCGGATTATTCTTTCCAATGTGCTTCACTTTGCATTTGTCCACATTAAATTTTATCCACCATTTGGATGCCCAGTCTTCCAATTTCCTAAGGTCTTCCTGCAATTTTTCAAAGTTCACATGTGTTTTAACAACTTGGATAATTTTGTGCCATCTGCAAATTTAATCACCTCACCCGTCATTCCAATTTCCGTATCATTTATAAATAAGTTAAATAGCCCCGGTCCCCGTACAGAACCCCACAGAACTCCACTACTCACCCTCCTTCATTGAGAGAAACGACCATTTAACCCTACCCTCTGTTTTCTGTTCAATAACCAATTCCTAATCCACACCATAATTTTATCCTTTATACTAGTTTCCACTATTTTTCCCATTACTGACATCAGGCTTACCAGTCTGTAATTTCCCAGATCATCCCTGGAACCCCTTTTAAAAATCGGTGTCACATTGGCCACCCTCCAATTTTCAGGTACTATGGACGATTTTAACGACAAGTTACATATTACTAACAGCAGATCAGCAATTTCATTCTCGAGTACCCTTGTATGTATGTTATCCGGTTCAGGTGATTTACTACTCTTTAATTTGTCAATTTGATTCAGTACATCTTCCAGGTTCACAGAGATTTTTCAGTTCCTCAGCATCATAACCCATGAAAACTATTTCCAGTACAGGTAGACCTTACATCTTCTTTCGTAAAGACTGAAGCAAAGAATTCATTCAGTTTTTCCGCTATGGCCTTGTCCTCCCCCGAGTGTTCCTTTTGCTCCTTCATGATCTAATGGTCCCACGGATTCCCTTGCAGGGTTTCTTCATCTGATGTACCTGAAAAAGTTATTACTATCTGTTTTAGCCTCTGCAGCAAGTTTCTCTTCATATAATACTACTACTTATTTCTATAGCGCTACTAGATGTAAGCAACGCTGTACACTTGAATATGAAGAGACAGTCCCTGCTCGACAGAGCTTACAATCTAATCAGGACAAACAGGACAAATAAGAGATAAGGGACGTACTAAGGTGGGGTGGGGATGATAAAATAAGGGTACTGAACAAGTGAGTAAGGGTTAGGAGTTAAAAGCAGCATCAAGAAGGTAGGCTTTTAGCCTTCTTAATCAAGGCTTGACATCTGACTTGCCAGTGCTTATGTTGCTTCTAATTTTCTTCATTTGGGTCCTTTTTCCGTTCTTTGACCAAGAAAGGGATCTAGGCGTAGTCGTTGATAATACGTTGAAACCCTCTGCTCAGTGTGATGCGGCGGATACGAAAGAAATTGAATGTTAGCTATTATTAGGAAAGGAATGGAAAACAAAAATGGGGAACATTATGACGACTTTGTATCGCTCCATGGTGCAACTGCACCTTGAATACTGTGTTCAATTCTGGTCACCGCATCTCAAAATATATAGTGGAATTAGAAAAGGTACAGAGAAATGCAATGAAAATGATAAAGGGGATGAGACGAATTCCCTATGGAGGAAAGGCTGAAGCGGCTTGGGCTCTTCAGATTAAGAAAAGAAAGCTGAGGGGAAATATGATAGAAGTCTATAAAATAATGAGTGGAGTGGAATGGGTAAACATGAATTGTTTGTTTACTCTTTCCAAAAATACTAGGACTAGGGGGCATGCGATGAAGATACAAAGTAGTAAATTTGAAATGAATCAGAGAAACTTTTTCTCCACTCAATGTGTAATTAAACTCTGGAATTTGTTGCCAGAGAATGTGGTAAAGGTGGCTAGCTTAGCAGGGTTTAAAAAAAGGTTTGCATGGCTTCCTAAAGGAAAAGTCCATAGGCAGTTATTAAAATGACTTGGGAAAAACCCACTGCTTATTTCTGGGATAAGCAGCATAAAATGTGTTGAAATTTTTGGGATCTTGTCAGGTATTTGTGACCTGGATTGGCCACTGTTGGAAACAGGATGCTGGGCTTGATGGACCTTTGGTCTGTCCCCGTGTGGCAATACTTATGTACTTATACTTTTGGCTGTAATAGCCTCTTTCACCTCACTTTTTAACCATGCTGTCATTTTCTCTTCCTTCCACTTTTGTAAATACATGTAATGCATCTGGTCTGGGCTTCCAAGATAGCATTTTTAGCAACTTCCATGCCTGATATAGAAGCATATTTTCAAAGGACTTAGACTTACAAAGTTTCATAGTAAGCTATGGAACTTTAAGTCTAAGTGCTGTGAAAATGAGCCCCTTAGCATCCTAAGCTTTGCAGCTGATCCTTTCGGCTTCTTTTCAACCATTTTCCTCATTTTATTATAGTCACTCTTTTGAAAATTGAATACAACTACAGATTTCCTTTGTAGCTTCATTCCAGATAGTAGCATTCTAAAGTGATCTATTTTTTTAGAAATTGAAGTAATGTCTGGAAAAGGGGTTTTTCAGACAGAAGTATTTTCTAAATCCACAGATTGTAATACTCTTGTCTTTTGACAGTATGCATCCCTTTCACACACAAAAAAAAAACAGTTTCCCATTTGTGCAGTTTATCTGATATCAAAGAACATGTGACACCACACATGGATTTAAAAGGGCTGAAATACAACTGAGTGATAAATTAGAAAATACGGGGTATCCTGGTAAACTAGTACGCCAGGCTTTAAAAAATTGCTTTGCATAATGAGCGAGATTTACTCTTGAAGGAAGACAGCTCATGGAATCCGTGATCTCATGCATATTGCAATATTCCAGCTTTACACTGAAATTTTGAAAATAATTAGAAAATATTTACGGACATTGGCAGTGCATGAAATTTTTGCAAGCTCTAAATCTATCACTGCATATTACCGCAACTTTAACCCATTAGTGCCCAATATTCCCATAATAAAATCCCATATGGGAACATTGGGCACTAATGGGTTAATGTAGCGGATATGTTGTGCCATTTTGATGTCTTCATCCCAAACATTGGGTCATCTGAAATATGGCTAAAATTGTACAGCTTGCACTATTACATTGGAAGCAATGGAAATTTGGTGGGAAACCAGGAAAAAGCAGATCACCTTACGAAGTTCTACATCTTATAGTTCTAAGGCTGTGGTCTATATCAATATTTGCCCTTGTGGGTTGAGATATATAGGCCATACAAAATGGTAATTAAGAACAAGGATAACTGAACTTAAAAGTTGTATTATAATTTGTTAATCATTGTGCACAAAAGGGGCATGACTGAAGAGCTGCAATGTCTAGCTATTGATCAGGGAGCAGGATAAGAAAAGATATGGTAAATATTTCAAAAATCTTGCACCAGCGTGAGCAGAAATGGATTTTCAAATTACAAACAGTATTCCGCAATAGTTTGAATGGTCCTATGGAATATGAGGCATTCTTTTGAGCTATCTTCTATAAAAGATTTTGGGATTTGCTCCTTAAGTAGTAGTAATAGGTGGAGTTGTTTTGAATTTGGACTATAAATCATATGCCATTGTGGTTTCATTCGTGAGCATGTCAACTGTTCCTCCTGACACAGCTATTGCGGAACAAGGGAACCCTTTCCTTGTCGAGGATTGTTTGACATGCCGGCATGTCCAGAAAAAAAGTGTTTTTGGAGATTGCACTAAGTTGTTGCACAAAGTCCTGTTTTCAGATACGTTTTTGGATTTACATGCTGTACACAGCCTTTTGTTTTTGCTTTAAGGCTCACACTTTTGTATATTTTATTTTATTGCTTTTGTATCCCACATTTTCCCACCTATTTGCGGGCTCAGTGTGGCTTACAATACATTGTGATTAATGGAAGTATAATTTGTTACAATAAGATTTTTCTGGGTTACATTGTGAAGAGTTAAGAGAAGACAAAGTCAATTTGTTACAATCTGGAAATACAATTTGTTACAATACAATTTTGGGTTACTTTGTGAAGAGTTAAGAGAAGACGAAGTCAATTCAGAATATCATTTGGGATATTTCAATGGAGTGTAACAACGGGTGATGATAAGACGATAGAACAATAACCTGAGAATGCTAGGGTGTACCAGTTTTATCTGTGGGTAGAGTTTTAGGTGTGGTGAAAGTAAGGGGAGGGGAATTCAGAGGGAGTGTACTTATGCGTTTCTTTTATTGTATATGGACTTCATGTGTTTTGATCTTTACAGTAGATTTTCTCAAAGAGATGAGTCTTCAATAACTTGCGGAAGTTGGTTAACTCGTAGATCGCCTTCAAGCTGCGCGGCAGTGCATTCCAAAATTGCGTGCTCATATAAGAGAAGGTTGATGCGTGCCGTACTTTGTATTTTATGCCTTTGCACTTAGGGAAGTGTAGATTGAGGAAAGTTCGGGATGATCTTTTGGCATTTCTGGGAGGCAGGTCTATTAAGTCAGACATATAATACAGTATAATACATTGGAAGCCTTTAGATTATTTTGTGCTCACTGGGGTGGTTCCCATTATTGCAAATTTGTGAATAAGTAATTCTGGGATTTTTAGAAACAGTGATCTTTGCACGCTAATGTTGCCAGTTAGAACATGGCTATAAACAGGGAAAATGAAAAATCAGTCATTGTATGGATAGGATTCAACAGTGGGCATGGAATAATATGATGAAACTGAATACCTCAGGGATCTCCGCTTTCACTGATTCTCTTCAATCTAATGATGTTACCTTTGGCCAAAGCATTGTCTAACCAAGACCTAAATCCATATATTTATGCCGATGATGTGACAATATATATTCTGTTCAGAAACTGCAGACAAAATAAATTGCAGCTTCCAAATTATGAACTCATGGGCAGACGCTTTCCAACTAAAGCTGAATACAGAAAAGACAATGCCTATCATCATCAACTATCCCAACATAAACACACCAAACCATACTCTCCCTGTTGCAGACACCCTGAAACTCCTAGGCGTAACAATTGATCGCAATCTTAATCTAGACTGCCATGTAAAAAATGTCATAAAGAAAATGTTCTATGCAATGTGGAGGCTCAGAAGAGCAAAACCTTTCTTCCCAAGAGAGACATTTCACGTATTGGTGCAATCATTGGTTCTGAGCCATTTGGACTACTGTAATTCCTTATACGCGGGATGCAAGGCACAAATCATCAAGAAATTCCAGACAGCCCAGAACACCGCAGTCAGATTAATATTTGGCAAGGCAAGATATGAAATTGCCAGACCCCTTAGAGAAAGCCTGCATTGGCTCCCACTGAAAGATCGTATTGCATTCAAGATATGTACCTTGGTCCATAAAATCATTTATGGAGATGCCCCATCATACATGTCAGACCTAATTGACTTACCAGAGAGAAACAACAAAAGTTCATCACACACCTGCTTAAACCTTCATTATCCCAATTGCAGAGGACTTAAATACAAGTCTGTACACATACATCCAGTTTCTCATACACCTGCACACAACTATGGAATGAATTACCGATTGCCATAAAAACAACACATGACCAGACAACCTTCCGAAAGTTATTAAAGACCTACTTATTCATAAAGGCATATAATAAAGATTCCCCATAACGATCTGACTTCCTAATTATTCCAATCACAACTATTAAGGAACCCTATCTGTTCATCCTAATTACATCCTCACGACTGAATATTATATCGTGTCCTGATATCATTATGTTATGTTGATCTTTCAATCCACTTCCAATCCAATATGATTTACTTATGTACTCTTATTTGTAAGAATTGTAAAATTATTATTTCGTTAATATGATTGCTATGATATTCTATGTACCCATCTGTATCTCTATTCTGAAATTCTTATCCTATAATGTGTACATGTTGCAAGCCACATTGAGCCTGCAAATAGGTGGGAAAATGTGGGATACAAGTGCAGCAAATAAATAAATAAAATACTACTAAGATGTCAAGATTACTGTTCCTAATGCTATTTTGTTACCCTCACGTAAAACTTTACCAGTACAAGAGAAATCGAGAGATCTTAGAGATTCCTCATTGTCTTTTGAGCCTTAGTTAACCATTTAGCAATCCTATTTTGATGAAATATTTCCTTTGTTGGTTCACATGTTATCACAACTGGACTATTGCAATGGTCTTTACCTGGGTCTGTCTACGAGGCTACTGAACAAACTTCAACTTATTCAGAATACTTCAGCCAGATTAATTTTTAGGATTAGAAAATTTGACAGTGTTCTGCCTTTTCTATCTAAATTGCATTGGCTCCCTGTACAGGCTCAAATATCTTTTAAATCAGCTTGTTTCATGTTTCAAATATTTTACGATCTTACTTCTGAATTTGTAATTATATTGCCGTTTGCTCCACTGCTTAGACATTCTACTCAGATCAATTGTTGCTTCACTTGCCTACTTCTAAAGGGGTTCATTTTAAAGTATATTCAATGACTCTTTCATTCCGTGCAACTTCAATCTGGAATACCATACCTTTATTTATCAGAACAAATCCAAATTATTTGTCATTCTGCAAAAAATGTAAAACTTTATTTTGCAAATTTTGAATAGGTTATGATTCTCTGAATTTATTTTTTTTCTTTTTTGTTTTGCTTAGATACTTTGATGCATTCTAGGTATTGTATTTTAGTTACTGTATTCCGTTTTTGTAAACCGCATTGGACTCTGAAGTGGGATAAAGGTCAATAAGCCCTGAATTGGTATTTTTCCGCTGCAGTAAAAATGGCCTTAGTGTGCCAGAAAGACCTGTGTGACGGTGCGCTAAGGCCACTTTTACTGCAGTTTAGTAAAAGAACCCCTTAGACTGTGAGCCCACTAGGGAGAAACTATCTGAATATAGTATGAAAGGTGGTATATTAAACTCATCACCCCTCATTTCAGAGGAATGTCAAAAAATGGATCACAATGTCCAATTAAATTTTACTTCTCTTTTCAAGGAAAGGAAAAATAGAAATATAAAATCTTTTTTAATACCTGTTTTTGTTAAGAAAAACAAAACATATTTCAGCAGTTAAATTTAAAACACACTGAGAATCAAAACCACATCCATGCAGTAGCTCACATGACTTTAGACTGAAGGAACTCATGAGGCAGTGACTGTATAGGAAGTCCCATGCATGTTCAGAAAATTTTAATTTCCTGAGCTCTGTGAAGGTCATTTGTGTTGCCGAAATTGGGATGATGCTACTCACTTGTGTGTCTGACTCATCTTGCCTATCAGTGCATAAAAGACACATCCTAATGTGGGATTATCACCTGAGGGTTGGAGATGGAGGTGGCAGAGTGAATTGCTGAACATCAGGTGTGAGGCACATTAGGTTGTAAGAGGCTATGAACTGTTTGCAGTATTCAAGACTTTAGTCAGTGCTGCTATTCTTTATGCGCTAAAACAGATTGCAGAACAATTCCACATCAAACATTCCATATTTTACTTTTGATCAAGTTTAATGCTTGAGACTTAGTCACTGAGTTTAGTCAGTGAGCTTATCCTAAGAATAACGTGTAGAATCCAATTTCCACCAAAAGCAGTGTATCAGGTGTTCTCCAGAGTTCTCTGGCCATGAAGAAATGTTGTAAAACCTCCAATGAGGCTATAAGTGAACATAATAGTAAAAGCAGATGTATACCTTGCCCAACAGTTGGTGGAGAAGGAGTAGGCACGGCAATGGGAATGCCAATACTGCTGCTTCCACTGTTTTCTCGACTTCCACTTCCTCCACTACTACCACTGCAACACAAATCATAACCATGCTTAATTACAAGAAAAAAATATCATATTCGGATGTCATATCCAAATCTGATAAAACTAGTTGTGTTATAAGTAACTAGGAAAATCATCATCAATCCAAATCAACTTTACCTGGTAGATCAACTGTCTTCTGGTGTTGTATATACAGTCAAACCTGTTTAATGTCACATTTAAGGGACCGTTCAAATTGTGTGACATTAAGCGGAGTTGACATTAACAGGAGTTTTTACCTTAGATACATTTACAATGTATAAAAGCAGAAAAGGCAGAGTCAGATGTTAGTTTTCATATTTCTGCTTTTATTCAAAGGAGCTGACGCACTCATACAGTACAGAGAACATGAAAGGGAAACTGACATTCAAATATGTTGATCTGCAGCTGAAAAAGTGTGTGATTCTATACTGCGAGATATCCACTGGTCTGTTAATTAAGACGTCCTGAATACAAGCCATAGCATTGAAAACATCCTCCTGTACATCTGTCAAATTGCTAATGAAACCTCATGATAGCTGAACACAGGAATCCCACGGAGCAAGCAAACAGAAAACCAAAAAGCAGGAGACTGGAGGCAGCTTAGCAGACATGGGATTTAAAAAATGTAATACAGTACTTTAATTCATATAACAAATAAAATAGTCCTTAGTTATTACTACATAAGACTTTTTTTTTTTTTTACTGTTACATGGAAGACTCGACATGGCACCGTGTTTCGGCTTAAAGTGCCTTCCTCAGGAGTCTTGAAAATATTGGTTCAGCAATTAGGAACAAAAACAGCTACATATAGTCGCAGATGGTCTTTAAAAAAAAAAAAAAAAAGTGGACAAACTAATATGTTTTAAACCAATCCACAATTACCACGTAAACTTTTGAAAGATCACGGAAAAAAAGCACAATTCTTTTGCACACTGCAGAGGATTGTGCTTTTTTCCATGATCTTTCAAAAGTTTACATGGTAACTGTGGATTGGTTTGAAACATCGTTTTCTGTCCACTGTCTTTTTAAAGAACACCTGAGACCATATGTAGCTCTTTTTGTTTCTATTGCTGAACCAACTTTTTAAAGACTCCTGAGGCATGCACTTTAAGCTGAAACACTGTGCCGTGTTGAGTCTTACATGTAACAGCAAAAAAAAAAAAAAAAAAAAAAAAAAAAGAGACTTATGTAGTAATAACTAAGGACTATTTTATTAGTTATATACATTAAAGTATTGTATTACATTTTAAGTCCCATTGTCTGCTGAGCCTTCTTCAGTCTCTCGCTTTTTGGCCAAACTGCTAATGAAAGCACGCACTGTTCCGAAAGCAGGTCACAGACTATGCAAGTGTTAAAAGTGGTTGTTCCTTTAAAGGTTGTTTCATCCATGTCATCTTCAAAACATTCTGAATCCTCCAGAGCAGATTTGTCATTTTTACATCAACTTGCTGTAATTTCTTCAATGGACTGTGCTTCTGTTGTAATCAATTCATCATCAGTTGTTACAAATTCTTCAAAGGTTACTGAACTGTCCGAAACTGCAACCACTCCTTGTCACACAGCATCGCTAAAGGCTTATCAATGTCAACTATCACCAGCATCTTGAGGTGTATATGATGTATCAGACCACCTTGCAAAAACAATTGATGATCATGGCCTAACTAAATTCCATGCAGTATGCACGAAGTTGATGGCAATTTTGATATCATGTCAGCCGATCGGCTTCTGTTCCACAGAAAGCAGAATATACCACACAATTCGCTTTCTATACTGGTTGAATATAAAAATGATACCCTGGTCACAAGAATGAATTGCACGTGTGTTTGGTGACAGAAAGACTACATTTGTTGCAGTCCGGTTCCTGATGTCAGTGTGAACCAGGCAACTGTCCACAAACAGAATTTTCCTTTTGTTTCTTTTTTTTTTTTTGTCAAATGCAACCACCCAATCTGCCTGTCATCCATGTGCATTTGTCTGTCTTGGAGGTTACCTGAAGGCTTCTAACATTTTTGAAACTGTGTGGATTTTATCATTTTCCAATTACAAACATCGGACACTTTTCAGTGCTGGACATGTTGAAGCAAACTACAGCTAATAGGCAGTCTTTTGCTCTTTTTCCACCACAGCACTTTTTTTTTTTTTTTTTTTTTGAAGCATAGTGTTCGGTCTGGTAGCAGTTTGTAAAAGGCGCCAGCTTCATTCATGTTGAACACATCATCTGGTCTGTAGCCCTCCATTATATCTGGCAAACAGGAAAGCCAGTCATTAACCGCCTCCTGCTCTACACTGGTACACTCACCAGCTACAACCTTGATACTATGGCTTTTTGTTTTAAGCGGTCAAAAAAAGCTTAGTAGCAGGTGTTCTCAAAGGACAGCAGGCATATATTCTCAAATGTGGGTGATATGATCCATGAGCCTGATGCAGACACTGCAAAGTGCAGTGTCATTTAAAGTCTTTGAGGCAGTGCCCCACCACAAATGTGGGGATGTCTTCCCACCCAACGCACAAGAGTGGGGTCAGTAGTACAGTACTAAAGCTAAAATGTCAACTCCAAGGGGAGGTGGGAGGGATGAAAATATATGCCTGCTGTCCTCGGAGAACATCTGCTACAGGTAAGTAATTTATATCTTTCTCTAACAACAAGCAGGTATAATTTTCTCATATGTGGTACTCACTAGCTACCAGGATCACAATTAAAAATCATTTTCTGCAATTAGAGAGACTAGTGAGCCTGGTGGGGGAAAAAAGGGTCATAGGGCAGTTGGCTCTTTAATAAAAAGAATCTGCAGGGCTGCTTATCCAAACCAACTATCCCACCTGGAATGCTGCTTCAGACAGTAGTGAGCAGTGAAGGTGTGGAAATAACACCACATAGCTGCCTTACAAATGTCTTCAATGGAGGCAGAGAGGAAATGGGCTACTGAAGTTGCCATGGCCATTAATGGTCAGTCTAGCCTCAGCACACGTATAGCAGATACCATCAACTTGGCTGGCAGACTGAATGTTTGGTGATGGCTATCTACAATCTATTAGGATTGAAGGATACAAAAAGCTAGGAGGATCTCTGATGGGGTTTTATATGTCTTGATAGTATGCTAGAGCATGCTTGCAGTAGAAGGCATGCAGCAGTGCTTCTCCAGGATTACAGTGTAGTTTAGGGAAGACGACAGATAGTACAATGGATTGATTGAGATGGAACTCAGATACTACTTTAGGAAGAAATTTAGGGTGGGTTTAGAGTACAACTCTGTCTTGGTAGAACCAGGTATAAGGAGGATCTTTCACAAGAGCTTGAAGCTCACCGACTCTTCTGGCAGAAGTAAGGGTTATTAAGAACACTAGCTTATATGTGAGAAATTTTAGAGAACAAGAATCAAGCGGTTCAAATGGAAGTTTCATGAGAGCTGTTAGGATGACTTTCAGATTCCATGCCACTGGAAGCAATTTGATAGGTTTGATATGAAACAAACCTTTCATGAATCTAATTAATAAGGAATGATCTGAAACTGGTTTATCATCAACTTTAGAATGAAAAGCACTGATAGCACTCAAATGTACTCAGAGTTATTTTTGAGGCCCACTGAGAGAAGCGTTCACTGAAGAATTTGGAAGTGAAGATGAGCCAATAACGTTACATGGACTGTTGAAGGCAGGCATCTGTTGAGCAGATACTTGGGTGGAGTTGAACACCTGAGTGGCAAGATGTTTTGCCTTTGCTTGAAGGAGGGCTTTGTTCTGAGTAGTATCAATCAGAGCTCCAATGAACACTAAGGTCTTAACTAGCTGAAGATGTGATTTGAGGTGATTGATCACAGGGTTCGCTTCTTAGTTGCAGGAATGTATGGATAAGGGTGGCGAGTGGATGTTTGAGAATGGGCTTGTTTTAAATCTGAGCAAGACTGAAGTTATGATTATTGGAATGAGTATGGAGGATGTATGGCCAAATTCTATTTAGATTAATGATGTTCAACTGGCAGTTCAGAAGGAGACAAAATTGGTACTTGTAGTACTGGATTCTAAGCTTACCGTGATGAGTCAAGTTAAAGTAATTTAATCCTCCTTTTCCAGTTTCATCTATTGCAAAAATTGAGACCAATGTTGATGGTATCTAATTTCCAGGATGTAGGGTAGAATGTGGTCTTCAGTAAAGTGAATTATTGCAATGCCTTGTACCTTGGAATATCAAGCTCCAGGTGTAAGGCATTGCAAACTGTTCCACATGCTGAGGCCAGACTGATTACTGGTGTTCCAAAAAGTGCTCATATACTGCCAGTCTTGAAACAACTTCATTGGTTGCCAGTGTATTATAGAATTCAGTTCAAAGTGTTACCATTAATACACCAGGCTGTGTATTCATCTGCATTACTGCATTTTCAGGATATGATATGTGTATATCATCCAAGTCGAACTTTAAGATCTGAGCATGCTATGCGGTTAGCTTCTGACTTGGTGGCTCAGCAAATTATGCTGATACGAAGGCATCTACATTTTCAGTAGCAGGCCTTTTACCGTGGAATACATTTCCTGGCTAATTATGCCTATGTGCTAATATGGTGCAGTTAAAAAATTACTGAAGATACAATTTTTTGTTACAGCATTCTTTTGAATGATTGGATGGTGGGTAATAGTTGCAGATGGAGTATTGTTAAATATAAAGAAATTGTGATGCACATTTTATTTATTTTTTAAAATTATGTATGTATTCTTTGGAAAACCGGGGTAGAGAATTAAAAATAAATAAATCCTAGGAGTTCTAGGAGCCAAACGGTGGAGTGAATGAAGGCACTTGCCGATTCTCAGGAAGCTGTTTTGATTAACCAGTTGTTCAAGTAGGGGAAGACATGTATGCCCCATTTGTGAATTGTTTCTGCTGCTATTACTAATCAGGCACTTTGTGAAGACTCGAGGAGCAGAGGTCAAACCAAATGGTAAGATCTTGTATTGATAGTTCAGAGTTCCACAGCGAAAGCGGAGAAACTTTCTGTGCAGGGAGAATAGGTATGTTTGTGCATGGCTCTGTGATCTAGAGAGCATTTGTGGAGTTGTATCACAGGAAGTAGTGACCCCAGGAATATTACACAAAATTTTTTGAGTAGAAAGTTGTTTAAGTCTCATAGATCTCCAATTGGAGTACTTCACCCTCCCCCCCCCCCCCCCCCGTCTTTTTTTCTTATGAGAAAATATCTGGACTAGAATCTTTCTACGCCTGTCTGGTGGAGGAACTGTTTCTACTGCATTCTACTGGAGGAGGGCTGACAGCTGCTCTTCTTGAAGTAGCTTCACTTGGAGGGAGTTGAAACGAGACTAAGTGGAGGGTCGAAAGGTCTATTTGCCAACGAAGAGTGTAGCCATGCTAAATGGTGCATAGAACCCAACGGTCAGAGGTTATGAGAGGCCATCTTTCTTAGAAAAGAGTCAGTCTTCTTCCGACAGGTAGGTTGTTTGGCATGGACAACTGTACAGTGGCAACACTCCCTAAGAAGGAGTCAAAAGTTAGGTTCTTGTTTAGACTGAGATGGTGTCTGGCTTTTCTGACCATGGTATTGTCTTGGACGCGAGTGTTGGGATGTAGTCTCTTGAGGTGAAGGAGTAGGAGAAGTAGGAGTGCAACCACACTTAGACATGTATTAATTTGATCGTTGATATTCTAAGTAGCAGAAATTTGTAGCCTGGATAAATATCTGTATGTTTTAATTAGGTCAGCCACTTCCTCGACTGTCTCTAAACAGGTTTTCTCCACAAGGGACATCTGCTAAATGGCCCTGGACAGTAGATTCGAGGTCAGAGACCCTGAGCCAGGAGAGATATTGCATTGCTATTGATAAGGAAGAAATACGTGAAGAGACAGATACTAAAAGCCTATATGGCCAGATATTTAAGACAGTCGAGAAGTTTTCTGTGAAGTTTATCGAATTCCTCCACTTTTTTGGGTGGAAGGAATTCCATGAAAGCTAAAGTATTCTGTATCAGAGATTTTAAATAAATTGTGGAATAGAGTTGATAATCTAATATTCAATTGGTTGGCATTGTAGCTTGAAAACATTTTCAGCCAAAAGACTGTCTAGCTTCTCGTCTGGAGGAGCAGAAGCGCAAAATCTTGTGCTACAAATGCGTTTAAAAGCAGATTCCATAACTAGCGGATGCTACGGCAGTTGTGTTCTCTGAAATCTAGTGGATTTTTGTATCCTATACATTACATCAATTTCATTTGGGGCTACTTGAATTGTCAGTGGAATCTCCTAGTTTTTGAGTACAGTATTGTTCATTATTGAATGAAGTGGAACAGTGAAATCCTTCTCTAGGAGGGGAATCAATCTTGAACTTCAAAAAGTTCTGAGGCTTTTCTCCTGTTTCTAGTTTAAAAGATATGACTTCAGCAACAGTGGCGTAGCTAAGGGTGGGCCTAGGTAAGCACAGGCCCACCCAGCAGCAGTAGCCTACATCAATATCTCTCCTCCTCCGTGGTGTTCCGGCATCTGACCGCCTGAACCCCATCCCTCCCTGGTGTACCTTACAGGTGTTCCCAGCGCCTGCAGTGATTTAATTATTGCTGCTTGCACCAGACCTGCAGGATTCTACTGGCTGAGTCCTGCCCGGCGGGACCCAGCCAAACTGACAGAAGCCTGCGGAGCCAGTGAAGGCAGCAATAATTGGATCATTAAAGACGCCAGGGATGCCTGTAAAGTACACCAGAGAGAAGGGGTTCAGCGATGAGCGGTCAGATGCCGGGATGCCGCAGAGGAGGAGAGATGTTGATGTGGGGTAGGTGAAAAAAAAATCTATAATTTTCTTTTATATCTCCGGAGGGGGGGGGGGGGGGGGGGGGAGAAGTTGTGGAGTGCCATGCCATGAAAGGGCCCTTCTAAGTTAGCTGTGGGCCCAACCACACCACTGTTGAGTGATCTCTTAGACAAAGCCAGATAAAGAGAGATACACTCCAGAGGGAATCTGCATCTCTCAGGTGGTGAGCATATGGAATGCCATACGACTCCTCAACTGAGAGGTCCTGTGGTTCTTTATCCATCTCCCAGGAGAGGTCTGAGTCTCACTCTTCAAAGTACTGTTCATAGAAAGTTGAGGAAGAGAGCGATGGCTCTGTAGCAAGGTGTGTCATGGGAGATGAGCCTCCAAAGTTGGAGAAAGCTCAACTGGTGATGTTGATACATGCGGTCTAGTTTCTACCGCACCAGACAGTTGATGCCAAGCTGGAATGTGGGACTTCTCCCAGAACTCTCTCTCCGATGCATCTATGGACTGGGCTCACGCTGGCGCAAGCACCCTGTAAAAGCTTGTATAGACAGCTAATGCAGTAGCCTTGAAAGCTCCTCGGAGTATGGCCTGGATTTCCTTTAAGAGTAGGTGTCAGTACCAGCTGAGAAAGCAGTGTGGACGAGCCCGAGATACACCCTGTGCAGGTGTTGGAGATCTTGAACTCTAAGGCTCTCGATCAGAGATAAGTTAGAGAGGAGGAGAGCAGTCACTGTGGAATGGACGCATCCTGTGCATCAAGGATGTTGATGCAGGGGAGGTATGGGAAGACCCTAGAGGGAGAGCAATGTAGACGCTTCTTAGTTTTTTTTCAATGCAGGTCCCTCAATGCGCGCAAGACTGATGAGGTATCCAGTCTGATGTTGGACTCTCAATGCTGCATCAGTGCACCAGAGGTTGATGCAAACGCAAGTTCTGGGTCGAGTACTGAATCCCCTGCCATGCTCGATGCAGATGCCAACGTCGATGCAGAACCGAAAAGTTTTTCTTGCTGGAATCTGTGGGCTTTAAGGATCCTCGCTTGCACATGCAGAGAACATCTCTTGATGCTCTGGACCTAAGCATTGAACACACCAATTATGATTATAGTCCAACTGCATCAAGTACACTTCTTAAAGCCACTCGGCACCCTCACTGACATGTAGTGAAAAATAGCTGACACTAGATCAAAAGGATCTATGGCATGGGAAGCTCGAGTAGTCGCATACCTGAAAATAGCCGATGCTTCACAAGTAAGAGAAGGGTTCAGAGGCCCCAAAAGGATAAATATTTTTAAAAAGACAAGAATTAAAAAAAAATGTAAGAATTGAAAAATTAATATTGATAGAAGAATATGAAGAAAAAATGTCCCAAAGAAGGAAAGGCACCAAAAAGGTAAAAGTTGGCATGCTGAGAAGAGATCAAAAAAAGTCAAACTCTCTGCTCTGCAGAAAACAATAGATTGCTGATCCTGCGTTGGAGAATCAGGCAGGAAGATCCATGCATGTGTGGTGGGGGCACTGCCTCAAAGATTTAAAGTGACAGTGCACTTGGCAGTGTGCACACTGGGCTCCGTGGATGACATCACCCACATTTGAGATTATTATGCCTGCTTATCCTCAGAGAATCCATTGGAACATTTCCATTCAAGTAAACCCATCTCTTTAGCCAGATGCTCAGAAACTTCTGTAAGCATCGACACACTTACCAGAAGTTGTGCAGTGTAGGTCTGTTTAAACCACTTTATCAATGCCTCTTCAAATTTCATGTACAGGCTAGTTCACATGTGCTTATAGTTTATTGCTGTTAGTGACAAATGAAAATCCTCTATTTTGTCCCGCTTGTTAGCTAGTTTTGACAGTGAAAATATTGATACCGAACTTTTCTGCAATGCCCTTGTGCTTACAATGATTATCTAGCATCTTTATAACTTCCATTTTTGCGTTTAAGTCCAAATCGACACGCTTACGTTTACATCACCATTTTAAATGTGAATGCATAGACCAACTGCTAATCGGAGTCTGTGTGAACATGCTGCTAAACCAGTATCTGTCATGTGATAAAAAGTAGAAAAATAAAAAAAGTCAATCCCAATACATGGAAAGTACAGGGAAATCCAGAGTGCTACACAGTCCTGTGGCACAAAAGAGAACTTGATTGAAAAAGGGACAAAAAAGAGAATTCAGTATAGGCTGCTCCCACAGCCGAGCTTGAATTTCAGTGAGTTTAGCAGAAACAACGGCTCGCTTGAAAGCTCTATACATCATTTATATTCCTTATTTTATGACTCTTTACTTTTTTTATTTCTTTTCTTATATGTAAAACACGTGGAGGGGCATAATCGAACGGGACGCCCAAGTTTTCCTGAGGGTGTCTTCGCGAAGAGGCGGAGAAACCCGTATTATCGAAACAAGATGGGCGTCCATCTTTCGTTTCGATAATACGGTCGGGGACACCCAAATCTCAACATTTAGGTCGACCTTAGAGATGGTCGTCCTTAGAGATAGTCGTCCCTGGTTTTCAGCGATAATGGAAACAGAAGACGCCCATCTCAGAAACGACCAAATTCAAGCCATTTGGTCATGGGAAGAGCCAGCATTCATAGTGTACTGGTCCCCCTCACATGCCAGGACACCAACCGTGCACCCCAGGGGGCACTGCAGTGGACTTCACAAATTGCTCCCAGGTGCACAGCTCCCTTACCTTGGGTGCTGAGCTCCCCAACCCCCCCCCCCCCAAAAAAAAACAAACAAAAAAAAAACTGTACAACACTACCATAGCCCTAAGGGGTGAAGGGGGGCACTTACATGTGGGTTCAGTGGGTTTGTGGTGGGTTTTGAAGGACTCACATTTACCACCACAAGTGTAACAGGTAGGGGAGGGGATGGGCCTGGGTCCACCTGCCTGAAGTGCACTGCACCCACTAAAACTGCTCCAGGGACCTACATACTGCTGTCACGGAGCTGAGTATGACATTTGAGGCTGGCATAGAGGCTGGCAAAAAAATATTTTTAAAAGTTTTTTTTGGAGGGTGGGAGGGGGTTAGTGACCACTGGCGGAGTAAGGGGAGGTCATCCCCGATTCCCTCTGGTGGTCATCTGGTCAGTTCAGGCACCTTTTTGAGGCTTGGTCGCAAGAAAAAATGGACCAAGTAAAGTCGGCCAAGTACTCGTCAGGGACGCCCTTCTTTTTTCCATTATCGGCTGAGGACGCCCATGTGTTAAGCATGCCCCAGTCCCGCCCCCGTGAACTTTGGTTGCCCCACGCGACGAAAAGCAGTTGAGGATGCCCAAACTCGGCTTTCAATTATGGCGATTTTGGCGACCCTGGGAGAAGGATGCCCATCTCCCGATTTGTATCGGAAGATGGGCGCCCTTCTCTTTAGAAAATAAGCCTGATACTGAAAACTATGCATATATTTAAATCTAAACATGAATGTGAAAACTTCAACAGAGATCCATATACACCCTTCCACAATTCCATCCACTGAAAAACTAATCAAAAACAAATCAACAAAATGTGTCCATACAAAATATACAAAAAGCACCAGAATGCTGAAGAACATAAGGGATCAAACTTATCTTAACTTGTATTTCCTCATTTTTTTCACCGTCTGCTCTATGTTTTTGATTAGTTTTTCAGTCAACACAATTGGAGAAGGGTGTATATGGATCACTACTGACGTTTTCACACTCTGTATTTAACTATATGTGAAGTGTTCAGTATGTGTTTTACTTATATAAGAAAATAATTAAAAATTAAAGGGTCTCAAATAAGGAGTATAAATGATGCATAGAGCTTTCAAGTGAGCCATTATTTCTGCTAAACTCACTGAAATTCAAGCTCAGCTGTGGGAGCAGCCTATACTGAACTCTCCTTTTTGTATCTTTTTCAAACAAGTTCTCTTTAGTGCCCCAGGACTCTGGATTTCTCTATACTTCCCGAGTATTGGGACTGACTTTTTTTTTATTTTTGTAGTTATATTGATTGTCTCCCCCTGGGATTTTACAGTTGGTATGTGATAAGAGAATGATTGGCTGTTTCAGCAGTACAGATCATGACTGAGCCACTAACTGATAATTTTTAAAACACCAAGTGGTTAAAACTGTTGACATTAAGGGCCCTCTTTACTAAGCCACGCTAGCATTTTTAGCGCGCGCAAATGCTAGACACCCATATATTCCTATTGATATCTCTAGCGTTAGCGCACCTTAGTAAACATGGCCCTCAGTGATATGCAGCATTACATGGCATGACAATAGGCAGAGTAAGCCCTTGTTAGTTACAACGGGGGTCAACCATGGATAAAAAAAATGCAACATTATGCAGGATGTGACATTAAGCGGGTTGAGCTGTATATTACTACTCTTTCAACTAGTTATCAAATCTATTAAATTTGAAATGAATATTTAAGTGATTTTGCAATGTTCAGGTTTTTACCTGCTCAAAAAGTCATAGTTTAGAAAACATTTCTTCCATATTTCTGGAAATATCTAGTGGGGTCTAGGTGGGGGTTAAAAATGAACTTGGAGAATAGTACCCAGAAGTTAAATTACAGAGAAATTCATCTACTTAAAAGAGAAGTGTGGTAGCCGTGTTAGTCCACTCTTAAAGGTTATCAATAGAAATCAAACAAAATAGAACATGGAAAAGAAAATAAGATGATACCTTTTTTATTGGACATAACTTAATACATTTCTTGATTAGCTTTCGAAGGTTGCCCTTCTTCGTCAGATCAGAAGTAAGCAAATGTAGTAGCAGATAGTATATATAAGAGAAACATCAAAGCATTACTTTGACAATCTGACAGAGTGGGAGGGTGGAGGTATGCATAGGGACATCAAAGCATTTCATTGATATTCTAACAGGATGGATGTGGGTAGGTGAGAGGAGGGTGATAAACAGAGAAATACAACTTTATGGTTTATAATGGGCTAGAAAACCCAGATCCTTATTAAGTCCTGTCTGTTGGGTGTCAAAATATTCAATCATTCTGACTTCAAAGGTCTTACGTTCCTATATTGTTTTAAAGTTACCTTTCAGGATTCTTACTGTGAAATCACTGGTGCAGTGTTCTGGCCTTGTAAAGCGTAAAGCTAATCAGAAGTAAACTCCCAACACAGACTGAAAATGAAGAGAAGGGCACATTTCCCTGCAATACATCCAGCTGCATGCTATGCCAAAACATTTCACAGGACCCCACAGTCATTCACAAAGGAAAAATATTCAACATAAAGGAATCTTTCACATGCTCATGTTCCAATGTGGTATATATCATTTAGTGTAAAAAATGTAACAAAGGATGCTATATTGGAGAAACAGGCCAGATGCATAAGACAAGATTCAATCTGCACAGACATCACATGAAAATAGCCGGTGCCAGTCAGGCCCCCACCCCTGTGGGCCAACACTTTACAAGACCAGAACACTGCACCAAGTGATTTCACAGTAAGAATCCTGAAAGGTAACTTTAAAACAATACAGGAACGTAAGACCTTTGAAGTCAGAATGATTGAATATTTTGACACCCAACAGACAGGACTTAATAAGGATCTGGGTTTTCTAGCCCATTATAAACCATAAAGTTGTATTTCTCTGTTTATCACCCTCCTCTCACCTACCCACATCCATCCTGTTAGAATATCAATGAAATGCTTTGATGTCCCTATGCATACCCCCACCCTCCCACTCTGTCAGACTGTCAAAGTAATGCTTTTATGTTTCTCTTATATATATATACTATCTGCTACCACATTTGCTTATTTCCGATCTGACGAAGAAGGGCAACCTTCGAACGCTAATCAAGAAATGTATTAAGTTATGTCCAATAAAAAAGGTATCTTATTTTCTTTTCCATGTTTTATTTTGTTTGATTTCTATTGATAATCTACTTAAAACAAAGCTTTGTAGCACTATAAACAATACTACAAAACAGAAACCAAATGTTGTTTAACTGAAAAACATCTAATAAAACACACAACCATAGAAAAATGTATGCAGATAAAAACCATATGGCCTATCCAGTCTGCTCATCCATGCCATCTACTCTTCTTCTCACTTCCTTAAGAATCCTAATGTACTTATCCCAAGCTCTCTTGAATTCAGATACTGTTTTCATCTCCACCACTTCCACCAGGAGGCCGTTCCACAAATTCACCAACCTTCCGTGAAATATTTCCTCAGGTTACTTTTGAGTCTATCCCCTTTTCACCTTCATCCTATGCCGCCTCATTCCAGAGCTTCCTTTCAATTGAAAGACTCGTCTGCTGTGCACTTATACAGCATAGGTATTTAAATGTCTATCGTATCTCCCCTCTACCACTTTTCTTCCAAAGTATGCATATTGAGATCTATCTGTTCCCGTATGCTTTATGAAGGCGACCACTGACCATTTTAGTAGCCACCCTCTGGACTAACTCCATCTATTTATATCTGTCTGAGCAGCACTAAAGTCAGTAGGCATGCTTCGGATTCTGATGCTAGCGCTCTCACACGCGCTCAGTTCAGCGACTGAATTGATCAAGTGCAGGAGTGCTGATGTCAGCATGAGGCACTTGGCATCCCCACCAGCAAAAGGTATGCCTCAATGTTGCAGTGGCGGAGGAGTATACATGCTCCTCCCACCCCCCCAAATGCACTTCTGGCTACACTCCTGACCTGTACTAGAAGCTCATCTGTGGTCAAAGACTAGGGGTACTATACCTGTGTGTTCTCGGTCTCTGGTTCACAGATGCTGTTCTTCCAGGGCTATGCTGGCTTCCAAGCCTGGCTGGACTTGTCATGTAATCGTTAGGAACTGTTGGAGGCTTGACAGGCTCCAAGGTTTTATATGGTGTATTCCGTCTAAATAAAAGGGAGAATAAATTAGTTTAATGATCAGATTAAACTGCTTATTACTGTAAGCAAAGTTAATTTTCACCCTCCCCCCCCAAACTTTTATTAGCAAAATATTTTAATGATGTAAATGGCAAGTAGAAGAAAAGCATTTTAGACAAGTCATGTATTTTAAGAATACACTAAAGAAAAGTTCAATGAATTTCTTAAGATGTGTTCTGTACAAAGCTGACTGAGGTAGTGAAAACCAGGTAATTTACCTACAGTAATTGCTCTCAATAAACAGCAGGATGTAAGTCCGTACAAGTGGGTGATCCCATTGGACACACCCCAGTGCAGAACAACAGCAGCTATAGCTTAGATCAATTTCTATAAACTTTTACAACTCACCATGCATGTGCATGGGGCCTTCTCAGTTTCTAAACTTTAATTAGAAGACAATTCCAATGGGAGGTGGGAAGGTATATGAGGAATTGAATCTTGCTACAGGTATGTAACTTGGTTGTCTCCTAGTAGAAGCAGCATTGCAAGTCTTAACAAATGGTACTCCCTAGCAAGAGACTGCTTCTAACAAAAAAAACACACAACAACAACAACAGTAAAACATGGAAAAGTCACTGCCAACACGCAGATACCAAAACTGGTTCTGGTGGCAACAAGCCTTTTTCAGTTTCATACCTTTTTTTTTTTAATTTAAAAAGAAAAGAAAAAAGTAACTTGGAAATTGAACAACCTAGGTTCTAGTAGGGCTTGATCCTCACTCCCAATCCAAGTACCTCCAACTGATCAGGTTTTCATGATACCCCTAATGAATACGCATAACAGACATCTGAATTCTACTGAAGCAGTAGGTGTGCAAATCTCTCTCATGCATATTCATTAAGCACATATACAAGATGACTAGTTTTTAAACAACCACCAAATATATTTCAGTTATCAGTCTAACACTTTATTCCAAAAATATTTGGTTAAAATTTCACATAAATATTAACCACACAATCCTACCAGAAATTAAATCCCCAATAAAATTTCCCACAAAGTCAATGACTGAAGCAGTTGTCCTCATATACTCTGTCCATGTTAAACAGGAAGTCCTTCACCATGAACATACATAGGCAATAATGGTTTTAATTTTCTCAATCCAAGGTCAATACTGATGGAAATGTTGCTTCGCAGCCATCCTTTACTCAGAACACACAAAACATTTGTGAAAAACTTCCCATGAATTAATCTTCAAAGGAAGGAATTCACACTGCTCCAAATCAAGGCATCTTCACACAAATCATTCTATTAATAGCACGTTCTTAATAAGAATCCTTTTGGTCTTGTCACTGGCCGTGTTTCATAGTTACTTCATCAGGAGACCGTACTCGCTCAGCCTCTTCACTCAGTATAGATCCCAACCGGGTCCGAGACCAAAATAATTCTTATTAAAAATGTGGTGTTAACGGAGTGATTTGTGTGAAGATGCCTTGATTTGGAGCAGTGGGAATTCCTTCCTTTTGAAGATTAATTCATGGAAAGATTTAAAAAAAATGTTTTGGGTGTTCTGAGTAAAGGATGACTGCGAGGCAACATTTCCATCAATATTGACCTCAGATTGAGAAAAGTAAAACCATTATTGCCTGTCTACGTTCGTGGTGAAAGGCTTCCTGTTTAAAATGGACAGCATTGTATGAGAACAATTGCTTCAATCATTGCCTTTGTGGGAATTTTTATTGGGGATTTAATTTAGGGTAGGAGTATGTGGTTAATATTTATGTGAAAGTTTAACCAAATATTTTTGGAATAAAGTGTTAGACTGATAACTGAAATACAAGTTAGTCACTTTGTATAAGTGTTTAATGATACTAATATATGAGTAGACAGCCCTTTATTGTACGGTAAAATTATGTCTTATCTGATAGCCTACCAGCAGGTGGAGATAGAGAACACTGAAGAGAAAGCAATGACTCTGGACATCTAGCCCCCTATTACTTCAGTATAGGTCACATCCCCAAAGCAGAGGATAAGGAAAAAACAGACAAAAAACCTCCTTACAACAATGCGGCAACAGCCAAACACAGAAAATTGGAAATTTAAGGAAAACACTACTCATAAAATCAGATTAAATCTCATCTCTTATTTTCTATTTTTCTTCTTTCTTTTTTTTACCATCTCAGACATCACGCATCCGAAAACTAAGCAAAAAACGCACAGCCAAAGCAATAAAGGGCAGGGGTTCTGGATTCATCTGCTGTGACTAAAGGAAAGAAAATCAGGTAAGACAATTTTTACCTTACTTAGTCTCAGCAGCAGATGAATTCATGAACTGGTGGGATGTATCAAAGCAGTACCCTAAATAGGATGGGAAGCCGCTGCTCCCCGAGAGAGCGCAGTTGCCCAAAAATGAGCATCACTATGCGCTGCTACTTCAAACCTGTAATTTTTGACAAAAGAATGCCAAAGAGCCCAAGTGGCTGCCCGACAAATATAGTCCAAAGAAAGAATGCCTGTTTCTGCCCAAGAGGTAGCCTGAACTCGAGTCGAATGAGCATGCAACGCATCAGGAGGAAACCGACCCTTCAAACCAAGAAAATGGCTTCCTTAAGCCAGCAAGCAATAGTTGCTTTGGATGCAGCATAACCCTGTCTGGGACCCGACAAGAGCACAAAAAGGTGGTCCGAGCAACGGAATTTATTCGTCATCTGCAGGTACCGGAGAAGAGAGCGACAAACATTCAAAAGCCAAACTACTACTACTATTTAACATTTCTAAAACACTACCAGGGTTGCGCAGCGCTGTACAATTAACAAAGAAGGACAGTCCCTGCTCAAAGGAGCTTACAATCTAAAGGACAAAAAGTGCAGTCAATCAAGATTGAGGCAGTCTAGATTTCCTGGATAGAGGTACAATGGTTAGGTGCCGAAAGCAACATTGAAGAGGTGGGCTTTGAGCAAGGATTTGAAGATAGGTAGGGAGGGGGCTTGGCGTATGGGCTCAGGGAGTTTATTCCAAGCATAGGGTGAGGCGAGGCAGAAAGGGTGGAGTCTGGAAAGAAAATTGTGCCAAATGAGAGAAACGTTCTCTGGAAAACCCAACCTCCAAAAAGAGGGTAGAAAAAGTGACTGATTCAAATGAAAGGCAGAAACGACCTTAGGCAAAAAAAGACGGAACAATCTGCAGAGTAACTCCTGATTCTGAAAACTGAAGAAAGGGTTCCCGGCACGACAGAACCTGAAGTTCAGAAACCCAGCGTGCCGAGGCAATGGCTACCAAAAATACCATCTTCAGTGTAAGATCTTTATTAGAAGCCAAATGCAAAGATTCAAAGGGCGCACCCTGTAACACGCTAAGCACAAAATTCAACTTCCAAGGAGGACATGGACATTGTACCGGAGGTTGAAGGTGAAGAGAAACTTTCAAAAACCGTGCCACATCTGAATGAGCCGCAAAGGAGGAGCCTGACATCTGACCTCGGAAACAAGTTAAGGCCGTGACTTGAACCCGGAGTTATAGACTAAACTGTTGTAGAAAAACCAAAATCTGGGAAACAGACGCGTTAAAGGGGGACAAGCCCACTCCGCACACCACGTCTCAAAAATGAGCCAAACTCTGGAATAAGCTGTTGTAGTGGAACATCTCTGGGTCCGAAGCAAAGTAGCGATGACTGAATCATCATAGCCCTTCTTCCACAGTCTTGCCCTCTCAAGAAACAGGCTGTAAGACCAAAGTGGGAGGAGTCCTCCATCTGCACCGGACCTTGATGAAGAAGTCCGGGCATGACCGGCAGCCGCAGAGGAGGCTCCACTAGTAGTCGAACCAAATCTGCATACCACGGATGGAGTGGCCAGTCTGGAGCTACCAACACTACTGGACCCTGATGAAGTCTAATCTGATGCAGAAGGCGTCAGATTAAAGGCCAAGGAGGGAAGATATAGAGGAGGCCTAACGTTGGCCAGGGCTGTAAGAGTGCCCAGTCTTGCAGAGTCAACCTCTTTTCTTAAGAACTTGAGCATTTTGGCATTCTTCCTGGTCGCTATAAGATCCATTTCTGGTGTGCCCAACTATTGACAGATCAGACGGAATGCTTCTGTCACCAGTTCCCACTCCGCCAAATCTAGGAGGAGATGACAGCTGAGAAAATTGGCTTGAACACTGGCCTGGACTGCAATGTGAGTTGCTGACAGGCAGAGAATATGAGTCTCCGCCCAAAGCAGCAGGCCGGACGCCTCCATGGCCAATGCCACACTATGAGTACCACCCTGACAGTTGATGTAAGCCATCATAGTGGTGTTATCAGAGAGAACTCGAACTGCAAGGGCCAGCATCACCGCTCTCAATTCCAGCCAGTTGATGGGCCACTTCACTTCCATCTCTGACTAATGTCCTTGTGCCACTCGGTGGAGACTATGATCTCCCCACCCCGAGGGGCTGGCATCCATGACTACCATCACCCACTGGGATGCCAGAGGCATTCCCTTCTGAAGATTGGAGGCACACAGTCACCAGACCATGCTGTCCCTCATAAGAGGAAGCCAAAGCAGGCAATGCTAATAATCTTGGGACACTGGAGACCAACGAAGCCACAGAGAGCGCTGGAGCAGACGCATATGAGCCCTCGCCCATGGAACCACCTCCAGGGTGGCCGTCATCAACCCTAGGACCCGAACATAATCCCAGGCTCAAGGACATTAAGACCACAAAAGGGCGTGAACCTGATAAAGCTTGAGTCTCCTGGATTCTGACAAGAACACACATCCCTGAGTCATGTCAAACAGTACCCCCAGATATTCTGAAGACTAGGAGGGGACTAAGTGGCTCTTGGGAAGATTGATCACCCAACCGAGGGACTGGAGGAACAACAAAACTTGAGAGGTGGCCGACCGACTGTTGAGATAAGGATGAACTTTGATCCTCTCTTTTCAGAGGAAAGCTGCAACTACCATCCCGTTGGAAAACATGCGAGGGGCAGTGGATAGTCCAAAGGGCAGAGCACAAAACTGAAAATGAGGGCCTAACACGGCAAACCGTAGATACCTCTGATGAGGAGGCCAAATAAGGATGTGTAAATATGTCTCTTTTGAATCCAAGGCCATGAGAAACTCTCTTTGCTGGACAGACGCTATTACCAACCGCACAGTCTCCATGCGGAAATGGAGCACCCACAGACACTTGTTCACCTTCCTGAGATTGAGAATAGGCCTGAAGGAACCCCCTTTTCAAGGAAATACAAAGTAAATTGAATAGCGCCTGGTGCGCACATCAGCATGCGGTACAGGAACCACTGCCCCGAGATCTAGCAATGTCTGCAACGTGGCTTCTATGGCCACTTTTCTGGCCACAGTGGCACATTGAAATTCGAAAAAGGAGTCTCCGACGGACAATGCAAATTCTAGTCTGTAGCCGTCTCTTATGAGATCCAAGACCAACTGGTTTGACGTAATCTTGGCCCACTCTTTGTAAAAGAGGGTCAGTCGACCCCTTATGGAAACAATAAGAGTGGACCTACGCCCCATCAATGAGTAGAATGTCCTGGATCCTGAGGTATGGCGGCAGCTCCCAATGTCCGCTTGTCAGTCCGAAAGGATGACCTCTGCTGGAATCTAGGATGCTGGAAGGACAAACTAAGACCAGGGCGATATCGTTCAGCATCGCAGAACCAAACTCTCTAAGAACTTGGCTTGCACTAGCCCTGGGCCTGTCTTCCAAAGATGCTGGGATTTGGAGTCTCCCAAATCTTTCACAATCTTTTCATGATCCTCGCCAAAAAGTAACTTTTCCCCAAAAAGAAAGCCTCGTAAGACAATGTTTGAAAGCCATGTCTGCCGACCAGTGGCCCAACCACAACAGTCAGTGAGCCGAAACCGCCAGAGCCATCTGCTTAGCAGATGCCCTGATCAAAACCTAAAGGGCATCAGCTAGATAGGCAAGAGCCGACTCCATTGGAGTACCGGCAACTGAAATAAGAAGCCGAATCCTGGTCCTGTTCCAAACCCTGCTGGAACCAGGAAAGACAGGCTCTGGCTGCATATGGAGGCCTGTAAGGCCAAGGCCGCCACCTCAAAAGAACGTTTAAGAGAAGCTTTGCAATGCCTATCCTGCATGTCTTTAAGAGCAACTCCCCCTTCCACCAGAAGAGTGGTTTTCTTTGTGACTGCAGTAACTAAAGTGTCCACTTTAGGTAAAGAGAAAGGTGTCTAGCATAGAAGCAGACACCGGATAGAGATGTGCCATAGCCCTATCCACTTTCAACCCACTCTCAGGGTTAGACCACTGAGCGGAGATTAACTCTTGAATGGATTCCAGCACTGCAAAGGCCTTAGATGGCTGCCGCGTGCTCGCCATCTTAACATTGATAGAAGATGCAGCTTGTTCCTCTGGGCCAGAAATATTCGCAGCTTCTAAGGCTTCTGAAATCAGAGAGAGTAGCTCATCACAATAAAAAATCCATATCGCCATCGGATCATCCTGCTCACCTTGGAGAAGTTCACCGTCCTCCAGTTCCTCAAGCCTAGAAGGGCGTGCTGAGTCCCCAGATCCCGCCAAAATGAAAGGGGGAGGAGAATGGGGACCCAAAGACCCTCCCCTCAGGTAAAAATGCTAACCTCTTGCGTTTTACAGCAGGGTGTGACCCGAAGTCACCCTAGCAAGGGTCTCTTTGCTCTACAAGGACGATTGAGGAAGGGGAGGGGGCACAGAAGCAAAATCCCCTCATCAAGTAAGCTTGATGTAAGAGCAGGATAAAATCCGTGGAGAAATCCATGCCTGACATGCCAGCGCCAGAAGAATCAAAAAGAGCACCACAAGCCGCCCCTGGGCTGAAGACACCCGCGCCTGCAGAGCTAGAAAGGCAAGAAGGTTCAGAAAAAGAAAAAGGTGCAGGCTCCACAACCGCTTCAGACGCAGCTACCACGTCACATTTGGCCCCTTCTAAAGCACAGGAAGACTCCCCCCACAGGCTCCAAAGACCTCTCAGCCCCGGAGACTACATCGGAGCACTGCACTACACAGGTGTCCGATCTGGAACGGCGTGAAACGCAGCGGGAACATAAGTACATAAGTATTGCCACACTGGGACAGACCAAAGGTCCATCAAGCCCAGCATACTGTTTCCAACAATGGCCAATCCAGGTCACAAATACTTGGCAAGATCCCTGAAAAGATCAATACATTTTATGCTGCTTATCCCAGAAATAAGCAGTGGATTTTCCCCAAGTCAATTTAATAATGATCTATGGACTTTTCCTTTAGAAAGTTGGCCAGACCCTTTTTAAACCCTGCTAAGCTAACCGCCTTTACCACATTCTCTGGCAAAAAATTCCAGAGTTTAATTACACGTTGAGTGAAGAAAGATTTTCGTTGATTTGTAATTTACTACTTTGTACCTTTTATCGCCTGCCCCCTAGTCCTAGTATTTTTGGAAACAGTAAACAAATGATTCACGTCTACCCGTTCCACTCATTATTTTATAGACCTCTATCATATCTCCCCTCAGCCGTCTTTTCTCCAAGCTGAAGAGCCTTAGATGCTTCAGCCCTTCCTCATAGGGAAGTCATCCCATCCCCTTTATCATTTTCGTTGCCCTTCTCTGTACCTTTTTTTAATTCCACTATATCTTTTTTGAGATGCGGCGACCACAATTGAACACAATATTTGAGGTACGGTCGCAACATGGACCGATATAAAGGCATTTTAACGTCCTCACTTTTGTTTTCCATTCTTTTCCTAATAATACCTAACATTCTAATTGCTTTCTTAGCCGCCGCAGCATACTGAGCAGAAGATTTCAACGTATCAACAACAATGACACCGAGATCCCTTTCTTGGTCAGTGACTCCTAATGTGGAAACTTAAATTACGTAGCTATAATTCAAGGTTCCACGTTAGGAGTCACCGACCAATCTCTTAATTACTTCCGCCACCGTAGCGCAGTCCGCCCCGCTGGAACTGCACACTCACCCTACCAACAAGGTGGCAAAAGAAATACTCATTGTGGCTGCAAAGGAGTCCCCGAAGGCGACGGCAGCTCTCAGAGGGAGCCCTAACAGTGCTCCTGCCCCCCACAGCCCAGCAGCCTCTTACCAATAAGAGCAAACAGCTCTTTCTAGAGTTTACTTTTTTTTTTTTTGCCGGCTGTAAGCTTGGAAAAGGCTGTCCAGGAAGCCCACAGAGAACAGGGGGAGAGGTTAGCACCATCATCCAGACGTCCCCAAGCTCTACTGGCGGAAGTGCCCAGGAGCCCCCCCCCCTCCAAGAATCCAGGAGCTGAAAGGAATCCATCCACCACCTGCTGGAGATAGAGATATACTGAAGTGATAAGGGGTTGGATGTCCAGACTCACTGCTTTCTCTTCAGTGTTTTCTATCTCCACCTGTAGGTAGGTGGATCCAACCCATGCTGAGGCTAAGGAAATTATGCATATTCATTAGGGATATACTGAAAATGGTCTTGAAACCACAAGACTTCCCAAACCTCCTGCACCTGTGCAGCTCAAGCTTTCAGAGACAAAAGGCAGCAGGGAAGTAGGAAGCATGTTTTCTGCTGTCCCACAACAAAAAAAATATACATATATTTGGGGGCACGACAGCCTGGGCACCAGGGTGCAATTGCTAGGTGCCACAGGAACCTTGCACCTGGGATTTGTCAAGCTCTGATATACATAAACACGCTCATACATACAAGCCAACTTCCAGTAATAGAGAGAGAGAAAGAGAGAGAGAGGGGGGGGGGGGGGCAAACAGTACAGAATTCGGAGTCATTTCCCCTTACCCCAAAGTTCCTCGGCCAGACATTGGGGGGCTTGGCGGTTTCTGTGTAGGTGGATTTGTTCTCGACAGTGTTCCAGTTCGTGCAGGCTGGTTACTTCCATGCTGGAAATAAAAACAATTTTCTTAAACATATACATTTATTTGTAAGGTAGGACGACCTAAGCAGTTTTTTGTTATTTTTAACATATGAATGTGTGATAAGAGGATTCCCAGACACCATTATGGAACTCTTGCTCCATCACTAATGGCTAAAAACCAATGAATATTTTCTCCATTTTTTAGTATTTGGAAATAAAAATGAGTCAGGGACAAGAGGGCCTGAGCAACACAATAAACCTAAAGCACGAAGTTCAAAATGTAGACAGCTTGGGCTGCTAACTTCTTAAAATAAAAATGGGATTTTAATAAAATAAAGCTCCCAACTATCAATTTAATATTTGATTAAGACAAGGAAATTTCAGTTAAAGGTATTAGTTTGACTCCTGCATCTATGTAAAATTTTAAGCTTAAATTTTAGCCATGACAATATCAGCATGTGAAAAAGACTGTAGAAATTTCTGCCTCAGCTGAGGTATATAATCTGTCTGGGAAACCTTCAATTAAAATGTAAGCTCACAAGACAACAACTATAAAATGGGTAAAGCAGTACAAGAATGTTAGAAAAATTAATAGATCAATAAATGATCAGATGTCAATATATCACAGATATATTACCACATCTAGAAGAGTGTTGCCCATTTTGACCTAAGTAGCGCAAAAGGATGACTTTCTACATAACCAGAAAAAAGAGCAGGCAGCAATACAGTATGGAAGAACACAAGGGTCAGGGGATTGGATTCTGCAGATCTTTAGATCAATACTTTGGGACATGGTAGGTCAAATGAGAAATAACTCCTCTTACCTTGGCTTTTAGCCACTTAATGTTGGCAAAAAAGGAAGGAAAAAGAAAAGCAGAAATTAATGACAGATCACAAATGTATAGGAGAGATTAAAAATGATAGGCTTAATATTCAGCCAGTGGTGATCAGTGTTTTGCAGACTGCTGCCAGTGTTATATCTAGAAATTCAAAGCTGGACCATGCCCAAGTTCTGGCACTGAATTTCCAGGTATGAGCCAGCGAAAACAGCTGGTTAAGTGCTGAATATCAGCTCTTAACTGGTTAAGTGCCAAGTATCGGCACTTAACTAGCTAAGTCCTGACTCCACTCCAGAACACCCCTGAAACAGCTGGGTGCAACCATGCATTTTCAGCAGCACTATCTGGTCAAGTGCTGCTGAAAATACCTGGTTAGCCCTGGACAAGTGATTTAAACAGCCAGGAGCCTCTCCTGGCCATTTAAATCGTCTTTAATATCGGGCCCGATATTTTTATAATCCATCTCCTTCCTACATATACACACACACATTCAACAAAAAGCTAATCAAGTGTTGAAACCATAAGATAAACCACACATTTACATACTGAAGAAACTTTTGCTCTTCTCATAAGCAGTTTGCAATAGGTCACGACACTCTGAGAACACGTGAACAGTGGAAACTAGGTGGTGTGAAAAACTGATGTGCTGGAAAACTCATACATTTACAGCATCATTTCAGACAGCTCATGAATGTATGAAACTCGATGGGGTAGTGAAAATGTGCCGAAAATGAGACATAATAAACCAGGGCTGCACGTGTTATGTGCCAAGTAAACACACACACATCCCCACCCTCAGAAAAAATACAGAAAAAGGGAAAAACGTGTAGGAGATACACATGGATATCAGCAAAATAATTCAAAGGTATGCTGGCAAATACCGATGGATTGTAAAAAAGGGGAGGAGGAACACGTTGAAAATGGGTCCAAATAAGGAAACACAAGCAAGGCAAGGCCAGGCCAGGCCACACACATGTAGTACCCATCAGCCATGAGGTTCCCTGGCTATGGAAGATGCCTTTAGGGCCTGCATAGAAAAACTTGTAACTGGGTCAGTGGCAACCATACTATAGCAATACTAGCCATACAGCATCTTCCATCCAACCTCCATCAGCATCAATAAAATAGAAATCAGTCATCTAAGCCACTATGTAGTGCCAGCTTTTTCCAGGACTGCATTGGCCAGCCATAAGGCATAGTGCAGAGCCCCTTGAATGTGGTTCAGGCCACACCTACTATTGGACTGCTTCATGTACATGCAAGATGGAGGCCAGGAAAGAACACAGTTTCTTTGGGAAGTGACCTCCTGACACTCAAGAAGTAGAATAAGGAGCGCCGCTTCAGTGAGAGGACGTAGAGGGTCCCACAAGCAGCAGCAAGAAAAGTCTGGAAAGAAATCTAAAAGACCTTAGTAAGGTAAGGACCTACACTGCCCTCAAGCCCCCACACCCAGTCCACCCAAGTAATACCCTGCCAAGCCACACAGCCAATACTAGCAACACGTTGACAACAAATGTACAAAGCTTCAGATCTCGGAGGTCACAGCACAGTGGCAGGATGACCAGTACATATTCACAGTGCACACATGCAGCACTGTGTGGCTGTTATATCACAGACACCCATGGGCACAAAGGTGCCAAGAACACCTAGTGATGGCACCAACCTGTTCCATCTCTGGCTGGCCTGCCCCCACTGTGCAGATCACATTGCTATACTCCCCTCCCTCCACCAAACCAATTACTGTGTTGTGAAAATATGATAGCTTGCTCTGGGGAATCTCTGTCAAATGGTTGTTAACCCCGCCCCATGTGCTGCCAGAAAGCATCTCAGTTATGAGCTGCATGGCTTTGTGACAGGGAGCATCATCCCATACTATTCACAAACCTGGCCCGAGATGCATCTACCAACCTCATATTTCTGTGGGATACCAGAGCTGCTGGTCTGACCCTTGTCCATGGAGATCCTGATATCGTGCTAGGGGAGGCTCTGCGCAGACATCGACAGTTGCACTAGAATAATGCATTTGCCATCTCCTTTCTATCTTACAGAATTTTTAGGATAATCAGAGATGTAGAAGCTCTCAAGGGCCGATTCCAGACCATCTGGAGGACCAAGTCCTTCCTGCTGCTATGTATCTGGTGTCAGCTGCAACAGTGGACAAGTATGTCTCTTTAGAGCACATACCACCACTGCCTACGGCAGCCAACCCAATCCACCAAGGGTCATCGCCCCATGCAGCTGCTCCATTCACATCCTAACTGATATAGTTGGCAGCCGTCACCTTACATTTATTTATTTATTTTTATTTTGCAGCATTTATAGCCCACATTTTCCCACCTATTTGCAGGCTCAATGTGGCTTACAATATAATACAACTACAATCACATTGATGGAATAGAGAATCAGAGTATATATAACAGATAAGGTGCACAGGAATATTATGGCAATCATATTAACGGTGAAGAATTGAAGAATTAGCGCTATTAAGGTTCATACGAAAATTAAATTAAGAAGTGGGTAAGTGGATAACATAATAATATAATGATACTAGTAGAAAAGGCCCATTTCGAAACGCAACGAAACGGGCGCTAGCAAGGGAAATTCCCACCCATCCTCCCTCCCTGCCGAGTTCCATACCCCCTCTCTCCCAACCCCCCTCTGTCCCTCCGTTTCTCCCTCCCTCCCGAGTTGCAGACCTCCTCCCTCCCAGTTCAAGGCCCCCTTCATGCCGCTCCCACCGAGTTGAAACCCCCCCCTTGGCGCGACCCTCTGGACACCACTCTTTCGTCCCGAAAACCTCCCCCGAAGCCTGTGCGTACCTCTGCTGATGGAGGCGAACTTCTCTTCTCGGCTGCGGGGCATTCCTTGTTGAGGGGGTGTGTTGCAATCGGAGGGAGGGGGAGTGTGTAAGTCGTTGGTAGGGGAGCGTGTTTCCCTACTTGTGCCTTTCTGTTGCGTTCCTTTCATTCGCCGAAATTGTTCCGCCCTCGACATCACGTTCGACGCGAGGGCGTGACAGAGCGACATGGTCAGTGGAGAGGCTTCACCACCATGAAGTTACGAACCCTTCACGGAAGTGGGTGGAGCTTGGGGGCTTCATTAGAACTTTGGGGTTGTGAATTATGTCCTGATGGGGCGTGGCTGAGGGCGGGTGTATGAGTGAGAGTGAGTGGTGCTGACAGGTTACAACAGTACAGGGCTTCAGTGTTTCCCTGCCACACAGTGAGCTTCAGAATTGGAAGGTGAGAATTATTTATATAGATCAGGACAAGGTATAATTGTCAGTAATCATCAGTAATTAGGGTGTAAATAAAATAGGCAAAATAAAAGAGTTCCAATATAAAATTGTGTCTGGTGTAGTTTAGGAGTCAGATCGTTATGAGGGATCCATTCTGTACGCTTTTTTGAACAAGTCTTAAGTAGTTTCCGGAAGGTCATCAAGTCACGTGTTTTTCTTATAGTGGTTGATAATTCATTCCATCGTTGTGTACAGATGTATGAAAAGCTAGATGTATGTATTGATTTGTATTTAAGTCCTCTGCAATTGGAATAATGGAGGTTTAAGAAAGTACGTGACGAACTTTGTTGTTTCTCTCTGGTAGATCTATAAGGTCTGACATGTAAGATGGGGCATCTCCATAAATAATTTTATGAACTAAGGTGCATATTTTGAATGCAACTCGATCCTTTAGTGGAAGCCAGTGTAATTTTTCTCTAAGGGGTTTAGCACTATAGTATTTCGCCTTTCCGAATATCAGTCTGGCTGTGGTGTTCTGGGCAGTCTGAAGTTTCTTAATGGTTTGAGCTTTGCATCCCGCATATAAGGAATTGCAGTAATCCAAATGGCTCAATACCAGTGATTGCACTAGTTTGCGGAATGTCTCTCTTGGGAAGAAAGGTTTTATTCTTCTAAGCCTCCACACTGCATAAAACATTTTCTTTATAACATTTTTCACGTGGTTATCTAGACTAAGGTTACGATCGATTGTTACACCTAAGAGTTTCAGGTTGTCCGCAACAGAAAGAGTGTACTCCCTCTCCCAAGCTGCAATCAGGGCCACAAACCACATCACCAAAACATGATAGGATAAACAACTATACAGGGGATGATGTCTGCATCACGCAGCAGCCATGTGCTACCACACGATTAAGTATGTCCCCCATGTGGCATACACTTCACAAAAGCCAGCCCATATGCAACATCCACTTCTGTATCCAGTCATACATGGCAAATGTGCATTATCTGTACCTAGTATGCTCTGTATACGTGGTTATGCATATGTAATGAGGAGGGGGGAAGAAATGCATTATGCACGGGAGCCCTACGTAGGGAACAGCCCCTCATGCATTTTGGAATCACACTGCAACTGTTGGACATGCATAGATGGCCTCCTCTACTAGTCACTGGGACATAAGCAAACAGTCTGGGAGTCCGACCCAAGTGAACACAGATGTGACAGATGAATTTGCAAGTCCTCAAATCAAACCTGAGCCTTACACATCTAACAGAGGTAATGTTAGTATTTCAAAACCTGAAATGGTGAAGTAGTTGGGCAGCACAGACTACAAGCAAATGTAGTACTGAAGTTCCCGTGGAGACACAGGTCTGATCCCTATGGATGGTGGAGTGGAGAAGGAAGCGGTACAGAAAGGTAGAAGGCAAGAACCAGAGTTACATCTTCAAAGCATGCCTATGAAATGTGCCATGCACCCTTTCTAAAAGGTTAAACCAAGTTGTCTCCTCCTACTGCCAAGCCAAGGAAGAGGATGACCACACCAGTTTATCCACATCGGAGGAAGATGAGAAGGAATGGGAGAGTCAGGGAGCAAAACATGATGGTATTCTGTGCATTTATTTATTGCATTTGTACCCCACATTTTCCCACCTATTTGCAGGCTCAATGTGGCTTACATAGTACCGTCAAAGGCGTTTGCCCAGTCGGTAGATAACAAATACAAAGTTGTATAGTGATCGTATGAGGTATAAGTGGAGGGTCGGAATGGATGAAGATTGTGTGATGTCCTGTTCGATCATAGTCATGCTGTGTTGGTAAGTGAAGAGGGTTGCATGGGGTCGTGGGGGTAGGCATTTTTAAAGAGGTAGGTTCAAGTGGTCGTGGATTGTTTTCACAGCTTTTGGGAGCCCATTCCATAGTTGTGCACTTATGTAGGAGAAGCCGGCTGTGTAAGTTGTTTTGTATTTCAGTCCTTTGCAATTTGGGTAGTGTAGGTTTAGGTAGGATCTTGATCTGACTTTGTTTATTATTGGTAAGTCTATAAGGTCTGTCATGTATCCTGGGACTACGTCGTACATGATTTTGTGGACTAAGGTGCAGATTTTGAAGATGATCCGTTCTTTGATTGGGAGCCAATGCAACTTTTCTCGGAGGGATTTGGCACTTTCGAAGCGTGTTTTGCTGAATATCAGCCTGGCTGCTGTATTTTGGGCGGTCTGGAGTTTTTTTTTTAGCTTTTTAGTCAAAAAGGCTATAAAAACTAGATGGACCAAATTTTTGTGGTGTCAAGGACTACCACCAGAACAGCGTTTAGTTTGTGTGCTTCTGTTGTCACTGAAAACATATCTAATACAATGCATCACCACAACACATTGAAATATTTTAAGGCTATGTAATATGTTTCAAGAATTTATTACAATTTGAGCTTCCAGTTAGCAGGGATATGACAGCCTTGGTAAGAACCAAAATTGTCACCCCCTGTCAGAGATACCCAAGGAATGTATCGGTATGCCTCGGAGAATGAGAGGTAAACCAGGGAAATCTATCAAAGAGCTGTATGCAGCCACAGCCCAGTTAAAGAACCAGGTGAGTCACACAGACAAGTTGACTGTGGGCTATAAATCTTGGAAAATTTCTATATACCTCGATATGAGCTCAGAGACAATAAATGTAAAGCCTTTCAAAAATAGTGAGATGCCTTGCTATGGGTGGGCTTTCATGTCAGAATTTGGTTTCTCACCCAGTTAACAGTTTCAGATAATGGTCAGAAGAGATTTTTGAAATCACCAAAAGAGGTGGAGGCCCTGGAGCAAGAGTATAGCAACACTTGTACCCACTCGCAGCCACCTAGCAATATGAAGATGATGCTCCCCCCGCACAGGCTGGGAAAGAGCTTGCAAGCAGCATGGTGGATGATATTGGCTAGTCAATTTCACTTGATACTGAATGCAGATAAGATCAAATTTTTATGGTTAAGACAGACTGGTAACTCATGTAGTGATATGCTCTAGATTCAGGTCAAAGAGATTATATTGGAATCATCTCTGAGGGTTTTAGATTCCCACTTCACAAATGTCATTGCAGATTAAAAACATTCATCGAAAGATATTTGCTAAATTGCATCAGTTTCAACACAGGAAAATCTCTCACACGAATGTTTTTGGTTGGTTACTAAGGCAGTTATACTGTTGCGGCTTGATTATTGTAATTTGCTTTACCTAGGGTTGTATAAATACATCATTGAAACAACTCTAGTTAAAAAGTGTAGCAAAGCTGATCTTTGGAGCAAGTAAATTTGATAGAGTGACTGATCAATTTACATTAATTCCCTGTTGAAGCACGTTATTTCAAAATTTGTACTTTTGTACTCAGAATTTTGCAGGGTCAAGCACCAAGGTATCCGATTCCACAAATTGATTTACCTTTCAGTAACACATTCCTTGCGTTCAAAAGGGCTCTCTCCTATACCCTTTGGCATGATTTTTAAACTACAAAAAAAAATCCCCAAAAACAGGTTGCCACTTTCGCATTCCAAGCTGCAAATTGTTTGAATACTCCCCTTTTTATTAGATCAAAAACATGTTATTTGAAGTTCAAAAAATTTCTGAAGGCTGTTTTATTTGGTAAGTTTTTAAATTAACAGTCAACTGAATTTTCTTTTTCTAAGTTGCTAGAAATGGCTAGCTTCTTTTATTGTGATCCGCACCGAGCCTTTCTGGTTTGCAGCAGAATACAGCTATTATTATTGCATATTATATATGGTTCCAGACTCAGAGAGACATGAGGGCGCAACAGTGCCTGCAGTAGAAGTAGTCATTTAGAAGATGACAAGCGTGATAGGCAACAAAGAGGTTGTTATAAAGAGAGGATTGTTTCTCTATCCTGAGGTAGCACCGCAAAGTTCCAGATTGTACCCAACTCACATTTAAAAGATCTTTTTTTTTTTATATCAACAGTTTTTATTGATGATAATAAACATTGTGAACATAATCCATATATTCAAACACTTCGTAAACATAAGAACAGGTCACAGTTGCGTGTATACATTATAACTGCATCATCAATTTTTCTAACACCCTTTTTCTCCCCCCCCCCCCCCCCCCCCCCCCCGTTAGCATCATCACATTAATCTTCTTACTTCATAGTGTCTAGTCTTTCCCACTGTTCCAATTATAACAATTTTGTTGGTGACACAGAAGAAAGGGGACCCCATTACAGTGGTCAACTTATAGCCATACATAGTAAACTCTTCATGTTAAATATCATACAGTGAACATATGCTTTTTCCTTTATATTCCCACTCCCCCCCTTATCCTCCCTCCCTCTACCCTCCCCTACTGGACCTATTAACAGTTCAAAATCCTGCTTCTCCCCACTGATGTGAGGGTGTCCCAAAAAGGGGACCATGTTTTACAAAATTGGTCTCCCCTTTTTGAAGCCAAGTCTCCCACTCTTTTCTTTTCCAGCATGCAACATTGCATCATAGCTCCTCTCCATTGCGGGACTCCAGGTGGCTCTGGTTGTAACCATAATTTTAAAAGATCTTTTAAAATGTAAAAAAAAAAAAAAAAAACCCAAAGCACAAAATGTGTCCAATAACTTGTTAAATTTGACACAAAATAGGCATTACTTTGTTAAATATGCAAGAAAGTGAAGTTACTCACCTAGGTGTTCTCCAAGGACAGAAGGGCATAAGTGGGTGATTCATTGACAGAGCCCAGCACGGATGCTGCCCCGTGTTCCATTTCTTTCCAAAAGCTTTTGGCAGGCCAGACCACGCATGTGCATAAGCCTGCCAGCTTGTCGGACTCATGTGGGACCCGCAGTTGGATAAAAGGCATAGAGAATTCAACTCCTAGAGGAGGTGGGAGAGTATGTGAAAAGATATGTCCTGTTGTCCTCGAAGAACACCTGCTTCAGGTAAGTAAATTTGTTTTTCCTTCACCTGAGGACAAGCAGAACATGATTTTCTCACATTTGGGAATCCCTAGCTACTAGGCTCACCAAAAACAAGCAGCAACAGGCACAACCAACTATGAATTAATTAATCTAGAACCTAAATACAATGGTGTTGTGAGGGTGCATACTGGAACAGAATAAAAAAAAAGGCCTAGGAGAGTGAAGTTGGATTCTAGATGCTGAACAAATTCTGCAGAACTGTGACTACACCGACTGTAATGTCAGGAATCCTGCTCAAAGTAGTAGTGAGATGTGAATGTGTGGACTGAGGACCACGTTGCAGCCTTGCAAGTATAGCTGTATTGAATAGAATATTTTACTATTTGGCTGAACACGAATAACGGTCACTGAGTTTTAACATAAATAATAAAAGAAGCAACATGAAGTTAGGTGTGTGCTTATTCTTACATTGGTCTGTCTATGGAACTCTTGGATGGTTGCTCTTCAAAAAATGTCTTATGCTTTTCAAAAATTCTTGACGACCCTATTTCAGCATTATTATAGTTAGTGAAGGACTACAAGATTATTTTACAGAATTTTGTTAGATTGTTAATCTGGAACTATTTTATTTTTATTAGAATTTAGTAATATATTTTAGTTATGAATCTATAATTGATATTTGTATTGCGTATTTTAATTATTGTAACCCACTTAGGCACTGATGTATTTAGTGGTATATCAAATTATTAAATCTAATCCCTTCTTCCCTGACTCCATTTTAGTTCCTCCCCCACACCTGCTCAACTGCAGTTATGCTGCACACTTATACTTTTTTTTTAAACATTAAAACTGCTGCACTGACTCTCACTGTCTGCTCTCTCCAGTGCTTTTTTTGTAGGAAAAAAGGTTCCAGTACTCATTATAGGTGGGGTCACGACATATGGCTCCACCCCTATTATAGCCACACCCACATTAGCCACACCCCTTATAATTTCTGTAAGCTGTTACAGTTTCAGTATACCCAGTGCAAAATAAGACAGCAGATGTAAATTCTGAAATTGGACATATTCCAAACACTAAAATAAAAATAAAATGATTTTTGCCAACTTTGTTGTCTTGTGACTTTCTTTTTCTATTCTATTGGTCCCAGTCTCTGATTCTGCTGCTATCAGCTCTCTTAACACCGTTTCCAGGGCTTCCTTTCTATTTCTTTCTTTACTTTCCTCCTTTCTTCTTCATTTCTTGCCCTACATCCATAAGTAAAAGCTGGGTCCTCCTCCATGGAATTGACTGGAGGAGGTACAACCTGGATCCAGCTTTTGCCTATTTTCTCCATCCATGTGCAGTTTTTCTCCTCTCTTCCCTTTCCCTCATCTCCATCCATGTGCATCTTCTTTTTTCTTTCCTCCCCTCCATCCACGTCCAGCACTTCTCCTCTCTCCCCTGCCCTCCCCTCCCATGTCCAGCAATTCTCCTGGCTCCTTTTCCCTCTCCTCTCATCCATGTCAAATGATTCTCCTCTCTCCCCTGCCTTCTCCTTCCATCCATATCCAGTGAATCTCTCTTCCCTGACCTCCCCTCCCATCCATGTCCAGCGATTCTTCTCTGCCCCCTGTCCTCCCCTGCCATCCATGTCCAGCAATTCTTCTCTGCCCCCTGTCCTCCCCTGCCATCCATGTCCAGCAATTCTTCTCTGCCCCGTCCTCCCCTGCCATCCATGTCCAGTGATTATCCTCTCTCCCCTGCCCTCCCCTTTGAAGGTATCCGGAGCAGTTGCAGTGGAAAGTGAAAGATTGAGGATGTGACATTATGAGCCGTGACATGACCCTCCAAAGTCAACACAGCCTGGGCATAAGCGAAGGAAAAGCAATCTGTTAGCCATTTTGATATGGTGCATTTCCCGATGGCAACCTCCATCCTGTTGGGATCAAAACAGACAAAAAGCTGGGTGGACTGTCTGAAGGGCATCATCTGCTCAATGTAAAAGGCAAACACTCTCTTGTAGTCCAAGGTATGCAAGCTGCTTTCACCAGGATGGACATGAGGATGGGGAAAGAATGCTGGCAAGACAATCGACTGGTTCAGATGGAACTCTGATACCACCTTCGGCAGGAACGTAGGGTGCGTGCTGAGGACTACTCTGTTGTGATGAAACTTAGTATAAGGTGCATCCACTACTAAGGCCTGAAGCTCAACGACCCCGCGAGATGAAGTAACAGCCACCAAGAAAATGACCTTCCAGTACAAGTACTTTAGATGGCAGGAATTCAGTGGATCAAAAAGAGCTTTCATCAGCTGGGTGAGTATGACATTGAGATCCCATGATATTGGCGGAGGTCTATCAAGCCCAATATCCTGTTTCCAACAGTGGCCAATCCAGGTCACAAGTACCTGGCAAAATCCCAAGTAAAACAGATTTTATGCTGCTCATCCTAGAAATAAAGCAGCAGATGTTTCCCAAGTTCACCTTAATAATGGCTTATGGACTTTTTTTTTTTTTTAGGAAAAATTGTCCACTTCATCTTTAAACCTTGCTAAGCTAACTGCTTTTACCATATTCTCTGGCAATGAATTACAGATTTTAATTACAAGTTGAGTGAAGAAATATTTTCTCCAATTTGTTTTAAATTGACTACTTAGTAGTTTCATTGCTTGTCCATTGTCATCATATTTTTAGAAAGAGTAAAACAGCGATTCACGCCTATCCATTCCATTCCACTCAGTATTTTACAGATCTCTATCATATCTCCCCCAGACTGAAGAGCTCTAGCCTTTTTAGCCTTTTCTCATAGGGAAATCATCACTTTATCATTTTCACTGACCTTCTCTGTACCTTTTCTAATTCTGCTATATCTGAGGTATGGTGACCAGAACTGCACACGATATTTGAAGTGTGGTAACATCATGGAGCAATATAAAAGTATTATAATATTCAGATTTGTTCTCCATTCCTTTTCTAATATTTCCTAACATTCTATTTGCTTTCTTAGCTGCTGCTGCACACTGAACAGAGGGTTTCAACATACTAGTGTAAGTAGAGAAATTTTGACTGCAAACTCCCATCAATAAACCAGGGACATCATTTGCATAGGTCATTCTCAGTGCCACAGCACTCTTGCTATTCCTAGCTTCATGCAAGGCCAGTGAACAGACTCTGGTTGTGCTGAAGTTGCTTTAGAGGACACAACCAGTGCTATATAAAACCCTGGTGTGGGAAGAACTCTATTCAGGGTGAGCTTGAACAGTGTTCAAATTAAAGAGAAGAGGTTTGGAGGGAGATGAGAAAGTGAGACTGGGGAGTGATAAAAATAAATAGTAGTGATTGTTTAAAATCTGTTAAGTGTTCTGGCTGGGTTAAAGTTTCTTTTGAGCATGCACACAGGGAAGTGTGCATAATTATCTGGTGACCTAAAGACAGCTACAGCTAAAAGTCATTTGACAGGCTAATGGCTCAAGCAGTAGGTTCAAAGAGGAAGTTTAGGCGAGAGGATGTTGAAAAAAGAAAAAAAAAGGCAAAGAAAAACAGGAGTTTGTGTGGGTGCTGAAAAATACTGATTCCTGAATAAAACAAACTTTCTCCTTGTATAGGAAAGATTAGAGCCTGATGAATTTTGGTTTCTGTTTCAGCACTGAAACCAACCCAAAATCCAGGTTTAGGTTTCAGCTGAAAAAAATGTGGGTACAACCAAAACGTTTTATATTATTATTACATATATTACATATATTATATACAGGTACTATGAGGAATGATAAAAATATATACGTTTCCACATATGTACTTTTGATCATCTTATGCCAGAATTTTGTATTTCTGGTACCGTTTTTCAAAGAAAGTGAGAAACTTTTTTTCATTAAGCCAATTTATTTATTTGTTACATTTTTTACCCCACATTTTCTCACCTAGGCTCAATGTGGCTTACAAAGTATCATAGTGGCGATTGCCATTACGGTTGATAGCAAATACAGGTTGTGTTATGGTCACAGGTAGAAGTGTTTCAGGCATCATGGGGTCAAGGATAATAAATTGTCCAGTACGATCATAGATTATCTTGTGTTGCTGGGTGTGGGGATTTATGTTGGATCAGTGGGGTAAGCTTTTTTGAAGAGGTGGGTTTTGAATGACTTCCTGAAATTTAGGTGGTCATGTATTGTTTTCACTGCATGATAAATGGATCCCTGAAGCAGGTATGGTTCTCTCCTTAACAGTGGCCAATGGATTGATTCCATAGCTTAATGTCTGTTTTTGAGCCTTTCAGCACAGGTTTGGTTCAAAGATTATGACTGTACTTTATAAAAAGAGACTGCTTTTTGAAATGATTGTTACTAGATGCATAAGAAAGATTTTTTAAAAAGTTATAAACACTGAGTATATGACTAAAAATCATATGCTTTATGAGACTACAGGATCTTTATGTATATATGGAGTCTTCAAAAACACTGAGAACAAAGTTTATGACTCACTGCTTTATAAGATACAGCATAGTTTTTTGTTTGTGGAAATGGTAACTTTTGCATACTGGGAATAAATTAAGAGGTAAAGTAGGAAACAGATCTACTCTGTTCCACCTTAACAACTATAAATAACTGTCGGTGTAATGGAATCAGACTCCTGGCCCCTCTTAAAAACTTACAGAAAGGAAAGGATTGTAGAAAAGCTCAACCCAAGTGTGTCTCAAATTTGAGAGAACAGAATTATAAATACTATTTACGAGTCAGCTTCCAGGTTGTGGAATTTAACTCATTAATATGGACTAAAAACAATTAAAATGTTTAGTCAGTCTTAATATTTAGTCAGAAATAAATTGTTTATTAATTGTGTGGGAAAACTCTCCTGCAGTGAAATGAACAGCTGCATTCAACCTTTTGAATACTGTTCCTCAATCTGCCTGTTTACTTGGGCATATCTAACAAAATCTTCCAAATACAAGATTCCTTTTGCATTCAACTCCTTTTTTTCCAAATTTATACTTCACAAAGTTTAATTACAAAACAGAATTCCCAAACCTGCAGAATTTCATTTTGCAAGCTTCAAATAAGTAAAATGTGTCTAGCCCAAGGTGATTTTAATATGCCAAATGTTGATTGGGGTATCCCTATTGCGGGGTTGTACAGAAGCAGGAAGATCCTACATTCTCTATAGGGGGAACTATTCCAGCAGTTGGTAATTGAACCAGTACGGGATGAGGCCATACTGGACTCGGTGCTTACTAATGGAGAGAGTGTTTCTGATGTGATAATAGGTGATTATCCAGAATCCAGTGATCACCAGATGGTGTGGCTTATTATGTGATAATAGGTGATTATTCAGAATCCAGTGATCACCAGATGGTGTGGCTTAATATTAAGAAAGGTCTGGAGAGGGTTCATTCAAAAATGAAGGTTCTAGACTTCAAAAAACTAACTTTGTTTAGATGGGGGATTACCTCAAGGTATTGTCTGAATGGGAACACCTGGAAGAAGCTGAAAAGCAGTGGGCTAAACTTAAAGGAGCTATTGTCAGGGCAACTAACCTTTTTGCAAGGAAAGTAAATAAAAGGAAAAGGAGGCCGCTTTGGTTCTCAAAAGTAGCAGCTGAAAAAGTAAGGAAAAAGAGGACAGCCTTTATAAACTACAAGAGATTGCAAAAAGGAGAAGACAGGTTACAGTATCTGGAAAAGCTAAGAAGCTGGTAGAGTAGTCAGGAAAGCAAAGATGCAAATGGGGAAAAAATAGCCAATATGGTAAAATGGAGGGACATGACATAAGAACATCATCGTTGCTATACTGGGACAGACTGAAGGTCCATCAAGACCACCATCCTGCTTCCAACAGTGGCCAATCCAGGTTACAAGTGCCTGGCATGATCCCAAAACAGTACATTTTATACTGCTCATCCTAGAATAAAGAACTGGTTTTTCCCCAAGTCATTCTTAATGACGACTTATGGACGTTTATCCAAACCTTTTTAAAACCCCGCTAAGCTAACTGATTTTACCACATTCTCTGGCAACGAATTCCAGAGTTTAATTAATCAATAGAAATCAAACATGAAAAAGAAAATAAGGCGATACCTTTTTTATTGGACATAACCTTAATACATTTCTTGATTAGCTTTCGAAGGTTGCCCTTCGTCAGATCAGAAATCTGACGAAGAAGGGCAACCTTTGAAACCTAATCAAGAAATGTATTAAGTTATGTCCAATAAAAAAGGTATCATCTTACTTTCTTTTCCAGGTTTTGTTTGATTGCTATTGATTACCTTTAAAAGTGGACTAACACGGCTACCACACCTCTCTACTCAAGAGTTTAATTACACACTGAGTGATGAAATATTTTCCCCCATTGGTTTTAAATTTACTACTTAATAGCTTCATTGTGTGCCCCTATTCCTAGTATTTTTGGAAAGAGTAAACAAGCGATTCATGTCTACCTGTTCCACTCCACTATTATTTTACAGACTTATATCTCCCCTCAGCTGTCTTTTCTTCAAGCTGAAAAGCCCTAGCTGCTTTAGCCTTTCCTCAAAGGGAAGTCATCCCATTCCTTTATCATTTTCATTGCCCTTCTCTGTACCTTTTCAAATTCCACTATATATTTTTAAAGATATGATAATGATAGGAGAAAGTGCAAAAGAAGCACTGTGAGACTCAAAGGTGAAGTGAAAAAAATATGTATTAGCTGACAAAGATAAGGCAGAATTAACAAATATTTCTGTTCTGTGTTCACAGCTGAAAGACTGGGAGAAGGACAGCAGAAGACAAACAAAAATAGGAATGGAGGGGTGGTAGTCACTAATGATTTTCAGAGGACAGTGTTCATGAGGAGCTGGCTAAACTAAAAGTGGACAGGACAGGATGGGACAGGATGGTATACATCCAAGGATATTGAAAGAACTTAGGAAAGTTCTAGCTGCTTCACTGGCTGACCTTTTCAATGCTTCCCTAGAGTTGGGAGTGGTCCTGGAGCACTGAAGAATAGCAGATGTGGTCCTTCTCCACAAAAACAGAAAGGAGAGATTGGGAACTAAAAAGCTGTAAGTAAATTAATGAAAATGCTTTTAAAATGGGAAATAGTAAAGTTGGGTGGTTGTTTTTTTTATTCCAAGGGATTATAGAACCCACGGTAACATGCTTTCACTAGAGGCAGGTCCTGTCAGACAAATCTGATTAATTTCCTTGACTGGGTGACCAGTGTTGACTGAGGGAGAGTGCTAGATATGGTGTATTTAGATTTTAGCAAAGCCTTTGACATAGGTTATTAGTCGTCTATGAGGAACCAAGTGCCCTCTGTATGAGCCCTAATGTTGACTGACTGGGTTGGAGCTGGTTGAGTGGAAGGCAACAGAGGGTAGTAGTAGTAAATGGAGCTCATTCTAAGGAAAAGGATGATACCATTGGTGTGCCGCAAGGTTCGGTGTTTAGGCCAGTTCATTTTAACATTTTTGTAACTATATTGCTAAGGGCTGTCTGGTAAGGTTTGGCTCTTTCCAAATGATATCAATATCTGCAATAGTGTAGACACCCCTCATGGTGTGGATACCATGAGGAAGGACTTAGTGAAGTTAGAGGCATGGTCTGGAATTTGGCAGCTATTGGCAGCTAAGATTTAATTCTAAAAAATGCAGGGTCGTGCATTTGGCCTAAAATCCCAATGGAATAGTACAGTTCAGGAGGTGAAGAACATTTATGCATAAAAGTTTTACAAAGAAAGGCTAAAAAGGTTAGGGCTCTTCAACTTGGAAAAAGAGATGGCTGAAGGGGAATATAATCAAGGTCTATAAAATCCCCAGCTGCTCTTGCCCCCGCTGGTTCTGCAGCCAAGCTGGCTATTATTATGCTCTTAAGAGGAGTGGGACTTGGGTATGATCATATGTGATGATCTTAAGTTGACCAAAAAGATAGAAAAGGTGATGGCAAAAGCTAGAAGAATGCTTGGGGGCAGAGGAGGAATGGCCAAGTAGGAAAAAAAGAGGTGATGTCATCCTTGTATAAGATTCTGGTGAGATCTAATTTAGAATATTGTGTACAATTCTGGAGACTGCTCCTTCAAAAAGATATAAACAGGATGAGACGATCCAGGAGGTGGCTACTAAAATGGTCAGTGGTTTTCGTCATAAAGCATATGGGACAGCGTTAAAAATCTCAATATGTATACTTTGAAAGAAAGGCAGGAGAGGGGAGATATGATAGAGACATTTAAATATCTACACGGCATAAATGCACTGGCGGTGAGTCTCTTAATGGAAAGGAAGCTGTGGAATGAGGGGGTATAGGATGAAGGTGAAAGGGGATAGACTCAGAAGCTGAGGAAAGTACTTCTTCATGGAAAGGGTGGTGATAGGGGGAGTCGACAGCATGTATTGGGAGAGTGGATAGGCCATATGAGTCTTTATCTGCCTATATTTTTCTCTGTTTCTATGTAACAGTTTTATAAATAAAGCAATATATTTAAGGTAGTTATTTTCCAGTATCCGTTTTATCATTTCTTTGCACTCTTTCCTACAGAGCTTCCCCTCTCCTTTTCCCTAGCTTTGTCTGTAGGCCAGTGGCTCCTCTGCCTGCCCTATGCCCCTGCAGTCCCAACAGCATCTCTTTTTTCTTCCTCTTCTACACAGCCTTCAGCAATTCTTTTTCTGCCTAGCTTTCTTGCTCCAGGGTTTTCTCCTTCTCTGCCCTGCTTAAATCAAGCAAGGGCTCTTAATTTTCCCGACCCTTGCAGTAGCTCCTTCACTGCATATTACTAGCTTTCCAATATATGACATGTTTATTTATTTAAAATTTTATATACCGCACAATCCCAATGTTCTCAGCAGTTTACAAATTAAACATACATTTAAAAAAAAAAACCAAGTACTAAAGCAAAAATACAAAATATCAGTCTTTGTATACAATTTGATCCATATAACTACTCAAACCATGTATCGTCTGCTCCATATATTTAAAGAGGTAGGTCTTCAATTCTTGTTTAAAACTTTGATGTTTTGAATTTTCCTGCGTTCCAAAGGTAAACCGTTCAATAAAATTGGTCCGGCCACATAAAAAATTGTTGTTCTATATTCATTCACTTTTATAACCCTAAAAGAGGGAACTTCGAAATACAGGTGTTGAGTAAATCTCAAACTTCTTATGCTTTTGTGGATATTGTAAAAACCTAGTTGGCTGTTGGATCAACAGAACAGATCTGGAAGCCACTAACACTTCCACTGTGTCTGGAGAAAATATCCTCAGAGAATGTGCCCTTTACTGTGGCTTATTTCTAGCATAATTTGTAGAACAGCACAGAATCAAATAGTGTCTAACTTTTTAATCTGAGCCAAGTGTCTTTCAACTGAGGAAGTGCACTGCACAAGTTGAGCAACAACATTTAGGAACTCTCTTACTAACATTTAGTGAACAGGCTATCTGCCACCACAGCCTGTTTGTATGTGTACAGTCGTAGATAAAGAAAGCACTGTTGTCAATTAGTATGTGCTAAGTAGTAGTAAAAGGAGCCCGCCATTAATTGTTCCTCCATAAATAGCCCAACTGCTTTCATTTATGATAATACTTAGTAGCCACATTATAAACTGATCATCTATAAAACAAAAAGAACATATTAACTGGTACTACATGCATATTTCCATTATTATGTACTGCACACATACTTTATGCAAGATATTGCCCATACAAACATTAAGCACAGAGAGAAATTCACAGGAAACAACAATTCAGCTTTAAGACAGAGACCTTCTGCAAGGGAATAGGTTAAGAATTGCTTTAGTATTCCCTCTGGAGGAGAGAGAGCATGGGAACAGGAAATAGGATGGTGCCTTGGAAGAACACAGACTTTTTTTTTTTTTAATTAAGAAATGCTTTGCTAACTACAAATGAAACAGCTTTCTTTATATTTAAGAAGGCAAGGTAAAGCCATAGTCATACATTTGTGTTTTTTTTCATACTTTAACTCCCGTCTTCTATCCAAGTCAATTTCCAACCAAAGAAATCTGACCTGCCTAGGAAACTGTTACTAGCAAACCAGCCAGCACTACTTTCTTCCAACCACTACACTGAAGCATTTCTTTTACGTTTTGCTGATTTAGAACCAAAATATTCATTTTATCAGCAAAACTGATCGTGGTACAATCATAACCAACAGAATAGGTTAGCAGTAGCCTAACTGATCTTTTTGTTTATGGAATCTCACCTTGATCTCACACCACTATCAATCACAAATATCTACTTCCAGCTACTATTGAAAAAGGGCAGAAGCTAAAAGTCCAAAATCCTACCCCACTTAAATCGCTTTGAATATCGGCCTCTATATGTTTATTTCAATGATAAATGTTTAGAGCAATATTCATATAAAGGAGAAGGGGGTAGGGCAGGTTGGCTCTATCCAAAACCAAGGGAGACGTGTCGATTTCAAAACCTTTATTGAAGAGCATTCAAATGGCTCGACACAGTTGCCATATTTCAGTGCAAAAAGTGCCTGCGTCAGGAGTCTTATGAAGTAACCTGGCGTTTTCTTATTACACGATATGATTGCCAGGAGTAATGCTGAGTAAAAAAAATTCCAAAAGTTGGCGATAAGCATGGAGTCCAGCACTGAGTTCCCTTTTCAAATGTCAAAGGAGCAATATTCAAGCCAAGATCTTAGAAAAATAAAGGTTTTGAACTCTGTTATTCTTCAGGACCAATCTGGTTTTCTGGCCAGTAGAATGGCTTCACACATGTTTTATAACTTTACAACTCTGACTGCTAAACAAAAACTACAAACAAGTAGCAACTGAATTAGGTTACATTTACAGGGAAATTACAAAATAAATTTTAAAAAAAATTGCTCCAACTGCAAAACCCCAAGATGTATCAAAAAAAACATCTTCCTTTTCCTCAGAGTTTCTCACACCACATCTGGCAAAATTAATGTTTTGAGATTCAAAAATAACACCACAATTCTTGAAAAACAATTTAAGTAGCTATTCTCTATCAGAAAATAAAGTCAAAGTCACTGTTAAAGTTGCAGGAGTACATTGCTCAAAATCTGAAGTTTCCGATAAAGCAGAAACATCCAAAAGATCCATTTCAACATCCAACACTTCCTGTCCTGCTCTTGTGGGATTCTATTTCTTCACTGGAAGGTAATACATCTTCACTAAAAGATGGACAATTAGCCAACGACATCTTCAAAATGTCAGTCGAGTATTTTTTAAACATGTCTTTTGCTAAAACCAAAGGTAACCTCAGGAAATTAAGATGCCTTAAATTACAAATTCTAGCAGAGATCTCCAGATTTTCCACTTTTAATCTTAATGAAAAGGTATCTTTAACAAGTGTTGCTGCAAAGCCTAGACTATAAAAGTCGAACAGAATATATTGAACATTGAGTCATCTCCTGAGCTGTCTCCTCCATGGCTTTGACCTTTTGAGTCAAAGTATTTACAAGTGGAAGTAACTTAGTAAGCTCTGAGATAGCTTATTTATTTTTATTTATTTATTGCATTTGTACCCCACATTATCCCACCTTTTTGCAGGCTCAATGTGGCTTACAGAGTAAGGTTATGATAAAGTCGATACATGATTTAAATACAGTTGATCATAAGCTGAGGTAAAAGAGGTAGTAGATGGACGGGTGTTGGGTAGGTTGTGTGCGAAGTGTTTTGGTGTGTTCGGGTGGTTAGGGGAATGAATTGTATGCAAAGTGTTTTAGGTGTGTTTGGGTGATTTGGGAATGAATTGTATCATTGAGGGTGACTTTTGTAAGCTTTGTTAAAGAGGTGTGTTTTCAGAGCTTTGCGGAAGCTGGTTAGATTGTTCATGGTTTGTAGGGTTTTGGGTAGCGCATTCCAGAACTGTGTGCTTTTGTATGCAAAGGTCGTAGCATAGGCCTGTTTGTATTTCACTCCTTTACAGCTGGGGAAATTTAGATTAAGGAATTTGCGGGCTGATCTTTTGGCGTTTCAGGGCGGTAGGTCCACTAGGTTTAGCATATAGAGTGGTGCATCTGCGTGAATGATTTTGTGCACTGTTGTGCAGATCTTGAACTCAATTCGTTCTTTGAGTGGAAGCCAATGTAGTTTCTCTCTTAGGGGCTTCGCACTTTCATATTTAGGTTTTCCAAAGATGAATCTGGCTGCCGTGGTTTGGGTTGTTTGGAGTTTTTTAATGGTCTGTTCTTTACAGCCTGCGTACAGGGCGTTGCAGTAGTCCAGGTGGCTTATAACTAGTGACTGTACTAGGGTGCAAAAGATGTTTCTTGGGAAGAAAGGTTTAATTCTTTTGAGTTTCCACAACGATTGAAACATTTTTTTCGTTGTGTTCTTCACGTGGGTATCGAGTGAGAGGTTTCGATCAATGGTGACTCCAAGAATTTTCAGGTTTTCTGATATAGGAAGTGTGCAGTAAGGTGTGGTTATAGTGGAGTAATTGTTTGCGTTGTATTGAGAGCTTCCCAAATCACCTCCAAATTAACTACTGATGGGCAAGACAACAGAAGTCTGCTCCCAAACAAACCTGCAAAGGTTCAGGGAATTTCAAACTCAAAGATGTAGCCATCACTGATAAGTGACCTGGCAGTACAACATTCCTGTTGCTTCGGTCACACTCCACCATACTACCAATGTCCTCTGAAACAAGAGCTATCTGTACTGTCTCTCCACCACAGCATTGGTCCGGTGATAAGAGCTCCCCCTCACTCGCTATGTACTCATGCCGTCTTATGGTACTGTAGGAGCTGCCAAAACCAGTTATGTTTTTGAAGCTGTGAGGTATTTGCTCTATGATCCAGGCTTAGAGCGAGTTTCCCGAAAGACGTATCATGGATACCCTCCACCATCAATGCCCAACCCACGGTTTCCCTGTACGTTACTTGCATTCCACTTCACATTACAAAAGAAACCATGAGGCCAGTTGCAGGAGACATCACTGGTTGAGAGGAAAAAGCCAGATGACATCCTTTGAACGTCCCCATAGAGGTAAATACAGCAGAGGAAGAAATGGCATGCTTCAAAAGGTCAGCATGCTGCTGCCACCTTGAATCTCCATTGCAGGCAGGGTATACGTTTTGAAGAAAGATACTAGTGGTCACTGTAGGAAACGATCAAAAAGTAGGTTGTTTTAGTCGAGTGAGCTTGACCTGCTTTGTTTGTGCTTGCTTACTGGCAGGGGTTGCCAACAAGATACTGCACTATCACTTTCTCCACTGCCTCCTTGACTATGACAGGAGTGAGAGTGAGAGAGTTGAACTTTATTGGAACAGGATGCCAGCTGGATTTACATTTCATGCTATCTTCTTAGAGACATGCTGAATGTTAAGTGGAGTTTGCGACATGTGAAGCTGCTGTTCTTGTGGAAGGTCAAGAATTGGTACAGCAACAGTGGCCCTTGGGGACCTCTATAAACAATTGAGTATAAAATATCTGCTTGTGTTGAGTACGATGTCTTCACAAGGAGGCTCATTTTGAGATTGAGGTCAGATAAAATTCCTCTAGAGTACTCTCTATATTCATCAAGAATCCTCCATGGAAGCAGAAACCGAAACAGGATGGCAGAGAAGGTCAAATGGCCCATTCAGTCTGTCCATCCTCAGTAACCAATACCTCCTCCTTTCCCTAAGAGATCCCACATACCTGTCTCATGCTTTCCTAAATTCAGACAGTCCTTGTCACCACGACCTTCACCAGGAGGCTATTCACGCATCCACCACCCTTTCTATGAAAAAAGTATTTTCTTAGGATTACTCCTGAGCCTAATATAACCTCTTAACTTCATCCTATGCTCTCTCATTCCAGAGTTTTCCTCCATTTGAAAAAGGATCATTTCCTGTACACTAATGCAATGGAGGTATTTAAAAATCTCTTACATCTCTCCTGCCTTTCTTCCAGAGTATACAATTGAGGTCTATAAGTCTGCCCCATATACTATATGACACACTACTGAACAATTTTGTAGCCACCCTCTGGACCAACTCCATCCTGTTTATATCTCTTGTAGGTGTGGTCTCCAGAATTGTAAACAGTATTCTAAATGGGGCCATACACATGTGTACTATCACCTCTTTTTCCTGCTGGTCATTCCTCTCCCTATGCACCCGAGCATCCATCTGGAAAACCAGATTTCGTCCTCCAGTGCATTCTGCCCAGTATCAGAGCATGGTGAGAAGGATGGCAATGAATGGTCTCCGAGACTGAAACTGATAGGAGAGAGACTATCAGGTCTTGGAAAGAGCAACTGTTTTACTACTCAGTAGTTATGCCGGTGACAGATACAGCAGTGTGCTGGGTTGATGATATTAAACATTTAGTAAGCCCTTGCAATACTGCTTAAAAACTCATTGAATGTCCATGAAAGTGTGTTTTGAAAGGGGCAATGAAACAGATGAGAGATCTGTTTAGTTACTAGGGCTTGAGTTAATGACCGGAAGCTGGACACTAGATGATAGTACAGGGAATGACTGATTAACTGGTGGACTCAGAGAGTCCAGCAGTGCACTCACACTACCAGAATGGAACGGGTTCTTGCGATTAATCAGGCTGCTATACGTACTCTGTACTGCGCTTGCTCTTTAAGGACTGCACTTACTGTGATCAAAATGCACTGGACATAGTGCCTTCAGTGCTGATATTTTAATGTAGATGGCACTGGAGAAGACTGCTCAGATTTGCACTTGTACCCCTTGATGATCTTCACCACTGATGTAATAGCGTTTTTCATGTGCTCTGAAAGGTGTTGAGGATGACAGCCTTCCCCCAAGGTCTATGCAAGCATTTTTAAAGGTTCCTGTGTTTTGGCCTGGAAACTTCCAAGGATCCCTGTGCTTGTTTGACATTTGATGCTTGTCTTCTGCAGCTGGTCTTTCAAAATCACTATGCAGGGAGATGGACAGAACCTCCACTATAGAGGATCTGCTCGAATGTGCAGAATCAGCACATCTCTGTGCAGATCAAGTCCTCTCTTCTTTTTGGGCAAACAGCGCTTCTTCTCCACTATGTAGTGCTTTCAAAGTTGATTTACGGTGTCCTTTTGGACTCAGACAGCAAAATATTGCAAAGTGGACCACAGCATTTGCATTCAGCTTGGGCAGGGCCAGAACCCTGATTTTGACCAAGACATGGCATGGGGGGGGGGGTGGGGGGGAAGAAATGCAACAATGATGAATAAGATGCAGATGTTAAACCTCTTCTATAATTGAAACATTGTTTCTGAATCCATTAAGCAGAGCGGAAGTAACAAAATGGAGGTACTGAGGAGACTGTTCTGCATGGGAAGGGCCATGTACATTCAGAACTTTACACTTAGCTCTGAACTCAGAGAGCTGTCCTGTTCCAACTATATGCAATGACATTGCCCACCTGTGTGTCTACTCAATCCTGCCTGTTGACAGAAAACCAGCTTTATGTTCAAGGGTCTAATGACAAAACAATGGCAGTTTAAACAGAGCTGCACAGAAACTTTACTTTTCAGTGTATAAAGTATGCTCAGCAGGATGTCCTAGCAAAGGAAGTAACCATAGACAACTGTGAGCAATTAAAGTTTTACAACAGTATGCTCCAAGAAAGGAAAAGTTACAGATAAAAATATGAACAGAAACTGCATAACTCGGATCCATGAGTATTAGAAGTGGATTAATTTTACTTTGGCATTACATACAAGAACATTTTCCTTTCATTTACACTGCACAAGAGTTCAAGAATAGTTCTCCAGAACGGTTTAAAATAGTTTAATACTGTGTTGAAACAGCAGTCAGTTGCGGAGCTGTTGAAAACTCCTATCCCTAAAAAGTCATTACCCTTAACCAGTAGGTGGTAATAAAATGAACTGATCTATAGCCACTAGCTGCCAGAATTGACAGGGTTAATCTCTTGCTGCTCCCAGGCAATTAAGATCAGGCTCAGAGACAGTTGGCTGAATTACAGTTGATAGATAGCAAGAGCAACTGTATAACAACATTGAAAGCAATCATTACAGTTTGGAGTTGTCCAAACAAACAAACTGTTGCAGAGAGTTTGAGGTTGGTGAGTCAGTTGGCTATCTAGGAAGAGAGTCAGCAATCAATATCCTGGGCTCTCTGATCCAACAGCTGAGTAGTGTTAGCTCTGCAGGCAAGTATACTAATAACACAAAATCCATTTTCCTGTTCTCTGCCTTGAGTGCAATTTTTAATATTTCTGTTCACTATTCTCATCCTTTTAATAAACATAACATTATTAAAATAAAGTGTAAGTATCTTTTGGGGGAACTGCTTGACCCCAGAAACCTTACGGAATTAGCTTGCAAGCAAGGTACTTGCCCAAAGACAAGTGGGAACACGACTGGTGGGCAGTTACCAAGATGTGTGTGAACACAGGTGAAGCACAAAACAGAGAAGGAGTAGGAAAGGTAGGCTCTTTCCAATCAGTGAGAGAGACGCATGAATAAAACGTTTATTAGTAACATCTAAAAAATGACTCAACACAGCCGTGTTTCGGCGCCAAAGCGCCTTCCTCAGGAGTCTACAAAATTAAATATAAAAATAAACGTAAACAAACACGCTTTGCGTGTACTCTTTTGATGCATCACTGAGATCGTATTTTCTGTCTATGGAAGTCGTTTTATCCAGATAGTGGTGAGTGTCTTTTATTTATACTTGGAATCGCACCTGTAGTTTGTTTAGCTATGTTAGATTTTACACTAGCTGCCTTGCTAGAAGAGCTCGGTTTTTACACCGCTATCATTCGCATAGCTCTAATGCATAACCTGTTCTTTCCTTTTTCTTCTAAGCACCACTTCTTTCTTAAGAAACTACAGTGCCGTTCACTTTGGATTAGTGCTTACAGATCCTTCGGCAATATTGGAACTTATAGTCGTAGTTTGGTCGAACAGCCAAGATACATTCATGTGGCATGGGTTCATGTAGCAGTTTGTAGATATTTTTAAACTTACCTAAGTGTTGCTTCTATGTTGATTTATTATTACGTCCCATAGCCTTTTAATGTATTTTCTTTTCCAGAAAACTGTGGTTCCATTGTACTATACACTGTTTTGGCATATACAGTGGGGGAAATAAGTATTTGATCCCTTGCTGATTTTGTAAGTTTGCCCACTGACAAAGACATGAGCAGCCCATAATTGAAGGGTAGGTTATTGGTAACAGTGAGAGATAGCACATCACAAATTAAATCCGGAAAATCACATTGTGGAAAGTATATGAATTTATTTGCATTCTGCAGAGGGAAATAAGTATTTAATCCCTCTGGCAAACAAGACCTAATACTTGGTGGCAAAACCCTTGTTGGCAAGCACAGCGGTCAGACGTCTTCTGTAGTTGATGATGAGGTTTGCACACATGTCAGGAGGAATTTTGGTCCACTCCTCTTTGCAGATCATCTCTAAATCATTAAGAGTTCTGGGCTGTCGCTTGGCAACTCGCATCTTCAGCTCCCTCCATAAGTTTTCAATGGGATTAAGGTCTGGTGACTGGCTAGGCCACTCCATGACCCTAATGTGCTTCTTCTTGAGCCACTCCTTTGTTGCCTTGGCTGTATGTTTTGGGTCATTGTCGTGCTGGAAGACCCAGCCACGACCCATTTTTAAGGCCCTGGCGGAGGGAAGGAGGTTGTCACTCAGAATTGTACGGTACATGGCCCCATCCATTCTCCCATTGATGCGGTGAAGTAGTCCTGTGCCCTTAGCAGAGAAACACCCCCAAAACATAACATTTCCACCTCCATGCTTGACAGTGGGGACGGTGTTCTTTGGGTCATAGGCAGCATTTCTCTTCCTCCAAACACGGCGAGTTGAGTTCATGCCAAAGAGCTCAATTTTTGTCTCATCTGACCACAGCACCTTCTCCCAATCACTCTCGGCATCATCCAGGTGTTCACTGGCAAACTTCAGACGGGCCGTCACATGTGCCTTCCGGAGCAGGGGGACCTTGCGGGCACTGCAGGATTGCAATCCGTTATGTCGTAATGTGTTACCAATGGTTTTCGTGGTGACAGTGGTCCCAGCTGCCTTGAGATCATTGACAAGTTCCCCCCTTGTAGTTGTAGGCTGATTTCTAACCTTCCTCATGATCAAGGATACCCCACGAGGTGAGATTTTGCGTGGAGCCCCAGATCTTTGTCGATTGACAGTCATTTTGTACTTCTTCCATTTTCTTACTATGGCACCAACAGTTGTCTCCTTCTCGCCCAGCGTCTTACTGATGGTTTTGTAGCCCATTCCAGCCTTGTGCAGGTGTATGATCTTGTCCCTGACATCCTTAGACAGCTCCTTGCTCTTGGCCATTTTGTAGAGGTTAGAGTCTGACTGATTCACTGAGTCTGTGGACAGGTGTCTTTCATACAGGTGACCATTGCCGACAGCTGTCTGTCATGCAGGTAACGAGTTGATTTGGAGCATCTACCTGGTCTGTAGGGGCCAGATCTCTTACTGGTTGGTGGGGGATCAAATACTTATTTCCCTCTGCAGAATGCAAATAAATTCATATACTTTCCACAATGTGATTTTCCGGATTTAATTTGTGATGTGCTATCTCTCACTGTTACCAATAACCTACCCTTCAATTATGGGCTGCTCATGTCTTTGTCAGTGGGCAAACTTACAAAATCAGCAAGGGATCAAATACTTATTTCCCCCACTGTATATGATTAGTTGGCATTTAACATCACATTATAAGTGTTAGGTTCTCAGGTTCAAAACATGCAGGCACGGACTCTGGAGTAATCGTGAGCCCTTGGGCTGCTGACGAGGAGAGGCAGCAGCAGGCAAAACCCACCAACCAACACTGGGCTAGAACGCATCAGACTGGTACACACTGAACTGGAACACACTGGACAGGAACACACGGGACTGGACCTAGGCTTCACCTACACTTAGCCGCCGTTCCCCGGGCGTTGAGCCCCCGGGTGCAGGAAAACTGGTACTGGAACTAGCAAGTTGGAACACCAGGAATCAGGATTCAGAAGTGCCCACAGGCACCTAGACAAAAGCAGGGCAGACAGGGTTCAGAAGTGCCCACAGGCACCTAGACAAAAGCAAGGCACACAGGGGTTCAGGGTACTCAGGCAGGAGGGAAAGGAAAGCAAAAGCAGACAGGAGTCAGAAGTGCCACCAGGCACCCAGACAAGAGCAAGGCAGAAGTGCCAACTGCACCAGGAATACAGGGTTCTCAGACAGGAGGGAAGGGAGCCAAAAGCAGACAGGAGTCAGAAGTGCCAGCAGGCACCCAGACAACAGCAAGGCAGAAGTGCCAACTGCACCAGGAATACAGGGTTCTCAGACAGGAGGGAAAGGGAGCCAAAAGCAGACAGGATTCAGAAGTGCCACCTGGCACCCAGACAAGAGCAAGGCAGAAGTGCCAACTGCACCAGGAATACAGGGTTCTCAGACAGGAGGGAAAGGGAGCCAACAGGACTGGAATCAGGATAGGATTCAAGGCAAGCAAGACAAGGCAGAAGTGCTAACAGCACCAAACACTAACCTGGACCTTTGGCGTTTGCAAAGGCCCTGAACGGAAGACCACCACTTCCTTATCAAGGGCCTGACTGATGATGTCACAGCTACAGGACTCAGGCAGAAAGCATACTGAAGCACAGAGAGGCTCAACACACACAGGTGCAGTATAATGGAGTAATTAGAGCCACGCTGGAAGCAGCCAGCACACAGAGACAGAGGCAGAGCTAACTCAGGTAACACCCACAGCTGCAGTATAGTGAAGCAATCAGAACCATGCTGGGAGCAGCCAGCATACAGAGACAAAGCTAACTCAGGAAGGACAGACAGAAGCCAGCTAAGAAGCTGACCACGAGAAATAAGGTAAGTTTGAGAGTGGTCACAACCACAATCGTAACAATAAGGTCAGTGATATACCGTCTGCACGCATTTATGTTCCTATGTTTTTCATCAGCAATCTTATAAGTCTTGTCTCTAGTTTTTTCAATAGAAACATTTCCACCATACAGGTAGATTTTTTCTATACAGATAAAGCAAAAATACATACCTGTAGCAGGTATTCTCCGAGGACAGCAGGCTGAATGTTCTCACATGTGGATCAACGTCCGCGTCGGCCCAGGAATCGGCATTTTGCAAGCAAAATATAAAAAAAGTTTTGCCAGAGTCTTCTGGCACGCTTGCAGCGCGCACCACGCATGCACAGACTAATTTCCCGCCCATCGTGCAAACGCGTTCCTCAGTTAAATCAAAAGCATAAAAAGGGAAAGGGAAATGGGACTTGATATACCGCCTTTCTGAGGTTTTTGTAACTACATTCAAAGCGGTTTACATATATACTCAGGTATTTATTTTGTACCAGGGGCAATGGGGAGTTAAGTGACTTGCCCAGAGTCACAAGGAGCTGCAGTGGGAATCGAACTCAATTCCCCAGGATCAAAGTCCACTGCACTAACCACTAGGCTACTCCTCCACTCCTAAAAAGAAACAAATCAACTCCAAAGGGGAGGTAGGCGGGTTTGTGAGAACAATCAGCCTGCTCTCCTGGGAGAATACCTGCTACAGGTATGTATCTTTGCTTTCTCCGAGGACAAGCAGGCTGCTTGTTCTCACATGTGGGGTATCCCTAGCATCCAGGCTCTCTCAAAACAAACATTGGTCAATTGGGCCTCGCAACGGCGAGGATATAACATAGACTGACCTGAAACCATAAACAACTAACAGAGTGCAGCCTGGAACAGAATCAAAATGGGTCTAGGGGGTGGAGTTGGATTCTAAACCCCAAACAGATTCTGCAGCACCGACTGCCCAAACCGACTGTCGGGTATCCTGCTGAAGGCAGTAATGAGATGTGAATGTGTGGACTGATGACCACGTTGCAGCCTTGCAAATCTCCTCAATGGAGGCTAAGTGAGCCACTGACGTAGCCATGGATCTAACATTGTGAGCCGTGACATGGCCCTCCAGAGTCAGCCCAGCTTGGGTGTAAGTGAAGGCAATGCAATCTACTAGCCAACTGGAAATTGTTTCTTTTGATCCCAACAGAAGGGGGGTCGCCATCGGAAAACGCACAAACAACTGGGCGGACTGTCTAAAGGGCTTTGTCTGCTCCATGTAAAAGGACAATGCCCTCTTGCAGTCCAAGGTGTGCAAACTGCTTTTGCCAGGGCGGGTATAAGGACGGGAAAAAAATGTTGGCAAGACAATTGACTGGTTCAGATGGAACTCCAACACCATCTTTGGCAGGAACTTAGGGTGCGTGCGGAGGACTACTCTGTTGTGATGAAATCTGATATAAGGTGCACGTACTACTAAGGCCTGAAGTTCACTGACCCTACGAGCTGAAGCCACCAAGAAAACGACCTTCCAGGTCAAGTACTTCAGATGACAGGAATTCAGTGGCTCAAAAGGAGCTTTCATCAGCTGGGTGAGAACAACGTTGAGATCCCATGACAACTGGTGGTTTGATAGGGGGCTTTGACAAAAGCAAACCTCTCATGAAGCGAACAACTAAAGGCTGTCCAGAGATAGGCTTACCCTCTACACGGCAATGATAGGCACTAATCGCACTAAGATGAACCCTTACCGAGTTGGTTTTGAGGCCAGACCCTGACAAGTGTAGAAGGTATTCAAGCAGGGTCTGTGTAAGACAAGAAAGAGGATCTAGGGCCTTGCTGTCACACCAGATGGCAAATCTCCATTTCAAAGAATAACACTTCCTCATAGAATCTTTTGTGGAAGCAAGACTCAGGAGACACCCTCTGAAAGACCCAAGCAGGCGAATTCTAAGCTCTCAACATCCAGGTCATGACAGCCAGAGACTGGAGGTTGGGATGTAGAAGCGACCTCTCGTTCTGAGTGATGAGGGTTGGAAAACAGTTCTATCTCCACGGTTCTTCGGAGGACAACTCCAGAAGAAGAGGGACCCAAACCTGACACGGCTAGAAGGGTGCAATCAGGATCATGGTTCTGCAGTCTTGCTTGAGTTTCAGCAAAGTCTTCCCTGCTAGACATATGGGAGGATATGCATACAGAAGAGGCCTGTCCCCTAATGTAGGAGAAAGGCATCTGATGCTAGTGTGTCATGGGCCTGAAATCTAGAACAGAACTGAGGGACCTTATGATTGATCTGAGTGGCAAAAAGATCTAACGAGGGGGTGTCCCACACTCGGAAGATCTTGCGGACTATGCCCACATTCAGCGACCACTCATGAGGTTGCATTATCATGCTCAACCTGTTGGCCAGACTGTTGTTCACGCCTGCCAGATAAGTGGCTTGGAGAAACATGCCGTGACGGCGAGCCCAAAGCCACATCTGGACGGCTTCCTGACACAGAGGGCGAGATCCGGTGCCCCCCTGCTTGTTGGTGTAAAACATGGCAACCTGATTGTCTGAATTAAGTTTACTCGGTTGGACAGCCAATCTCTGAAAGCCTTTAGAGCATTCCAGATTGCTCTTCATTCCAGGAGGTTGATCTGCAGACCTCTTTCCTGAAAGGACAACACTCCCCGAGTGTGGAGCTCATCTACATGAAATTCCCACCCCAAGAGAGATGCATCCGTCGTCAGCACTTTTCTTGGCTGAGGAACTTGGAATGGTTGTCCCATGGTTAAATTGGATCGAATTGTACACCAATGAAGAGAATTCCGAAAGCCTGTGGACAGTTGGACTACATCTTCTAGATCCCTCGTAGCTTGAAACCACTGGGAGGCTAGGGTCCATTGAGTTGATCTCATATGTAGACGTGCCATGGGTGTGACGAACTGTGGAGGCCATGTGCCCCAGAAGTCTCAACATCTGCCGAGCCGTGACCCGCTGAGACGCTCGAACCATGGACACCAGGGACAGAAGGTTGTCCGCCCTTGCCTCGGGAAGATAAGCTTGAGTTGTCTGAGTGTTCAACAGGGCTCCAATGAATTCCAATTTTTGAACTGGGGTGAGATGGGACTTGGGATAATTTATGACGAACCCCAGTAGCCTTAGCACTCGAACAGTCATTCGCATGGACTCCAGAGCACCTTCCTTCACCAGCCAATCATCGAGATAAGGAAACACATGCACTCCCAGTCTGCGTAGCGACGCTATGACTACAGATAGGCATTTGGTAAACACTCTGGGTGCAGACGACAGGCCAAAAGGCAGTACAAGGTACTGAAAGTGCTGTGTTCCCAGCCAAAATCGAAGATATTTCCTGTGAGCTGGAAGTATCGAGATGTGTGTGTAAGCATCCTTTAAGTCAGAGAGCATAGACAATCATTTTCCTAAATCACGGGAAGAAGGGTGCCTAGGGAAACCATCCTGAACTTTTCTCAGACAAGATATTTGTTCAGGCCCCTTAGGTCTAGGATGGGATGCATCCCCCCTGTTTTCTTTTGCACAAGGAAGTACCTGGAATAGAATCCCAGCCCTTCTTCCCCTGGTGGAACGGGTCAGACCACTTGGGCCTGTAGAAGAACGGACAGTTCCTCTGCAAGTACCTGCTTGTGCTGGGAGCTGTAGGATTGAGCTCCCGGTGAACAATTTGGAGGCTTGGAGTACAGATTGAGGGTGTATCTTAACTGGACAATTTGAAGAACCCATCAGTTGGAGGCTATAAGAGGCCACACACCTTTGGTGAAAAACCATTAACCTCCTCCCAACTGGCAAGTCATCCGGTACGGACACATTTACTGAGGCTATGCTGAACTGGAGCCAGTCAAAAGCCCGTCTGTTGCTTTTGCTGGGAAGCCGCAGTGGCCTTAGGCGTATGCTGTTGACGAGAACGAGCGCACAGGGACTGAGCCTGGGCAGGCTGCCGAGAAGCAGAAGTGTACCTACGCCTAGCATAGGAATAGGGCGCACGCCTCTTCCCTCCAAAAAACCTCCTGGATGAGGAAGTAGTAGCAGAAGACGCCTGACGGGAGAGAGAATCCATAGCATCATTGTGCTTCTTGAGCTGGTCAACTAGATCTTCTACTTTCTCACCAAAAAGGTTATCCCCCTGGCAAGGAACATCCTCCATCCGCTGCTGGACTGAATGATCCAGGTCAGAGACACGCAGCCATGAGAGTCTGTGCATCACTATACCTTGGGCAGCGATCCTGGATGCTACATCAAAAGTGTAGAACGTACCCCTGGCCAGGAATTTTCAACACGCCTTCTGCTGCCTGACCACCTGGCGAAAAGGCTTGGACTGCTCCGGAGGGAGTGCATCAACCAAGCTGGACAGTTGCCTCACTGAGTTCTGCAAGTGGATGCTCGTGAACAGCTGGTATGTCTGGATTTTGGCAGGGAGCATAGCGGCCTGATACGCCTTCCTCCCAAAAGAGTCCAACGTTCTAGATTCTCTGCCTGGGGGCGCCCAGGTACAGTCCCATGTGCTCTTGGCTCTTTTGGGAGTGGAGACAACCACCATGGAATTGTGAGGTAGCTGAGACCTCATCAATCCAGGTTCCCCATGGATCAGATATTGGGATTCAGTCTTTTTTGGGATCACGGGATTAGACAGAGGGAACGACCAGTTTCGCATAAGGACTTCCTTCAGTACATTATGCAAAAGAGCTGTTGCAGCCTCTACAGGCGGAGAAGGATAATCCAGGACCTCAAGCATCTCAGCCCTGGGCTCATCCTCAACCTCCACAGGGAAGGGAATAGCTGCAGCCATTTACCGGACAAAGGAGGTAAAGGATATACTCTCCGGTGGAGAAAGTCTCCTCTCTAGTGGAGTGGAAGGTTCAGAGGGAATCCCATAGGACTCGTCAGAAGAAAAATACCTGGGATCTTCCTCTTCCTCCCACAAACGCTCATCTTCTGTATCGGACAAAACATCCCTCAGAGAAGTCCGAAACTTAGCCTGCCTCGACACCAAGGAATGACATTTTCGATGGCAGTGCCAAGAAATAGACGCCCACCTGAACTACGGCGAAGATTCCTCCACTGACGTCGAAGGGGAGTTGACCTGGGTGGCAGCCAACACCGATGCAGCAGGCGGCACCGAAGTCGGTGACCTCACCACAGGTGAATGGCTAGATGCCGCTGCAGCAGATGGTATGGAAGGCACAAGCACCCCCGACACCAAAGCAGACTGGCGCAGCAATCCTTCCAGAAGCTCTGGAAGTAGGGCCCTGATGCGCTCGTCGAGAGCTGCCGTCAGACAAGGCTGTGGGGTCGGTAAAGGAGCCGGTGGCAGAATCTGGTGAGGCTCCGGAGCAGGTACCGGGCTGCCAGAAGATCCACGCATCGGCACCTCCTGTATAGTGGGGGAGTGATCCACTCAGCGACAATGCTTCTGCCGATTCCCTCGACGCCCCGGAGCTCCGGGCACCGTGTGTCAAAGAAGAACGATGACGGTGCTTCTTTGCCTTCACTCAACGCCGGTCATCGAGACTCCTCGGTACCGATGAGGACGTGGAATCCTCGTGCCTCCCCGGGGGGCCTGCATATCAGGAGGCCTCGAGGCAGATGGAGACCCACTTGATGCCTCACTGCTCCCAGCGCAAATAGGTCTTTCAGCAGCCATTACTTCTGCTCCCGATGTCGATGCTTCCCTCGAAGTCGATGTTGACGCCGCCAACCTCGGTACCAAAGTCGATGTCAACGTCGAAGGACAAGCTTTTCTCGTTGGGCTTCTCGAGACACTTGGGTCCGTTTCTTCATACGAAGACACAGACTACAAGCGGCTGGGCTATGGTCGGCCCCAAGGCACTGGATACACCAGGTACATGAGATGGTCCAGTTGCACCAAGTACAATGTTCGAAGCCGCTGTGCGTCTTCGATGACATGGAAGGAAAAACGGCTTCAGCTAAATTAAAAGACGCGATTGTGCCTGTTAGAAGAAAAAAAGAGCACAAAAAGAAGGGAACAAGCCGGCCGCGTCGAAAACAAAGGAAAATTTAAAAGGGGCAAAAATAAAGAAACTACGGGTTGTTGTTTTTTTAAACTGTAGAATTTCAAAAAAGAAAATAAGGCAAAAAAGCCATGAAACGAACGAACACTCTTTCCCGGGTCTGAGAGGAGCGCAGAAAAAAACTACCATACCTCAATGCGGAGAAAAGAAAACTGAGGAACAGGTTCGGGTGACAGGCAAGGAAATTGGTCTGCGCAAGTGCCCCAGAATACTCTGGCACAACCTTTTTTATATTTTGCTTGCAAAATGCAGATTCCTGGGCGAACGTCGACCCACATGTCTGCTTGTCCTCAGAGAATATAACATATATACATACATACATTTTTTTAGGCCTATATCAGCAACATAAATACATACAACAGTTTTTGATGCCATATATTAGCACTTTTTATTTATGTTTTTCCTCCTCCCTTTTCCCCTTTTTCAAATATATACACATATACAAATATGTACAGTGCAATCCTCTTAAGTGCAAGGGTCTGGGACCAAAAAATGCATGCAGTTAACCGGTGTGACCCAAAGAAGCTTGACATCTGAAAAACATATGTACAGAACTGTTTGTTATTATACGTACAGTATACAGTCTCCGTTAACTGACGTTAGGCTTACTTGAAGTAATCAGTTATAGTCCTCTGTACACTATTTGGTCTGTGAGTTCCATAGACTACGTTTGCCAGACGGTAAAAACTGTCATAGCACTGACATCCAGTGGCCTCCAAATAGGCCCGCACGGTGTTGAGACTCTCCAGCGCTCTTGCAAAAGTGACAGGAGGAGGTTGTTGAATTTCGTCAGTATGTGCCTCGCTGCTCATTTCATCATCTGTTTCATCATCAGCCACTGTTGCCTGCGTGTAAGCGCATATCTCGACATCAGTGCCGTCGTCACCTGTTTGTAGATCATAATCAACAGCTACGTTGTGATGAAACTCCTCTTCAGTAACACTGTTCATCTGACGTGTTTGCAACAGCTGCATCTGTTTCATCCCTCTCCACATCCTTAACAAAGCTTATCCGCCTGTAGCAGTTCACAATGGTTGCCTGTGTAACATGATTCCAGGCTTCTTTCTGCATATGTAGAAAATCCAACAGTGATAGATTACGAGCCAGTTCAACAGCACGTTTATCCTTGCCAGTCTGGTCATCCATAAAGCTCATCAGACGAAGTAGCACAAGAGCCCGATAATGTTGTTTGAAATTGGCTATTATGTCCTGATCCATAGGTTGGATCAGAGAGGTAGTGTTTGGTGGCAGGAAGACCACCTTGACGTTACACAGCCTGACATCCCTGTGTACAGCACAAATCACAAATCAACAAAATCTGACACTTTTGTGCCCGCATTCTAGTGTTTTAACTTCTTTAGCCACTGCTTCCAAATTTCCCCAGTCATCCATGAATTTGCGTTAGCCTCGTATGACACAGGAAGTCGCTTACCTTTCTTGAAGCAACGGGGCTGTTTGCTCTTTCCAATGACGAGGGGTTCCAACTTCTCACTCCCATCCATATTGCAGCAAAGGAGAATCGTCAGTCAGTCCTTTGAAGTTTTACCTCCAGTAGTTTCGGCGTGTTTGAATGCAAGTGTTCCATCAGGAATCATTTGCCAGTAGAGACCATTTTTGTCAGCATTGAAAATGTCACAAGGTGCAAACTTGTTCAAGAAACAGCATGGTGAGAAACTAGACACTGATGACTTTGGTGCTGAAACAACCCAATTTTCAGCACCAAAGTCATCAGCGTCTAGTTTCTCACCATGCTGTTTTTTGAATTTTATGTTGTTCCTCTCCTTCCATCTTTCCAACCATCCAACAGTGGCTTTGAATTCAGTTAGTCCAAGACTTTCAGCTAGCTGGTTAGCTTTCTCCATAAGCAGTGGGCCACCGACAGGGCTTTGAATTCAGTTAGTCCAAGACTTTCAGCTAGCTGATTAGCTTTCTCCATAAGCAGTTGACCACTGACAGGAAACTCTGCTCCTGACTCGAGAAAATCACAGAAGAGCATCTTCTACCTCCTCAGCTTTTCCCGCCCGTTTTCGTTTCCATTGTGGATTTGTATTGTTTTGCTAGTCTTCCAGAAGCTGGTCTTTCTGCTTAAAGACACGTGAAATTTGACTGGGATTGACACCATATTCTTTAGCAATAGATGCTTGACTTTGTTTTCTAATTTTTTAAGAACTTCTATTCGTTCAGCCAGTGTTAAAGTCTTACAATTCCGCCGCGATGATGACTCCAGTGTACACTTTAACAACATTCTTTCGCTTATTCTGCCTGTGGCAGTTAAAGGGGCAGTAAATTTGAAATCACGTTGGTTGTCATGTGCCAATCGGCTTCCATATTCCATGCGCGCGCTTATGCGGAGTCTTACCTGCAGAGGAGCGATCTTAAAGCATGCATATAAGCGAATCTTGCACTTATCAATGGTGAGCTAAACTAAAGTTTGTCCCCACAGAAACTGATGGCGCCAAAAACGGGACAGAAGTACAGCATGCAGTTAAATGGAGTGCACTGTATATATATATATATATATATATATATTGTATAGCAATATATTCAGACAGCCGTATAACTCACATATATTCAAATAGCCTTATATCTCGTATACACTTTTGGTTAGTGAAATTTCATGTTTATTTTTATCAGTATGTTATCTTTTTTTAGCACTTTATATACATACTAGTAAAAAAGGCCCGTTTCTGACACATATGAAATGGGCGCTAGCAAGGTTGTCCTCGGAGTGTGTATGTTTGGGAGAGTGTATGTGAGAGTGAGTGTGTGTGAGAGAGAGAGAGTGTGGGTGTGAGTATGTGTGAGAATGAGAGTGTGTGCAAGTGCGTATGTGAGACAGTGTGATTGTGAGTGTGTTTCACACAGATTCAGTGTGTGCGATACTGAGATGCTCTGTGAGACTGAGTGTATGAAACCAAGCGAGTGTATGAGTGATTGCGTGACTGTGGCGTGGGTTCATGAAGCACTTGCAGAAGAGAGAGTGAGTGTGTGTGTGGGTGGGGGGGGGGGGGGGGGGGTTAGGGACGGCTGCCAGATTAGTAAGTGAGTGTGTGTATGGGTGGGGTTTCAGGATGTGCTGCCAGATGAGAGAGAGAGAGAGTGAGTGTGTGTACGGGGTTTTAGGATGCGCTGCCAGATGTGAGAGAGTGGTTTGGGGGGGGAGAGGGTTCAGGAAGCGCTGCCGGAGTTAGAGAGTGAGTGTGTGTGTGTGTGTTGTAGGGGTGTCGGGGTGTGTGTGTTTGGGGTTTCAGCAGGGAAGAAGAGGGGTTTGGGGTTTGGTTATGGAAGCGCTGGCAGTTGAGTGAGTGAGTGTGTGTGTGAGGGTGTGTTTATTGTGCGTTTCCACATGAGAGAGAGTGTGTGTGGTGGGGTTCAGGAAGCGCTGCCAGATGAGAGAGTGAGTGTGTGTGTGTTTGAAGGGGGGGGGGGGGTTCATGATCTGTTGCAAAGTGAGATTATGAGTGTGTGGGGGGGCAGGGGTTTCAGGAAGCGCTGCCAGATGAGAGAGTGAGTGAGTGAGTGAGTGAGTGAGTGTGTGTGTGTGTGTGTGTGTGTGTGTGTTTTGGGGGTTGTGTTGAGGAACTGTGGCCAATTCAGAGTAAGTGTTTTTTTTTTTTTTTTTTTTTGGGTGGTGGGTTCTGGAACCGCTGCCAGATGAGTGAATGATTGTGTGTGGGGGGTGGGAGCTGGGGTTTCATGGAGCGGTGCCTGTTGTGAGAGTGTGTGTGTGTTTTTTATTTCATTTTGGGTGGGGGATTGTAGTGTGATGAATTTCGAAGGAAGCAGAGCCTGCTTTCTGGGTTTGTTTGTTGTGTGCCATCTCCGCTTACTCCGCGTGATGCACCCTCCGCTGCCGCGCGTTGCTCCCCCCCCCCTTCTCGCTGCCATCCCAGCCTACCGTGTCTTAAGTTTTGCTGGCAGGGTACCCAAAATCCCGCCAGCAGAAGTCCTTCGTTGTGGGCTCTGCTGAGTCCCGCTTGATCTTCTGCATTGCTAGACTGTGCAGGGCGGGTTATGTGCGTCTTACGTCGTGCACGTGCATGACGTCAGACGCACAGAAGCCCTGCCTGCAGAGGCTAGTAATGCTGAAGATCATGCTGGAGTCTGAAGACAGGACGTGTTCTTGCGGGGTTTCGGGTTCCCCGGCAGAAAAGCTACGCGTCGGTGGGTGGGTGTTGCTTCATGTGGATTGTGTTGCGGTGCTTATTTAATTTGCTTTTTTTGTACCCACCAGATTAACCAGGATCTTCTGACCTGTCATGTTTCTGTCCTTCTACTAGGAGGCCAAACCTGTGGCTAATTAATGGTCCAAGCAGGCACTGCACAGGCTTCACAAAATACAGAGATAACTGCTTGTTTCTACCAGCTTCCCATGTCTAGAATTAAATAAAAATTGAACATCAATAAAAGTTGTTTTAGTGATGTTCAATTTTTATTTCATGATACTTAAATTTAGATATGGGAAGCTTTCAAATAAATTAAAAAGCTGTCAAATAAGTAAAAAAGAAAACAAAATCTTTTGTCCGCCACCTTTTAAGGCACTGCTGCATATCCAAGTGGCATAGCATTAGACTTTTTACAGTAGGACCACACATTTATTTTTAATAATCTTTTGCTACTGCTTTAGCACACACAGAGCACGAGCCACGGAACGGTCCCTGGGCCCTTCTTATACAGCCAAGCCAGCCTTCAAAAAGAAAGAAGAACAGTGCACATCCATCAGCCTCACACAGCCAAGGCCAAGCGCCACCGCCAAACAGTTGGGCTGCAGCAGTGCAGCCTGCCCTGCATCGACCACACCCTGGGCGATGCAGACCATGCTCTGAAGAGGACCCAGGCCTGGGCCTCCGTGCACCCCCACATTGCTGCCTGCCTGCACTGCTTGAAGCCTGGAGGAGGAGGAGAAGAATGTTGTTGAGACAGCTCACAACGGCCGCTGTGGCTCTGGCTGAGCAGCTCTCTGGACGATGTTCTCCTTTTCCTGGATTCAAGCACTTCTGCAGACAGCACAGCATGGGGACGGGAGACAGGGAGTGTGCGGACGGCTCACAGCAGCAGGCGACGACTGCGATCCTGTTCTGGAACTGGCAGTGGCACCGCGTGCAAGCAGGAAGTTGGAGGCACGTGCACATAGGCGGGAAGGTGAGACGCTTGCATGCGCATAGGCGCCGTTTTTGTGAAAAATCGATTTAGGGGAGCGACCGCTCCCCCTGCGCCCCACCTAGCTACGCCACTGAACTTTACTAGAAACACATGGAGTTACTCTTATTTTCTTGATCAAACCTGAAAGTTCCAAAGAAAACAGTATTAGAGATACAGCAAGATAATAATTTAGCACTGGTCAAACTAAAACAAAATTACCTTAACTCCATGGCCAACATCATCCAGCACTGTGAAGTCTATAGGTTTTCGAATATATCTCACAGGACGCTCCATGTTTGCCGGTGCTATAATTTTGTGAGTGCGTGCTGTGTTCTTATTAGTTGTTAAAATGCCTATTTCTCTGCGAGCCACTTTTTCTTTATGAATGTCCACAGTCTGAAATTGAAACAGAAAAAGTTATTCAAATGTTAAAATTCAATGAAAGAACAAAGAGGCTTAGAAACTACCAATCACTGTGGCTCTTGCTTTAAAAATAAACAAAGTTAAACAAGAATATCAAAGCAAAACAGCAATCGATATTTATGAATTAAAGATTGTGGCAGACCCAGTTCAGTGGCTGTGGACTCAATTTCCAAGTCAGATATTGCACTTCCCATGCCAGATAGGGATGCTTTGGAGTCAGCATTAACAGACCATTGACAGAAGGAATTAAAGTCATACCCTGGCGATACCTAACGGCTGGATTTAGGACCCATCACTGCAAGATTCAGGAGGGAGTCTTAGTGTATGGTACCTGCCAAAAACTATCACAACAATAACTGTCCTCAGCGAGTTGGGAGGGTATATAAAATAAGGGCAAATTCTCCAAGGAGATGTAGAATGAAGGCCCAAAACACCAAATCCCAGCCTCACTTTCAACTGAACTAAAAGCCCAGAGGATCGGGGGGGGGGGGGGGGGGGGGGGGGGGGGAGCTACCACCTTCCTATCAAAAAATAAAGATTAAATCACTAAGAATACTACATATACAACATATGCAATATCTACAAACTATTTCTTACTGAAAATATGTTATATAGCTATACTTTCCAATTAAAAGAAGGTAATTATTTTTTTAAAAAACAAAACATTTTCTACCTAAGGTTTTAACACAAAAATGTATATCATTACATGGGTTTAGCTCTTACCCAAATGTCCTTTTATTGAGCTGGCCCTGTGGTTTAGGGCATAACACAGTACAATCAAGATCAGCAGATTTGGGGGGGGGGGGGGGGGGGGGAAGGGGGAGAGATGGCTACTTGCTATCATGCCAGTCTTTGCCAACCAACAGCAGCGGCACAAAAAGGATGTACTCTGCGGGAAGGTGACCCTTCAGTCCTCAGAAAGATGAAGGGCTCTAAAGATCTCATTCATACTAACTCGAAAGTGAAGAAACTGGTAGAGACCACTAAGGAATAAAGCAAGAAAAATAAACATCGATATTCAGCTATGTAGCCTGTTTCAAATCATACATATATTTATTCAGCGACACTAGCCATTCAATGTCAGATGTTTTAAACATATACCTTCTATTTGTATGGGCCACATGGAAATCTTTCCTTTAGTCGCAGCAGATGAATCCAGAGACTTGTGGGTTGTGACCATCAACCAGCAGGTGTGTGCTCTATAAACAGAGCTCCTAGCTCTCAGAGAACGAATCCGTGCTCTTGAGGTTAGAGTAGCAGAATTGGAGGAGCTGAGGGAAACAGAGGTATATAGAGGAGGCCTACAGGGATGATGTAGAGAAGTGCTGCCTTGTAAGAGGGAGGTCTTATAAACAGCATCACCCTGGAACAGCTGGAAGTAATCCTGTAGCCAGGACCAGCACAACAGGGGATGTAATATCCTCTTGCACCGAAGATGTGTCTCCAGGAGCTACTGCCCAGGAGGGAAGTGTTAGGACAGCTGTTGTAGTTGGTGATTCGATTATTAGCCATGTAGATAGCTGGGTGGCTGGTGGACGTAAGGATCGCCTGCTCACTTGCCTGCCTGGTGCAAAGGTGGCGGACCTCATGCATCACCTAGATAGGATTTTAGATAGTGCTGGGGAGAAGCTGGGTGTCTTCGTACATGTAGGTACCAATGACGTAGGAAAATGTGGGAGAGAGGTTCTTGAAGCCAAATTTAGGCTCTTAGATAGAAAGCTCAAATCCAGAACCTCCAGGGTAACATTTTCCAAAGTGCTACCCGGTCCACGCGAAGGAGCCAAGAGACAGGCAGAGCTCCGGAGTCTCAATGAGTGGATGAGGAGATGGTGCAGGGATGAGGGTTTTAGATTTTTAAGGAACTGGGCAACATTCTGGGGAAGGGAGAGCCTATTCTGGAAGGACTGGCTCCACCTTAATCAGGGTGGGACCAGGCTACTGGCATCGGCATTTAAAAAGGAGATAGAACAGCTTTTAATCTAGAACCTGGGGGAAGGCAGACACTCGTTCAAAAACATATGGCTCGGAACAAGGTATCTTTCAAAGATATCACCAAAACAAGGAAGATAGGGTATCCCGATAGAGAGGTTGCAAAAGAGATCATAGTAGACCAGGTGACCTTAAATAAAAAATCTGATAAAAGACTGCAAATTAACACAGTCAACTAATGAGCAAGATATAAATAGGACAGTTTGAAATATCTATATGTAAATGCCAGAAGCCGAAGAAATAAGATGGGAGAGTTAGAATATATGGCACTAAATTAAAAATTAGATATAATAGGCATTTCAGACCTGGTGGAAGGAGGATAACCAGTGGGACACTGTCATACCAGGGTATGAAATATATCATATTAATAGGGTAGATCAATTTGGTGGAGGGGTAGCCTTGCATGTTAAGGAGGGCATTGACTAAAATAGACATAATTCTGCAGGAAACAAAACACATCTTGGAATCCTTATGGATTGAAATTCCATGTGTAAAGGGGAAAAGGATAGTGACAGGAATGTACTACCATCCACCTGGCCACGATGAACAGATGTAGAAAACGTTATCAGAAACTAGGGAGGCTAACAAACTGGGAAACACAATAATAATGGGTGGTTTCAATTACCCCGATATTGACTGGCTAAATGCATCAAGGAATGCTAAAATTCCTTGACAAAATCAAGGACTACTTTATGGAGCAGCTGGTATAGGAGCCAACAAGGGAAGGAAAAATTCTAGACCTAGTCCTTAGTGAAGCGCATGATCTGGTATTGGAGATAATGGTGCTGGGGCCGCTTGATAAGTGATCATATGATCAGATTTGATATCGGCTTTGTAATCCAATACTTCAGTATTTAACTTTCAAAAAGGAGACTATGATAAAATGAGAAGAACGATGAGAAAGAAAAAACGAGAAGCAGCTGCGAAGGTCAAACACTTAAATCAGGCGTGGATGCTGTTCAAAACTACCATCTTGGAAGCCCAGGCCAAATATATTCCATCTATCAAAAAAGGAAGGAAGGAAGACCAAATGACAGCTGGCATGGTTAAAAAAGTGAGGTGAAGGAAGCTATTAGAGCTCAAAGAAAATCCTTCACAAAATGGAAAAGGAACAGACTGAAAATAATAACAGCATAAGGAATGGCAAGCCAAATGCAAACAATTGATAAGGAAAGAAAAGAAAGACTTTGGAAAAAAAAGATCGTGATGGAGGCAAAAACATATAGTAAACATTTTTTAAAGTGTATATTAAAAGCAAGAAGCGGGCAAAAGAATCGGCTGGACTGCTAGAAGACCGAGTGATAAAAGGGGCAATCAGGGAAGACAAAGCCATAGCAGAGAGATGAAATGAATTCATTCCTTCGGTCTTCACCGAGGAAAGATTTGGGAGACATATTCAAAGTTGACGAGTCAGAGAAACTGAAAGAAATCTCTGTAAACCTGGAAGATGTACTGGCGCAACTTGAGAAACTGAAGAGTAGCAAATCTCATGGACTGGATAGTATTCATCCCTGAATAATGATAGAATTAAAAAATGAACTTGCAGAACTACTGTTAGTAATATGTAATTTATCTTTAAAATCAAGCATGGTTCCAAAAGATTGGCAGGAGGCCAATATAACACCGGTGATCCTGGAAATTATAGATTGGTGAGCCTGATGTCGGAGCCGGGCAAAATACCATTTTTATAATAGTCTCTACCAAAGAACAAAATTACAGAGCATAATCAAAAACATGGATTAATGAGACAAAGCCAACATGGATTTAGTGAAGGGAAATCTAGCATCACCAATCTATTACATTTTTTTGAAGGGGTGAACAAACTTGGATAAAGGTGCGCTGACCGATATTATGTATCTGAATTTTCAAAAAGCGTTTGACAAAGTACCTCATGAAAGACTCCAGAGGAAATTGGAAAATCATGGGACAGAAGGTAGTGTCCTGTTGTGGATTAAAAACTGGTTAAAAGATTGTTAGGGTTAAATGGACAGTATTCTCAATGGAGAAGGGTAGTTAGTGGGGTTCCCCAGGGGTCTGTACTGGGACCTCTGATTTTTAACATATTTATTAATGATCTAGAGATGGGAGTAACTAGTGAGGTAACTAAATTTGCTGATGACACAAAGTTATTCAACATTGTCCAATCGCAACAGGATTGTGACAAATTACAAGAGGACCTTACGAGACTGGGAGACTGGGCGTCTAAATGGCAGATGTTTAATGTGAACAAGTGCAAAGTGATGCATGTGGGAAAGAGGAACCTGAATTATAGTTATGTAGTGCAAGGTTCCACATTAGGAGTCACCAACTGGGAAAAGAATCTAGTCATCATTGTCGATGATACGTTGAAACCCTCTGCTTAGTTTGCGTCGGCGGCTAAAAGAGCAAATAGAATGTTAGGTATTATTAGGAAAGGAATTGAAAACAAAAATGAGAATGTTATAATGCCTTTTTATTACTCCTTGGTGTGACCGCACCTTGAATACTGAGTTCAGTTCTGGTCACCGCATCTCAAAAAAGCTATAGTGGAATTAGAAAATATACAGAGAAGAGCAACAAAAATGAAAAAAGGGGATGGGACGACTTCCCTATGAGGAAAGGCTAAAGTGGCTAGGGCTCTTCAGCTTGGAGAAAAAGCTGCTGATGGGAGATAGGTAGAGGTCTATAAAATAATGAGTGGAACGGGTAAATGTTAAACACTTGTTTACTCTTTCCAAAAATACTAGGACTAAGGGGCACGCAATGAAGCTAGAAAGTAGTAAATTTAAAACGAATCAGAGGAAATATTTCTTCACTCAACCTGTAATTAAACTCTGGAATTCGTTGCCAGAGAATGTAGTAAAAGTGGTTAGCTTAGGGGGGGAGGGGGGGGGGTTAAAAAAAAGGTTTGGATGGCTTCCTAAAAGGGAAAGTCCATAGGCCATTATTAAAATGGATTTGGGAAAAAATCTACTGCTAATTTCTAGAAGAAGCAGAATAAAATGTATTGTACTGTTTTGGGATCTTGCCAGTACTTGTGACCTGGATTGGCCACTGTTAGAAACAGGATGCTGGGCTTGATGGACCTTCGGTCTATCCCAATATGGCAATACTTATGTACTTATATAGAGAGTGCTGAACTGAACTGTCTTATAGGTAAACTGTGTCCAAGAGTAATTTAACATAAGGAATTTCATGTAGCACCAGAAAAAATGCTGATGCCACCGACTAGATTTGAAGCTTAAAGGATAGTGAAAAATCCAAATAAATCCACAAAATTAAATCAATCATGAAATTTAATTATTGATCTTGGATAATCAGTAGAATTTTAAGATACTTAGAAAACTGGATACCCAAATAACTTCAGATTTCTTGAGATTTAATTGAAGACCATTGGATAGCAGCCAGTCAGTTACTAAATCCAAGAAGATTCAAAGGAGACAACAGCTACACATACTATAGCGGAGTATGTTTTATTTCTTCATTTTTTTTTTACCATCATTGGAACATACAATTGGATGAGACTGGGTAGCAGAGCCGGTGGTGGGAGGCGGGGCTGGTGCTGGGCAGACTTCTACGGTCTGTGCCCTGAATATGGCAGATACAAATCAAGGTAAGGTATACACAAAAAGTAGCACATAAGAGTTTATCTTGTTGGGCAGACTGGATGGACCGTGCAGGTCTTTTTCTGCCGTCATCTACTATGTTATCCACTCCTACCTTAGCTAAGATAATATTCAAGAACTGTTATGACCTCATAAGTACATAAGTAGTGCCATACTGGGAAAGACCAAAGGTCCATCTAGCCCAGCATCCTGTCACCAACAGTGGCCAATCCAGGTCAAGGGCACCTGACACGCTCCCCAAACGTAAAAACATTCCAGACAAGTTATACCTAAAAATGCGGAATTTTTCCAAGTCCATTTAATAGCGGTCTATGGACTTGTCCTTTAGGAATCTATCTAACCCCTTTTTAAACTCCGTCAAGCTAACCGCCCGTACCACGTTCTCCGGCAACGAATTCCAGAGTCTAATTACACGTTGGGTGAAGAAAACTTTTCTCCGATTCATTTTAAATTTACCACACTGTAGCTTCAACTCATGCCCTCTAGTCCTAGTATTTTTGGATAGCGTGAACAGTCGCTTCACATCCACCCGATCCATTCGACTCATTATTTTATACACTTCTATCATATCTCCCCTCAGCCGTCTCTTCTCCAAGCTGAAAAGCCCTAGCCTTCTCAGCCTCTCTTCATAGGAAAGTCGTCCCATCCCCACTATCATTTTCGTCGCCCTTCGCTGTACCTTTTCCAATTCTACTATATCTTTTTTGAGATACGGAGACCAGTACTGAACACAATACTCCAGGTGCGGTCGCACCATGGAGCAATACAACGGCATTATAACATCCGCACACCTGGACTCCATACCCTTCCTAATAACACCCAACATTCTATTCGCTTTCCTAGCCGCAGCAGCACACTGAGCAGAAGGTTTCAGCGTATCATCGACGACGACACCCAGATCCCTTTCTTGATCCGTAACTCCTAACGCGGAACCTTGCAAGACGTAGCTATAATTCGGGTTCCTCTTACCCACATGCATCACTTTGCACTTGTCAACATTGAACTTCATCTGCCACTTGCACGCCCATTCTCCCAGTCTCGCAAGGTCCTCCTGTAATCGTTCACATTCCTCCTGCGACTTGACGACCCTGAATAATTTTGTGTCATCGGCGAATTTAATTACCTCACTAGTTATTCCCATCTCTAGGTCATTTATAAATACATTAAAAAGCAACGGACCCAGCACAGACCCCTGCGGGACCCCACTAACTACCCTCCTCCACTGAGAATACTGGCCACGCAATCCTACTCTCTGCTTCCTATCTTTCAACCAGTTCTTAATCCATAATAATACCCTACCTCCGATTCCATGACTCTGCAATTTCTTCAGGAGTCTTTCGTGCGGCACTTTGTCAAACGCCTTCTGAAAATCCAGATATACAATATCAACCGGCTCCCCATTGTCCACATGTTTGCTTACCCCCTCAAAAAAATGCATTAGATTGGTGAGGCAAGACTTCCCTTCACTAAATCCGTGCTGACTTTGTCTCATCAGTCCATGTTTTTGTATATGCTCTGCAATTTTATTCTTAATAATAGCCTCCACCATCTTGCCCGGCACCGACGTCAGACTCACCGGTCTATAATTTCCCGGATCTCCTCTGGAACCCTTCTTAAAAATCGGAGTAACATTGGCTACCCTCCAGTCTTCCGGTACTACACTCGATTTTAGGGACAGATTGCATATTTCTAACAGTAGCTCCGCAAGTTCATTTTTTAGTTCTATTAATACTCTGGGATGAATACCATCAGGTCCCGGTGATTTACTACTCTTCAGCTTGCTGAACTGACCCATTACATCCTCCAAGGTTACAGAGAATTTGTTTAGTTTCTCCGACTCCCCCGCTTCAAATATTCTTTCCGGCACCCCCCCCCCAAATCCTCCTCGGTGAAGACCGAAGCAAAGAATTCATTTAATTTCTCCGCTACGGCTTTGTCCTCCTTGATCGCCCCTTTAACACCATTTTCGTCCAGCGGCCCAACCGACTCTTTGGCCGGTTTCCTGCTTTTAATGTATCTAAAAAAAATTTTTACTATGTATTTTTGCTTCCAACGCTAATTTCTTCTCAAAGTCCTTTTTTGCCCTCCTTATCTCCGCTTTGCATTGTGCAACTTTCTTTAAATTAGTCCCCTTACTTTCTACTCCTGTTATTCTCTCTTATCTATGTATATCTTCCATCTTTGCTTACACCCTATGCTGTTTATTAAAACGTTTTATTGCTTATTGTGTTGACATTGTAATGTAGCATAATATGCCATACTTTGTATTTGAATATTTTTACTGCGGTTATTGTCTATTGCTTATGATTGACTTATTTTTGCTATATACTGACAAGTGAATTCCTTCAAAAAGGCGGTAAATAAATCCTAAAAAACAAAATACATATATAAACAAAGTCAGGATTTAAAAAAAAAAAAAAAAAAAAGTCAGTGAAACCCACACCCCCCCTAATTCTATAACCCTGAATGCACAATTTGACTCTCTGTGTGCAAAGTTGCACATGCAAGTTATAGAACACTGCCAGTTACATGCATAACTTGTTAAACTAGCCAACTGATGTTAATCATGGGCTATAATTGGTACTAATTGGCACAAATTTGCAGTTATGTACAAATTGAGAATGCAAAATCCATAGAGCACAACTGAAAGAGGGTGTAGACCTGGGAAGAGCACACTCAGCACTTATGCACACAGGTTATTATCAGTTACACCCCAGACAGAAATGCTTGTCACTAAGTTAGGAGCGTAACGGAAGACTTTAAGTAGTGTTCTATAACAGCAATTACATGCATAATTGCCAGCATAGAATTTGTACTTAGTGTACATCATCCAGATACCTAATTGTAGGCAACCTATTGAGAATTACCCCAATATGTATATCATTGGCTAATAGCTGCGCAACCCAGAAACCCTCTCATAGAGGGTATATTTGAGAACTAATCTTGCTACTGCTGAACAATCAACATTTCACCCATCTCAGCCAGAGTCTGCAGGTCTTTTAAATCAACTTTAGGCCTCAGAGTGACCTTTTGCATGTTCTTTAACCCACAGCTACTGATTTTAGAGGGATGACCTGATGTAAGCACTGTTTTAACAGTGCAAACTGTTTCCACTTTACAATAAGAGTGCCTCAAGTGATATTCCAGCACAATTGCATCTATATCCTTCCTCCAGTCTGTACCTCTTCGCTAACCTTTGGCACATCCATGTTTGGTATGTTGAGACCTTTGCTTCAAATTAACTTCATACAATAACAGCTCAATTCACCATCCAGAAATATTTTAATCAGCTACACTACTGTGATTTAATACAAACAGACCTTACTTGATGTTTTTTTCTGGAAACAGAACCTGTTTGTGTTTGCTATGACAAAGCATGTGAACTCTCTTGCAATCAAGACCTTGATTTCTTAATTACTATTTCAATATTTCTAAAACTGTTCTTTCACATTGAAAGTGTAGAGCATGTTGTATATAGATCAGTGAAAAATAGTTTTATTTTTGACAGCAAAAAACTTTTACAAGATTCTGTTGTCTTTCGTATGATATATCATTCATGAAAATTGGTACACAAGTTCAGCAGTAGCTTAACATATCATTTAAAGTCGCTTTCTATGGATCTAGTGTGCTATTAGTATGATAATACTGGGATCATGATTAAGAACACACCAATTTACTCCAAATAATAAATGTAGAAAAATTTTCTTCACTCAACGTGTAATTAAACTTTGGAATTCGTTGCCAGAGAATGTGGTAAAGGTGGTTACCTTAGCAGGGTTTTAAAAAAGGTTTGGACGGCTTCCTAAAGGAAAAGTCCATAGACCATTATTAAAATGGACTTGGGGAAAATCCACTGCTTATTTCTGGGATAAGCAGAATAAAATGTTTTGTACTTTTAGGAGATCTTGCCAGATATTTGTGACCTGGATTGGCCACTGTTGGAAACAGGATGCTGAGCTTGAGGGACCTTTGGTCTGTCCCAGTATGGCAATACTTATGTACTTTATGAAAGGGCAAGTAGAAAGCACTTTCAAAAAAGTAAAGAAATTATGTCTAAGAAATACAATTACAACTGAATTAGCAAACTTATTTCTCTAGTACTCCTCTTAAAATAGTCAGTCATTTCCTGTGAAGATAAGAAGAAAAAAGAAAAACCCTAAGCTATAAACAGTTTCACAAAGTATATCTAATCTGTATTGTTCCCCAGTGGATGACTTTTCAGTTTTTGTAGAGGATGCAATAAAAGTACACCGATAAACATGCAAACGTTTTCTACTTAATTTTTGAAATTCACAAATAATTGCAATAGCACTTCTAAAACGTGTGTTGGGGGGGGGGGGGGGGGGGGGGGGAGGCAAGGAATACTATAATACTCTATCGCTCCAATGGTGCAACCTCACCTGGAGTAATGCGTGCAATTCTGGTTGCTGTATCTCAAAAAACCTATAGCAGAATTAGAAAATATTCAAAGAAGGGCAACCAAAATGATTAAAGGGATGGATCTCCTCTACTATGAGGAAAGGCTAAAGAGGTAAGGGCTCTTCAGCTTGGAAAAGAGACGGCTGAGGGGGGGGATATATGAGAGAGATCTGCAAAATCCTGAGTGGTGTACAATAGGTAAACATGAAATGATTGTTTATTCTTTCGAAAAGTTCCAAGACAAGGGGACACTCAAAGTTACATGACAGTATTTTTCAAATGAAAACTACTACTACTACTTAACATTTCTAGAGCGCTACTAGGGTACAAATTAACAAGGAAGGCCGGTCCCTGCTCAAAGGAGCTTACAATCTAAAGGACGAAATGTCAAGTTGGGGCAGTCTAGATTTCCTGAGTAGAGGTGTAGTGGTTAGGTGCCGAAGGCGACACTGAAGATGTGGGTTTTGAGCAATGATTTGAAGATGGGCAGGGAGGGGCGAGGCGAGGCAGAAAGGGCAGAACCTGGAGTTGGCGGTGGTGGAGAAGGGTACTGAAAGGAGGGATTTACCTGTCTTTTCTAGATTGTGAGCTCTTTCAGCAGGGACTGTCTTTTCGTGTATGGTGCACAGCGCTGCATATGCCTTGTAGCGCTATAGAAGTGATAAGTAGTAGTAGTAAGCACAATGAACACATTTAGGAACAACCCACTTTTTTTTTTTGTTACATTTGTACCCCGCGCTTTCCCACTCATGGCAGGCTCAATGCGGCAGGCAATGGAGGATTAAGTGACTTGCCCAGAGTCACAAGGAGCTGTCTGTGCCGGGAATCGAACTCAGTTCCTCAGTTCCCCAGGACCAAAGTCCACCACCCTAACCACTAGGCCACTCATCCTCTAATCAGTTCGAGGTCCATTATGGCCATTCATTTTGTCTCAGGGAAGTTAGAATTGATTCATTTACAGCCTTGTCCTTGGGAGTCACATGATGCTCTGAGAGGCAAAGACGTGCAGCTTTTCCTCTCTGGGGTCCCCACATGTTTTTGGCCCTAACCCTGCTAGTTACATCTTTTAGAGACACTATCCTCTCCTAATCACATTCAGATCTTATGGACAGAGAACTGAGGTTATCGCACAGTGAGGTGTCTGGCAAGGGTTCAAAAAAAGGAAAACAAAAAGGTGAAGCAGGTGGACAACAAGATGGCAGATGCTGGGACTATGGAGGACTTGCTTTTATAGATGTGTAACTCACCCAAATCACTGAAGTGGTTGGCTGAGCACCAGAGCCACGTCTCGGGCACTTGTCGGAACAGCTCGCCAACCTGAAATCTCTTCTAGCATACACCAGCCCTCGGACCAGAGAATTGGAGCTGCAAGTCTCCTCATTGGAGGATTCTTCTGTGCAGGCAGATGAGACCCTGACAGTGCTAAAAAAAAAAAGGTCAGCGAGTATCGATGACCTGGAGAATCGCTCCCACAGGAGCAATTTAAAAATAGCAGGTTACGGAGCACTCTCTGGCTATGGTGTTACAGCGCTGGTTAAAGCAGGAATTTGCCTTGTACACAGTGCAGGACCACAATTATCTCCATAAAGTGAAAATTCTCTGAGGCTATTGCCCAAAGGGGACCACTTAAAAAAAAATATGAAGATCAGCCAATTATGATTTTCCAGGATTACTCTGTCTCTGCAGGAGCGGTGTCACCAATTCACACCTATTTGTGCGGCACTGCATGATAGGAACACTCCATGACTGTCTACCCAGCCCTGCTTAAAGTCTATGTGAACAGATAATGGAAGCTTAGCCTACTGCAGCTTGCATTTCACAGGTCTCCCATTAAGCCATCTCTCTCCTCTTCAATCTATTCAAAATTCTGCTGCATGACTTTATATTCTGCCAGTGCTAAACACTCATACTAGCCCTCTCCTCAAGTCACTTCATTCGCTCCCTGTTTCTACATACAGTTCAAACTCCTCTTACTGATTTACAAGTGCCTTCACTCTGCAGCTTCTCAGTACCTCTCCACTCATGTCTCCCTACACTCTTCCCCGGGAACTCTGTTCATTGAGTAAATATCACCTGGAATAGACTTCCTGAGTCAGTATGTCAAGCCCAAGAAGAAAAGGGAGTGTCCACACAACCTGCACAAATATAAAGTCACAGCAACAAAGGGCAGAAGGGAGAAAATTCCAAAAGATTCGGGCAAACTGTAAAATATTGAACTTACACAAATGATGAGGAGATAATCCAATGGACCCTACACGGGCATGTTTCCTGTTATGCTGAGCGAGAGACCTGCGACACTTAGTAAACCGGACTTAAATTTGGATTTTCTTGTTTTAACCTCGCTTCTATCAATTCACATGTTGAGATGCAGAGTTAACCTTTAACCCCCCTCCCCCCCCAGGAAGGCTTAATGCTGAAACATGACCCATGTAGGGTTCATTGGGTTATCTCTTTATCTTTGTGGATTATTAGTTGTGTATTTTGGCAATAAACTGCTCTTAAATGTTCAAAGTTTTTACAATTTGCCAGAGTCTTTTGGAATTTTTTTTTCCCTTCCGCCTTTTGTTGCTGTGACTCAGTACGTCAAGCTCTGGCCACCTTCAAATCTAGGCTAAAAGACCACCTTTTTGAAGAAGCCTTTAACAACTAACTCCTATTTACTTGTTCAGTACCCATGTCTGTTTTACCATTCCTACACCTTAGTTCTCTTATCCCTTATTTGTCCTGTTTGTTTTGATTAAATTGTAAGCTCTATCAAGCAGGGGACTCTCTCTTACATGTTTAGTCTACGTCTAGTAGCGCTAAAGAAATAAGTAAAAGTAGTAGTAGTGTTTCAGCTGCTGCCTCAACTTGCAAGTCCATGAAGAATGCTTACTCCACCAGCTTTTTCAGTCCTACCTGTGAAATGGGAAGGGAAAATTAGGTTCATACCATGATAATTTTCTTTCCTTTAGTCATAGCAGATGAAGCCATTACGTATGGGTTGTGTTCATCAACCAGTAGGGGGAGATAGAGAGCACTCAACTTTTCACAGTGCCTCATGGCCAGCTAGCTCCACTGCCTCTTCAGTATTTGAAGCTTCCAAAGCAGTATGGCAAACCGTAATGGGAATAACATGAACTTTCCTCACAGCGAACTATGGCCCCTTAAAAAAGGCATCAACTCAAAGAAGGAGGGAATGAACTCATCCTCCTGGAGGGAATAAACTCGTCCTCCACTTTGTATAAACGGAGGGAATACTTGCATCCTCCTGGAGGGAATAAACTCATCCTCCTAAAACATGAACTGGAGGGAATGAACTCATCCTCCTATAACTAACAAGAATCCTGAAGACTGTTCTCCGACTCCCCAAGGAAAGAATATAACTTCAGGAAACAAGAACAGCACCTAAAATCAGAATCACTGCAATACAGACAATCATACAGGGAGGGCTCATGGCTACATCTGCTATGACTAAAGGAAAGAAAATTATCATGGTAAGAACCTAAATTTCCCTTCCTTGTCATCAAGCAGATGAAGCCATTACATATGGGATGTAACAAAGCAATCCCTAAATAGGGTGGGAACAAGCCACACCACGCGCTAGCACCTGTGCTCCAAAACGCGCATCCCTCCTGGCAGCCACATCCAGCCTGTAATGTCGGGCGAAAGACAGCTTAGAAGCCCATGTTGCAGCACTGCAAATCTCATGAAGAGATAGTGCTCCAGTTTCCGCCCAGGAAGAGGAAATCGCTTTTGTGGAATGTGCCTTAAAGGCTTCAGGCGGAGCCCTGCCAGACAGCAGATATGCTGAAAAGATAGCTTCTTTGAGCCAATGGGCAATAGTGGCTTTAGACGCTGGAGAGCCTCTGCGAGGACCTGCAAACAGTACAAAAAGATGATCAGAGGTCCTGAAAGAATTTTTAATTCGCAGATACTGCAACAGAGTCCTGCGCACATCCAAAAGGTGCAACTGCCCAAATGAATCTGGAAACTCCTCCTCAACAAAGGAGGGAAGAAAAACAGGCTGGTTTAAGTGAAACGCTGAAACCACCTTAGGCATGAAGGAAGGCAGGGTCCGAACCATGACCCCTGGCTCTGAGAATTGCAGAAAAGGGTCTCTACAGGACAGCGCCTGGAGCTCTGACACCCATCTCGCCGAGGTAATGGCCACTAAAAAGACGGCCTTCAGTGTCAAATCTTTCTCTGAAGCACGCCGAAGCGGTTCAAAGGGAGCCCCCTGACAAGGTGCCCGCACGGGAGGACGGAGCCGAAGCACCCCTCTAAGAAACCGTGCCACATCTGGATGAGCAGCTAAGGACACGCCTTCAACCTTGCCACGCAGGGAGGCCAATGCTGCCACTTGCACCCACAGGGAATTATAGGCCAAGCCTTTGTGTATACCATCCTGCAAAAAATCCAGAATCGGCGAGACAGGAGCCCGCAACGGAGAAAGCGCTCTTGAAACACACCAGACTTCAAACTGGCGCCAAATCCTGGCATAAGCCACGGAAGTGGAGCGCTTATGGGCCTGCAGGAGAGTGGAAATTACCTTATTTGAGTAGCCTTTATCTCTCAATTGCGCCCTCTCAATCGCCATGCCATAAGACCAAAGCGGCAGGCGTCCTCCATGGCCACTGGACCCTGTGACAACAGGTGCGGAACCAAAGGTAACGGAAAGGGAGCCTCCAACAGCATCTGTCGGAGGTCCGCATACCAAGGCCTCCTGGGCCAATCCGAGGCGATGAGCACCACTTCTCCTGGATGCAGCCGAATCCACAGGAGCACTCGCCCTATCAAGGGCCACGGAGGGAAGACATACAGCAAGCCCAGGGGCCAGGGTTGAGCCAAGGCATCCAACCCGGCAGAGTGAGGATCCCTCCGTCTGCTGAGGATGCACGGGACTTTGGCATTGGAACTGGTCGCCATAAGATCCATCACTGGCTTGCCCCATTTGGCACATATCTGCAGGAATACATCGTCTGCTAGTTCCCACTCCGCTGGATCGATCTGATGCCTGCTTATATAGTCGGCTTGCACGTTGCTCTGACCTGCAATGTGAGCTGCTGACAGGGACTGTAGATGCAGCTAGGCCCAGTGGCAAATTTGTTCGGCCTGCGCGGCTAGAGCTCTGCACTGAGTGCCGCCTTGTCGATTTATGTAGGCCACTGCTGTCATGTTGTCCGACATCACTCGGACAGCCAATCCTTCCAGGGTCACTTGAAAGGCCAGAAACACCGCTTTCAACTCCAGGCAGTTGATAGACCACTCCGACTCGTCGGGCGTCCACAGACCCTAGGCATGCTTCCCCTGGCAATGTGCGCCCCAGCCCTTCAGGCTGGCATCTGTCACCACTAGGCACCAATCGGGGAGCGCCAGTGGCATTCCCCACCGCAACATGCTGTCCGAGAGCCACCACTCCATACTGAGGCGGGCCGCAGGGAGCCAAGAAAGTCTGCACTGATAATCCTGAGATACTGGAGAACATCGTTGAAGTAGAGAATACTGTAGAGGTCTCAGGTGCGCTCTCGCCCATGGCACCACTTCCAAGGTGGCCGTCATCGATCCCAACAGCTGGACAATGTCCCAAGCTCGCAGGCGGGGCATCCTCAGGAGCAGACAGACCTGATTCTGAAGCTTGCACCGCCTTTGCTCGGGAAGAAACACATAGCCCGAGGCTGTGTCGAACCTGGCCCCCAAATATTCTAGAGATTGCGAGGGGGTCAGGTAACTTTTGGCCATATTGACGACCCAGCCCAGATATTGAAGGACTGAAACCACTCTGGCTGTAGCTAGATGACTCTCTTTTTCTGAGTCTGCTCTGATGAGCCAGTCGTCTAGGTACGGGTGAACCCGGATACCCTCTCACCTGAGAAAGGCAGCTACTACCATCATTACCTTGGAGAAGGTTCGGGGAGCTGTGGTGAGGCCAAAAGGCAAGGCCGGAAACTGGAAATGTTTTCCCAACACCGCAAACCGCAGAAACTTCTGGTGCGGGGGCCAAATTGGTATGTGCAAGTAAGCTTCTTTCAGGTCCAGAGACGTGAGAAACTCTCCTGTCTGTACCGCCGCAATGACGGAGCGCAGGGTTTCCATGTGAAAATGCCGCACTCTTAAGGACTTGTTTAGCTCTTTTAAGTCCAGGATCGGGCGAAAAGACCCGCCTTTTCGTGGCACCACAAAGTAAATGGAGTAGCGGCCTAAACCTTGTTCGGCGGGAGGCACCGGGGTCACAGCCCCTATCTGGCACAGACTGTGCAAAGTCTCCTCTACCGCCGCCCGTTTGGCGGCAGAACCGCATCGGGACTCCACAAACACGTCTCTCACCAGGGCATCGAATTCTATTCGGTATCCGTCTCTGATCAGGTCCAAGACCCACAAGATTTTGGCCCACTCCTCGAAAAAGAGGGAAAGTCTTCCTTCGATGACAGGAAACGAGGAGGGGGCCGGCGCACCTGAACTCCATGCCTTGAACCGGCAGCTGCGGAACGTTTGTCCGAGCGAAAGGAGTTTCTCTGCTGAAAGCGGGCACGCGAAGTAAACCCAGCAGCACGCCCCTGGCGGTACCTTCTAGCTTCACGGAAGCGAGGTCTGTAAGAGGAGCAGACCGCCTGACCCTTAGAGGAAGGCTTCGGCCTATCGTCGGGCAAGCGCTGAGGTTTGGAATCCCCCAGGCCTTTAACAATGTTTTCCAGCTCCTCACCAAACAGGAGAAGGCCTTGAAAAGGCAACTTCACCAACCTTTGCTTAGAGGCTATGTCCGCCGCCCAATGTCGTAGCCAAAGAGTGTGGCGAGCTGCCACTGCTACAGCCATTTGTTTAGCTGAAGCTCTGACCATATCTTAAAGGGTGTCAGCCAAAAAGGACAAGGCCGACTCCATCCGTGGAGCCACTACAGATAAGGTCTCCGCTCCATCATCGGGCTGTTCCACTGCCTGCTGTAACCAAGCCAGGCAGGCTCTAGCAGCATAACAACTGCATGCAGATGCCCGAACAGTGAGACCTGCCAAATCAAAGGACCGGTCTTGAATATCCTTCAGGGCAACACCTCCTTCAACAGGGAGGGTAGTTCTGTCACAGCCGTGACCAGGGCATCCACTTTAGGCATTGCAAAGCGAGCCAAATGTTCCTCACTCAGAGGGTATAATTGCCCTATAGCCCTGGCAAACTTCAAAGGTCCCTCGGGGTCAGCCCATTGAGCCGAAATAAGCTCTTGGATGGAGTCATGCAAAGGAAAGGCTCGAGCAGGCTTTCTGGTACTAGCCATCCTTGGATTAACGAGACTGTGCCACTCCATGGATCTTCAATCGAGAGGGCTTGTAAGGCATCTGAAATAAGCGCTGGCAGCTCCTCGCGGTGAAAAATCCTCACCGCAGACGGATCAAGCAGCTCCTGTGGCAATTCTGCACCCGACTCTGGCTCCTCAGCCCAAGAAGTTCTGCCAGACCCCTCAGAATCCTCATAGCTCGACCATGGGGGAAAAGGGGGGTGCGCCACACTCAGAAGGGGAATTAGCCCTTCTGCGTTTATCAGGAGGATAAGAAACAGGCAAAGCCAACTCCAAAAGGCCAGGATCCACTGGGGGGGGGGGGGGGGGCAGGCAGAGGGTCCGAAGAACCCTGTGGAAGAGCTCTTTTAAACATGTACGCCCTATGCAGCATTAAAACAAAATCAGGGGAGAAAACCGCTCCCTGACCACCCGGATCCTGCCCAGGGCTATCAGCTCTATTATTAGCCTCAGAGGACCCCCCCCCCCCCCCCCGGATTCAGGGCTCTCCGTCGCAACGGAGGCTGCGCCATGTGGAAAATCCAAAATGGCGTCCGCTGCCAGCTCAGAGCGCAAAAGATCGCCGCTTGCCATGCTCGGGCTGGCTCTACCGTCTGAACAGCACAAATTAGAGCCCCGCTGCTGATTTGCGCTTGCCACATTTAGAACAGCGCTTTACAGTCTCCGCAGCCATCGCTGAAAACGGCGGTAAAATTCAAAAATGGCGGTTCGCGCCAAAAACGTCCCGATCGCGGGCCCACCCCAGAGGAGTCAGAAAACACTCTTACCTCACTAGACCGAGTATCACAGCTCCGGTCCTGCAGAAGAATCTCAAGAAAAAAACCTCTTTTCTTTTCTTTTTTTAACGCTGTGAGGAAAGCAGAGGCAAAAGAGGTAAATAAAAACACTCCGGAGGCACAGATAAGTGGGAAAGGCAGGGAAAGGCGAACCAATGTGCCTGCATCTACTGAGTGGAAAAGGACAGGGAAAAGCAAGCTAATATGTCCACATCCACGGGGACATGGGTAAGGCAGGGAAAGGGCTGACCTATGTGCCTTCAAAGTGAAGCTGCTATAGCCTCTAACACCCCGGCTAACAAGCCAGGAGCCACCCCCAGGCAGATTTTGATGGAGCTCAAAGAAGCTGCAGCCACCCTGCTTGGGGAGATAGAGAATACTGAAGAGGCAGTGGAGCTAGCTGGCCATGAGGCACTGTGAAAAGTTGAGTGCTCTCTATCTCCCCCTGCTGGTTGATGGACACAACCCATACATAATGGCTTCATCTGCTTGATAACAAGGAAAAGACCTTGGTTATCTTTGGAGATCCTGCAAAAGCCGAGAGCTCATGGGGGATGGGACTCAATATTTGGTTTCTGATGGTAGCGTGTGGTACGGAGAAACATCAATGACTGGTACTGGAATACTTCTAATTTTTCAGTTACGGGACTGGAGAACTGGTTGGTCCCTGGCACTTTAGTCCTCTTCTGCATCCCAATCATTAGCACGTGCTAAAAATGCTACAGTGCCTTTGTAAAAGACCCCCCTCCCTCAATTGCACAATTTCTGCCCAATAACCGGGCCAATCATGGTGAAAACAGCACAAACATCTAACCAGTGGGATGTAGCCACGTCTTGGAAAAACAAGCAACACACAGCATTTACAAGAACAAGTCTTTTTCCCTTGTCTTATGGGTCCAAGACTTGGGACCAATGTATTCCATAGTGTATGTATTACCAGAAGTCCAGTCCATAATAATGTTCATTTTTCTTTCCTGGGTAGTATTCTTTGCCTTAATTCTTACAGATCTACTGATTCTCTTAAGCAGTACATTTTTCTAATAAAAAAAGGTGTTAGAACTCAAATGCCAGGCCATCCTCCGGGGTAATCAAATGAGGGACCTACCCAACTATAGCTAGGCCCCCTGCAACAAGACAAAAATCTAAGAAAAAGTAGAACTGGTAGCAGAGCCCAGGATCTTTCATTAAAACTTGGTAACCATAGGTCAATTTTAGTGGGCAATGAAAAAGCTGCAAGGTGCCGGTACTCAATACTCCTGAGTATCTGCTGAAAAAAGCCCCGCTCTGAAGTGTCAAAAGGGAGGGCAGTCAATCTAAGTTACAACCATTTTTACAACCTATAAAGGCAGCAGAAGAAAGAAAATTAAGAGTCATCATGTTTTGAAGGTAATGTTGAACCCAATGAAAAGAGAATTTCAATCTTTCCCCACACTGCTACAATTAGAGGACACATTACACAAATAGCAAGAGTTGATGGATGCACACAAACACAATGGAGTGAGCTATCGTTTTGAAATTGACAAAAGAACTTGGGAAGGAGGGGAATTTGTTTGAACTTAGGACTCTTGTTACATTCAAGTACACTAAGTATTTCCCTGTCCTGAAGCAAAGTAAGTTTAAGTGGCTTGCCTAAGATTACAAGGAGCAGTAACAGGATTTGACTTGGGCTTTCCTGGTTGTCAAGCCGTGCTCAAACCACTAGATGACTACTCCCTTTTTTTTTTTTGGTTCAGTAGGGGTTGACCTCACAATTTCCTCCTGTTCCTTTCAGCTCAAATGAAATGCTTTGGGATCTGGTGCCATAAGTCTTCATGCCCAACCATGCAGAAATTTGGATTTTCCCCTTATTTTATGTTACCTTTCCTCCATTACACATAGTCTGGTCATTCCAGTGATGGTTCTGGGGGCCATGCATCAAGGCTCCTTCTGGAAACCTTGCAATTATGGGCCCTGTCTCTAGCCACTAGGTATTACTCTTAAGCAATGCCCACAACTCACTCATTCCTGTTCCTTCTTCTAGCCCCCATCCCCACACAGGTGTCAATCAGATCCACTCAAGGGGAGCACCAGGGAAATGCACCTTCACCTGTAACAGCTCCCCTTCCCTTCAGTTTGATCCCTCTGGTAATCGGATGCTGTTAGGACTTGAAGCACAGGGGTCCTAAGGAAGGAGGGGACAGGGGGTGTTGGGAAGAGGAGACAGAACAAATAAATGCAAGAAAACATGCCGAGTCCAAGAACAAGCAGATATCAAGGCTGGCAGCCTAGGTTTGTTAGCGATAGACTAGCCAAAGTCAGGCATCAGGAATCATCAGACACCAAGACAAAGCTCCACAAAACATAGAAACATGACGGCAGATAAAGGCCATATGACCCACCCAGTCTGCAACTCCTAATTCTTCCTGTTCCTAAGCAATCCCGCATGTTTATCCCATGCCTTTTTAAATTCTGGAACAGTCCTCGACTCCACCACCTCCACCGGGAGGCCATTCCATGCCTCCACCTCCCTTTCTGTGAAATACTTCCTTAGGTTACTCCTAAGCCTATTCCCTCCTATCTTTGTCATATGCTCCCTCATTCCAGAGTTCTCCTTCAGTTGAAAAAGGCTCTCTTCCTGTACATAAATGCCCTTGAGATATTTAAATGTCTCTATCATGTCTCCTCTCTCCCTCTTCTCTTCCAGCATATACATGTTGAGGTTCATAAGCCTGACCCTATAATTTTTGCATTCAAGACTGCTTACTAATTTCGTAGCCGCCCTGTGGACCGACTCCATCCTGTTTATATCTTTCCATAGGTGCGGTCTCCAGAACTGCACGCAGTACTCCAAATCAGGCCTCACCAGAGACTTATACAACGGCACTATCACCTCCTTTTTCCTGCTGGTCATGCCTCTCTTTATGCACCCAAGCATCCTTCTAGCTTTGGCCGTCGCTTTTTCTACCTGTTTGAAAGCTTTAAGGTCATCAGACACAATCACCCCTAAGTCCCGCACTTCCTTCGCACACTGAAGCACTACACCCCCTATACTGTACCGTTCCCTCGGATTTTTGCAACCCAAGTGCATGACCCTGCATTTTTTGGGATTAAACCTTAGTTGCCAAATATCGGTCCATTCCTCTAAGCTTTGCTAGGTCCTTCCTCATGTCATTCACACCCTCCAGGGTGTCCACCCCCTTGCAGAGTTTAGTATCATCCGCAGAGAGACAAACTTTGACAGCCCTTCCGCAATATCCCTCACAAAGACGTTAAATAGAGCCAGCCCGAGGACCGATCCCTGCGGTACTGCACTGATGACATCCTTTTCTTCACAGCAAGCTCCATTTACCACCACCCTCCGTCTCCTACCATTCAACCAATTTTTTACCCAATCAGTTACTCTAGGTCCCACACCGAGGGCACTCAATTTATTTATCAGTCGCCTGTGCGGAACCGTGTCAAAGGCTTTGCTGAAATCCAAGTATACCACATCAAGCGTCCCTGCCACATCCAACTGTTTGGTCACCTAGTCGAAGAAGACAGTCAGATTTATCTGACATGACCTGCCACTAGTGAAACCATGCTGCCTCGGGTCCCGCATTCCATGTAGTTCAAGAGTGTGGTAGCCGCGTTAGTCCACTCTTTTTTTTTTGTTTTGTTACATTTGTACCCCACGCTTTCCCACTCATGGCAGGCTCTATGTGGCAAGCAATGGAGGGTTAAGCAACTTGCCCAGAGTCACAAGGAGCTGCCTGTGCCGGGAATCAAACTCAGTTCCTCAGGACCAAAGTCCACCACCCTAACCACTAGGCCACTCCTCCACTCACTCTTAAGGTTATCAATAGAAATCAAACAAAATAAAACATGGAAAAGAAAATAAGATGATACCTTTTTTATTGGACATAACTTAATACATTTCTTGATTAGGTTTCGAAGGTTGCCCTTCTTCGTCAGATCGGAAATAAGCAAATGTGCTAGCTGACAGTGGACTTAACAAGGATCTGGGGTTCCTAGCCCATTATAAACCATAAAGCTGTATTTCTCTCCACCCCTCACCTATCCACACCCATCCTGATAGAATATCAATGATATGCTTTGATGTCCCCATGCATACCTCCTACCCACCCCCATCCTCCCACCCTGTCAGACTGTCATAGTAATGCTTGAATGTTTTCACTTATATACACTGTCAGCTAGCACATTTGCTTATTTCCGATCTGACGAAGAAGGGCAACCTTCGAAAGCTAATCAAGAAATGTATTAAGTTATGTCCAATAAAAAAAGGTATCATCTTATTTTCTTTTCCATGTTTTATTTTGTTTGATTTCTATTGATAACCATGTAGTTCAAGAAATGTCACAACCCTCTTCTTTAGAAGTGTTTCCATTATCTTACTCACCACCGGAGGTCAGACTGACAGGTCTGTAATGCCCTACCTCCTCCTTACTTCCACTCTTGTGCAAAGGAACCACATCTGCCCTTCTCCAGTCCACCAGGACCACTCCAGTTTCTAAGGAAGCATCGAAGAGGTCCGTCAGCGGAGCCGACAGAACTTCTCAGAATTCCTTAAGCACCCTTGGGTGTATCCCATCAGGCCCCATCGCTCTGTCTACTTTTAGTTTGGCAAGCACCTCACGAACACAGTCCTCCATAAACGGGTCTTGGTCTACCATACATCCATCCCCTTTAGCCTTTGCTTTCTGCAGCCCTACTCCCGTTTTTTTTTATTCGTGAACACAGCTAAAATACTCATTAAGCAGTTCAGCTTTACCCTTATCTTCCACATATTTCTTTCCCTCAGCTTTGAGCCTCATAATGCTATTATGGCACTTCCATATCTGAAAAAGGTCTTGTCCCCCAATTTTACCGTATTAGCTATCTTTTCCTCCATTTGCTGCTTCGCTTTCCTGATAGCTTTTCCATCTTCTCTTCGCTTATTTAGGTATTCTCTCCTGTCTTCATCTGTCTGAGTCTTCTTATAACGAGGAAAGGCTAGCCTCCTTTCCCTTACCTTTTCAGCTACATTCGAGTATCAGAGAGGCCTTCTTTTCCTCTTACTTTTATGTACTTTTGTAATATAAAGGTTAGTCGCCTTTAATATAGCTCCTTTCAGTCTCGTCCATTGCTGTTCTACATCCTTCAGCTGTTCCCATCCCGCTAACTGTTCCTTGAGAAATTCCCCCATCTCGGTAAAATTAGTTCCTTTGAAATCCAGGACCTTCAATCTCGAGTATGCCCTCTCTTCTGTTTTAATATTGAACCATACCATACGATACGATGATCACTAGATGCCAAATGGTCCGCCACCTTGACATCAGAAACGTACTCTCCATTTGTAAGCACCAGGTCCAGAACAGTTTCATCCCGCGTTGGTTCCGTCACCCGCTGCCGGAACAATTCTTCCTGTAGAGAATCTAAGATCTCTTTGCTTCTAGACGAGCCCGCAGCCGGGATACCCCAATCAACATCCAGCATATTGAAGTCACCTATCAGTAGTACTTCCCCTTTCCTAGCTATCTTGTGGATGTCTTCAATTACATAGTAACATAGTAGATGACGGCAGAAAAAGACCTGCGCAGTCCATCCAGTCTGCCCAACAAGATAAACTCACATGTGCTATTTTTTGTGTATACCTTACCTTGATTTGTACCTGTCCTTTTCCGGGCACAGACCGTATAAGTAATTAAGTCCCTGTCCAGTTCCTCCGACTGTGAGGGAGGTCTATATATCACTCTGATATAGATACATTTTCCTTTCCCTCTTTCCAGTTTAACCCACAGCGCTTCTTCCATACCCCACTTGTCCTGCAGTTCTGTCACTTGGATATCATTCTTAGCATATAATGCCATACCTCCACCCTTTTTTTCCTATTCTGTCCTTCCAGAATAGATTATAGCCAGGTGTAGCAACATCCCAGTTATGGTTCTCCATGAACCATGTCTCCGTGACCGCCACTAAATCCAAGTCCGCTTCCATCACTGTAGCCTCAAGTTCTAGAAGTTTGTTTCCCATACTACGGGCATTGGTATACAAGGCTCTCCAGATTTTACTCTTTTTTTTTCCCTTCTATAGAGGCATTAGATGTCCTACCTTCCTTGGGGTTAATTATGGCTTAGTGGCCTTTTATACCCATCCCCATCAATTTTAGTTTAAAGCCCTCTTTAATACTTCCCAGACCGTGATTAAACTGTTTATTAAGAAGAAGAATGCGCTCAGCCTGCCTAAGTTAAGTAATCTTTGAAGACTGTATGGCAGAGCAATTTGTTTATTAAGAAACTAAAAAACAAAAAAAAACATAAAATATTTAGAACCAGGTGGCTTTTGCATCGCCAATGATGATGAAATTCTAGCCCTTGTCCCGTTTTAAATAAGGGAGAGGTCAGTCTTTAGGCGTTTTCCTCCTTTTACAAGGATTTTTTCCTGGCTTACGTATTTATAACTGTGTTTCTGTAATTATATGCATAGATATTTGAGGAAACCAGTTCCCCTACAATACCTATAGTTTATTTCTATACACTTCTTAACTCAATGATAGGACTAGTAAGGGTGTGGGTCCCCATCATAGTTTGCTGAGCAGAGAAGGGATGTGGGAAGAGGGAGGAAAAGCCCCTGATGGAGTTTGCCGAGTTTCTCACCATGCTTTACACATTCATTTAGGTATAAATTCTCTATCTTCCTCCAGAAGACTGTGTCAATATCTCTACATAAACAGGCCTGAGTATAAATAGTGATTTAACAGTTTATATTTAGAAGACAACATACTTTCAGACTACGCCCATAGTGTGGCAGCTGTTCCTGCAAAGAAATGTTGCATAAAAGTGTTCAACAGCTTGCATTCCATTCAGTTTTAGCACCATAGAGAAAATGCTAACGATGTCGCACATCTTTTCACCCATAATTAAAATCTGTCATCATTATAGCAAAGTAGAAAGACTCAGGACATAATTAACTTTCTTTTGTTTCCCTATACCTGCTTCCATCTACCCAATGAAATAGAACGTTGCAGGAGAGAAAATATGTATGAACAAGAACAGCGTGATATCAGGCTAAGATCAGTAGAGAGTTGCACGGGGACAGAAATCTTACCCATCCCCCGCCTGTCCCTGCTGGAATCTCACCCGTCCTCACCCATCTCCACTGGAATCTTACCCATCCCCACCCGTCCCTGCAAGGATTTAACCCATACCCACCCATCCCCATAAGGATTTAATGGTAAATAAAAGAAAATTCCAGTCAGCTCCCTCAGTCTGTCTCTGGATTTGAGCCACAGCACTGTAAGCAAGGAAGAAATGGAAGTTAACTTAGAACACTCTGGTGTACACATGTAAGATTTTTCTCTGATTTCTGGCACTGTGTGCTGAGAGGTCACCACATGCACGCGCCTGTAGGTCAGGTGACATCCGAAGCTCATGCCCGTGTCACAGCTGAGGTCTGCACCATCAGCCCGGGAGCAAAAAGGATTAATTGTAACATAGTAAGTGACAGCAAATAAAGACCTAAACGGTTCATACAGTCTGCCCAATAGTCACACTCATCATCAATTTATGATTAAATCAACGAGTGTGATATTATATACTTGATTATGGTCTTTCTTTCGTGTTTCTGGAACATAGACCATAGAAGTCTATCTGGCCCTATTCTTATGTTCCAACCGCTGGAGTTGTCGTTGAAACCCACTCCAGGTCTATTCGTCTTCTCATTTGTGGGACACAGACAGTAAAAATCTGTCCAGCACTGAAGTTGCTGTCTAAGCCCTTTCTAGCCCATCCTAAACCAGACTGCCATGTATTAGACACAGACCACACAAGTCTGCCCGGTATCGGCCCTAGTTAATCACAGCCAGAGTCGCCTCTAAGCGTCACTTGACACATCTACAAACATGCAGACATTTAAAGGTTAGGTTTTTTATAACTTCCATTTTCTAATTAGAGATCCTCTGTGTTCATCCCACGCCTTTTTGAATTCCATCATCATTTGTGTCTCTACCACCTCCTTAATGGAAGACTTTCCGACTTTCCACATTTGTGCTGTAAAAGCAAGGAGGAAGAGGAGGAGGAGGAGGAGGAGACAGCACTGAAAGAACTTAGTACTCGGTAGATGAGATGCTGGTGCAGTGCAGCTTACACTTCCACAGGAACCCCGCAGGACCTGCTTCTGTCCCCACTGGAACCCCGTAGAACTGCTTCTGTCCCTGCGGGAATCCCGCAGATTCTGCGATCTAGGGCTCCATAAAAATACTCTAAGTGGCTAGCAATTAGTGAAGGTCTCCCCTATATAGTGGTAGAGCGATCCATAACCGGGTCAAAAACAAGATTCATATCACCTACTACCAGCATGAGTATGGTTGGCAAACTGACAGCAGAGCAGGAAAAGAAACCCTCAGTCATGGCCTACCGTACCATACACAGAGATTAAATAAATTCTTTGCCCTGTAAGTTAAAGTGGACTGCCACAAACCGACCCTCAGAGTTCTGAAGAAGAATCTTAAATTGACAAGCCATGGATTTGCGCACTAAAATCCCACTCCCCCTCGGTGACCAGTTGAGGAAGAACAATAGACATCTCCCACTTAAGATGTTCCTCCCGGGAGAGCCTAATCTCCTGGAGACAAATAATGTCAGCTTGGTGGTGCTGTAAGGCCTGGAGAATCTGTCTGCTTTATGGGTGAGGTGACTGTCCACATTCCACGAAAGGAGGCGTATCGATTTACTGGAAGCCGTATTCATTAAGGATGGCAGGAGAAAAAGAGCAATGTGAAAAAGCACAAACAAAACAGCATGTACTCCAGGGTACCCAACCCCAAACCAAGAACTGAAAAAAACATCAATCCAACTCGCAACACACCAAGGCCAGTCATGCAGCTTCACATGCATTCCACACACAATCCACCACCAAGCCAATCCAACAACCCTCCAGATAAATTTTGATCTGTTGTGTGTTCCAGAGTTATCCAAACCCAATCCCTTATCCCCAAAACCTCCCACTACCCCCATCTTCCCTCCCCCCCCCAAAAAAAAACCATTTTCAACATACCTGTGCCCCATCACACATTGTGCAGGGGTGCAAAGACTATGATTACAGCTAAGAGGTTCCCTGCCTCTGCTAAACATTGGACAGTCAAAGAGAGTGAGACTAACAGAAAACGAAGCAAATCTCTTAATACCCCAGTATTTGATTGAACTCCTATAGCATGACGCCCAGCAAAGTTTCTTAGTGTAGTGCAAGATAATACAATTTACAAGTAATAGACAAACCAGATGCATATGTTGATCATTCTCCAGGCCCCTGTAGTAGATTTATAAAATCCAGAGCTTCAGCCAGGTTGTCAAAAGCTCTCCAACTTTTCATCCGTGTAAACTTTCAAGGCAGCAGGGTACAGAAAGAGGACATGGATAGGGCTTGGAGAACAGCATAGAGTAGGGAGAACCGGTGTCAACTTTCAAGCAATGCCGGAGAGCAATCCTGAAAAAGCAGCACTTTCTCTCCCTCATACTCTATCTTGTCTTGTTACTTCTTGTACAGCTGCAGAAGCTCGAATTTTTGTACATAATTCAGAACTCGGGCTGTCACCACCACCCGTGGCCTCATTGCACCGTCCATCTTGCGGCCTACATGGTGGACTCTTTCCAAATAAAATGGGCCATGGGTGGTAAGCAATGGAAATTGCTCTGTGAGCCAAGTTTCAAGCATACTGGGAGAGCAAGGTCTGCAATGTTCTCAGGCAATCCAATGAATCTGATGTCATTCTGACTCAACCCATTCTCAAGGTCACCTAACTTTGATGCTTGGACCCGGAGTGGAGATTGTAGCTGGTCCATGAGGTATCTTTAAGGTCTGAGACCTGCTGCTCCTGCTCCCCAGTGCATTTAGAGGCTTCAGCAAGGAGTAAAATTGGCCCAAATTGCGGTTCCACCACTTTGGAAACCACCACTGTAATTTGCAGAAGCTGGGCATTGGAAAATGAGGACGCATCCTCGCACTGTATAGGTGCCATTTGTCTTCACCTCTACAGGTCCTGTCTCCTTTCTTGCCGGTTTTGAAGACACAGAACCAGTTGGGCTGGATAAAAATTTGTCCAGGCACAAGTACTGTGCTCACCCGCCTACTGAGATTCACTGTCCAAAGTAAAGAGTACAACAAAATGGTTTAAGGAAGGGAATCTCTGAAGCCAAGCAGGAACTCGACTGCTCCACTCACAGCATCACGTGGTCTTCTCAACACTGTTTTATGCTGATATAGAGTCTATAGGAAGCTACCACTGCCCCTTAATGACACTTCAACACAGTGGCAGAAAACACCTTAAAACTCACAGTCCTGTCCAGAGGGAAGTAACATGGGAGGGGTGGGGCCAGGAAGTACAAAAGCTCTGGACCCAGCTAGGATGAGATGGCCCACAGGGGAGCAGCAAAGCCCCACTGCATACGTCTCCACCATGTACTTCTGAACTGCAGCCATGGCTCCGAGTTAAACCAAGTTCAAAATGGAATCTTACAGAATTGTATTTATGAACTGACTGGAAGCTGGCCGGTGAATGTTATTTGCTGAGAGACAGTAATGCATGCTGTGGCCTTGCAGAAGCAGGCCATGAGAGGACATTCTTACATCTAAAGACTAATTTATGTTTTCTTCTCTACCTGTGAGCCAAACAATACTCCCCCTACCTGACACCTTTTAATAAAATATTTTCTATTCAGCTTAACCTGCTGTGTGGCTCCACTTTATCCAGGCTCCAGCCCTGCCCTTGTTCATGCTATCACATATGCATACTTTCTCAGTAGTTACAAAAATTTATGCTTCCCAGGTGTTTCCTCCTTATTACACTAAATACAAATTTTAATACAATATTCAAGGTAGCTCCAAATTTTTATGAGTAAAACTGGAGCCCTAAGTATTATATCATCATACATCTGGCTGGAAAACTACTACTACTTAACATTTCTAAAACGCTACTAGGGTTACGCAGCGCTGTACAGTTTAACAAAGAAGGATAGTCCCTGCTCAAAGGAGCTTACAATCTAAAGGACAAAATGTAAAGTTGGGGCAGTCTAGATATCCTGAATGGAGGTATAATGGTTATGTGCCGAAGGTGACATTGAAGAGGTGGGCTTTGAGTAAGGATTTGAAGATGGGCAGCGAGGGGGCTTGGCGTATGGGCTCAGGGAGTTTATTCCACGCATAGGGTGAGGCGAGGCAGAAAGGGCGGAGTCTGGAGTTGGCGGTGGTGGAGAAGGGTACTGAGAGGAGGGATTTGTCCTGTGAGCGGAGGTTACGGGTAGGAGCGTAAGGGGAGATGAGGGTTGAGAGGTAATGAGGGGCTGCAGATCGAGTGCATTTGTAGGTAAGTAGGAGAAACTTGAACTGTATGCGGTACCTGATCGGAAGCCAGTGAAGTGACTTGAGGAGAGGGGTGATATGGGCATATCGGTCCTGACGGAAGACAAAAAAAAACTGTTGACAAAGCACCAAGGAATTCAAGAGGCTTGGACAGATTAGCTTCATCAAAAATATCTGTGTGACTTGCAATAGTCTTACTATATTTTAATCTTAGAGCATAATATGTTCACTTTAAAAAAAAGTCAGTCATCCTTGTTCCTTAGAATTTTTAGCTACTTCCAGGAATTAGCCACAAACAGTCAAGGGAAACACAAGGGTTCTCACTGGAGCCTCCTGATAGGCTTTACAATGCAGCCATTGTTCAGAGTCCTTAACAAACAGTTCATGTATCAGAACTGCTAAAAGCTGCCTTTCCATTCAATACAAGCACTCAAGAGCAAAGGGCGTTACCCTGCTGTTATGAATGCTATATTTTTTCCCCAGCAACTAGTAATTAAATAAAGCAATAGCAGCACAGGAGTGTTACCTACTAGTATTCAAAGCAGTAGCAGAGATTTGAACCAGTCAACTAACAGAACCACTGCCCCAACCTTAGCAAGTTGTAATCCTAAACACACATTTTTAAAAATATGTACAACAGATGACAAATTTGATAGTTCTATGTAGAATATCTGCCTGAATAAAGATATTCGAGATTACATGCTGTTTTAGGGGAAAAAAAGTATAAAAACAGCCCAATGGATTAACCCAATTGATTACCACTATATTTTACATGTGCTCTATTGAACTGATCTACTTTTGGGTAGTCTGACTGAAAAGGGAGGGGCTAATAGACAGATGAACCCATCTTTACCTTATTGTATACAACACTGGAGAGCATCTTTTTTTTTTTTTTTTTTTGGGTCTTCTGTAGGTGTCTGTTGAAAGGAGTGTGATGGATGAGATTGCAAAAACTCCCTTAATAGCTGCATCAGAACAAAGTTTGAGCAGCTAGGCAGGTTAACAGGAGGTTAACAACCACAAGAATATTTGCAACCTGAGCAAATATAAGGAGAAAAGGAAATAACCACAGAAGCCATGTTTACTATTCCCAGCCAATGCAAACTGCCATTCTCTTAGCAATAAAAAAAAAAAACTTTATAGAAACCATGGAAAGTATTTCCAAAACAGGGTTTAGGCAATGTCTGCATACATATGCCTATGGGCACACATAGTAACATAGTAAATGACGGCAGATAAAGATCAAAACGGTCCACCCAGTCTGCCCAACACGATAAACTCATTTTACATGGTATGTGATACTTTTTTTTTTTTTTTTAATATTATTGATGCATGGAAACGTTCATAAAAAAAATTCTTTCTATAACATACTGAGTTGTTACAGCATAGCAAAGTAATACATACTATCTGTAACTGCCTGTAGTCTCCATGACTTTTCCTTCTTTCTCCCCCTCCCCCAGTGTTACCCCCCCAAAACACCAACAACAATAAAAACAAAGCAAATCCCCCCCTAGCCAAACGACCCCTGCCTCCCTCTTCCCCACTACCCCTCCGTCTCACTGTCCGTCCACCATGACATCCTCATCCATGTTGTCCCCCTGCAGGAGTGTAGAAAGCGCCCTCCCCCACAGATCCTGATACTGTCTATGCCCCAAAGAGGTGGTGTACTTAAGCGAGGTGAGAACCCTCCTGCATGAAATTCTTCCACAAGGCTATAGCTGGGGGCTTGGTATCAACCCAAGACCGCAAAATACATTTCTTTACCAGCAGGATAGCCATCAAGATAAACTTGCATTGAGCGTCTCCTAACTCCTGAGCTCGCAGTGAATCCACACAGCCCATCAGCACTGCTGAATATGTCCACTCAACTGCACACTATAAAATATCCTCAATAACCTGCAGCGTTCCTGCCCATAGAGAATGTAAAGATGGACACTCCATAAAGGAGTGCAAAACGATTCCCACGCTTGCCTTGCATTTATTGTACGTTATCATCCCACAATCTTCCCTTTCTCCTTGGTGATGGGAAAATTAGGTTCTTACCTTGGTAATTTTCTTTCCTTTAGTCATAGCAGATGAAGCCATTACGTATGGGTTATGTCCATCAACCAGCAGGGGAGATAGAGAGCACTCAAACTTTCACAGTGCCCTCTTGGCCAGCTAGCTCCACTGCCTCTTCAGTATTTGAAGCTTCCAAAGCAGTATGGCAAACTGCAATGGGAATCACAAGAGCTTTCCTCACAGCGAACGATGGCCCATCACAAGGGCATGAACTCGTAAAGGAGGGAATGCACATCCTCCTGGAGGGAATAAACTCATCCTCCTTATTGTATAAGTGGAGGGGAACACACGCGCCTCCTGGAGGGAATCACACATCCTCCTAAATTTAAACTGAACATGAATCCTGAAGATTGTTTTCCAACTTTCTCCCAAGGAAGGAACTTCAGGAAATTAGAACAGAACCTGAAAAACAGATTCACAGCATACAGACAATTATACAGGGAGGGCTCATGGCTTCATCTGCTATGACTAAAGGAAAGAAAATTACCAAGGTAAGAACCTAATTTTCCCTTCCTTGTCATCAAGCAGATGAAGCCATTACGTATGGGATGTAACAAAGCAATCCCTAGATAGGGTGGGAACAAGCCACACCACGCGCTAGCACTTGTGCACCAAAACGCGCATCCCTCCTGGCAGCCACATCCAGCCTGTAATGTCGGGCAAAGGAGAGCTTAGAAGCCCATGTTGCTGCACTGCATATCTCTTGAAGAGAGAGTGCTCAAGTTTCAGCCCAAGAGGAAAAAATCGCTCTAGTAGAATGTGCCTTAAAGGCTACAGGCGGAACCCTGCCGGCCAGCAGATAAGCTGAAAAGATAGTTTCTTTGAGCCAGCGGGCAATAGTGGCCTTAGACGCTGGAGACCCTCTGCGAGAACCGGATATCAAAACAAACAGATGATCAGAAGTCCTGAAAGAGTTAGTAACTCGCAGATACTGCAGCAGAGTCCTGCGCACATCCAAAAGGTGCAGCTGCCCAAAAGATTCTGGAAACTCTTCCTCTGAAAAAGAGGGCAAGAAAATAGGCTGGTTTAAGTGAAAGGCTGAAACCACCTTAGGCATAAAGGAAGGCACGGTCCGAACCGTGACTCCGGACTCTGAAAATTGCAGAAATGGGTCTCTACAGGACAGCGCCTGGAGCTCTGACACCCGTCTCGCCGAGATTATGGCCACCAGAAAAACGGCCTTCAGTGTCAAGTCTTTCTCCGATGCTCGCCGAAGCGGCTCAAAAGGAGATGCCTGCAGGGTTTTCAAAACTAGCCCCAGGTTCCAAGCTGGACAGGGTGCTCGCACTGGAGGTCGGAGCCGAAGCACCCCTCTAAGAAATCGTGCCACATCTGGGTGAGCAGCCAAAGACATGCCTTCCACCTTACCACGCAGGGAGGCCAACGCTGCCACCTGCACCCGCAGGGAATTATAGGCCAAGCCTTTTTGTACACCTTCCTGCAAAAAGTCCAGAATCGGCGAGACAGGAGCCCGCATTGGAACAATGGCTCTGGAAGCACACCAAGACTCAAACAGGCACCAAATCCTGGCATAAGCCACGGAAGTGGACCGCTTGCGGGCTGGCAGGAGAGTGGAAATAACTTTATTGGAATAACCTTTATCCCTCAATTGCGCCCTCTCAATAGCCATGCCGTAAGACCAAAGCGGCCGGCGTCCTCCATGGCTACCGGTCCCTGAGTCAACAGGCTCGGTACCAGAGGTAACGGCAGAGGAGCCTCCAGGAGCATCTGTCGGAGGTCTGCATACCAAGGTCTCCTTGGCCAATCCGGGGCGATGAGGACCACTTCTCCTGGGTGCAGCCGAATCCGCAAGAGCAGGCGCCCTATCAAGGGCCATGGGGGAAACACATAAAGTAGACCCGGAGGCCAGGGTTGAGCCAAGGCATCCAACCCCGCCGAGCGAGGATCTCTCCGTCTGCTGAAGAAGCACGGGACTTTGGTACTGGCACTTGTCGCCATTAGATCCATCACGGGCTTGCCCCATTTGGCACAGATCTGCAGGAATACTTTGTCTGCCAGATTCCATTCTGCTGGATCGATCTGATGCCTGCTCAGATAATCGGCCTGCACATTGCTCTGACCTGCAATATGAGCTGCCAACAGACACTGAAGATGCAGCTCGGCCCACTGGCAAATCAGTTCGGCCTGCACGGCTAGTGCTCTGCACCTTGTTCCGCCTTGTCGATTTATATAGGCCACCGTTGTCGTGTTGTCCGACATCACTCCGACAGCCAATCCTTCCAGGGTCACTTGAAAGGCCAGAAGCGCCTGAAACACCGCTTTCAACTCTAGGCGGTTGATGGACCACTCCGACTCCTCGGGTGTCCATAGACCCTGGGCATGCTTCCCCTTGCAGTGTGCGCCTCAGCCCTTCAGGCTGGCATCTGTTACCACTAGGCACCAAACGGGGAGCGTCAGCGGCATTCCTCGCCGCAGCATGCTGTCCGAGAGCCACCACTCCATGCTGAGACGGGCCGCAGGGAGCCAAGTAAGTCTGCATTGGTAATCCTGAGAAATAGGAGACCATCTCCGGAGTAAGGAATACTGTAGAGGTCTCAGGTGCGCTCTCGCCCAGGGTACCAGTTCCATCGTGGCTGTCATCGATCCCAGCAGCTGGACAATGTCCCAAGCTCGTGGGTGGGGCATCCTCAGGAGCAGACGGACCTGATTCTGAAGCTTGCACCGCCTTGGCTCGGGTAGGAACACATAGCCCGAGACTGTGTCGGACCTGGCCCCCAAGAACTCTAGAGATTGTGAAGGGGACAGGTGACTTTTGGCCATATTGACGACCCAGCCTAGAGATTGCAGTACTGAGACCACTCTGGCTGTAGCTTGTAAGCTCTCTGTTGCAGAGTCTGCTCTGATGAGCCAGTCGTCTAGTTACGGGTGAACCCTGATACCTTCTCGCCTGAGAAAAGCAGCTACTACCACCATTACCTTCGAAAAGGTTCGGGGAGCTGTGGTGAGGCCAAAAGACAAGGCCCTGAACTGGAAATGTTTTCCCAACACCGCAAACCTCAGAAACTTCTGGTGCGGGGGCCAAATCGGTATGTGCAAGTAAGCTTCTTTCAGGTCTAGAGACGTGAGAAACTCTCCTGGTTGAACCGCCGCAATGACGGAGCGCAGGGATTCCATGTGGAAATGCCGCACTCTCAGGGACTTGTTCACTTCTTTTAAGTCCAGAATAGGGCGAAAGGACCCACCTTTTCGCGGCACCACAAAGTAGATGGAGTATCGGCCGCAGCCTTGCTCAGCGGGAGGCACCGGGGTCACTGCCCCTAACTGAATCAGACCTTGTAAAGTCTCCTCCACCACCGCCCGTTTGACGGCAGAACCGCATCGGGACTCCACAAACACGTCTCTTACTGGGGCGTTGAATTCTATTCTGTATCCATCTCTGATCAGGTCCAGAACCCACTGATCTGAGGAAATCTTGGCCCACTCCTCGACAAAGAGGGAAAGCCGTCCTCCGATGACAGGCATCGAGGAGAGGGCCGGCACACCATCATTGACAGGGTCGCCCCTGAACTCCTGGTCTTGAGCCACCGGCTGCGGAACACTTGTCCGAGCGAAAGGAGTTCCTCTGCTGACCACGGGCACGTGACGTGAACCCAGCAGAACGCCCCGGGCGGTACCTTCTAGCTTCACGGAAGCCAAGTCTGTACGAGGAGTGGACCGCCTGGCCCTTAGAGGAAGGCCTCTGCCTATCTTCGAGCAAGCGCTGGGGTTTTGGATCACCCAGGCCTTTCACAATTTTCTCTAACTCCTCACCAAATAGGAGAAGTCCTTGAAAAGGCAACTTCACCAACCTTTGCATAGAGGCCATGTCCGCTGCCCAGTGTCGTAGCCACAGACGACGGCGAGCCGCCACTGCTACTGCCATTTGTTTAGCCGAAGCTCTGACAAGGTCATAAAGGGCATCAGCCAGAAAGGACAAGGCCACCTCCATCCGCGGAGCCACATCCAAGAAGGGCTCTGCTCCATCTCCGGGCTGAGCCACTGCCTGTTGCAGCCAAGCTAGGCAGGCTCTCACAGCATAACAGCTGCATACAGACGCCCGAACAGTGAGACCTGCAATTTCAAAGGACCGTTTCAACGCTGTTTCCAGCCTACGGTCTTGAACATCCTTCAGGGCAACACCTCCTTCAACAGGGAGGGTAGTTCTCTTTGTCACCGCAGTGACTAGGTCATCCACTGTAGGCATTTGAAAACGAGCCATATGTCCCTCACGCAGAGGGTATAACTGCCCCATAGCCTGGAAACTCTCAAAGGTCCCTCGGGGTCAGCCCACTGAGCCGAAACAAGCTCTAGGATGGAGTCATGCAAAGGGAAGGCCCGAGCAGCTTTCTTGGTACTAGCCATCCTGGGATTACCCGAGGAGGCCATGCCACTGTCAGGATCTTCAATTGAGAGGGCCTGCAGGGTATCTGAAATAAGCGCTGGCAGCTCATCACAGTGGAAAATCCTCACCGCGGAGGGATCATCCAGATCCTGTGGTAAATCCGCACCTGACTCCTCAGACCAAGAACGTCTGTCAGAGTTCTCCGAATCCTCACACCCCGACCACGGGGGGGGAAAAAGGTGCACCACAATCTGAAGGGAATTAACCCTTCTGCGCTTATCTATAGGCCAAGCATCCGGGAAAAAAGCCTCACTGGGCAGTCCCAGGCCAGAATCCATCGGGGGGGGGGGGCAATCAGAGGAGCCTCAGGCGACCCTTGAGGGAGGGCTCTTTTCATCATGTATGCTTTATGCAGCAAAAGCACAAAATCCGGGGAGAAAATCTCACCCTGGGCACCCAAATCCTGTCCGGTGCTAGCCACTCCTGAAATAACCTCATCTCGAGGTGCCCCACCCGGCTCAGGTCTCTCCGTGTCCACGGAGGCCGCGCCATGCGGTGTAAGCAAAATGGCGCCCGCTGCCAGCTCAGAGCGGGAAGAAACATCGCTCGCCATGCTCGGGCCGGCTCCTACGCCAATACAGCACGATGTACAGAACCCTGCTGCTGATTTGCGCTTGCCACAAGTGGAACAGCGCTTTACATTGTCCGCAGCCATCGCCGAAAAACGGCGGTAAAATCCAAAATGGCGGTTCGCGCCAAAATCGCCCCGATCGCGGGCCCACCCCGGAGGAGTTGGAAAACACTCTTACCTCAAAGGATCTAGTGTACAACTACGATCCTGCTGAAAATCAGGTCAAAAACCTCTGTTCCAGCGTCTCTGCGTTTAAAAACGCGACGCGACTTTTTTTTTTTTTTTTTTTTTTAAGCTGTGAGGAAAGCAGAGGTATTGAAGACTCCGGAGGCTCAGATGAGTGGGAAAGGCAGGGAAAGGGCGAACCTATATGCCTGCATCCACTGTTGGTGGGTAAGGACAGGGAAAGCAAGGCAATATGTCCACATCCACAGAGGTATGGGTAAGGCAGGGAAAGGGCTAACCTATGTGCCTTTAAAGTGAAGCTGCTATAGCCTCCAACACCCCGGTTAACAACTGGCAAGCCAGGAACCACCTCCCGGCAGATTTCTCTGGAGCTCGAACAAGCTGCAGCCACCCTGCTAAGGGAGATAGAGAATACTGAAAAGGCAGTGGAGCTAGCTGGCCAAGAGGGCACTGTGAAAGTTTGAGTGCTCTCTATCTCCCCTGCTGGTTGATGGACATAACCCATACGTAATGGCTTCATCTGCTTGATGACAAGGAAGTGCACTTTGTATAAGATGCTATACTGAATATCCTGCAGAGCAGCATTTGGGGTAACCCTGTAAAGGCCATCAGATACCTCTCCCAACCTCTCCTTAGAAACACTCTCGCCTGTGTCCACACTCCATATCTCTGCTAACGGTGACATGTGACAAGCCTTTTTAGTGTCCCGAATCAATCGTTATCACTGTGATAGCCTGTTGAGGTGGGAAGGTATTTGCATAAAGATTTTATCCCATTGCGTAAATCACACTAACAACCGATGCCTCCGTTCCTCCCTCAATACATAATCCCTCACTTGAAGGTAGGCAAAAAATTGAGGATTAGGGATCCCCCAAGCCCCCCTAACCTGATCAAAAGACTGAAATGTGTCCCCTCCCAATTGCCTAAACTGTTCCCCAGTTGCAACCTTTCCCCCTCCAAGCCTGAAACACTGACGTGCCCATCCCCGCAGGGAAATCATCATCTCCTGATGTCAGAAATGGGCTAGGACCCTTAACCGTCCCTCCATGTCCTCTCCACCACTTCCAAGCCCGCTGCAGTGCCAACATATACGGGTTTCCCCTCCCAGTTCCAGCCCCCCACTCCAGTTTCTAAGACCACAAATGGATCATTATGACCACACCAGCTCCCCCAAAAGTCAACCGGGGCAAAAAATCCCGTTCCCGAATGTATCTCCTGGATCCAACGCATTAAAGCTGCCACATTATAGGCCCTCAAGTCCGGCAGCCGAAGGCCTCCTTGCTTTCTATCATGGGTTAGCTTCGCATAGGAAATCCGCGCCCGCTTCAAATGCCAAATAAAAGTTCCCACCAGTCCCCGAAACATGTTCTCCTCAGACTTGCGGACCCACAGCAGAAGCATCAAGTGGATAGAGTACCTTCGGGAGCAGTACCACCTTGACCAAAGCTATGCGGCCCATGAAGCTCACTGGGAGGTCTTTCCATTGATGACAAAGCTTTTTAACCACTTCCAGCCAGTGACATTTCTCCTATATATTCATGTATGATCTGCACTTATGTAAACTCCCAAATATTTAATGCCCTCCCGAGCCCAAGTCAAAGGGAAGTCCGGTAGTGTCTTACTAACACACGGATAACTAATAGGAAGTGCTTCTGACTTCCCAAAGTTAATGCTAAGGCCAGAGAACGCTCCAAAATCCCTGAAGATATCCATGACTCGTGGCAGTGTGGTGGAAGCATCGTCTAGTAACAAGCGCATGTCATCTGCAAATAAATTAATCTTGTACTCCCCCCCACTGAAACCCCTTTTAAGGTTGGGTCTTGCTGAATTCTGTTTGCTAAAGGTTCCAATGTTAGTATGAACAACAGGGGGGATAGGGGGCAGCCCTGCCTAGTGCCTCCCTTAAGGGACAGCGTTTCTGTAAGAACATCATTGATAATGATTTGGGCAGTTGGGTTGCTGTAGAGGGCCCTAATCCAGCTCAGAAAAGCCCCCTGGACCCCCTAACGCTGCAGCACCCAGAACAGATATTCCCACACCACCTTATCAAATGCTTTCTCTGCATCGAGGCTTGCCAAAATTGTGTACCCTGCCTCCCACTCAAACAGGATGTGGCTTACTTTTAAGATATTAGCAGATGCAAATCTCCCCTGGACAAATCCCACTTGATCCGCGTGCACCAAGTATACCAGAGTTTGATTTGTCCTTGCCTTTCTCAGGGCACAGATCGTAAAAGTCTGCCCAGCACTATTCCTGTACTAAAAGTTCTGAATCTAATATTGAAGCTCCTTAAAATTTACACTCCAGCCCAACAGGGCGCAGATCGTAGAAGTCCACCCAGCATTGGTTTTACTCTTCAATTACCGGTGTCACCACCCAATCTCTGCTAAGATTCCGTAGATCCATTCCTTCTAAACAGGATTCCTTTGTGTTTATCCCACGCATGTTTGAATTCCATTACCGTTTTCATCTCCACCATCTCCCACGGGAGGGCATTCCACGTATCTACCACCCTTTCCTGAAAAAATACTTCCTGACATTACTCCTGAATCTGCCTCCCTTCAACCTCAATTCATGTCCTCTAATTCTACCACTGTCCCGTCTCCAGAAAAGGTTCGTTTGCAAATTAATACCTTTCAAATATTTGAACATCTTTATCATGTCACCCCTGTTTCTCCTTTCCTCCAAGGAATTCATGTTCAGGTTGGCAAGACTCTCCTTGTACAGTTTGCAATGCAAATCCCATACAACATTTGCAACTTTTCTTTGCATCACTTCAGGTCTTTTTACATCTTTAGCAAGATATGGCCTCCAAAACTGAATACATGGAAAGCCTGTGAAGGAATCTGTGGGACCATTGGATCATTAAGGCGTAAAAGAAGCACTCAGGGAGACACGGTCATAGCAGAGAGACTGAAAGAATTCTCTGCTTTGTCTTTACCAAAGAAGAAGTAAAAGATTTAGTTTCAAGAGTGATGATGATGAGGAACTTAAAGAGATCTCAGTGAACATGAAAGATGTACTGAGCAAGATTGACAAATTGAAGAGTAGTAAATCACCAGGACTGGATGGTATACACCCTAGAGTAGTGAAAGAAAACCTTTTTTCCCCCGAGGGAAATTTTCTGCAACCTGATACAATCAATGGTAATGAGCCACGCAGGTTACTGCAATGGAATATATGCAGGATGTAAAGAACAACTCACAAAGAAACTCCAGACAGCCAGGCTGATATTCGGTAAATCACGTTTTTTAAGTACCAAACCCCTTCGAGAAAAACTTAACTGGCTCCCAATCAAGGAATGTATCACCTTCAAAATCTGCACCTTGGTCCACAAGATTATCTATGGTGAAGTCCCAGAATATATGGTAGACCTGATTGATCTCCCAACCAGAAACAGAACCAGAGCATCACGTACCTACTTGAATCTCCACTACCCAAGCTGTAAAGGACTCAGATACAAACTAACCTATGCATCCAACTTCTCCTACATAGGCACACAATTGTGGAATACACTGCCAAAGACTGTGAAATCAATCTACGACCATCTAAACTTCAGGAGATCATTAAAGACCTACCTATTCAGAAAAGCATTCCCCACCGACCTAAGCTAGATGCCTCTACTCTGCAACACAGCAAAACCATAGACTGTATTGGACATTATATATTACTTCCTATCTTCGATCCCTAGGCACCTGAATATACTAACCTTACCCGACCCTAATATCAAATTGTATTTGTTTCCATACCAGTCTTGGCGATCGCCTTACAGTAAGATGTAAGCCACATTGAGCCTGCAAATAGGTGGGAAAATATGGAATACAAATGCAACAAATAAATAAAATAAAGAAACCAAACATAAAATTGCTGATCTGCTGTTAATAATCTGTAACCCGTCATTAAAATCATCCATACTACCTGAAGATTGGAAGGTTGCCAATGCAACGCCAATTTTTAAAAAGGTTTCTGGGGTGATGTGTGAAATTACAAATCAGTAAACCTGTCATAAGTGCCGGGCAAAATAATGGAAACTATTAAAGAATAAAATTACTGAACACAGACAAACACATGGCTCCCGAGAGGGGGGGCAGGGGTCAAAATTCCCCAGGGCCCGGCATCCAAGAAGTCCTGCCTGGTGCTAGCATTGCTCTCCTCCTCCCATTTGCGGCACCGCCGCAGAGTACTTCCTTCTTGCCGTGTCCAAACAGCCTCTTTGGATGCGGCAGGAAGGACTCCGCTCTGCGGCACTGCCACGCACAGGAACAGGAAAACCATGCTAGCGCCGGGCCTTGGGGAATTTTGACGTGCACAGTGACAGGAGCAGGATAAGTGGGGCAGACCTGGAGGGGGACAGGCCCATCCGGAGGGGGGATGGGCCTGGGAGGGTGTTTGCCCCGGGCCCGACTTTGTCTCTCGGCAGCCCTGGGCAAACATGGCTTAATGGGACAGAGTCAACAAGAATTCAGCTAAGGGAAGTTTTGCCTCACTTCTTTGAAGGCGTGATTGAAGGCATGCATGCACTAGTTTCCTTAAAAAAAAAAAAAAAAAAAACTTTGTGCATAACAGACACAAAATGTAAAAACCTAGTTTAGAGAATTGTTTCACAAATTACTTTCATACACTATAGGGCTGAAAAAATATCATTGGGTACCAGGTAGTTTGGATCTCTAAAACGTAATGCCTGACACTGTTTTGTACCACCAGCTTAGGCCCTTCAAGTAAAGGTGTCATTGAGCTACATGGAAACAAGGCAGGCATTGGAAGAGGCTGTCAGGATGGAGAAAAGGGCTGGATGAAAATATTTGGAGAGGGGTGAGGATGGCCAGACAACAAAATAAGCAAAATGCTCCTTGAATAGCCCAAAATGAAATGAAAAACTAAGGAAGAGGAAAATGTTTTTCCTGGTTATTTTTCTCATAATATATTCTAGCCACTAGTGGCGTAGCTACGTATTTAACAAACCAACTGTCACATTTTCAAAACTGGGTTTGTGAGCCCTTGGACCACTGCCGAGGAGGGGCAGTGGCAGGCAAAACCACCCCACGCTAGAGACAGGGCAGATCTCTGACAGTTAGGCTTCACTGCACCTGGCCACTTTTCACCAAGAGTTGAGCTCCAGGCTTCAGGTGGCCGGCAGGACTTACTGGACAGGGCAGGACTGGGTAACAGCTAGGCAGCACAGGGACAGCAATGCAGGGAAAGGATAGGCTAAAGGACAGGACTGAAAGCTGCGAGCAGCCACTGAAACAGGGAACAAACACAGCTAGACAGGAGACAACTGAAAGCTGCAAGCAGCCACTGAAGCAGGGAATAAACACAGATAAACCCAGAACTAGGCAAAGACATACAAACAAGACACAAGACTGGGAAACAAGCAATACAGTAAACAAGCAATACCCTAAACTAAACATAGACTAACTAGAACAGGCAAGACTAGAACGAGAGGACATGAAATGAGATTGAAGGGGGGCAGACTCAAGAAAAATGTCAGGAAGTATTTTTTCACTGAGAGAGTAGTGGATGCTTGGAATGCCCTCCCGCGGGAGGTGGTGGAAATGAAAACGGTAACGGAATTCAAACATGCGTGGGATAAGCATAAAGGAATCCTGTGCCGAAGGAATGGATCCTCAGGAGCTTAGTCAAGATCGGGAGGCGGGGCAGACTTATACGGTCTGTGCCAGAGCTGGTGGTGGGCAGCGGGACTGGTGGTTGGGAGGCAGGGATAGTGCTGGACAGACTTGTACGGTTTGTGCCAGAGCCGGTGGTTGGGACGCAGGGCTGGTGGTTGGGAGGTGAGGATAGTGCTGGGCAGACTTATACGGTCTGTGCCAGAGCCGGTGGTTGGGAGGTGGGGATAGTGCTGGGCAGACTTATACGGTCTGTGCCCTGAAGAGCACAGGTACAAATCAAAGTAGGGTATACACAAAAAGCAGCAAATATGAGTTATCTTGTTGGGCAGACTGGATGGACTGTGCAGGTCTTTTTCTGCCATCATCTACTATGTTACTATGTTACTTCAGGCAAGAACTAGAGCAAGGAAACAAACTCAGGCTGAAGTGCAAAAGCACCAACACACCAGGGCCTTAGACGCAATGCAAAGGCAAAGGCAGAGAGGTTCCAAATGGCTAATAAGCCCAGCAGCAGCTGAGGCTTCAGCTGCAGCAATCACCAGGCAGCTACGGGTGCTGATCAGGGACAAACAAGAAGAGTAAATCTGGCAGCCTGGAAGATTCGGACTGGGCTAAAGTCTGGAACGGGCAGGAACAGCAAGACAGTCTATAGCAGTTCATAGCAGCCACCGGTTCTGGCCACCAGAGGGCGAGGTGAGCACAGACGTAACACCAAGCATGGTATCATAACCCTTTACAAGGCAGTTCCAAATCAACTGGAGGCCTAAAAAGGGAAGTAAAGTGAAATTTGGACTTGCATATTAATTTCCTTTCCTTGAGTCCTGTCAGACCAGTCCAGAACCCACCCATAAAGTCACCCTGAAAGGAGTCTCAGCTGGGAGAAAGACATGATCTGAGCCAAAAGGTACAACATGCAGGTCTATCTTTTTTTCAGAACTCTTCTATAACGTTTTTCATAAAGATAAGCAAGGTGGTTTAGAGTCAAAATGAAATAAAAAAAAACAGAGTATTAAGAGCAGACGGACCAGATGGGAGCAGTCTTTAGCTCCTTCTTTAATGTAGTATAAGATGATTCATTTAATTAATAAGCTAGGAAGGGAGTTCCAGAGGTAAGGTACAAGGAAAAGGCAAATGACAGGTTCTCAGGTTGACTTCTCCTGGCATAAGGAAGATTTGCAAGGTAAAAGGGAATGCCTATAGGGTAATTTACAGGGTTTGGGTTTTTTTTTTTTTTTTGAGGGGGGTTGCTTTGTTTTTCTGTGGGGTAGTTTGCAGGAGGCAGATTTAGGGTAGGGCAATTTGGGAACACTGTACCAATTGCAGGGGATATATTTGGGTGCAGGTGCAATACTCTGGGTGGTATGGCAGTTGCAGGGTATGGGGATTGTGCAGTTATGTTTCAATCATTTTTATTGATAGCAGGTAAATGAACAGTGTACAATTTTGCTCGGTTCTTTTAAGGAATTAGCATATTAAGAACTCTTCTAACAAAGGATGTGCTTCCAACATATTCTATCCCACCCCCCCTTCCCATACCCCCCTCTCCCCCCCCCCCCTCTCTCGAACCCTTTCTCCACCCCTCTCCCACCCCTATAAACCTACTATACAAGCACAGGTATTCAAGTCTTCTCATCTTCCTACACAGTCTCTCAATTTAGAATTCTACTTCTTGCTGCTGGTTGTAAGGTATCTCAAAAATTCGCCCAGGTTATTTTCCAGCTTTCTGCCCTCCACAGAGGAAAGATCTGTAATTCCACATCGTTCCAATTTCAAAAGCTCAATCATGTGTGCCCTCCAGGCCCCCAAGGAGGGGCCCCCGCTTTCTCTCCAGTTCAGCAGGATGGTCTTTTTTCCGACCAGCACTGCTCTATGAAGAAATGAGTTTAGACCTGGAGCGGCAAACCCTGCACACTCGTATCTTCCAAACAGCAGCAGTGGTTGTCTCTGTATAGTGCTGCAGCCCCAATACCGTTTGGTCTCAGCTAATATTTGAGACCAAAATCTCACAACCCGAGGGCAAGACCAGAACATGTGCCCAAGTCCGGCTGAGGTCTGGTCACAGCGAGGGCAGGCTCCAGTGCCCCCAAACCCCGCCTTGGACGCTCTGGCTGGTGAAATGTAGAGCGAACTTATATTGTAATTCCCAATATCAGGTGTATACTGAGGTATGTAAAGCAAAGGACAAGGTGGTCTGCAAAATCTCATCCGATACTTCCGCTGCCAGGTCTGTCGTCCATTTCTGCGCTCTGCCTCGATAGTCAATGTCCTCTGTGGAGTCTTGAAGATATCTGTGGTGAAACCTCAAAGGCACTGTGTTCTGAGCCCCCAGTGTCAGTGCTGTGTTCAACATATCTTGCACGTCCTCACTCAAGTTAGTCCATCCTAATTTTACCATGTAATGCTGGATCTGCAAGTGCGCAAATTGGTCCGTCCCGGGCAGATTAAATTCTCTTTGCAACCCCTGGAAGGGCCGCACTTTACCTTCATCTGACAGCAGCTGGCACAGATAATGAATCCCTTTCCTCCACCAACGGGCAAATACCACTGAGGATGATCCTTCCGGGAAATACGGGTTGTGAAACAGAGGTAAAAAGGGTGTTGTAGTCCATTTAAACCAATGTCTTTTGCAAAGCCACTTCCAAGCTGCTCTTGCTGACAGAACTAATGGATTGTTTCCAAGCTTGGTTGTGACTCCCTTGCCAGATGGGAGAGAGAGTGCCTGCTCCAATTGTGTGTTCGAAAATTCCTGATGCCCTGTTAACCAATCTCTGATATGCCTCATCGAGCATGCTATTGTCAAGTATCTTATATTAAGTAGACCCATCCCACCGTGGTCCTTCGGTTTGTGTATTACATGCAGAGGGAGCAGAGGCTTTTGCCCTCTCCACAGAAACACCTGTATCAATTTATTAAGAGCCAGCTCAGCTCCTCTCTCTAAGTATAAGGGCAGCATTTGGAACAGATAGAGCCATTTAGGGACTATCATCATGTTAACTAGTCCTATGCGACCTGATAAAGAGAGTGGACAGGTACCCCAAAGATGTAACAGACGCCGTGTTTCCGTCAGAGCTGGGACTACATTCTTCTCATATAATAGCCCCAGATCAGAGGGAATGACCACACCCAGGTACCAAATCTGACCTTCCGCCCATTGCGGTGGGAATAAATCCTTCCAATCATGCCGCAGCCCCTGGTCCAAAGGCAGCGCCAGTGATTTGGCGAGATTTAATTTAAAGCCCGAAAGCCTACCATACCTTTGAACCGTGTGCAGGAGGTGCCCTAGAGATGTCTGAGGATTACTCAGGAGTAGCAACAAATCATCGGCATATGCCAGCACCTTGATCACGTGTTTATGGAGTCTGATCCCCTGTATTTGCTCATGTGTTCTGATCTCGTTCAGCAAGGGCTCCAGGGACAACAAAAATAACAGCGGGGACAGTGGGCAACCCTGTCGTGTCCCTTTCCGAATCTCAAACCCTTCTGTTCTTATCCCATTGACTAATACCATGGCCTGGGGGTCAGTGTATAGCGTAGTGACAGCCTACAAAAACCATCCCGTGAGACCTATCCACCGTAGAGTCTCAAACAGAAAGGGCCACAACACCCGGTCAAATGCCCGTTCTGCATCAAGGCTCACCGCCAGTCTTTGTGATTTTGTGTCAGTATCAGCTAAAATGGCCAGGATAAGTTTGCGCACATTGAGGACTGACTGACGTCCCCCGACAAATCCGGCCTGGTTCTCCTCCACCAGCTGTGATAGTAATGGGGCCAGCCTGTCTGCTAAAATCCGAGACAAGAGCTTGGCCTCCAAGTTAATCAATGAGATTGGTCTGTAAGAACTAGGTTGCAGTGGATCTCTCCCTTTTTTTGGTATTAAGCTTATGAGGGCCGTGTTGGCATGCAGTGGGAATCGGCCTGTCTCTACAACTTCATTAAGGTACTCAGTTAGGGGTCCCAAGATCTGCAGCTTCAACATCTTATAGAATTCACCGGAGAGGCCGTCGGGTCCCGGTGCAGAGTGCATCTTCAGTGCGCTTATTGCTTTTTGAAGTTCTTTTGCCTCTCGGTTTATTTAGGGGGTCTAAATGCTCTAAGGGAATCTTCCCCATGTTAACTGTGTCCAAATATGCTGTTATGGCCTCTTTAATATCTCCCTCGTTGTCCTCTCCTTTATACAAATGGGCAAAATGTTGTTGAAATATACGCGCTCTCTCGTCTGGATTATTGGTGATCCCCCTGATTGCCTGCATATCGCTGCAATGTAATGGGGCTTCCGTGTGCCTTTCACCAGCCTCGCTAGCAACCCTCCCGCCTTATCCCCAAATTTACACAATCTATATTTTCTAAACAACAGGGAGCGTGCCGTGCATTCCTGAAGTAAACTATTCAACGCTGGTTAGTTACTCCTAGCTCCAAGGACAATTTAAGCATTCAATCATATGACTTAAGATCTCAGGCCAGGAACTGAACTAAATTCAAAAGAGAAGTATGTGCACTGGACTGCTGTTGGTTAACACCCTTGAATGGAAGAAGGAAACCCAAATCCAAATAATACACCTAGAGTCAAGTGCATCACTTCCTTTTTTAAATCCCCACACATACTGGAAACAAATGTGTAAGGATGGGGTAGCGCAATCACTTCAGACCCTGATCAGAGAGTCTGAATCTAAAACAGCACTATAGAAGAGTTGGAGGCAGACCTGGAAGAGGCTGTGCGCTATCAGTAGTTCCTGCTGTCGGATGAGAAGAACAAAACTTTGAACGACTCAACTCAAAAAATATCCCACATAACGTTATCCCTTAAGACACTCCATTTTTAACCCTACCTGGGAGATATGGTTGATGGATGATTCCATTCTCCGCAGCTGGGATGCTTGAATATCCAGAAGCTGAAGCACATTGTTGGCCAAGGCATTGATCTGATAAGCAACGCTGGCTAAAGACTGAGTTGTATATGCTTTTGTTTCTTCTAATGCTTTTCTTTTATCAGGAGCCTGCAATGACAAAAAGTTTTAAAGGGATAATGTTTCCATAATTATTGATTTTAACTAGTCAATGTAACAAACTTGGTATACATTTTTAGAAAAGTACAGCACAGTAAGTTGCAAGAATATAAAATATATGCCAACACACATCCACAAAATTCAAAGCAGATAACTGGTTTGAGAGTACTGTGAACACACAATAGCCATTAGTCTAGTGCACATTAATGGTGCTTATGCTGAAATTACATCTTTATGGTCTACATTTCAGAATCCACATTGATCAATTCTTGGATAGTGCTGTGCTATGGCTGTCGGGTTTCATTTTTCTATTAATATTTATCACAGTTCCCAGTTGGTGTACCATGAAAGAAATATGCCACAAAAATCTGTCTGTCTGTATAAGGGAAACGAGTCTGGGACAGCTATGGTAGTCCTTCTCTTCCCAAACACTATGGCCTTTCCACTAAAAAGGGAGTAAGCATACTAAATCCATTTCCTCCTTGCTCCTCTGCTAGCTTCCTTCTTAAGTTAAAACTGCAGTAGAGGGTTACTGACAGCTTTTTTTCAGTTTCAACCAAAACCAAAACTACCACAAAAGCAACCACCTGGTTTTGGCAGATGCTGAAAACTCAAGTTTGGTTGTGTGAATGTGAACCAATGAGAGCCAATGTGTCAGAGATAGTCTGCATGCCTCTGCTAACCCTCCCCCACTCAAGCCAGAATATAATTTAAACAATTAAAAATCTTATTTTACCTCCAAGAAAATAGCCTCCACATACAAACAGCAGCTAATAAAAACAAACTTTAAGCCTCCTTCTGTGTAAGAATTTAAGGCATGGGATAAGCACGTGGGATCGCTTAGGAAAAGGAAGAGATAGGGGTTACAGACTATGGGCAGACTGGATGGGCCATTTGGCCTTTATCTGCCGTCATGTTTCTATGTTTCTATTTTTGGCTTCCAAAAACACACATGATCATTTTCAGCCAAAACCAAGAGACAAAGCCAAAAATTAAAATAACCCTTAAGCCGAAACTGGTCAGAAAACAGATTTGGGGTCAGTTTTGGTACTGTAACCGAAATCTTAATTCGGTCAGCCTCTTAACTGTGTCACAATTGTGGTCGTGACCCCTCTAAGACTTACCTTATTTCTGGGGGTCAGTTTCTGAGCTGGGTTCTGTCTGTCCTTCCTGAGTTAGCTCTGTCTCTGTATGCTGGCTGCTCCCAGCATGGTTCTAATTGCTTCACTATACTGCACCTGTGTGTGTTGCCTGAGTTAGCTCTGCCTCTGTCTCTGTGTGCTGGCTGCTTCCAGCGTGGCTCTAATTACTCCACTATACTGCACCTGTGTGTGTTGAGCCTCTCTGTGCTTCAGTATGCTTTCTGCCTGAGTCCTGTAGCTGTGACATCATCAGTCAGGCCCTTGATAAGGAAGTAGTGTTCTTCCATTCAGGGCCTTTGCAAACACCAAAGGTCCAGGTCAGTGTTTGGTGCTGTTAGCACTTCTGCCTTGTCTTGCTTCATAGGTTATGTTCCTAGTTTGTATTCCTTGGTTGTTTGTATCTGGAATCCTATTCTGTTGGCTCCCTTTCCTTCCTGCCTGTGTAACCCTGAACCCCTTGTGCAGTTAGCACTGCAGCCCTGTTTTTGTCTAGGTGCCTATGGGCACTTCTGAATCCTGGCTGCTGTTGGTTTCCTTTCCCTCCTGTCTGTGAACCTTGAACCCCTTGTGCAGTTAGCACCTCTACCTTGCTTTTTGTCTGGGTGCCTGTGGGCACTGCTGTATCCTGGTTCCCTGTTTCCTTGGGCTTCTGCCCCACCCTGGTCAGTCAAGCTTGTCTCAAAGTCCTTCTCCCAGATATAGTATCTGTATTTCCTCTGTTGGGGCTGGTTGGCTTCTGCTTCAGTACCCCTCCTGCTTCAGTCCGGTCTGTTTGGAAATCCTGTATCCTGATTCCTACCCTGAACCCTGTTGTGGTCTGGCTTGTTTAGTGTGAGTTCTCTGGTGTTCCTGCCTGCTAGTTCCAGTACCAATTTTCCTCCAAGTCCTGCCGGCTGCCTGCACCCGGGGGTTCAACCCCCGGGGAACGGCGGCTATATGTAGGTGAAGCCTAGGTGCAGTCCCATGTGTTCCTGTCCCGTTTGTTTCAGTCCGGTGCGTACCAGTCTAGTGTATTCCAGTCCAGGGTGTTCCAGTCCAGTAGGTTCCGGCTCGCTTGTCTGCGTCTGCAGTCCTTGCCTTTGCCGGTGTGCTAGCCCAGTGTTGGTTGGTGGATTTTGCCTGCTGCTGCCGCTCCTCGTCAGCAGCCCAAGGGTTCATGATTGCTCCAGAGTCCGCACGCTACGAACCTGAGCACCTGACAAACTGCAGGGGCCAATGCGTTCCAGTTTCTGATAGAAGCCAACGCAGGAGTAAGCAGCAAATAAGGAGTGCTGCTTTACCAATTCAATGTCAGCCGGAAGTCATTCTGTGGGTGGGAGGGAGGGAAAGTAAATTGCTGATGCCGGAGGGAAGGCGTTGCTAATACTAGTGTATGGGGAGGAAAAGGAAACAAGTGAGAAAGTCAGGTGGTACTGTGGAGAGGAAAAGTGACGATATCAAGAAGTGTATAGGTGAGAGAGAAGGTGATGGTGTACAATGATAAAGTGAACACAGTAAAATGTGTACCCTGATGCTTAAATGAGTGGCTCCTGGCCATTTTATATCTTTTTCACGTTAGAGGCCAGGTCCGCTGCTCCATAGCAATGTTATTCACTAACACAGCCCTCACACCAGTTTATAATTCCACACATGGGGTGGGGAGAGTAGAGTGCTATCTCCAGCTGTTCAAACAATTTGTAAAAGTTGAAATGGAATTCAACAGCACTTTCAAATTAAGAATAATAAAAGGCACATCATCTATTATCTTCCTCCCTTCTGTTATCTTCCTCCCTTCTTTCCAAGCTCTTTTCACATAAGTTAGTCATGGTAAACATCACTACAAAACTGGTGGGCATCTTCCAAGGAAAGAATACCAACTGAGATCTACATGTATTATGTGAATAAGGGAAAATTAGGTTCTTACCTAGGTAATTTTCTTTCCTTTAGTCATAGCAGATGAAGCCATTACGTATGGGTTGTGTCCATCAACCAGCAGGGGGAGATAGAGAGCACTCAACTTTTCACAGTGCCTCATGGCCAGCCAGCTCCACTGCCTCTTCAGTATTTGAAGCTTCCAACGCAGTATGGCAAACCGCAATGGGAATAACATGAACTTTCCTCATAGCGAACGACGGCCCCTTAACAAGGGCATGAACTAAAAAGGAGGGAATGAAGCACGGGACTTTGGCATTTGAACTTGTCACCATAAGATCCATCACGGGCTTGCCCAATTTGGCATATATCTGCAGGAATACTTCGTCTGCTAGTTCCCATTCTGCTGGATCGATCTGATGCCTGCTTAGATAATCGGCTTGCACGTTGCTCTGACCTGCAATGTGAGCTGCCGACAGAAACTGAAGATGCAGCTCGGCCCAGTGGCAAATTTCGGCCTGCGCGGCCAGTGCTCTGCACTGAGTGCCGCCTTGTCGATTTATGTAGGCCACTGCTGTCGTGTTGTCTGACATCACTCTGACAGCCAATCCTTCCAGGGTCACTTGAAAGGCCAGAAGCGCCTGAAACACCGCTTTCAACTCCAAGCTGTTGATGGACCACTCCGACTCCTCGGGTGTCCATAGACCCTGGGCATGCTTCCCCTTGCAATGTGTGCCCCAGCCCTTCAGGCTGGCATCTGTCACTACTAGACACCAATTGGGGAGTGCCAGCGGCATTCCTCGCTGCAGCATGCTGTCTGAGAGCCACCACTCCATGCTGAGTCGGGCCGCAGGGAGCCAAGAAAGTCTGCATTGATAATCCTGAGAAACTGGAGACCATCTTTGAAGTAGGGAAAACTGTAGAGGTCTCAGGTGCGCTCTCACCCGGGGCACCACTTCCAATGTGGCTGTCATCGATCCCAGCAGCTGGACAATGTCCCAAGCTCGCAGGCGGGGCATCCTCAGGAGCAGACGGACCTGATTCTGAAGCTTGCACTGCCTTAGCTCGGGTAGGTATACATAGCCCGAGTCTGTGTCGAACCTGGCCCCCAAATATTCTACAGATTGTGAGGGGGTCAGGTGACTTTTGGCCATATTGATGACCCAGCCTAGAGATTGAAGTACTGAGACCACTCTGGCTGTAGCTTGATAGCTCTCTGTTACAGAGTCTGCTCTGATGAGCCAGTCGTCTAGGTACGGGTGAACCCTGATTCTCGCCTGAGCAAAGCAGCTACTACCACCATTACCTTCGAAAAGGTTCAGGGAGCTGTGGCGAGGCCAAAAGGCAAGGCCCAGAACTGGAAATGTTTTCCCAACACCGCAAACCTCAGAAACGTCTGGTGCGGGGGCCAAATTGGTATGTGCAAGTAAGCTTCTTTCAGGTCTAGAGACGTGAAAAACTCTCCTGGCTGTACCGCAGCAATGACCGAGCGCAGGGTTTCCATGTTGAAATGCCACACTCTCAGGGACTTGTTTAAATCTTTTAAGTCCAGAATAGGGCGACAAGACCCACCTTTTCGCGGCACCACAAAGTAGATGGAGTATCGGCCGTAGCCGTGTTCGGCGGGAGGTAGCGGGGACACAGCCCCTAACTGAATCAGACCTTGCAAAGTCTCCTCTACCGCCGCCGTTTGGCGGCAGAACCGCATTGGGACTCCACAAACACGTCTCTTATTGGGGCATTGAATTCTATTCTGTAGCCATCTCTGATCAGGTCCAGAACCCACTGATCTGAGGAAATATTGGCCCACTCCTCGGTAAAGAGGGAAAGACGTCCTCCGATGACAGGAAGCGAGGAGGGGGCCAGCGCACCATCATTGAGAGGGTTGACCCTGAACTCCAGGCCCAGAGCCGGTGGCTGCGGAACGCTTGTCCGAGCAAAAGGAGTTCCTCTGCTGAAAAACGGGCACGAAAAGTGAACCCAGCAGAACGCCCCGGGCGGTACCTTCTAGCTTCACGGAAGCAAGGTCTATAAGAGGAGTGGACCACGCCTGGCCCTTGGAGGAAGGCCTCGGCCTATCTTCGGGCAAGCGCTGGGGTTTAGGATCTCCCAGGCCTTTAACAATTTTTTTTTCCAACTCCTCACCAAATAGGAGAAGGCCTTCAAAGGGTAACTTCACCAACCTTTGCTTGGAGGCCATGTCCGCTGCCCAATGTTGTAGCCAAATAAGACGGCGAGCCGCCACTGCTACTGCCATTTGTTTAGCCGAAGCTCTGACAATATTATAAAGGGCATCAGCCAAAAAGGACAAGGCCGACTCCAGCCGCAGAGCCACATCCGAGAAGGGCTCCGCTCCATCTCCGGGCTGTTCCACTGCCTGTTGCAACTACTCCAGGCAGGCTCTAGCAGCATAACAACTGCATGCAGATGCCCGATCAGTAAGACCTGCAATTTCAAAGGACCGTTTAAGTGCTGCTTCCAGACTACGGTCTTGTATATCTTTCAGGGCAACTCCTCCTTCCACAGGGAGGGTAGTTCTCTTTGTCACCGCAGTGACTAGGGCATCTACTTTAGGCCTTGCAAAGCGAGCCAAATGCTCCTCACGCAGAGGGTATAACTGCCCCATAGCCCTGGAAACTTTCAAAGGTCCCTCGGGGTCAGCCCACTGAGCGGAAATAAGCTCTTGGATGGAGTCATGCAAAGGAAAGGCTCGAGCAGGCTTTTTGGTACTAGCCATCCTAGGATTCACAGAGGATGCCGTGCCACTGTCAGGCTCTTCAATAGAAAGGACATGTAGGGCATCTGAAATAAGCGCTGGCAGCTCATCACGGTGGAAAATCCTCACCGCGGAGGGATCATGCAGATCCTGTGGTAATTCTGCACCTGACTCTGGCTCCTCAGACCACGAAGGCCTGCCAGAACTCTCCGAATCCTCACAGCCCGGCCACGGGTGGGGGGGGGGGGGGGGGGGGGGGATAAGCCCTTCTACGCTTTCTTTATGCCAATCATCATGGAAAATAGCCTCAGCGGGCAGTCCCAGGCCAGAATCCAACGGGCGGGGGGGGGGGGGGGGGGAGAGAACAATAGAAGGGGCCTCAGACGATCCTTGAGGGAGAGCTCTTTTCAGCATGCATGCTTTATGCAATAACAACACAAAATCAGGGGAGAAAAACTCGCCCTGGGCACCCAGATCCCGTTCGGGGCTAGCTGCTCCCTGAATAGCCTCAATTCGAGGTCGCCCCCCCCCCCCAGGCTCAGGGCTCTCCGTCTCTACGGAGGCCGCGCCATGCAGAGAATTCAAAATGGCGTCCGCTGCCAGCTCTGAGCGGGAAGAATCATCGCTCGCCATGCTCGGGCCGGCTCTTACACCTGTACAGCACGATTTACAGAGCCCCGCTGCTGATTTGCGCTTGCCACACCGGGAACAGCGCTTTACATTCTCTGCAGCCATCGCCGAAAACAGCGGGAAAAATTCAAAATGGCGGTTTCGCGCCAAAAACACCCCGATCGCAGGCCCACCCCGCAGGAGTCAGAAAACACTCTTACCTCACCGGACCGAGTATCACAGCTCCGGTCCCACAGAAGAATCAAAGGAAAACCTCTGTTACAACATTTTTTTTTTTTTTTTTTTTTAACGCTGTGAGGAAAGCAGAGGTAATAAGAACTCCGGAGGCTCAGATGAGTGGGAAAGGCAGGGAAAGGCGAACCAATGTGCCTGCATCCACTGAATGGGAAAGGACAGGGAAAAGCAAGCTAATATGTCCACATCCATGGGGGCATGGGTAAGGCAGGGAAAGGGCTAACCTATGTGCCTTCAAAGTGAAGCTGCTATAGCCTCTAACACCCCGGCTAACAACTGGCAAGCCAGGAGCCACCCCTAGGCAGATTTTTGATGGAGCTCGAAGAAGCTGCAGCCACCCTGCTTGGGGAGATAGAGAATACTGAAGAGGCAGTGGAGCTGGCTGGCCATGAGGCACTGTGAAAAGTTGAGTGCTCTCTATCTCCCCCTGCTGGTTGATGGACACAACCCATACGTAATGGCTTCATCTGCTTGATGACAATGAAGGAGGCCCTAAGCTACTTTAAAAACCAAACTAAAATGCCAGCATGATTTTCAAAAATGCAGACTCAAAAGGAGAGGGTAAAAAATATTTTTCAAATGCCGCAATTTTCCAAACTGTGGAGACAACTGCAAAGTCCACAGTACTTTTATCCACCAATTCTGAACCATTTCCTAAGTAGAACATACAAGTATAAATCGCCTTTCAAAATTACCCATACAGATTTGCATATATCTTTCCTGTAGGAACGTTTTCCAGGCAAAACAATGCATAAAGTTTTGAAAATAAGAGGTTACACCCACCCCAACTTATCCACATGCCAAAAAAGCTTCAACAAAATATCTGAGTAAAAAGAGTTTTTAAAAATTATTTGTATGTGGCTTTTGAAAGTTATCCTCAAATGATACAAGCATCTCAAAAAAGGAGGAATAAATAAATATATGGAGGAAAGCCTGGGTAACAGTAGTTAGGACATCAAAAGGCAGAAATGGGAGTGGGGGAGTTGAATACTCCCCATACTCAGTCAAGGCGCATAGGTGAAATATTTAGGAAATCTGTGCACCAGCCCCATATCTGTTCACTTAGCAAAAATGTAGTCTTCATGAATTTTTTTTTCACTTTTGTCTTATCTATTTTTGGGCTTTTTTTGGAGGACATGCTCTCTTTTCTGTCTACATTTCTTTTTTCATTTCTGCTTTTTGTGCTCTCCAACATACAGAAATGGAGAAACAAAGATGATCTACACTTCCCCATCAAGGACATTCTGATAAACTATTCTGAAGCATTTTTTTTTTTTGGGGGGTGTGGGGGGAAGAGCTTCTGTGGTTAAGAGCAGAGAGCAAGTGTAAAAACGTTTTCTGAATCATATACGGTCATAACTCTTTATTCTATCATAAGACTTTGTAATTATGGAAGTCCTCGATTCAAATCTCTCCTGATTACTGAATAAATGATACTGCAAAACGGAAAGGACTGGGCCATGGCACCCCTAGGCTACACATTTCCTCTCAAGTTTCCCCCCCCCCCCCCCCCCCCCCACTGATGGTATGGAGTCCTACCTTCCATCCAGCCTCAGCTCCCTTTCTCTCCCCTCTTCCATCCAGGCTCAGCACCCCGTTCTCCCCACCAACAACTCCGGCATCCGCCCCCTCAATCCCCCCACCACCCCACTGCTGTTGCTGCTTCTCTAGACCAGAAGCAGTGGCAAAGCAAGCTTAAAAGTCCCCCTCCCCCAACCTTAATAGCAAACTAACCTTCTTGTTCTGGGCTGCAGGGTGGTTTGTTAGGATCCAGTTCTCAGTAGCAGTCTAATGCAGTAATTCCCAAATTGTGCGCTGCAGGTAGAATGTTATGACAGCTAGAGCCACACAAACCACCCTACAACCCAGAGCAAGAAAGTTAGTTCCCTATTAAGGTGGGGAAGAGGCACTTTTAAGAGGAACACAACAGACAAGCTTGTTTTGCTACTGTTGCTGCTCATCTAGAGAAGCAGCAGTGGCTTGGGTAGTGGAAGGAAGGAGATGCCAAAAACATGCCAAGGCACCCCTGCAAGTTTGCTTCAGCACCTTGCAGTGCCAAGGGGCATAGTTTGGGACCTGCTGGTTTATCCTTTTGCAAACAATATGACTGTCACAGGGCAGACACTTCCAAGTATAGTAGCAAAATGAGGCATGAAAACCAGTTTGGAATCTAAGATTTTTATAATTTAAAAAAAAAAAAAAAAAAGCGGGGGACAATCATTCGAAGCAAAAAAAAAAAAAAGAAATAGTACAGGATGGGACATGAAGTACTGGTGAATAGCCAAACATGAGAGGGATTTGCAAAACAATGCAATAAGGCAGCAGGGAGGTCTAGAAAAGCCTAAGGTGCATGGAGACAAATCCAAGAGCCCTGGTCTCCTCTGGTATGTCAAAGATTTACATTTGGGATTCGATTATTCACCTTTCCAATCCAAGATACATCAGGTACACATTTATATATCTGTGCCCAAGATGGCTCCCATCAAAGTTATTATAGCCAGTGACTTTTCTAAGGACATAAAGCGTGTCAGTGGGAAAGGGGCAAATTCTACACCAAAGTTAAGAGAATTCAGCTGTAAATTTCGATAGTTCCCACATGAGTTCAAATAAATTTACTTAGTTTACTAATTTTATTTGGGGGGGGGGGGAGGAAGAGATGTACTCCAATTCCCCAAAAAGGAGGTCCAAAACAAGACGTTTATTGATAAACCACTACAACTGAACAGACCCGACAAGGAGCCATGTTTCAGGTGAAGGTCGCCTGCCTCATGGCTCACAGAACCTTACAAAGTGCTGTCAAACTGTTGAGCTCGTTTTGAAGCCTTTGTACCTTCAGTAAGATAGTTTATTCTTCAGCTTTGTGGTGAGCTTTGTGGTGGATATGTTTTTGGAATTATACAAGAGCTGCTCTGATAGCACAGCACTGAACAATTTGACAGTACTTCATAAGATTCTGTGACCCCTGAGACACGTGACCGACCTTTGCCGAAACATGTTTCAGTGTTGGGTGTGTTCAGTTATGGTGCTTTATCAATAAACCCCTTGCTTTGGACCTTCCCTTTTAGCTCCTTCTGGATTTTACATTGCCCTACCCCATAATCTGTTTGGACCTCTGTCTATGTAGGGTTTTTCTCTGGTTCTTAGAAGGGTCAGAATATTTGTTCAACCATGGGATTATCTTCACCTGACTAGCTGAAGGCCTACTGAGTCACTAAACCTGGGCCTTATTAACAAGTTATACAAAATGTAGGAATTACTCTTCTGAAACTCTGCACCACCACATACTGTAGAACTCCCATCCTGTGCAGAATTCTGTACTTACCATGTAGAACTGTGCACAGGGACCAGGAGACAATAGTGATTTGCACTGTTGCAAACCTGGACTGCCCTCCCCCCACTCAACAGCATGCTCTTTGGCACACACCTACAGCACTCCCTTCCCGGCTTAAAGTCTACACTCTTGGCCCTCGGAGATAAGTTACATGTTAAAATTCCATTAATATCTGTTTAATTTTGTTTTAGTCTTATATGTTTCTTCACCCCAGGCAGCTTCAAGAGTTTGATTGTTAAGGACGGTTTTACTCCCTAAAGTGCTTGTGCTCCGGAGTAAGTGACTTACCTTAAGTGAATACAGAAATCCTAAATATTAATTAAAAGGAAAGAAAAAGAAGGCAAAATCCATATTTAACTTCAGCCCATAATACAAACAGGAAATAGGGCCAACTGAAGCAATAAAGAAGAAAAGGGAAAAAAATACTAACTTACAGAAGCCATTAATAAAGATCATGACATTTTACAAAGCTGCGCAGCAATGCTCACACAGCCCATTCACTTTGAATGGGCTGTGTCGCCATTACCGCACCGGCAGCCGCTAGCTTGGCTTTGTAAAAAGCAGAGGTGGTTGTTAGGCTGTCTGTCATGATCTTTAGCAGTGGTTTGTGTAAATAGTATTTTTTTTTCCCTTTTCTTCTTTATTGTTTCAATTGACCCCATTTCCTTTTCTTTATATTGTGGGCTGAAGCTAAATATGGATATTGCCTTTTTTTTTTTTCTTTCATTTAATATTTGGAATTTCTGTATTCAGTTAAGGTATTGGTGAATTGTGACAATTCAAATTCATAAAGAAAAAAAATCTCTACAATCCTCTTCCTGCAGCAGACTCATGATGAAAGCTTAGCAGTCCTTAATCACGATAAACTCCAAGGTCTTGTTGTGGAAGACCTTAAGCTTTACAGGGTAAGTAAAAGTATACATTTCATACCCTGTGCTCACAAGTCCTTCTTCAGTGTCACAAAGCTGTCAGTTCTAGCAGCTCAAATGAGAAATCATGGAAAAATATTTTACGATTTTGAAACAAGATTTCAACTTCAACCAAACTGTATTAATTGAAATTTTATCTTAAATTATAAATCGGTGTAATTCTAGCATGCAACAGAGTTTTGTTGACATTGGTTTGCAGTCTTAAGACCTCTGGAAATTATGTTCACAAGAAGGCTACTTAGTTAACAGCTTTCCAAGTTCATTTTTCAATTCTACCAGTACTCTGGAGTGTATACCATCCAGTCCAGGCAATTTGCAACTCTTCATTTAGTCAAATTGCCCCATTATATCTTCCAGATTTACAAAGAGTTATTTCAGTTTCTCTGACTCACCAAAACTGAATACCATTTGTGGCACTGGTATCTCTCCCATATCTTCCTCGTTGAAAACTAAAGCAAAGAATTAATTTAATCTTTCTACTATATTCATGTCTTCTCAAGTGCCCCTTTTACCTCTCGGCCATCTAGAGATCCAACCGATTCTTTTACAGGCTTCTTGTTTCTATTATACCTAAAAAAATGTTTTTACTTGTGTTCTTCGACTCTGTCTTTTTTTCAAAGTTTCTCTTTGCATTCCTTATCAGTGCTTTTCATTTGACTTGCCATTCCTTATGCTTTTTCCTATTACCTTCAGTTGGATTCATCTTCCATTTTCTCAAATATTTTCTTTTAGCTCTAATAGCTCCCTTCTTCCACTTTTTAACCATGCAGGCTATCGTTTAGCCATCCTTCCTCTAATACATGGAATATATCTGGTTTGGGTTTCTAGGATGGTATTTTTGAATAGCATCCACGCCTGACGTAAATTTTGACCTTTGGGTTTGTTATTTTTTTTTAATCAATCATTCTCCTCATTTTACAATAGTCTCCATTTTCAAAGATAAATGTTAGTATTGGATTTCCGTTGTGTGCTTACTCCAGAGACTATATCAAATCTGATCATGTTATGACCACTGTTATCAACTGGCCCAAGCACCATTACCTCGTCCATCAGATCATGCACTCCACTAAGGACTAGTTCTAGAACTGTCCCCCCCCTTGTTGGTTCCTGAACCAGCTTCTCTATGAAGTAGCCTTCGATTTCATCAAGGAATTTTATTTCCTTAGCATGCCCTGATGCTACATTTACCCAGTCAATATCGGGGTAATTGAAATCACTCGTTATTATCGTGCTCCACAGTTTATTAATCTTCCTAATTTGTGATAACATTTCTGCATCATTCCTAGCCAGATGGACAACAGTACACTCCTATCACTACCCTTTTCTCCTTGACACATGGAATTTCTATCCACAGGAATTTCAAGATATGTTTTGTGTCCTGCAGAATTTTTAGTCTATTTGATTCAAGGCCCTTAACATATAATGCTATCCTCCACCAACTGGATCAATCCTATCACTGTGATATAATTTGTCAGTGGCCCATTGGTTATCTTCATAAGAAGAAAAGAATAGCCATATCGGGTCAAAACAATGGTTCATCTAGCCCAGTATCCTGCTTCCAACAATGGCCAATCCAGGTCACAAGTACCTACAAAAACCCAACTAACAGCAACATTCCATGCTACCAATCCTGGGGCAAGAAGTGGCTTCCCCCATGTCTGTTTCAATAGTAGACTATGAAAGTTTCCTCCAGGAACTTGTCCAAATTTTTAAAACCAGATACACTAACTGTTATCACATCTTCTGGCAGCAAGTTCCAGAGCTTCATTATTCTTTGAGCGAAAAAATATTTTATATTTGTTTTAAAAGTACTTCCATGCAGTTTACCCATTGTACACCACCATCATATATATCCTCCTTCAGCTGTCTCTATTCCAAGCTCAAGAGCCTTAACCTCTTTAGCCTTTCCTTATTTGGGAGGAGTTCCATCCCCTTTATCACTCTGGTTGCTTTTCTTTGAACCTTTTCTAATTCTGCTATATCTTTTTTGAGATACAGTGACCAGAACTGAACGCAATACTCAAGGTGAGGTCAGAGGCATATTATTATTCTTGGTCTTATTTACATCCCTTTCCTAATAATTCCTAGCATCCTGATTGCCGTTTTGGTTGCTTCTGCACACAAAGCAGAAGATTTCAGCATATTGTCTACTATGACACCTAGAACTATTTCTTGAGTGCCGACTTCCAAGGTAAATATGATTTGGAATATTCTTCCCAATATGAATCACCTTGCATCTGTCCACATTAAATTTATCATTTGGATGCCCAGTCTTCCAGTTTCCTAAGGTCTTCCTGCTATTTTTCACAGACCGTATGTGTTTTGACAACTTTGAATAATTTTGTCATCTGCAAATTTAATCACCTCACTCCCCATTCTGATTTGCAGATTAGAAGGCGCAAGCGGAAGAACAAATGGCTAGAAATGTAAGAAGGGGAGACAAAAACTTCTTCAGGTATATTAGTGAAAGGAGAAAGACAAAAAGGGAATTGTAAGACTAAAAGATACAGCGAAACGCTATGTAGATAATGATGATGAAAAAGCCAATTTGCTAAATAGATACTTTTGTTCTGTTTTCACTGAAGAAAATCCTGGAGAAGGACCGCGAGGGACTGGCAAAAGTACACCTGAGAATGGAGTGGATAAAGCACCATTCACGGAAGAGAGTGTGTATCAACAACTTGGAAAGCTAAAGGTGGACAAAGCCATGGGACCGGACGGGATCCACCCCAGAATACTGAGGGAGCTCAGAGAGGTTCTGGCGGGTCCTCTTAAAGATTTGTTTAATAAATCCTTGGAGATGGGAGAGGTTCCGAGGGATTGGAGAACGGCAGAGGTGGTCCCTCTTCACAAAAGTGGTGATAGGGAAGAAGCTGGAAACTACAGGCCGGTAAGCCTCACTTCGGTTATTGGAAAAGTAATGGAAACGATGCTGAAGGAAAGGATAGTGAATTTCCTGGAAGCCAATAAGTTGCAAGATCCGAGACAACATGGTTTCACCAAAGGGAAATCATGCCAAACGAATCTCATTGAATTCTTTGACTGGGTGACAGGAGAATTAAATCAAGGACGTGCTATGGACGTAATCTACTTAGATTTCAGCAAGGCTTTTGACACGGTTCCTCACAGGAGGCTCTTGAATAAACTAGATGGGCTGAAGATAGGACCCGAAGTGGTAAACTGGATTAGGAACTGGTTGACGGGCAGACGCCAGAGGGTGGTGGTGAATGGAGTTCGCTCGGAGGAGGGAAAGGTGAGTAGTGGAGTGCCTCAGGGATCGGTGCTGGGGCCGATTCTGTTCAATATATTTGTGAGTGACATTACTGAAGTGTTACAAGGTAAAGTTTGCCTTTTTGCGGATGACACCAAGATTTGCAACAGAGTGGACACCCCGGAGGGAGTGGAAAACATGAAAAAAAGATCTGAAGAAGCTGGAAGAATGGTCTAACGTTTGGCAATTAAAATTCAATGCGAAGAAATGCAAAGTGATGCACTTAGGGAGTAGAAATCCAAGGGAGACGTATGTGTTAGGCGGGGAGAGTCTGATAGACACGGACGGGGAGAGGGATCTTGGGGTGATAGTATCTGAGGACCTGAAGGCGACGAAACAGTGCGACAAGGCGGTGGCCGTAGCTAGAAGATTGCTAGGCTGTATAGAGAGAGGTGTGACCAGCAGAAAAAAGGAGGTTTTAATGCCCCTGTATAAGACGTTGGTGAGGCCCCACCTGGAGTATTGTGTTCAGTTTTGGAGGCCGTACCTTGCGAAGGATGTTAAAAAAATGGAAGCGGTGCAAAGAAAAGCTACGAGAATGGTATGGGATTTGCGTTCCAAGACGTATGAAGAGAGACTTGCTGACCTGAACATGTATACCCTAGAGGAAAGGAGGAACAGGGGTGATATGATACAGACGTTCAAATATTTTAAAGGTATTAATCCGCAAACGAATCTTTTCCGGAGATAGGAAGGCGGTAAAACGAGAGGACATGAAATGAGATTGAAGGGGGGCAGACTCAGGAAAGATGTCAGGAAGTATTTTTTCACGGAGAGGGTGGTGGATGCTTGGAATGCCCTCCCGCGGGAGGTGGTGGAGATGAAAACCAAGACCTGTCGCTTCTTCCTCTTTAACATCAGCAAAATTCGCCCTTTCCTCCCTGAACACACCACCCGAACTCTCATCCACGCTCTCATTACCTCTCGCCTGGACTACTGCAACTTACTCCTCACCGGCCTCCCACTTAGCCATCTATCCCCCCTTCAGTCTGTTCAGGACTCTGCTGCACGTCTCATATTCCGCCAGAACCGATATACTCATATCACCCCTCTCCTCAGGTCACTTCACTGGCTTCCGATCAGATACCGCATTCAATTCAAGCTTCTACTCCTTACCTACAAATGCACTCAGTCTGCTGCCCCTCACTATCTTTCTACCCTCATCTCCCCTTACGTTCCCGCCCGTAACCTCCGTTCACAGGATAAATCCCTCTTCTCAGTACCCTTCTCCACCACCGCCAACTCCAGGCTCCGCTCATTCTGCCTCGCCTCACCCTATGCTTGGGACAACCTTCCTGAACCCTTACGCCAAGCCCCCTCCCTGCCCGTCTTCAAGTCTTTGCTTAAAGCCCACCTCTTCAATGCTGCATTCGGCACCTAACCCTTACCGTTCAGTGAATCCAGACTGCCCCAATTTGACTGCCCCTATCGGACCGACCGTTCACTTGTCTATTAGATTGTAAGCTCTTTGAGCAGGGACTGTCTCTCTTTGTTAAATTGTACAGCGCTGCGTAACCCTAGTAGCGCTCTAGAAATGTTAAGTAGTAGTAGTAGTAGTAAAACGGTAACGGAATTCAAACATGCGTGGGATATGCATAAAGGAATCCTGTGCAGAAGGAATGGATCCTCAGAACCTTAGCTAAAATTGGGTGGCAGAGCAGGTGGGGGGAAGAGGGGTTGGTGGTTGGGAGGTGTGGATAGTGGAGGGCAGACTTATACGGTCTGTGCCAGAACCGGTGATGGGAGACGGGACTGGTGGTTGGGAGGCGGGGAATACTGCTGGGCAGACTTATACGGTCTGTGCCCTGAAAAAGACAGGTACAAATCAAGGTAAGGTATACACATATGAGTTTATCTTGGGCAGACTGGATGGACCGTGTAGGTCTTTTTCTGCCGTCATCTACTATGTTACTATGTATTTATAAGTACATTTAATAGCACCGGTCCCAATACAGATCCCTGCAGCACTCAACTCTTCACCCTCCTCTACAGAAAAAAATGGCCATTGAACCATACCTCCTGTCTTATGTCCAATAACCAATCCCTAATCCAAAGAACAACACTGCCTCGCATACCACAATTCTTTAACTTTCTCAAGAGTCTCATGTGAACTTTGTCTAAAGCTTTCTGAAAATATACACTTCATCAACCAGCTCACCTTTATCCACATGTTTATTCACACCTTCAAAGAAATGAAGCAGAATGGTAAGACAAGACTTCCCTTGGCTGAACCAATGTTGACTCTGTCCCATTAAACTGCATTTGTCAATTTGTTCTCTAATTTTATCCTTTATAATAGCTTCCACTATTTTGCCCAGAACTGAAATCAGGTTTACCAATCTAATCTCCCGGATCACCCCTGGAACCCTTATTAAAAATTATTATATTGACCACCCTCCAATCTTCGGGAACTACAGTTGATTTTAACGACAAGTTACACATCACTAAAAGCAGATCAGCAATTTCATGTCTGAGTTCTTTCAGTACCCTGGGGTATATAAAATATGTTCCAGGTGATTTATCACTAAACATGTCAATTTGGCTCAGTACGTCTTTGAGGTTCCCCAAGATCTTTCAGTTCCTGCGCAATATCACCTTTGAAAACCATTTCCAGTACTGGTAGACCTCTTAAATCTTCTTTCATAAAAACTGAAGTAAAGAACTCATTCAAGCTCTCCACTAGGGCCTTGACCTCCTTTACTACCCCTTTTGTTCCTTCATGATCAAATGGTACCACAGATTTTCTGCTTCTGATGGACCTGAAAAAGGTGCTACTGTGAGTTTTGTCTCTGTGGCCAGTTTTCCTTATTTATTTATTACATTTGTACCCCGCGCTTTCCCACACATGGCAGGCTCAATGCGGCTTACATACTAACAATATAAAGAATTACAAAGTCGTAAGAAGAATACACAGTTTGTGGTAAACGCAAAACTAATGGGGTTAATATTCTCCTTTAGCCTTCTTTATCAATTCTTTGCATCTAGAATCTATCTTCCTTCCACTATGTCTGAGAGACTATCATTTCATTTAGTGCAATATATTCTAACTCCCCCATCTGATTTATTAGGCTTTTGACATTTGCATACAGATATTTCAAACAATGTTTGCTGTTCCTATTTACAACTTGCAATCTTGAAAATCTGTCTATTCAAAAAGAAAGACACCTGGTCTATTATGATCTCTATTGCAACCTCACTATTGGGATGCCCTATCTTGCTGACATCTTAAAGGTACCTTGTTCCTAACCATGCAGTTTTGAGCAACTGTTGGCCTTCCCCTAATTTCTAAATGTCTAGTTTAAAAGCTGCTCTATCTCCTTTTTAAAATGTTGATGCCAGCAGCCTGGTTCCACCCTGCTTAATGTGGAGCCCATGTTTCTGGAATAAACTCCCCCTTCCTCAGAATGTTGCCCAGTTCCTAACAAATCTAAAACCCTCCTCCCTGTACCATTGCCTCATCCATGCATTGAGCTATAGAAATGGCTGAAAATGGAACCTACAAAATAACTGCAAACAACCTATCAAATAGTTTAACCTATACTGGAGTTGTCATTCACAATAAAGCACTGCTTAAACTATGATCTATGTGAAAAAAGGAAACCTTCTCGATAACCTCATCACAAAAAAGTCATCTAAGGAATGCAATATAAAACCTTGAAGAAGCATGAAACTTTTCTTTAGAATGATTAAAGAAAATCCTGTCCAGCCAGAACCACAGAAGTTACATCTAGAGAAAAAAGTGTGAAGATTTGAAGAAAAGAACACCTTGTCAACAATTGAGCATTTGGGTAGCTCTATTACACATTGGGATTGAATAACAGCCAGTAACATATAACCTATTGAGCAGGTGGAAGGAAAAATACATTCACCTAAACATATCCTAAAATCAATTGTTCTAGAGTCAATGAAAATTGAAGCTAAAAAGAGGACGGATTTTTCAGCAAGGTAATGATCTTAAATATATCTCAAAATTAGCCACATAGGACTAGAATCTATATACGGCACCTGAAAAATCTGAGTGGTAAAAGATACACCTAGGCATACTCTCTAAAGTATGTCTAAATTTTATAGAACTGGCTTAAATTTCCACATGGTACATAGAATACACCGAGCGCCTCTCCACGCGACCACAGTTGGTTGCGTCCATTTAGGCCATAGAAATGTGATGGCAGATAAGGGCCAAATGGCCCATCCAGTCTGCCCTTCCACTGTAACCACTAGTTCCTCTTTTTCCTAAGGGATCCCACATGCCTGTCCCATGCTTCCTTAAATTCTGACACAGTCTTCGTCTCCATTACCACCGCCATGGTTTTACTTTGCAAAAATCCCAAAGTCTAAATTAGGCACAGCGCGAGTGTATTCTATAATAATGTGCATAGATTTTAGAAATGCCCATGAGCCGCCCGCTCCATGCCAATAACCACGCCTCCATATAAACTATGCAACTTGGAATTTATGCACAATATGTTAAATACACTTAGCGAGTTGTGCGTGTAGATCTTAATTGGATGTTAACAAGAAATTATTAGCACTAACTGGTATTAACAGAGCTGATTAGTACTACTACTAAACATTTCTAGAGCGCTACTAGTGTTACGCAGCGCTGTACAGTTTAGCTAGGTAATTAAGTTATGCACCTTGTTGTACAATACGCTTCAATTTCTGCGCAGAAATTAAGACACGATATATAAAATTTGGGGGCAGTACCTACAGGGAAGAAGTATAAAGGTTTTAGAATGTCCCTTGGTCATATATGATTACTGAAAATCTGTGATTAGATCTGAAACATGCAGTACACTTGAGGCCACTTAAAACAGAAGAGAAAAACGGGGAGCAGGGGATTTCAAGGATGCAAGTAGAGAAACTCGCTATAGGAAACATTTGGAAACTTGTCATTTCTCCAAAAGGAGGTATTACAAATTACTAAAGGATCTTCAAACTTCTGCACCTGCTACATTCCCTTTATTATTTTGAATGTGAAAAAAATGTATTATGCAATAAAAAATTGCAGAAATATGTATTTAGTTTTCTAAAAGAAAAAAAAAAAAAAAGAAAAAGAGTGGAAATGACCAGGTGATGAGCCAGGAAAAACAGTTCCAGTCTTTACTATAGACATCCACAAATAATGGCACCATCATAGATGATTGACAAACATTCACTGATGAAAAGGACTCTACATAGTCCGTGTTTCGACACGTGCCTTTGTCAGGAGTCCTTAACAAAAGTGTAAAAACCATGTGTAAAAGTTTATGAAACTTTAAAAATATAAGAAAGTGACATAAAAAGAAAGGAGTCTAGGGCAATAACCCAAATGTAACAAAAGGAAGAAATGACGAAGAGGGGAGGGTAATGGGAAATACACGTGTTGGAAAAAAGATAAATGTGCATAAAAATATGTTTTAAAAAATGTATATATGAGTGAAAACAGTTCTGAACCATTATGGAGGCACTTTACTGCACAGAGGAACAAGTTTGACTAACACTGTAATGATGATGGGATCTAAACCTGCAGTGCTGCAAGAAAAACATCTATATTAAAATCTACAAAACTCTGGACTTCGTCTGAGGCCCCTGCCTATTAGCACTGGTGGAACCAGGTACATCTTCTGGCGACCTGGAGGCCAGAGAGGATAGAAATTCCCCCCAAACGTAGGAAGATTTTTACTCAAATTTGGTTACCTTATTTGCAAATTCTTAGTTCCAAAGGGCGTAGTTTGCTAATTCATAGCTCAGGAGAGATGAACCCAGATGTATAATTCTTCATTCCTCTATCATTACAGGGGGAGAAAGGGGTACAGGGGTTTCATCTTTGCCCTGCCATTCCCAAAATCTTTTGGGTTGAACCTGTAGGTTCTTTTCTGACCTGGTTAAATGGGACGGGTTTGGGTTTGAAAGGGAAGTTGAGGGGAGGGCTTAGTTGGGTGGTTGGTAACTAGAACTGGTTCTGGTTATAGTGGGGAATGGGTTTAGGGTGGTAGGGAGGAAGGTGGGCTCTGCTTGGGGTGGAGAAGTGGGGGTTTCCCTCCTTGCTCTCTATTCACGCTAGAGGATGTAGAATCTCGATATTATGGTGTTGGCTTGGGTTATTGTGAGGAAGGGAGGTTTTGTTAGGGGAGAGGTTACTTTTTGAGGACTGTTGGTGAAGTTATTACTACTGAACATAATCTTAAGAAACGTTTACTATTCAGTTGGGGGAGGGGTAGGATAAAAGTGGGTGGTGAAATTGTTAGCTTAGCTTGATTTTGTTAGTTACATGTTATGCAATTGTAAGCTAAGTTTATTGTTTGGTGAATAAGATGTTTGTAGCATCACTAATAAAATTGTTGAAACATAAAATCTAGAAAACTTAAAACAAAAGAACTCACAGGGATTATACTATTAATTATCAATGTACAGTGGTATCGCATGAATTAACCCTTGAGAACCTCACTAGTTACTCCCATCTCCAGATCATTTATAAATATGTATAAAAGCAGCAGTCCCAGCACAGACCCCTGGGGAACCCCACTATCTACCCTTCTCCATTGAGAATACTGACCATTTAACCCTACTCTCTGTTTTCTATCTTTTAACCAGTTTTTAATCCACATGACTCTCCAATTTCCTCTGGAATCTTTCATGAGGTACTTTGTCAAACGCCTTTTAAAAAACAAGATACACAGTATCAACCGGCTCACCTTTATCCACATGTTAGTTCACTCCACACAGCAACACTTTCCTAGCTGCTTATACACTTACTATCCCATCTTCTCAAATATTGTGGTTTTACACCCCAATTTACATCTCCTCTCCATGTTGCTTTTCACATTAAATGTATGGATTGTTCATATATTTAGGCTCCTGGTTTATATAATGCATATATTTTTTATAACATGGAGATTATTATGTGGTAATCTGTATTAAGCTTTTTTTCCGTTTCTTTACAGTATCACATGAGTATATCTTGAACCAGAGACTAAACAAGTTTATGAATACTTACATCAGGTTGGCTATATTTTATTAATTTTGGCTAACAATTTTTTGCATTTATTCACCATTTTCAATAAGTTTGTACTCCCCCCATCAAAAATAAATTAGTGAAAGTGAACAACTAAATATGAAATTGTTAGCCTGAACTAAGTTTCTAGCCTCCCCCCTCCAAAAAAAAAATATTTATTGAAAGTGGTGAACAACTAAATATGAAATTGTTAGCCAGAACATAACCAACCCTGGTGTATAGTACAAAGACACTTGAACTGAAAAAATTTTAGAGGCCACCCGATTTGGATCATTTTTGATTGCTGGTTTAATTTCACATTACCCTTCATGCCGATTCTCTTTTGATCGCTAAAAAGAGAAATCCTATATAATAATTTGTACCATCAACGTTCTACGGCTGTCTGGCTTCGTAACATCCTGACATCAGCAAGCCTCCAGCATTCCATTCACTCTCACTGTCCCGCCCTCACGTAAAGATAAAATATTAGAGGGCGCAACAGTGAGAGGGAAGGTAATGCTGGAGGCGAGCTGACGTCAAGATGCAACGAATGCAAGCAAGTGAAGGCAACGGAACGCTGGAGGGGAGGAATCGTGGGACATAAGGTGAGAAGAAGGCAGGACAGAGGAGAATCGCAGGACACAGAGGTGAGGGGAAAATCGCAGGACAGGGAGACGAGAGCAGGACAGGACACAGAAGGGATGGGAGGGGAGGGAAGAACCGCTGGACATGGAGGGGAGGGCAGAGGGAAAAAAATCGCTTAGATGAGAGCCTTCCTAGGGCCCGGTTCATTTTTGACGAAATGGGCTTGGTTCCACTAGTTACCTAATAATTCTATATTTGTTCTAATTAGTTGATTTTTGGTTCCCATATCCAAGTTATCTGTATTTTTTATGGTTGGCTATTCCTAATATATTAGTTTTTTTATTTTTACCAGTCACATTAATGTACTAAAATATAATTGGTTCATTTAATGTACGTTTGCATATTTTATGTCTGTTTTATATTACCATTTAGTTATGCAGATGACATCTTGCTTCTTTTCCCCACACATTCATATAATCCTGTTCTCACTCCACTCCAAGACTGCCTGTTACTTATCTCTAACTAGTTAAATGATCATAAGCTAGTACTGAACAAGAAAAAAAAAAAACGTTGCATGCTGGTTTAGCTCAGATGCGACCATCCCCGACTCTACTCAACCTCTTTGGAATACCTACTCACCCTGCTGATTCATTCCAGTATCTTGGAGTTATCCTAGATTCCCAGCAAAATTTCTAGTTTATGCAAGTCTAGCTTTATCATCCTCTGCCAATTACGTTCTGTCAGTAGATATTTTGATCAATCTACATGTCATTCCCTTGTTCTGTCACTTCTTACAACTAGATTGGACTACTGTAATATTTCATATTTAGGTTGCTCACAATGAAGGAGAAATTAGGTCTTACCTGATAATTTTCTTTCCATTAGTTCTTCACACTATTCCAGGACAAGTGGTAATTATGTCCATCGACCAGCAGATGGAGATAGAAAATCCAGAACCGAGCACCAATACCTAGCAACGTGCTAGCCGCCCGGTTCCTCAGTACTGTACATAAGCCAGCAGAAAACCAACCTAAATGCATGAACAGCAACCAACCAACTAACAAGGCAAAAAAAAACCAAAAACCAACGACAGGATCCAGAACATTGTGCAGGGCAGTCAGAAGCAAAATAGGCCGAAAACACCGGGAGGGCTCCTGAAATAATGTGAAGAACTAATGAAAAGAATGTGAAGAACTAATGGAAAGAAAGTGAAGAATTAATGGAAAGAAAATTATCAGGTATGACCTAATTTTTCCTTCCATTACATTCTATCCTACTATTCCAGGACAAGTGGGATGTTCACAAGCAATCCCTGCGAGGGTGGGACATCGGCCCTGCTGCTCTTAAGACCGCATCTGACCACGCAACAACATCCACCCTAGAATGCTTGCTGAAAGAATGCAATGACGACCACGTTGCCGCCCTGCAAATGTCTACCGGAGAAGACAGACGTTTCTGCCCACGACGACACACACCTAGTCGAGTGGGCCTTCAAACCCAAAGGCGAAGCCTTCCCTGCCAGCAGATAGGCGGACACCGCCTCCTTCAACCAGCGGGCAATGGCCCACCTTCTGTTTACCGAACAAAACAATCAATCTGATCGACAAAACTCGTTAGTTGCCTCCAGATACCGGATAAGAACTCTTCGAACATCCAGAAGCCGCAAGGATGCATACCGGCTCCCCATGTCCTGGCGACGAAAGGAAGGCAGCTCTACCGACTGATTACGATGAAATTCCGAGACCACCTTGGGCAGAAAAGACGGCAGTGTTCGTAGACACACAGACCCCCCCCCCCCCGGTCTGAAAACCGGAGAAAGGGGTCCCTGCAAGAGAGCGCCTGGAGCTCAGAAACGCGATGCATTGGCACCTCCTGTATGGAGGGGAAGCGGTCCTCTCTGCGCCGACACTTCTCGGGTGCCGAATCCTTCGATGCCCCAGAGCTCCCGGCACCATGTGTCGAAGGAGATCGGTGACAGAGCTTCTTCGCCTTTGCTCAATGCCGACGAGGACGATATGGAATCCTCACGTCTCCTCGGGGTGGAGCCCGGGGGACCTGCATAGCAGGAGGCCTCCAGATAGGTGGAGACCCAATCGACACCTCACTACTCTCAGCGTGACTTGGCCTCTCAGCAGCCATTAACTCTGCTCCTGACGTCGATGCTTCCCTCGATATCGGCGTCCTCGGTACTGAAGTAGATGCCGACGTCGAAGGACTGGACCGAGCCCCAAAATGTTTCTTGTGTTGGGCTTCGAGCTACTTGGGTACGCTTCTTCATACGAAGACACAGAGCACAAGAAGCTGGGCAGTGGTCAGGCCCAAGGCACTGGATACACCAGGAATGGGTATCGGTACCATAGATGGTCCAGTTGCACAGAGTACAATGTTGAAAGTCACTGGGTGTCTTCGATGACATGGAAGGAAAAACAGCTCCGGCGAAATCAAAAGACTCGATTGTGCCAATAAAAATGGCACAAAAATGAGGAGAAAACCCGACTGCGTCGAAAAAGGAAACTTAAAAATGGAGAGAAAAAAACCTTGAGGATTTAACAAAAGGAAATCCCTACTTTTTGGGGTTTGTTTGTTTTTTTAAAGAAAAAGTAGAAAACATAGAAAAAACGCAGGGAAAAAAAAAACATCGCTCTTCAGAAGAAACTCTTTACCAGGCCAGAAGGAGGAGCACAGGAGGAACCTGCCACACCTCGTCGCAGAAAAAAAGAAGAAACTGAAGAACGCGCTTGCGTGGCGGGCACATACAAGCCAGAAGACTCTAGCACAAGCCAGAAGACTGTAGCAAAGCTTTTTGTTCTTTGCTATGGCCGATTCCTGTGCCAACACGGACATCAACCCACGTGTGAGAATAATGCAGCCTTTTTGTCCTCTGAGAATATTTTGTAATCTTCCTTCTAAACCTCATGAATTTTTACCGGCAAGGAAACTTTATCCAGATCTACACCATTAGAGCTATTTATTCACGGGAGTCATAATAAAAGTCTGCAAACTGCACATCCATCCTTCTGTACCGTAATAAAATTTCATAAAATAGCCTTGGAATAGTAAGAATTAACCATAGAGGAAAACTTACAATTCAAATACAACCAACAGCCAGCTCTGTATGATATGCACATGAATCCGCTTTCAGCTGCACATTCCAGACAATGTGAACATAAGAACATAAGAATAGCCATACTGGGTCAGACCAGTGGTCCATCTAGCCCAGTATTCTGTTTTCCAAACAGTGGTCAAGCCAAGTCACATGTACCTGGCAGAAACCCAAATCATGGCCACACTACAAATCTCAAAGCAAGCAGTTGCCTTAATAGCAGACTATGGACTTTTCCTCCAGGAATTAATAACCATTAAAACAGCATATTTGAGCATATTGACTTCTGATCAGAAAATTAGTGTCTATTGAATTTTTATATGTTTTTATATGGATGTGTATATATGTTTTTATTGGTGGTGTTTATATATGTTATATATTTTGATTTGTAGTGTATTTATTGACCCCTGATGCAGACGCTTTTTTAGCGTCGAAACACGGCCTGTGTCGGGTCGTTATCATTGATATAATAAAGACTGTTGGACTCACGTCTCCAGTGGTGAATCGTCTTTTAGTCTCTACTTTTGCCTTCTGTGATTCGTCATCGTAGAGAACTTCTCCTGTTCTAGATTTCAGACAGAGAGGTCAACAAAATCCTGAAAACCTTACACAGCTACATCTAAGCTCAGCACCATGACTGGCCCCAGTTGCTGACCTGGGCCTAAGGTTACAAAAACCACCTGTGTGAGTCCTCTGGGACCTCACCTTCAAAATAGTCTTCAGACAATATCCAGGGAATCTCCTTCCATGCCAACAGCCAAGGCCACCATTAGATCCCTCTCTCATCTCTGCAGATACACCCAGGAACTCCTGCTACGGGCCACCCAGAAGTATAAGAAACAGGCCAACAAGAAAAAGCATATAGCTCCTTGTTTCCAAGCAGGGAACTTAGTCTGGCTGTCCACCCAGAACCTACACCTTAAGGTCCCTTTGGTCAAATTTGCTCCCTGGTTTATTAGGCCATACCTAGTTGTCAGCAGATGGGTCCAGTGACGTACATGCAAGTCCACAACACTTTTACTGAAGAACCACCACCAGGTTTCTACGGCACCTGTTTCCACTGATGCTGATCCTGACACAGAGTATGAAGTCCAAGATATCCTAGATTCCCAGACAGTACGGGGGGGGGGGGGGGGGGGGGAGTTCCAATACCTTGTGCTCTGGAGAGGTTACGGTCCAGAAGAAAATTCTTGAGAGCCAGCACAAGAATTCTTGAGAGCTCAGAGTCACAAGGAGCTGCAGTGGGAACTGAACCCAGTTCCCCAGGATCAAAGTCCGCTGTACTAACCACTAGGCTACTCCTCCACATCTTAACTGTATTTGTTAGGCTTCCTACCAACAAAAAAAATAGGAGGTGGTGGAGAGGAACTAATAGAATCTGTCATTTTACTCTTTTATTTACCCCAATACTTTGTATTAAAAATAAACACGTGAGAAGCATCAATATTCAGGCAACCCTGCAATAGGAGTTCAAAGAGCACAATGTTTAACTTACAGCTTTTGCCTTACATGGAAAACATTTGTCTGCCAGTAGGAAGGAAACACCTCATTTCCTTCAAAAGGAAGGCTTTATCCTCCCACCTCAGCAAAGCTGCTGTATGCTAACTGTTTTAGGAGACTCCCTCTTCTCTTCCTAGCTCCTTTACAAAATCTCCATGGAAGAATCCGACATCACTAAATTACATTCTGGGAAGTAAGAAATACCATAAAGAACTGTTCTCTCACAAGCACAAAGGTAAACACACAATCAATTATACAGAAAAGCATTTCAACCCATTTCCTGTCTCTATAGGATATTAAGTTGATTTATTGAGGAAATAATAATAATAATGTTACATTTGTACCCCGCGCTTTCCCACTCATGGCAGGCTCAATGCGGCTTACATGGGGCAATGGAGGGTTAAGTGACTTGCCCAGAGTCACAAGGAGCTGCCTGTGCCTGAAGTGGGAATCGAACTCAGTTCCTCAGGACCAAAGTCCACCACCCTAACCACTAGGCCACTCCTCCAGATGCATCTACATATGAAAGCAGCAGCATCAGTGGCGTTCTGTGGTTTACTGCCACCCGGGGTGGATCACTGCTACCCCCCCCCCCCCCCCCCGGCTGCAGGGCAACACGGCACCCCCACCCCCGGGGCATGACACGGCTGACACGGCACCCCCCCCCCCCGTCCCCACCTGTCTACCAGCTCCGTCCACCCGGCGCCTCACGCTACTCTGAACTGCTGTAAAAGAAGAAAATCGCCTCATCAGCCCTTCCCTCACTGTGTCCCCGCCCTCTGATGTAACATCCTATTTCCTCGAGGGCGGGGCAGAGTGAGGGAAAGGCCGACGAGGCAATTTTCTTCTCTTACAGCAGTGCAGAGTCGTGCAAGGTGCCGCACCACACAGCTGCTGGGTGGATGGAGCTGGTAGGAACTCGCTAGCAGAGCAGCCCCCCACCCGTTGACACCCGGGGCGGACCGCCCCCACTGCCCCGCCCTTGCTACGCCACTGAGCAGCATTTACACGTACATTTTCTCTCCCTCCTGATTTTCCCTATTATTGAACACATGTCAAACAATGTTTTCTGATCTTTAAACAAAATGTAATACTAGTGCAGGGGAACTGGAGTAAACACATTCTTAAATTATTAACTCACCTATGTAAACATAAGCATTGCCATACTGGGACAGACTAAAAAGGTCCATCAAGCCCAGTATCCAATTAAGGCCACAAGTACCTAGCAAGATCCCAAAACAGTAAAACAGATTTTATGCTACTTATCCTAGAAATAAGCAGTGGATTTTCCAAGTCCATCTTAATAATGGCTTATGGACTTTTTTTTTTAGGGAATTATACAAACCTTTTTTTAAACCCTGCTAAGCTAACTACTTTACCACATTCTCAGCAACGAATTCCAGAATTTAAGACATTGAATGTAGAAATATTTTATCTGATTTGTTTAAAATGTACTTCTTACTTTCATTGTGTGCCCCTAGTCCTTGTATTTTTGGAAAAAAAAGTAACTACCATTTAGTTAAACCAACAAATTAACCAAGTTTAATTATTAGATTCAGCCAATATATTTCAACAACTTTTTTTTTCTCATCTCTAGTTCTTTGATTGTGGCATAACCTTTTTGCAGAAACCTTGTGGTACCTACTTCACTCCCATGGTAAGTTTTGATCTATAGTAAGGTTTAGATTCAACAGGGCTGGTTCATTCAAGCATGGGTTGTGTTCAACCTGGAAAGGATAATGAAGCCATTTCTAAAGGTCTGGTACTCCACTGAACCATAGTAAGAGCCATTATCTCCAAATGGAGAATACTTGAAAACAATCTTACCAGGAGGGGCTGCCCTGCCAAAATTACTCCAAGGGCACAGCAAGAACTCATCCAAGAAGTAGTCAAAAAAAACAAAACACAAACATCCTACATCCTAGAAGAGAACTGCAGAAAAAGACCAGGCAAAAATGGAATTCACTGGCAAGTAGCATGTTGGAAATTGCTGCTATCCAATAGTAAATCAATGTTCGGAACACATTTGCACGCCTGGATGATCCCCAAGCCTTTTGGGAGAATGTTCTATGGATAGACAAGTCAAAAGTAGAACTTCTTGGACAACACAGGTTACTTTATGTCTGCAGTAAAGTAAATACAGCATTCCACAGTAAGAACATACTAACAAATATGGTGGTAACAGTATGATGGTGGGGGGATGCTTTCCTATCCCATGACAATATTAACGGAACCATGAATTCTTCAAGGAGAACGTCTGGTCATCTGCCCAAGAGCTGAAGCATAATTAGATCATACAACAGGAATGATACAAAATGCAATATTAATTCTACATCTGAATGGCTGAAGGGAAAAAAAGTTAAAAAGTTTAGATTTACCCTAGTCAAAGTCCTGTCTTAAACCCAACAGAGATGCTGTGCCAGGATCTGAAAACGGACAGCTCATACATGAAAACTTACAAATGTGTCTGAATTAAAACAGTTCTGCAAAGAAGAGTGGGCTAAGATTCCTCAATAGTGATGTTATTTATTTTATTTTTTATTTTTGTTACATTTGTACCCCGCGCTTTCCCACTCACGGCAGGCTCAATGCGGCGGGCAATGGAGGGTTAAGTGACTTGCCCAGAGTCACAAGGAGCTGCCTGTGCCGGGAATCGAACTCAGTTACTCAGGACCAAAGTCCACCACCCTAACCACTAGGCCACTCCTCCACTGATATCAAATTATATGAAGTGTATGAATGCAATTATTGCTGCTAAAAAGCGGTATAACTAGCTCAGAGGGCAGTTACTATTTCACATGGGCGATATGGGTGTTAGATAACTTTGTTCCCTAAATAAATGCGATAGTAAACTGATGTGTTTACTCAGGTTCCCTTTATCTAATACAGTATTAAATTTTGCTTAAAGATCAAAAATCATTCAGTGTGATATATGTCCAACAACAGGGGAAATCAGAAGGGGGGGGACCTTTTAACATAGTATTAACTGCACACATGTAAATGGCATTTTCAGAAAGCCACTATTTCTGCATATAGTGGGATAGGATACAGATTAAGGGGCTGTGGTTTGGGTGTGCTTAAAGAGTATGCACATATTCTACAATGGGAATACACCCACACTTATCCATACTAGGATTTTGCACCTGCCCTGAAGCATGCGCAAGTACCAGCTACTTGATCATTTGGACTTGGAATCTCCAGCTCTGAAACTGATGGCAACTTCATTAACCAGTGTGTTGTTTACTACCTTAAATTCTTCAGAACAAAAAGTTACTCTGCTAGTCTCCTTGCCTCCCCTTGTATGTGCAGCTTTTAAAAATATAGGCAGAGCTAATTCCTGGATCTAACCGTATTAGCTGAAAGCTTCTAGACCAGCAGATAGCATATAGTAACCCACAGTTCAAACGGCTCCAAACTAGCTTCCAATCTTCATCGGTCCTTATTTTTATACTTAAAATTCTAATCAATCCTACTATTACTTCTGCAGTAAATTATAAATTGAGGATTGTCTATAGCAAATTATAAATTATTTGCTACAATCCTCAAGTTATAACTTACTACAGAATAGTAATGTTCAAAAAGAGCATTTAACTTAAACCCCCCCCCCCCCCCCCAAAAAAAAAAAAAAAACAGGCAGCCTCCCTCAACATGATCATGTTTCATACACACTGCATCAGAACAGAGGCTCCTTTGGGAAATCCTCAGATTCAAAACACATACAGCCTGCTCTGCGTTGCCCTCAAAATGTGGCATATCTACGTGTAAACATATGCTGTGAATAGATTTATTTATTATTATTACATTTGTACCCCGCACTTTCCCATATAATGCAGGCTCAATGCGGCTTACATAGTAATTTGAAATACAAAGTCATATAATAGAAATTTCAAAACATTATAAGTTGAGCTTGACAGTGTATGATAAGTTGAGCTTGATAATGTATGATTAGGGTAAGAGAAGGTGGATAGGATAGGATAGTATAATTTGGGAGTAAGGGGTAAGGAGGGATAAAATAAAGGGGAGATGAAGAAGAGAAGGATGGGATGAGTAGAGGGGGAATGGGGAGGTGAGGTAAATAAAACCAATGATGAGGTCATCATCTAAGATGCCAGCACTTACACAAATAAAATCCTAATTTTTGTTTTCATGTATGTGTTTATAAAAATGAATGATCCAGCAGTATATGTCAGCAAATAGACATAAGGACATACAAGAATACACATGTACTTCACAGGTAGCTCACCGTTTGAGAAAGCTTTTTGTAAAATGAGTGAATTCCTTCAAAAAGGCAGTAAATAAATCCTAATAAATAAATAAAATACTGGAGAAATGCGAACATCCTATTTCCCAAATGACTATACAAACTAACTTCACGTGTTATAAGTTCTGCCTTATTTGGTAAATTGCCTGTTTCAGCATTTTGATGGAAGATTAAGAAATGTGACGTAAAAATAGAACACTATTCTGGTTATTTTTCATGACTGAAAGAACAGAAGGAAAGGAGAAAGGAATGTGGTGTATATAGTGAATATCTGCAAAAATTCACCAGCTGGTTTCAGGAGTATTTTGAGATGAAAAGAGGATGTGTTTTGCAATATAGTTTCCAAATAAGTGGAGTGCATATAAGTCTACAGGAAATACACAATAATTCTAATATAAATAGGATGCTGATGTAATTCCATAATCTTTGCTGTTAAAAATGGCACAAGCAGTCTCCATTACGGATGGACACCACAGCCTTTTCTGGGCAAGTGTTTCTGAAGTGGAAAAAAGGGTGAAATTACTTACCTATCCACAAGGTGCTCTCCACCAAAAGCAAAATCAGACATACTAGTGGGTCACATCAACCACATATACCCTGCTCTCAGAATCCAGGAGGATCTTTGAGTATGCCTACAAGTTCCCATGCAGCAGCTACCTTCCTACTTAGTCTGATGCTAAACCTTTAGGGGTTGCAGGATAGAGGACAGTTATCTGCATCTGATTTCTCCTCCTGTCTATGAAGACCCTAGCCTTCAAACCTATGATGAGAGGAAGGAGTTCACACTCAGCTGAACAGTTCTTGCACTACTACCTGACCAAAAATGCTCTCTTTTCAGTACCAATTGTCTACACAGTATCATAACATGAAGGTGCAGAGCAAGGTCCATGTCATGGCTTTACCAATTTCTCTCACTGGACGAGTGAATTCTGGTCGCCGCATCTCAAGAAAGATACAGTAGAACTGGAAAAGGTGCAGCGAAGGGCAACGAAAATGATAGCGGGGATGGGACGACTAAGGAGGCTGGGGCTTTTCAGCTTGGAGAAGAGATGGCTGAGGGGAGACATGATAGAGGTATATAAAATAATGAGTGGAGTGGAACAGGTGGATGTGAAGCGTCTGTTCATGCTTTCCAAAAATACTAGGACTAGGGGGCATGCGATGAAACTACAGTGTAGTAAATTTAAAACAAATAGGAGAAACTTTTTCTTCACCCAACGCATAATTAAACTCTGGAATTCGTTGCCGGAGAACGTAGTGAAGGCAGTTAGCTTGGCAGAGTTTAAAAAGGGGTTGGACGGTTTCCTAAAGGACAAGTCCACAGCCCGCTACTAAATGGACTTGCGAAAAATCCACAATTTCGGGAACAACATGTATAAAATGTTTGTACGTTTGGGTAGCTTGCCAGGTGCCCTTGACCTGGATTGGCCGCTGTCAGGAACAGGTTGCTGGGCTCGATGGACCTTTGGTCTTTTCCCAGTATGGCATTACTTATGTACTTATTACTTATGTACATACAGTTAAAAAAAAAATCTTAAAAGCTGCAGATTCCCATCATCTCAAGGCTTCCATCTTAAAAAGTCCCTGGATTCCGTGGGCAACACTGACCACTGTGTACACAGCTAAGGATCAAAATGATCAGGTACAAAGCAAAGCAACAGGAGCAGCGCTGTGGAGTTGGTACACCAAAACTTCAACTCACTCCCACAATGTATAGCAAATCTAAGAAATTTAATTACAAAAACATGATATTTCTCCATGTACAAAATTAGGAATAATAGACCACATAAAATATTTGAAGTTTGAGACAAACTGACTCCACGGCCCTGAACAGCAGCAGGCCAAATTGCCTTCTTTTGTGCATTTTTAACCTGCATGGGTAATTTTTGAAAACTGAGATGCTATGCCATATGAAACAAGGGTAGAGGAAATCAAAGGAAGAATATTTTGGAGGAGGGGAACCGAAAAACCAAAAGCAGCAAAACAGAAAAGACAAAAGTGAAAAAAGAAAACGCTGGCATAGGCAGTGCAGAAGAGGTTGACGTGTGGAGGTGTTGGAAGACAGCAGGTGCATGGAAACTCACATACATCTTGGAAAGGCCTTTGGTGTGGACCCTACTCAGAGCTCAGGAGGACTCAAAAGGACAAGGTTACCCACTAGTGCAATGCTTCTCCACCCAGTCCTCGGGGGCATATCCAGTCAGGTTTTCAGGATATCAATAAATATGCAGGAGATCTGCATACCACAGAGGCAGTACATGCAAATCCTGCTCATGCATATTAATTGTAGATATCCTGAAAACCCAACTAGCAGAGTGTGCCCCGAGGACTAGGTTTAGAACAACTGCATTAATGTCACTAATGTGTCATTTTGTATTAGAGGCCGACCAATTTCTTTTTTTCCTATTTTCTGCCATAGCCAAAATGAACATTTTTTTTTTTGGATGGGCGTCCATTTTGGCCGTCATTCCCCCCTGCAATAATAAAAACATCGTTTTTGGCAGTGCTTCACTCAGCTGAGACCTGGAAGTCCCTGAGCCAATCACAATGCGTTTAGCCGAGCTAAACACGCTGTGATTGGCTGAGATAGACCTGGAGGCGGGAGCTGTGCCTTCTTCTTGGATCCCAATCACACAGGGAGGGAGGGAGCATGTGAAAGGGGAACTGCTGAGCCCTCTCTTGCTCTGGCTGTGCAGCTTTTCAGATAGACCTGGAGGAGGGGAGATAGACCTGGAGGAGGGAGCTGTGCCTTCTTCTTGGATCCCGATCACACACGGAGGGAGGGAGCCTGTGAAAGGGAAACTGCTGAGCCCTCTCTTGCTGTGGCTGTGCAGCTTTTCAGTCCGAGGTACAGGTTTTTAAAATTTTGTTTTTTTAAAGTGAAGCACATCCATAAAGGACGTTCTTGGCAAGTACAGAGCAGCCAGCATAACGCTTGGCTGCTCTGCGCATGCTCCAAGGGCAACTGTTTACCGATGGAATAGAGAATGCAAGTGAGCTACAACAAGCAGCACATTTGCATTGTCTTGTTTCAGGGGACTGCTAGTGTGAGGAATTTTCCAGATCTAAATTTCCACTTGAAACGTGTTGATAAAAGAGGCACTATCTGTGCAGTGCAGAGATAAGCATTATGGGCCCAGGGCAGAAAATTTAAAAAGGGGAGCCCCAAATCCAGTCAGTTGGCTGTATCCTCAGATTTAGACAGGCATGGGGGCCCAGGGCACTGCTCTGTGTACCCGCCTCCCCAACACTGACCTTGAACATCCCAGATGTACAAACTGAGAACAAAGTGCTTAGAAATAAACAGTTCGGCTGATTCAAACACAAATCCTTTATGCCCTAGAAATGCCTACTCTTCTTGATTTCATTATGGGTCCAATTTTTAGAATATATTTTTCCTCATAACAAACTGGGGAAGCAGCCTTAGGGGAAGATGCACTAAAAAATCGTTAGAGCCCTTCCCTTACCGATTCCCTTAACGAATCGGTAAGGGAAGGGCATGCATCAAGGAATAGGAAATCATCCCTACTGCAAGAAGCCTGGGCTTGGGGGAAAAAAAAAGCCACCTTGGCCCAAACTATCCAAACCTACTCAAAAGCAAGACCAAAGGAAAGAAAAGGGACCCACAAGATGCTAACTAGCAAATGTGGAAGAGGGAAAGAATGAAAAAAACTGATAAAACACCCCAAGGAGGAAGAAACACAAAACACAAGGAAACAAAATCTCAAACAAAAACAATAAAGTTCCAAAAAGAGGAAAGCACAAAATGAGGGAATAAGGAAACATGACTTTGTATCCTTGTTCCTAATTTACACCAGTACCAGCAACAGTGTTTGTATTTGTGTGCTCAGCAGGCACATGTAAAAATTAGGTTCTTACCTTGGTAATTTTCTTTCCTTTAGTCACAGCAGATGAATCCATTAACTGATGGGTTGTATCCGCCTACCAGCAGGTGGAGATAGAGAACACTGAAAAACCACAGTGACCCTTGGACAGCTAGCCCCAACTGCCTTCAGTATTTGAGATTTCCAAAGCAGAGTGAACCATAAAGGTAGAATAACAAACTTTCCTCACAGCGAACAAACGCCCCAGAACAGGAGCAATAACCATACAAAGGAGGGACGATCTCAATCTCCTGTAGTAGAACATCATGTAGAAATTCTGAGAACTGGATTCCAACTTCTCCCAAAGAGATATATATCTGCATGAAAGATCTGAACAAAAAACAAAGTCAGACAGGGAGGGATCATGAATTCATCTGCTGTGACTAAAGGAAAGAAAATTACCAAGGTAAGAACCTAATTTTCCCTTCCTTGTCATCAGCAGCAGATGAATCCATTAACTGATGGGATGGACAAAAGCAATCCTTACGTACGGTGAGAACAGGCCACACCGCGAGCAAGCACTTGGTGCTCCAAAAATCGCGTCCTGCTTCGCTGCAACATCCAGCCTGTAATGCCGGACAAATGAGAGCTGAGAAGCCAAAGTAGCCGCACTACAGATCTCTTTAAGAGAGAGTGCACCCATTTCAGCCCACGAGGAGGAAATCGCTCTTGTGGAATGCGCCTTACACACTTCAGGCGGAGACCGTCTTGAAAGCAGATGATGCAGAAAAAATTACTTCCTTGAGCCAACAGGATATAGTGGCCTTAGACGCCGGACACCCGCGTTGAGGACCTGTCAACAATACAAAAAGGTGATCAGAAGTCCTGAAGTCATTTGACATCTGTAGATACTGCAACAGCGACCTGTGGACATCCAAAAGATGTAACTGCCCAAAGGAGTCCAAGAAATCTTCCCTAGAAAAGGAAGGAAGAAAAATGGGCTGGTTCAGGTGAAACACTGAAACCACTTTAGGCAGGAAGGAAGGCACTGTAGGTACCGTTACTCCGGACTCTGAGAATTGTAGAAAAGGGTACCGACAGGACAGCGCCTGCAGCTCAGACACGCGTCTAGCCGATGTCATGGCCACCAAAAAGACTGTCTTGAGAGTCACATCCTTCTCCGATGCTCGCTTAAGCGGCGCGAAGAGCGAACACTGGAGAGCCTTCAACACCAGCCCCAGGTTCCGGGCTAGACAAGGCGACCACACGGGAGGATGGAGCCTAAGCACCCCTCTGAGGAATCGGGCAATGTCCGGATGAGCAGCAAGGGACAAACCAGAAACCTTCCCTCGATAGCATGCCAATGCTGTAACTTGAACCCGCAGGGAATTGTAAGCCAGGCCTTTTTGCAAGCCATCCTGCAAAAGTCCAGCACCGGCAAGACAGAAGCTCGCGTGGGAGTGATCGCCTTTGAAACACACCACACCTCAAACTTGAGCCAGATACGAGCATAAGCTGCGGAGGTGGACCGCTTGCGGGCCTGCAAGAGAGTGGAAATGACCTTGTTAGAATAGCCATTCTCTCTCAATTGCACCCTCTCAAGAGCCAGGCCATAAGACCAAATCAGCAGGGATCCTCCTACAGGTTCGGCACCAGGGGCAAATGAAATGGAGCCCCCACCATCATCCAACGGAGATCCACAAACCACAGACGCCTTGGCCAATCCGGAGTGATAAGAATCACCAATCCCCGGTGTAGTCGAATCCAAAGTAGGACTCGCCCTATCAAGGGCCAAGGCGGGAACACATACAGGAGGCCCGAGGGCCAGGGTTGAGCCAGGGCATCCAATCCTGCCGAGTGAGTATCTCTCCTTCTGCTGAAAAAGCGAGGCACTTTGGCGTTTGCACTTGACGCCATTAGATCCATTCCGGGTGTCCCCCATTTGGCACAAATCTGAAGAAAAACTTCTTCTGCCAGTTCCTATTCCGCTGGGTCGATTTGATGCCTGCTGAGAAAATCGGCTTGCACGTTGCTCTGACCTGCTATGTGAACTGCTGACAGAAGAAGCTGCCTGGTGGCAAATCTGAGCGACCTCCGCGGCCAGGGCCCTGCACTGAGTGCTGCCCTGACGATTTATGTAGGCCACCGCTGTCGTGTTGTCTGACAGGACCCGGACAGCAAGTCCCTTCAGAGTCTTTTGAAAGGCCATAAGAGCCTGGAATATCGCTCTCAGTTCCAAGCGATTGATGGACCACCCCTGCTTCCATGGTTGTCCACTGACCCTGAGCATAGCTTCCCTGGCAATGCGCTCCCCAGCCCAAAAGGCTGGCATCTGTTATCACCAGGCACCAAAAAGGAAGCGCAAGTAGTATTCCTTGGCGCAGCATCCTGTTGGAAATCCACCACTCTATACTGAGCCGGGCCGCAGGGAGCCACGTTTGTCTGCGTTGATATTCCTGGGAAATCGGAGACCATTGTTGAAGCAGGCCAATCTGCAGAGGCCTCATATGCACTCTCGCCCAAGGAACCACCTCCAACTCCAAGGTGGCCGTCATCGACCCCAGCAGCTGGACAAAGTCCCAAGCTCGCGGGCGAGGCATCTGCAGGAGCAGACGGACCTGATTCTGAAGTTTGCACCGCCTTTGGTCGGGGAGAAAGACAAACCCCGAGGCCATGTCGAACTGGACCCCCAAATACTCGAGAGACTGAGAGGGGGTCAGGTGACTTTTGGGTATATTGACCACCCAAGCCTAGCGCCTGCAGGACTGCCACCACTCTGGCTGTGGCAAGACGACTTTCAGTTGCCGAATCCGCTCTGATGAGCCAGTTGTCGAGATAAGGGTGAACTCTGATACCCTCTCGCCTGAGACAGGCAGCTACCACTACCATTACCTTGGAAAAGGTACGGGGAGCTGTGGGTAGGCCGAAAGGCAAGGCCCGAAACTGGAAATGCTGTCCCAACACCACAAACCGGAGAAACCACTGATGCAGGGGCCAGATAGGGATGTGCAAATACATTTTTTAGGTCCAGAGACGTGAGAAACTCTCCTGGCTGTACCACCGCGATAACAGAGCGCAGGGTTTCCATGCAAAGGTGGTCATACTGTGAGGGCCTTGTTGACTCTTCTTAGTCGAGGATCGGTCTTGAAAGACCCGCCTTTTCAAGGCACGACAAAATTAATGCAATAGTGGCCGCAGCCGCGTTCGGCGGGAGGCACCGGGATCACCGCTCCGAGGTGCAGCAAGACTTGTAAGGTCTTCTAACCCGCTGCCCATTTTACAGCAGCGCCGCATCAGGACTCCACAAACACGTCTCTCACCGGGGCACCGAATTCCAGTCGGTAACCTTCTCTGATCAGGTCCAGGACCCATTGATCCGAGGTAATCTTGGTCCACTCCTCAAGAAAGAGGGGAAGACGTCCTCCTACTGCAGGAATCGAGGAGTGGACCGTCATCCCATCATTGTGGAGGACACCCCTGAACCGGCCCCTGCGGAACGTTTGTCTGAGCGAAAGGAGTTCCTCTGCTGAAAACGGGCACATTGAGAAAACCCAGCAGAGCGCCCCGGGCGATACCTGCGAGCTTCACGGAAGCAAGGTCTGGAAGAGGAGGGAAACACAGGACCCTTGGAAGAAGGCCTCGGCCTACCCTCAGGTAACCGCTGGGGCTTAGAGTCCCACAGGTCTTTCACAATCTTCTCCAATTCCTCTCCAAATAACAGGAGGCCCTGAAAGGGTAACCTCACCAGCCTTGCTTAGAGGCCATGTTAGCCGCCCAATGCCGCAGCCAAAGAAGGTGGCGGGCAGAAACCGCCAGAGACATCTGTTTAGTCGAAGCTCTGACCAGATCATAAAGAGCGCCAGCCAAAAATGACAGGGCCGACTCCATCCGCGGGGCAACCTCAGAGAGGGACCCCGCACCATCCGCGGGCTGTTCCACTGCCTGTTGCAACCAGGAAAGACATGCCCAGGCTGCATAGACGCCCTTAAGGCAAGGCCCGCAATTTCAAAGGGCCGCTTCAGCGTGGATTCCAGCTGCTGGTCCTGCATGTCTTTCAAAGCGACCCCTCCCTCTACTGGGAGAGTGGTCTTTTAGTCACTGGCCGTGACCAACGCATCCATTTTAGGCATCCCCAAAGGGGCCAAGTGCTCCTCACTCAGAGGGTAAAGCTGACCCATAGCCCTGGCCAACTTTCAAGGCCCATCAGGTCAGACCATTGAGATGAAATAAGCTCTTGGATGGAGTCATGCACAGGAAAGGCCCGAGTAGGCTTCTTAGTACTCGCCATCCTAAGATTAACAGAGGAGGCCTCGCCTTCAGCAGGATCATCAATCGAGAGGGCCTGCTAGGCGTCAGTAATGAGAGCTGGCAGCTCATCACGGTGGAAAATCCGAACCACACTGGGATCATCCAAATCCAGTGGCAAACAGGCACCCTCCTCTGGATCATCCGTCCCTGAGGGCCTGCCAGATCCCTCAGACTCCCACAGCCCGACCACGGGGGGGAGGGGGGGTAAGGGTATGCGCCACTTTTCAGACAGGGAATTTACCCATCTATGTTTAGCGTGTTTCCAACGCTTTGGGGAGGAAATAACATCTGAAGCCATCCCCGGGGCATCAACCCCGGACGGGAACCCAGGATGCAACGCAGTGTCAGACAACCTGCGGCAAAGCTCTTTTCAGGAGGAAGGCTTTATGCATTAAAAGCACAAACTCAAGGGGAGAAAACTCAACCTGATCCTCCGACTCCGAATTAGGAGAAACGGACCGTGGAGCTCCTCTGGCAGCCTCTAAACGGGCGTCCCCCTGCACTCAAGATTCCTCCGCAACCGCGAGGGTCGTGACATGCGGCGCTTCCAAAATGGCGCCTGCTGCCTAGCTCCATCGAGCGGAAGAAATCATCGCTCGCCATGCTCGTACTAGCGTGAGCGTCTGAGCACGTGTTGCACAGCCCCGCTGCTGATCTGCGTTTACCACAATGGGAGCAGCGCTTAACTCCCTCAGCAGCCATTGCCCAACTGGACAGAATATAGCAATAAAATGGCAACTTCACGCCAAAACTTACCCTTTCGAACGGCGTCCACGGGACCCTCCCGGAGAGCTGGGTACCACTCTCACCTCAGAAGACTGAGTCAATGAGCTCCAGTCAAGCTACACTGAACCAGAATGTCTGGAAAAAGCCTTAGAACAGCCATGCAGTAAAAGCGCGCTTTTTTTTTTTTTTTTTTTAACGCTGTGAAGAAAGTTGGAGGCAGGCAGCAACAGAGGGACTTCCGGGAGGACGGAGGAATGGGTAAGGTAGGGAAAGGGCAAACCTATATGCCTTTAAAGTGGGCACCACCAGTCACAACACCCCTGCTCAACTGGCAATGCACAGGAGCCACCCCAGGCAGAATCCAGGAGCTGATCAAGCTACTTCCACACCTGCTGGGAGATAGAGAAATACTGAAGGCAGTTGGGGCTAGCCATCCAAGGGTCACTGTGGTTTTTCAGTGTTCTCTCTCTCCACCTACTGGTAGGCGGATACAACCCATCAGTTAATGGATTCATCTGCTGCTGATGACAAGGAAATTAAGATGTTGCATAAATGTGGTACAATGCTCTAGAAAACTATATGCTATGCTTTCTGTATTATAGTACACTGTGCTGGAACAGGACTTCACAAACTAACCCAAAACAGCTACATTCAATTTTTAGCATCTGTAAACACCTGGGTCATGTGCAAGACCAGTATTTTGCATAATCCAAGTGTAGAAGGGATTTCTTTTTTCTGCTCCCTTGAAAAAGGGTAGGTTGTCACACCCAAGTCAAAGCACTGCCACTTGTGAGTTTTAGAAGCATGCTCCCTACTCAGGACCAGCAAGAACCATGGCTCTATATAAGTGCAATCATTACTTATTTATACCCTTTTTGAAGAGCACTTTCAACCTATATAGCACTGTAAAAAAAAAAAAAAAAAAAAAGGTAGGTCACATATTCTATTAACCCTAGAACTGAAGTTTGAGCCCAGGGAGAGCAAATAGCCTATTGTACATCACACTGGGAGTGATACCTAAAGGAATGAAGCTAGATTCTCCACCTCCTCAGCTCTGGGCTTCATCAGTAGCATTGCCAGCATTACAGCAGGCTCAAAGTAGAAGGAGGAAGGGCTCCACCCTTTTTTCTGCTGTTCAGTAATACTGAATCTTGTCTCACACTTCCTTCCTTCTGCTTGCAGCTGCATTTCTGTCTCACCTGCCTTTATCATCAGGCTGCTGTATTCTGCCACTGCTCCAAATCTGCCCATTTCAGAAGCACAGACTCTCCTCATATTACTCCTCTAAACTAGCAGCAACACTAAGATGAAGAAAAATTCACTGTAGCTTGTACATTAAACATATCCAGCCATACAAGACTGATAAACGCTCATCATTTCTATTTATACAGCAGAACCACCACATATGAAAACCCATGCATGAATCCACTACACAAGACAGATTCTCAATTGTGTCTGATTACAAGCTGGATATTCATGGTCCATCCATCATTGTCATTCAATCAAATTTATTTGTGGTATTTATACCCCGCTCTTTCCCACTCAATAGCAGGGTCAGTGTGGCTTACATGGTATGGTACAAAAGTAACACAGAGTTAATACAAAGTATGGAACAGAGTACCAGAGATGACAGTTACATAGAGTATGGTACAAGTATCACAGAGTTAATACAATGTATGAAACAAAGTATCAGAAATAACATTATTACATAGAGTAGGACAATAGTGAGAGATGTGGGGAAAGGATTGGTGTTTGGGTAATACTAGTATTGTGGAGTTGGGTTCGAGAGTTAGGATGGTTCATTTGAAGAGGTAAGTCTTCAGCAGTTTCCGGAAGGGTAGGTGTTCATTGGTTTTCCTGATGTGTTGAGGTATGGCGTTCCAGAGTTGGCTGCCTATAACAGAAAAGTTGGATACGTAGTAGGTTTTGTATTTGAGGCCTTTGCAGTTGGGAAAATGAAGACTGAGATATGTTCGTGAAGATTTGAACCAGTTCCTGGGTTGAAGATCGATCAGGGTGGACATATAGCTTGGGGATTCGCCATGGAGGATCTTGTGGATCATTGTGTGGGGCTTTAAAGTTTATGCATTCCTTGATGGGGAGCCATTGAAGTTTTTCACGTAGTGGTGTTGCGCTTTCGAATTGTGATTTGCCAAAAATGAGTCTAGCTGCTGTGTTTTGGGCGGTTTGGAGTTTGTTCGTAATTTGGGCTTGCAACCGATGAAGATGCTGTTGCCAATAGTCAGCATGGGTGAGCACTGTGGATTGTACTATATTGCAGAAAGTTTTCTGTGGGAGGAATGGTTTAACTCTTTTCAGTACCCACATCATGTGAACATCTTCTTTGTCATGGCTTTTGCATGAGTTTCTAAAGTTAGGTGTTTGTCTAATGTTACTAGGATTTTTAGATTATCAGATATTGTGATTGTAATGTCAGGGGTGGTCAGGGTGGTTGGGATCTGAGTAGCATGTTATGATGAGAGGATTAGGCATTGAGTTTTTTTCTTTATTCATTTTCATCTTGAAAGCGTTGGCCATGATGTTAGGATGTTCATGGCAGTGGTATTTTCTCCGATATTTCTGTAAGGGTAGATTGGAAAGAGATGAATATTGTGACGTCATCTGCGTAGATGTAGGGATTTAGGCCATGTTTAGATAGGGATATTGCTAGAGGAATCATCATAAAGGTTGAAAAGGATCGGGGATGGGGTGAGCCTGGGGGGACTTCCGCATTTTGATGACCACGCAGGGCGTTATTGATGAGTTGAATTGACCTGATTGGTGGTGATAAAACTTTTATCCACTTGATGATGTTTCCGCCAATCCCTAGTTTGTCCAGTAGTTTTCGTAAGGATGTCATGGTCTACCATGTCAAATGCGCTGGATAGGTCGAACTGCAGAAGTAGTATTTTGTTGCAAATTGAAATTTCTTGTTTGAAACTTGGTTACCAGGGTGAGTAACTGTTTCTGTACTGTGTGCAAGTCGAAAACCCGATTGTGATTCATGTAGTATGGAGAATTTTGTATGAATTCGTTAAGTTGGGAAGTCACTCTATTTTCCATCAGTTTGGTTAGAAGAGGGATGGAGGCCACAGGTCGATAGTTGGTGATGTCATTCGCTGTTTTTTGGGGGGTTTTCGGTATCGGTGCAAGTAGAATATTGCCGTGTTCGGAGGGGAAGGAGCCTTGTTGAAGTAGGAAATTTATGTGGGTGGCGAGTTCTTTGATAAATCGTTCTGGTGCATTTTTCATCAGATAATTGGGGCACGGGTCGAGGTGGCAATGAGACTTGGAGAGTTTGGATAGTGTGGAGGAGATTTCCTCGTGGTAGAGGAACGAAATTTGTCCAGTAGCGATTAGCTGGGACCTCTTCAGTTAGGGTCCATTTCGTCAACGAAAGTGTCAGTATTGGTGTCATCGTGTGGAATTGTTTTGCACAGATTAGTGATTTTATCGTTGAAGTATTTGGCCATCTGGTTGGCAGATGGACAGTTTGAGGGTGAAGTTGTAACTGGGTTCTGTTAAGAAGGTTCTTTATTATTTGTATTGTTTTTTATGTCTGTTCCTGTCGTTGATTTGTTTTGTGTAGTAAGTTCTTTTGGCTCGTTTAATGTCATTCTTGTATTTCTTTTGTGTTTGTTTCCAAGTGTTGAGGGTGATATTTTTTGATTTGCTCCAGATCTTTTCTAGTTTCCTGGTTTCTTTTTTTAATTCCTCGCTGAACCACGGAAAGGGTTTTTTTCTTTGAGTTTAGGGTTTTGAAGCATAGCAGAGCAATATCGTCTAGAATGAGTTTGCATGTGTGGTCCCAAGCTGTAAGGAAGTGGATTGAGTTTGGGTCTATCGACCAGTTATTGTCGTAGATACTTTTCCAGAAGGTTTCCTTTTCGATCCGTCCTCTGGTTTCAATTGTTGTGGGTTCTGGTGGTTTGGGTTGATCTTTTTTCCGCCAGTATACGGATAAGGTTGCTTTGTGATGGTCGGACCAGGGAGAGGCGGCCCAGTGGATGTCAGATAGTAGGAAGTTTTGATCTGTCGACTGTTTGTGAGTGATGATATCAAGGGAGTGGCCTTTGTTGTGGGTTGGTACTATTGGAGGAAGATTGAAATCACATAGTTGGAGGAAGTCTATACAGTCCTGGGTGTGAGCAGAGTTGGAGTCTTCT